>NC_142086.1:32020928-32682178 GCF_054644295.1 Miniopterus natalensis
CCTCTATTTTTCCCAGCTGCTAAATCTCTGCTAAGTCTTCTTTTCCCCCAGTTACAAAATCAGTTTGCAAAAGAAAGAAAAACTGTTCATACCCTACAAGGCTCTTTTCCTTTTCTCATTTCTTCCTTACTTGGCTTTTAAAGCATTAAACAATTCTACTGTTGCATCAATGTATATAAAGAATAGCCAGAGAGTCTTTGCTCTGGGTCAGGCGCAAGGTAATTCTTGCATGAAATTAGATATTTCTTGGCAGAGCTAAAAATAACAAACTGCTTGAAATGCTCTCATGGCTCATCGCAGCTTTCAAGCATGCTTCTCTCTCGGTTCCGGTGTGGATGGCATATTCCCTGCCTCTCGGCTGCAGTGCACCAGATGGGAACATTCCCTCCTAGCCGTGGATATTCACAGAGAATTGCCACATATTTTCTCAGGGCCTAATGAATGGTGGTAGGAAACAAGTGTTACGGTGGAATCGAGATTGCATATGCACAATTAAGCCATATTATTAGTAGAAAAGGAGCAGGGCTACATTATGTATCTGGAATTTCTCTCCTACACACACTGTTAAATTGGCCGCTGCTGGTTTATTCAACACGTATTTGATATAAACACATAATTACAGTGCTTACTATAAAAGTAAGGAAGAAATGGGTGTTTAATTTGGGCAAGAGAAGTGAGGGAGGAAGTAAGCTGGACCTTCAAGGATGTGGAACGAAGAGAATATAAATTCAGAGACGCCGGTTAAAGGTTGAGGAGTGGAGTGCACACGGGAAGCCTGACGAATCCTGAGGTCTGTATGTCCAAGGGGAGGAAAAGTGTCAGCTCCTATGCCAGCAAGTTCACATTGAAAATGACAAAATTCAAAAGATAATGAAAACTAGCCCGGCTGGTGTGGCTCAGTGATTGAGCATCAGCCTGTGAACCAGGAGGTCGCGGTTCAATTCCCGGTCAGGGCAAAGTAATGAAAAGTAAATTATGAAACTTTTTAAATGATATAATTGGGAGTTTGTGCTAATTCAGTAGTTAAAGGGGATTTTAAGAGTTACTAAAAAAGGGTGAAGGTAAAATAAGATCAGTATTTGAGAGACATTATAATTAGTTTGGTGAACTACCTAACGAATATAAAAATGAGACTCGTAGCAGAAGTCTTGTGAGGAGAGTGTTGACCTGGTTTGGGTTGAACACTTTAGAATCTGGGGTGATGTGGTGGCTTTAACAGTGGGAAGAAATGAAAAGGATAGATATTAGACATACTTTAAAGAAGGATCTTGACTTTGACTCTAATTGAATGTGATTTTAAAAAGAAGTAAAAGAATAGCGCATTTATCTCCTCATGTATGTGTCTGATAAAAATAGAGAAGTTAGGAAGGGGAACAGACTTGACTTGAGGTCATTTTTACACACAGGCTTGAGGCCATATTAGGTGATAAAGATTAGGTGATTATCTTTTTCATGTAGGTTCCCTGTTTTCTGTATAAGAATGTCTAACAATATCTGGCTAAATAATCATCAGTTTGATAGATGGGAAAACATTTTAGGGTAGAGGAAATCTCTGGAATAAAAAGGTCCAATGCTTCACAAATATATGACCCTGATAGGTGGACAAGAGCCTATTGTTAAACATACTAAGGGAAAGAAACTCCATTCCTACTGAGGCACTCGTGGTTGTGAAAGGAAAGCTCTTCCTAAAGGAAAGCTCTTCCTTACTGAGGGCCTACGTCTGTGTAGTCAGACATGCTTCAGCGACCTCAGTTCTGCCACTTGGGACCACGGAGTAAAATGCAATCTTCTTTTTGGTTGAAAGCTCTTCACAGTATATTAACATGACAACGTATATTCCTCTGAACCTCCTATTCTTTAGATTAAATTCGTTTCTTAAACTGGTCCTCGAGTTATTTGGTTTCTATCCCTTCACTTTCTGGTGTTCCTTCTCTGGCCATACTCTAAATTGTATCACTTAAAATATGATGCTCACTTAAGATAAACAACAGACTTTAGGTGACTATAATGTGTCAATGCAGGTTTGTCAAATGTAACAAATGCACCAGTGTGGGGAGGGATGTTGATAGTATGTAAGGTTATGCATGCCTGGGGGCAGAAGATATATGGGCAATCTCTGTACCTTTTTTTCAATTTTGCTGTGAACCTAAAACGGCTCTAAAAAATATAAAGTCTTAAAAAAGCTGATGCTCGTTATGAATACTGTTGCAGATATGGTCTCGTTACAGAGTATAGTTGGACTTGGTTATTTTACAGACTGAGTTGATTAAGGCAGCCTTCTATACCATTAGAGGCGACCTACCTGCTCATCTGTTTGTTTAAGCGCACGTATACTTCATTCAAAATGCTCCTTGGGTATTTTTTTATCTATCTTGTTGCTTGCATAAATAAACCTTGTCACCACCCATCAGTTAAAACATACATCCACACATCCGCACACACCCAAGCTCTCTGGAGAGACAGGACCATTTACCGCACAGCAGCCCCTAGCGCAAGAACGTTCTTCAAATGTACTTTAAAGGATTTCTTGTGAGGATCAAAGGGAGAGGCTCCAAATCCACTTCAGATAATTCCTCTTACCGATTAAATTTAACATTTCTGTAACACGAGACACCTGATGCCTGAAATGGGTAAGCCTATTAGAAATGCCGCAACAATTTTCTTGAGGTTTCATCAAACGGTAAGCTTTAATAAGAAAGATAAATTCAAGAGAAGAAAAGATTTTACGATAACGTCCATATAACACATAATTAGAGACATGTGCTGAATGAGGGTTTGATGACTCTTCTGATTCCGTACAGTTTCGGTTTATGTTTTTCATCCATAGCAGCTTCTAGGATGTAATACTTACCTAGTTAAGGAAGTTTATCCCTGTGGGGAAAACACAAACACATTTGTTTGAAGTCTGAAATGGAATGGATGGGATTTATTCCAAAGATTTCTTAATAGTGTTTGTATCATAAAATCCATATTAAAAATAAAAAAGTTAATCATAGTCATTAAAGCACAATGTGTGAAAATAAGATTTTAATAAATGCTAGTTTGTCCAAATAGTGAAAAAAAAAAATGGGAAGGAGGCACTGAGAGTGAAGGAAACTGCTTTATATAAGTGTAAATTTAATTAATAACTTGGTGTGAAAAAACAAAGTTGGACTAAATTAGGCCAGAAAAGTGCAAATAGAACTTGAATTAATAATTTTTGATGACACAAGAAAGACATTGCAGTAAAGGGTACGAGCGATGAGTGACTCAAGTTCACTGTAGAGGTTGGTAGTTCTTGGACTTCAGTGGAACCCACCCTGTTCATAACCAGAAACCAAAGTCATTTATAGTTTCTGATGTAAAGACATTAGAAGTCCAGAGAGTGTGGTAGATAGAATCAGAATGTTAATAATCCCTAGAGGAGGGCACTTACAAATAAAATTCCATAGAGTGCTAAAATTTCACTACCTCTGTTCTTAAGACAGTCCCAGAAAATAGTAGGTTACTTTCCCTCTGGTAATAAAAAAGAAAACAGTGTATGTAATTTCAGAAAGGGAAAAAGGTAGCACCAAAATAATGACCACAATATTCACAGTTGGATACAAAAGTCAGATTTTTCATTCTGACCCCAATGAAATGGGGAACAGCTGAAAATCCGATTTCATTTCCCACACAATGGAGGAGCCATACTTCTAATTATCTTCTCTCACAAAATAAATCAATATCGGTTTACAGAAGCAGAATTTTCAAGAGAACAACTGGGAAAAATAATAATTAGGTAACACTGATTATATCAATAGACATAATAACAGTAACATATATATTTTTCACAAGTTTAAAAGTTTATTTGCAATAAAGGAATACAAAAGGCATTATACTAAGCACTTAAAATAAGAACAAATTTATCAAGTTGGACCTCAAGGGGCAAGGGTAAAAAATAAGATAAATGTGATAGTACACTTTAAACTCTAGACAAAAATCAAATGAAACCAGCAGGAGAACATTGCCCTGAAATATTTGTCCAACCATAAAACTATGAAAATAAAAGGAAAGGGGAAAAAAGAGTGGTTTTAAATTTTAAAAAGTAATAATAATAAAAATAAAAACCTAAATTATTTCTTTCTCAAAGTGTTGACATTTTGAATAGACCAACAATTTGGTTGAAACTATTTTTCTCACATAACTGACTGTTTTTGAGTAGTAATGAGAAGAAAAGTGTTTAAAAACCTTTAATTTGTCTATGTTAAATAGCTAAACTGAAGGCTTAATTTAAAATCAAGGTATTATCATTAAACACTGGAATTTCAATTTATTTAACATATAGATGGAGGTACGCTGATATAAAAAATAAACCAAAAAAAACCAAAAAAAACCATTTTACTAGAAAATTTTTGGTTTCAAGTGGTAAAAACCCAGCTCAAAGTAGCTTATGTAAAATCAAGAGGAAGGGAGGTGCTGGGGGTGATGCGTTTGGCTCAGGCCCAACTGGGTTTCCAGGGGCTCAGACATTCATGTGTTGCTTCTGTGTCGGTCCTATTTGTAAGCAAGCTATCCCCACGTGGTAGCAAGTCCGCCACTGGCAGTTCTAACCTTTCCTCATTTTCTCCCTGGACAGAATCTTCCTTTCCCAATACTTTGAGAAAACTCCCAGGGAGGTGGTGATTATCTTGGTTGCATCATTAACCCACCCTCCAAATGGTTACTGGAGCCAGAAGAGTGAAGGCTGAACAGGGGACCTCGTTCCAGCCACATGGAGTGAGAGTGGAGTGGGGAGGTCTGGGTGCTAAGCAGATGAAAACCAAGTGTCCCCTCAGATATCTCCTGGCTACAAGCATTCTACATTTAAGAGGAAGCAGGTCTATGTTTAGTCTTCATTCTGCTGACTACTGTCTTCTAACTAGTCACCCAATCACATCAAAACCTTCAATTTCTTATATAAAGTGGAAACATACATCTCTTTAAATGAACTCATCCACCCTCTTGGCCTTAAATACCACCTATATATACATTCTGAATATCTATCTGCAACTCTGATCTATCCCTGTAACACCAGACTCATCTACATGTAAATACCTATTTGACATTTCCACAGGAATGTTTAATAGGCCCCAAACAGAAATTTCAATATCATAAACTCTCAAACCCACTTCCTCCCTTGAGTCCCTCATATTAGTAAACCACATTGCAACTCATGCGAGTATTTAAGACAAAAATCTAGATATTATTCTTGATGCTGTTTTTGTTTTTAATTTCAATTTTACATTATGGGCAAATCGTGTAAATTCAACTTTCATAATGTCCCAAATTCATCCCGTCTCTCTATTGCTACTATTAATAACTCTGCCCAAGAAACCATTGTCTCTTGGCTTGACTATGAGCATGTTAATTGACCTCCCTTGCCTTTCTATATCCTATTCTCAACAGAACAGCCAGAGTATCCTGTTAAAATGTAACTTAGCTTGCATCACACAAAACTCTCATATTTCACTCAGCTTCCCATCTCATTTGGAGTAAAACCCCTCATCTCTTGTATGCCCTCCAAGGCCCTACTTGATCTGGCCGGAATTATCCCTCAGATCTCATCTGAGACGGTTCCTATCTCCCACCTACACTAGCTCACTCTTGCCTTAGGGGCATCATTCCAGCCTCTCCTTTTGACTACTTTTCCCCTTTCATCTTCTCAGAATTGCTTTCTTCTAGTCAGTTCTCAGTTTATACGTCATCTGTACAGAATGTTGTCTAGGAGGAACTCTCCTGTTATTTCTCTATTATTCTCTTACAACTTCTGTACTCCAAGTGCACAAGAGTTTTCCCCCACATTAAACAATTCTCCAACTGTGATGGACACCAACTGGGTGTCCTACAATTCAATTTAGTTTCACACTGTGTACCTGAAGTTAGCACCAGACTCCACAGGTTAGAGGCTCAGCCCTACCACACTACCATTTAAGACACCAATCACAAGGCTTCTGACTGACTGGCTAGAAAATAGATGTTCCCAGACCCCCTCCTTTGGTTTGATTAATTTGCTAAGGCAGCTCACAAAACTCGGATTAAACTATTTACTAGATTACCTGCTCATTATTACCAAAAAAAAAAAAAAAAAGTCAAAGAATACAAATGAACAGTTAGATAAAGAGAACTATAAGGCAAGGTCTGGAAGGGTCTGAGCACATGAGCTCCTGTCTCTGTTGGAGCTGTGGGTATGGCAAACTTACAAACCTGGAGCTCTCCAAACTCCATGATTTGGGGGTTTTTAATGGAGGTTTTAAACATATAGGCATGGTTGATTACATCTTTGGCCATTGGTGATTAAGCCATTCATTACCCTCCCTCCCCCATCTAGGAGGTCAGAGGGAGTTTGGGGTTGGTTCCCTTGGGAATCAGCCCCCATCCTTAGGGACTTTCCAAAAGTGATTGAAAGGGTGGTTATGAATAATAAAAGACACCGTTATTGCTCTTAGAAAATTTCACTTAGAAAATTCCAAGAGTTTTAGGAGAAGTGTGCTAAGACAACGACCAGATATGTATTTGTCATAAGTCTCAATATCACAAGTGTTCTACAATTGGTCAATCAAAAATGGCCACCCAATCTTACTCTATTACAGGAGCCTACAAATTTTTTTCTGTAAGGCCCAGATAGCAATATTTTAAGATTTGCTGGTCATATGTTTTTTGTTACAACTAATTGACTGGTGTTGCAGTGGGAAAGGAGCCACAGATGATATGTAAATAAATGTGGCTGTGTTCCAATAAAACTTTATTTGCAGAACCAGGCCAACATTGTTTGCCAGTTCTTGCTCAATTACATCAAACTGTTATGAGTCTCTGTTTAACAGCCTCTTCTCTGTGTACTATGTTTTCCCTAATTTGAATGAAAGTCTGTGAGAACAACAGTGACCTTGCTTATCTCACTATGTTTTCTTCCTAACACCTAATGATGGGAGCATAAAGGTGGCTTGGTAAATACTAATTGAATGAATGAATAAAACTGGTATGTAAATTCAGACACTACAGAAACAACAACAAAACCTCATCACCCTCAGAATGTTTACCTAATTTTTCAGTAAAACAATAAAGATTAGGCAATTATTACTGTAAAAAGATGATTTACTATTTAAAAGTTTCTATTTATTTTTAGGTAAATTATACCACATAATTATGAAAAGACAAGGGGAAATTTAAATTATGTTTCACAGTGTACAGGGGTGGGCAAAAGTAGATTTGCAGTTGTTCATATGGGAAATAATACAGTAACGGATAAATAATAATGCAAGAATAAACTGTTTCGAGTACTCACAACTGTAAACCTGCTTTTGCCCATCCCTGTATATTATACAAATGCTGTTCATTTTTGCTGTACAATGAGTCACTTAGGTCAGTGGCTTGCAACTAGGGATGATTTTGCCCTCCAGGGGACCTTTGGCAATATCTAGAGATATTTTTGATTATCACAACTTAGAGGAGGGATACCATTGACATCTGGAAGATAGAAGAAGCCAGGGATGTTGCTAAATATTCTACAATGAACAGGACAAACCTCCACAACAAAGAATGCTGTGTTCCAAAATGCAATAGTGATGAGGTTAAGAAATCTTGCCCTAGGCTTATTTCCAGTAAGAATAAGTCTTTGCTTTTAAGGAAATTCTTATAAAATTTCAGGATGCTGCCTAAATCTGTAGACTACTTTAGAAAGCAAATTGTATTTCTTAAAGGCTATAACGTTTGTATGACATGCAAAACCATTCTGAAGGGTATATTTCAGCTGGGGGTAAAAAGACAAACCTCGCTGTCACATTTGTATTCCAAGAACATTCAGCCAATCTGATAACCTGCTCAGAGGAGTCAGACTTCAGGCGGCCTGCTCGCAGAGTCACACAAGGTTAAGTGCCTACCACACTTCATGATATTCATCGGCCGAATGACAACAATGACAGTAAATTCCAGCAGACATCCTACGGCAGCAACAAAACAGGAAAGGAAGGAAGGAGCGTTCCAAGGGCAAGAACAATGCAGCAAGTCTCCTTTTATAGCTTTCATGTCAGCCTGGGACTTTGTTGTTACATGCTGACACCGCCCATTGTTCAGTTAAACTGGCCCTATGCCACCACATCTTAACAACTTAAGCTCAGACAAACAATAGCTATGGTTTCTTGATACTTAATGCTAGAGATAATTTTTCACTGACTTCTCATTTTGTTTTAGATCTTAATAGAATGCATCAAGAATCTGTTGGTCTAAATTCAGAGCTGTTATTGAGGAGTATACAGAGTAACTTTCATAACCATTTATTCACACTTACCTAACATAGCAGGGGAGCGTGTGCGTGTGTGTGTGTGTGATGGTGGGGAAAGAGTATCGAGAAGACAACTAAGGGGAATATTGGCACTTTTCGACACTGTTTATATCATTAAATAAATAACAGGGATTATACATGACCGATGTAAGTAATTATGTTTCCATGAAACTCTATGGTGTTTCATTATTCAGATTCTACTCATATCTCTGATTATTCCTTCCCTGTCGCCTTCCCAGGGATGCCTTCTTTCTGTTTTTTTCACATGAATATTTGAAGTTCTGTCTTTTGTCCCCCTCATCTCATTTTGTATTTTATTTTTGGATTTTATCTACTCTAGCAGCTTCAACTATTAATTCCCTGCCAGTGACTTCCAAGTCTTTACCTCCATTTTTCATCTACCTCAGGAATATCTATTCAGGTTTTTAAAATTTATCTTTATTGTTGAAAGAATTACAGATGTCCCCTTTTTTCCCTTGTTGATCCCCTCCAGCCAGCATCCACCCCACCCCCAGGCCTTCCCCATACCAATGTCTGTGTCCATGGGTTATACATATAAACATATAAGTTCTTCGGTTAATCTCTCCCCACCCACTCCTCCACCCCCACCTTCCCTTGGAGACCCCTTAGTCTGTTCCATGCGTCTATGTCTCTGGATCTATTTTGTTCATCAGTTTATTTTGTTTATTGCATTCCACATATAAGTGAGATCATGTGGTACTTGTCTTTCTCTGACTGGCTTATTTCACTCAGCATAATACTCTCCAGTTCCCTCTAGTTTTAATAGCTATAGATACATCTATTTGGAAATCCTCTTGGTACCCTAAATTGCTTATGTCCAAAACTCAGCTCATAGTTTCCTACTCTTATGTGGACCTTTTCCAGGTTCACCATCTCATCCATCTAGCTGCATAATACAAAAATGTGGAAGTCACCCTGACCCCTCCTTTTCCCTAATTCACAATTTCTAATCCATCATAAAATTCTACTCTTTTTACTGCTGAAATATTTCTTAAACGTGTTCATTTCTCCCCTGCCTAGCTACTACCACACTAGTCTATGGTACCACCTCATACTCTGATGATGGTACTTTTATGCTTAAACATTTTCAAAGTCATCTTATTGCTCTTAAGGTAAAAGACCCTCTAAAATAAGCTACAAAAATTTGCATGGTTTAGCTCCTTCTTGCTGCTCTTGTCCAAGAACATGCTTCCCCTTTTCTCACTGTCAAACTCAGTGCCATGGCCATCTTCCCGTTTCTCACAAATGCTCCTTTTCTCTACAAGGTGCTGTAGCAGTGATGGCAGTTGTTTTTACCACACACACACACACAACTTTAGAAAGAAGGCCCTTTGCTGCCCTCTTTTATTTGACTCCCACTCTTTTATTTGACTCCCACTAGATTAAGAGAGTCATTTTAGTGGGAGAAGCAGTCCTCTAGAAACCTGAAAACCACTCTTTTTATTGTAAAGTCAAATGTAACTCAGTGTCCCCCCTTCACAGTGCCGGTCACATTTGTCACACTTTTATGTCTGTATTTGTTTGCATCATCAAACAGCTCAATTGTCTTCCTCAATAGACTCTGTTTGCACTCAGCATATTGGCCCCAGCTCTTAGCTTGGCTTCTGGCACACAATAGATCAATAAATATTTGTTAAAAGTACAAATAAAAATTAAACTCATAATTTCAACACATCATTTCACCCCCAAATGCTTACACTTCTGAAGTCTACAATCCTGTTGATGTTACGTCATCTCCCATACCCCAAGCCCAAAATTTCAGACTTCAGGGGTTTCTCTTTCTTTTTTGCTATTTACATCTAACTGTTTGCCAGGTATCATGGACTCTACTTCTAGTGTACAACTCCCATAAACCTTCTCAGTGCCATTACTGCTCTTTCCTGGGGTGGGTCCACCCCATCCTATCTCTGGGCTATTGCAAAATCACCCAGTTGGATTTCACATCTAATCTCTTCTTGCCTCAATTTTCCTTCTAGCCTTTGGAAAACACTGTTCTGTTGCTCCTATGATAAACAACAATTACAGGATTCCCAACTGTCTATTCAATATAGTATCCAGTATGCACGTTCTGTTGACTCAATGAATGTTTTCTCAATGAACTCTAAACATTTTTTTTAACATCTTATATTCCAACCTAACTGAAATATTTTGTGTATCCAGTGCATGCCTTGGTTTACCACATCCGAGATGTTATCTGTCCTACCTTCCCCCCAGAGCTCCTTGTCCTTCAAGCACAAATTCTACTTCCCTTTCCTCGACTACTTTCTTACATACAGGGACTCTTCCTTATTGATCATTGTATAGACTACAGTGATTAACATCAAAGCTTGGGACATAAATGATGTTCAGTAGATGCATTTAATGAATTGCCTCGTTTCTTTCTCTTCTTCTCTGTGTAGCTTCAGTTTATGAAAGGTAAATATTTTCTTGCATATTTTATAGTTTTCTTTCAGAGTTTTTCCATATCGTTTTTCAAAAAGACAGCCAAAAAACCAGATTTTTATGAAATCTTCCTCCTTTACCATTTAAGAATACTTCATTTTTTAAAAAAACTGACAAGAGCAGGGTTTTAAAATTTTTACCTAGGAACAATGACCACAAACACTTGTCAAAGATTTGTGCTTTTCTGTACTTGAAGATGACACACAATTCATAAACTGGTTAGAGACTGGAGAAAGATAAAGTTTATCTAAATTAATACTCTATACTGTAACTACTAAGAGAGTCACCCTGGAAAAGTTGGCTTTTACTGCAATAGTTATCTTTCATCTCAGGAAATATCTCAACTCTTTTAAGGAAGTTAAACATGTGTGTTCTCACTTAAGCTAAGACAACTTACCATATTATCGATTGTATTTATTTTCATGTCGTCAACCTGAAAACTATGATTTTGATGGCAAACAGCATGCATGTATTTTTCTTTTCTGCAAAAACCAAATCTCAAGTTTATTAAATAGTATTTTAATAAATATTACATACACTCTACCAAGTGCTTTGAATATATTTTCTAGTAAAAGTCTTCTATATTTTAAAGCAGATTTATCTTCCATTCTTCAATATAAACCATGTGTTAAGATTTTTACTAAGCACGTAGTCACTTTTTTTTTAACCTTTAATGTTTTTTATATATAGATGTTCCTTGACTTACAATGTAGTTATATCCCAATAACCCCATTCGTAAGTTGAAATATTGTTAAGTTAAAAATGCATTTCATGTACCTAAGCTAGAGAAAATCATAGCTGGTTTAGGCCTAGCTGGTTTCTACTGAATGTTATTGCTTTAGCACCATCGTAAAATTGAAATAAATCAAACTATCCTATGTCAAGGACTGTCTGTAGTTCACTGAGCCAAGCCATATGTATACACACAAACCCCTCTGTATGGCTAATAAAGTGCATAAAGCACAAAAGATATACAGATTAAAATGAGAATTGAAAGAATGTAGTATACAATTTAACTATCATCTTTAAAAAAATCTTCATATGTGAAAATCATGCAGGTAAAACTACAAACCAACCAATGCATAAAAATATATTTATTTTCCTTTTTCAAGACTTTTCCAAACAGAATTTGAAGTCATTGAAGGCTTTTATGTGGAGTAAGCTTAATGTGCATGTATGGAAGTGTCTAAAAATAAAATAATATCATCCTTGCACCATTTCGAAGTTTAACTCTGTGGTCATGAGGCCTAGAATGAACGTCACGTGGTGTGGATGAGACGTGCTGTGGAAACAGCCCATTATCTGTCACAATGCCTCAGTACACAGCAAGAGAAAAGCTTATTTACTTAGAAGTGAAATTACAATAAAGAAATCTTACTCGATTGAGTTTAACATTATCAGTTATTTATTAATTTCTTCTCATTTAGGTAAAGGTAGTTTAAGAAATGAAAGCATTATTTAAAACAGTGATGATCAGTAACATGTTGAGAAAAAGACTTATTTTAGCAACAGCTGAATATCTTACTCCTTAATAACAGCCGTCACAATGATCACTATTATTGTTACTTATGTGTTTGGCAGCATTTTATAGTTTTTACATTTTAGTTTGTGGAATTTATAAATGTTATTTTGTAGCATACAAATTTGCCTTGGGTAAGACAGGTAACTAACATTTTGAACACAATTATTAGCTTCCACTTTTTGAATATGTAGTGGGTACCATGCACTATGCAAAGTATTGTATTTTTCTCAGATAATTCTTTAATTCTGACAACACCTTTATGAGATAGGTGCCGATGTTTAGAAGATTAAGTAGTTTGCCTAAATCACACAGCTAGTAAGCACTAGAACTTGGATTCAAACCCAGGCCTTTCTGATTCCAGAGCCCAGTTCTCCGGACTCTCTCACAATACTGCTTCTCCTAAACTGGGCTTTCTTGACCTAATCACAACATTCAGTATAAACTGCAGTGACAAGAAGTGGAAAACATTATTTCTATATTAAAAATCAAAACTGTGGCTCAGATAAATAAGTTAGCTTGCAAGTAAGCATGATAGCTGAAGATACTAACCCAACTGTGTCTAAATTTAGAACCCGTGCCTTTTTCACTATACCAGTCCAACTGGACTTTCCCCAAAGATAGAAATGATCTCTCTTGGTTGTTCAATAAGGTAGCTGCTAGCCACATGTGGCTATTAAACACTTGCAATATAGTTAATGATACTGAGGAACTACATTTTAAATTTTGCTTAATTAATTAATTTATTTTTATTTCTTTCACCTATTTCTCCCATCCCCTGCTTCTGGCAACCACCAATCTATGATATAAGTGGTGTGTTTTTTTGTTTCTGTTTTTTTTAAGATTCCACATAGATCCTTATTTCACTTAGCATAATGCCTTCATGGTGCATCCATGTTACTGCAAATGGCAAGATTTCATCCTGTTTTATGGATAAATAACGTTTCATTATTATGGTATATATATATACCACAACTTCCTTATTCATTCATCCACTTTTGTACACTTGAGATTATTTCTATATTTTGGCTATTGTAAATAATGCTGCAATAAATGTGGGGATGCATTTATTTTCTTCAAGTTAGTGTTTTTATTTTCTTTGGATATATACCCAGAAGTGGAACTGCTGGATAATATGGTAGGTCTATTTTTAGTTTTTTGAGAATCCTCCTTAATGTTTTCCATAGTGGCTGCACCAATTTACATTCCTACCAGCAATGCCCAAGGGTGCCCTTCTCTCCACATCCTTGCCAACACTGGTTTTTCTTATCTTTTTTATAATAGCCATTCCAATAGGTGTGAGGTGATATCTCATTACGGTTTTGATTTACATTTTCCTGATGATTAATGATATTGAACATTTTTCATTCATTTTCATCAATTTTTAAAATTACTTAATTTTAATTCATTAACATTCGAATTTAAATGTCATATGTGGCTAATGGTCACCATACTGCACAGCAAAATATGAATGAACTCTATTATCTAGACCTCCTAAGCGATAAAGAGAACTTTATGAAAAAAAATTAAATAAACTTAATTATTAAATGAACTCAATTTTAAATAAATTAAATTTTTCATCAGTTGAGCTTTTAACTCAATATAAACTGGAATTTTCAAGTAAAGTAACCCAGCCATATAGAATGTAGAACTTAAAATTTTTTTTCTCGATTCTTGCTCTAAGGTGACTTTTTTCTCTGGTTGTTTTATTTCCACTTTAACTTCTTTTCTAATTGGTTAAAGGTTAAAAAAAATTACACATTTTAAATCATATTGGAAAAAATATTTTACCATGCATCCTTTATAGCCTCCCCCTTTATTTTCTCCCTCTAGAAAATGTGAACTCAGTCTCCAGCCTTTCTGCAGCAAATCTGTTTTGTATTTTACTGGTTATGTTGTGACATTCACAGATCAGTGAGTTCAAATTTAGAGGACTAGGCGTCAGAGATGAGGCATTTAAGTCAAAGGGGGATTGAGTTTAATGGGCGAACAACCCAAAGGCTTACAAAATGAAGTGTCTCCATTGGTTAAGGTCTGCAACAAGTCACTGGCAGACAAGCTGCCTCCCTAAGACTGAGGACTCTGAAGCAGCCCCTGGCCCCCTTCCTGCGCTTGCAAACATTATAGGACCTGTGGCTGCATCAGGATGGTATTTGTCTTAGAACTGGTCTTAGAATCTGGTAGGATAATATCTGGACTTTCGAGAGTCAGCAAATAAAACAACTTCTCTTTAGCTTGTGAAATTGCTACAGATCCTTCCTATGTTACTTTCTTCTCTCGTCCAACTGCCTCTAAAATCCAGAGAGTACTCACAAAGACACCTGATTAGGAAAAGGAATGGATCTATATAAATGCACTTTCATCCCTGCTGAACAGTTTCTAATATGCACATTTCCCTGATTTTTCTTAGAATTCAGATACCTTAATGCAAACTTTGACTAAAATCTGAAATCATTGGAGACAGCATTATTATCTGTCTTGTCTTCCTGATTCTCACTATCACAATTATTTCCTTAAGGTCATTTAAAAAAAGAACAACTTACATAATATAGTTCATATATCAACCGGATGGAGATCATTTGAAATCATCAGCTACATTTCTCATTTCTCGCCTCTTCTGACCTTGTGTGAATTTTATTAATAAATTAGACTGATTAGGTATACACTTTATAGGGTTTCTGCTTGTGTTGCAATCTTGACTCTGACTCCTGTAAGCCGTGGCCTTGGTCAAGATGTTTTAGCCTTCTCGCACTTGGTTTCTTTGTCTGGAAAATGGGTATAACAAGGGTACTTGCTGCATAGAGCTGTTGTGAGGATTGAATGAGATAATTTATGTGAAGTCCTTAACATAGGGCTTGACATATTGAAAACACTGAATGCATAGTATTATGGTCTTTGTATTGATATCCATGTAAATATATGTAAGGAATCTAAGGACAACTAATAAATACACAATTTATTCTATTTATACACAGAACAATGCACAGTAATGAATATTCAGTGAAAACGAGGGAAAATATAAGTTGGCTAAAAAAAACAAGTTTAAATTTTATCATAGTTCTAGGATTAATTTCTTACCTAAACTAGTAAAGAATATTTAAGTAATAGATGTGAAGATAAAACTTTGAGAGCATCTATAAAGAATTAAATCTGAAGACAGGCTGCTAATGGTTGAAAATACCTTTTTTCCTACTATTTAAGAATAATAAAACATGAATCAAAAATAATTACAATGGTTTTCCCTAATGTTTTACCTGGAGCTAGTTAATACCATTTGCATATTTTTAAGAAAGAAATAAAACTCAGAGTATAAAGCAGAAATGAAGTTTACATTATTGCTTTTATACATTTTAAAAACATTAACTTCTATGATGTTCCCTTATAAAACAAAATTATTTTTTGTGGGTTTGCTATTTAATTATTGAAGCCAGAGAATGAATTATGGAAACCATTATAATTTAAGATTTTTTTTTTTTTTTTTGCAAACGAATGGTCATAATGGAAATTTACAATTTAAAAACTAATTAAAAAGAATGTTCTAGTAATTTTGATGGTGAGCAAAATTTTGTTAATATAAGTTGGACCATCTTTCAATTTACATTTGCCTGAAATGATACTATCTGTGATTTTAGTTATGATATTATGATCAGAGCCAATACCTACTTCTTTTATATAAATAATTATAATTTTATTTTAAAACTTCTATAACTTAAGTAAAATGGGCACAGTGTAAAAGTTGTGTTACTACCAAAAATCTCAGTGACCTTTCTATTTGAGGGATATTTATTCTTATATATTTTAAGATATGTTTAGAACCTTGAAAGCAGGGTTTCATATCTATCATCATCTATCATCATTTACCTACCTACTTGCCTACTTACCTACTTGTCTATCCACATGTATATATATGTGTGTGTGTGGGGGGGGGGTGTGTATTCACAGATAGTGTTTGGTTTTCCATCTGACTCCTACTCAGAGTATGGGTATAAAATTTCTATAGTTTATTTGCTCAACTAAATCTTATTTATATACTTGTTCTTTTAAAAAATGAGCTCTGGGCTCGTACACGACATTAGCAGTATGTCTGTATGTTATGCATTTATGCCTCTGTGTGCGTGATTGTACATTTATAGATGGAAAAGGTACATGAAGACTCTATTCAACCTGTCTGGGTGCCCCACCTTCTTGGAGACACTTGTTACGGAGAAGTGAAAAATGCGTGTCTCTGCCTGCAAATATCTTAAAGCATTAAGCATTTTTTGTAAAAATAATTAGTGCTCATTGTAAGGGTGTAATGATATGTTTGGTTTGGGTATTAACAACTCTTTTAATATAGAGTTTCACTGCCTTATTATGTTGAAAAGAGTCAATGGTTAAGTTATGTTTACTCAAGGAAAGAGATTTGTAACCTGTCTAGTTGCTATGGGAACTACATTCTTTTGTTTACAAAATTGATTTTTCCAAGAAAAAAATAGAAACATGGAAATGATTAAGGCAATATATGCTTATTAAATAAAATTTTAGAAAATAATAAGTAGTATTAAAAATGTCCCCTGGCCCGGCCGGGCATGGCTCAGAGGTTGAGCGTCGACCTAGGACCCGGGAGATCGGGGTTCGATTCCCAGTCAAGGCACATGCCCAGGTTGCAGGCTGCAGCTGATCAATGACTCTCCCATCATTGATGTTTCTATCTCTCTCTCTCCCTCTCCCTTCCTCTCTCTGAAATCAATAAAGATATATTTAAAAAAAAAAAAATGTTCCCTGTATTCTTTCTCCAAACATAGCCTGTTAATATTTTGAGATGTTTCCCTTTTACTTCGCTGCACACATTTTCTCTTGCATTGGTGGTATTTGAATCATTAACACACTGTTGCACCATTATTTTCCAGTTTACATGATATCATACTTTTTTCATTAAAGTTATGCTTCAAAAAGAAACGTATCCATAAGGCACACAGGATTCTTTAAATATGATTTTGCCATATTGTATGTCAATGCTTTTAAAACAGTCTGTGATAAAGTGCATTTACATTCCTTCTCCTACTATGCTTTATAATACATTTTCCCTCAAAAATTACCCTGTTCTCTGCTTCAGAATTCATCTCATTCCAACACCACTTATCATATGGCCATATGTGGGCAGGTTTACCCAGGTCTGCTCATGGTTATGTGTCAGACTAACTTCTAGCACAAGCATACTGATCTGTGGTGGTTTTGCCACCTCTCTCTTCCTCTCTGCTCACACAGCCCTCGCCGTGATTGTTCTTTCTCCTTTGGCTCTGACTTCCGTTCACTTACTCATTTGGTGAATATTTATGGAGCACTTTTACATGCCAGGCAATGTGCTAGACACTGGGTTAGAATAGTAAACAGGACACAATTTTTGACAGCCAATCATAGTATCATGCAGTAAGTGCCGATTGGCATAAATAGAAGGCGTTATGGCAGAAATAGTAAAGGCAGTCAGCCCTGTCTCAGGGGATCAAGAATGGCTTTATCAGCCAGAATGGTCAGAAAAGAAGCTTTAGCTGTTATAAAGAATTTCCTTAAATTTACATTTAGGAATCGTGTAGATTCAGGAATGAGACATTTAAAAACAGAGTAACCAAGCTTCCGTCAAAGTTTAAGGCCGGGAAAGAGCAGGTCAGACTCACTTAGCTATAGATACTGCCTGAGAAAACCACCCGACCCACAGGCTGCCCGGTGCAGAGTGCCTGCTGGGCACAGCAAACTCCATGCACGGAATCTGCTCACTGCTACCAGGCTAAGGTTTAGCTGAGTGAGTGCAGCAGAGAACTCGGGACGAAGCCCTGGACAGCAGGGAGCTTCCTATTCCTGGAGAGCTGTGGGCAGGAGGTGTGCGGTCAGGCTCCAGATCTGGGAAAGGCCTCAGGGCTCGCCTTGGAATTCAGTTGACTCCCCTGCCAGACAGAAAAGCACTGGAGTCGAGGAGAATTAACACGCAGTAGAGCCTTCAGGGGAAGCCCTGGCTGAGTCCTGCCTGGAGGCCTGGGTCAGCGTGAGCCTGTGCAAGGCTGTGTTACTGGGAACGGGACTCATCTGAGGCGCTCGCTGGACTGAATCCCTGATGCTTAGGGCTATTCTCTCCTCCCAAAGCAAAGAATACTTGCAGACACATTGAGATCTTTTACTCCATCTGTAATCTTAATGCTGTTAAATGATTAACTTTCTGAGAGTAAAGAGGAAAAAAGTAGAAAAGTATTCTCAGAGAAACACACGGTCCTACAACGATTCCCAGTTTTATTTATTTTTTTAATTTTTAAGCCTCACCGGAGGATTTTTCTCCGTTACTTTTCAGAGTGAGTAGAAGGGAGGGAGAGAGAGAGAGAAACATCGATGTGAGAGGGAAACATCAATTGATTGCCTCCCGAGTGCCCTCCGATTGGGGCAGGGACCGACCCTGCAACTTAGGTAGTGCCCTTGGCAGGACTCAAACCCAGGGCCCTTTGGTCTGTGGGCCAATGCTCTAACCACTGAGCAAACTGGCTAGAGCAGATTCCTAGTTTTATTAAAAATCAGAGGAATGGGCTGGGAAGCTGTTCTGTAGGAGTCTGAACCGTTGGAAAGCAGCTTACGGGGCTTCTGAGAAGTGTCTGGGAAAGAGCAGGACTCTACACTCTGTATTTACATTGGTTGGTGAGCTCTGATAGTAGGTGCTGACTTTGTGAATTTGTAACATACAAACTTAGGAACTGAGTAAACTTTTTGAGATCAATTCTCTCCCTAAGTTCCACTATGGTAAATAATTTCTGCTGATGGTCTTCAGAAAAGAATCTGAGGACACAAGAAATTCCCACTGATTATTTATCTCAGGAATTCACTTCCTGATGAAAAAAATCCCAAACTATTAAGCAACAGGCAGAAAGCAGCCTGCAGATGGTATCTCTGACTCCTCTGAGCAGTCAGATGCCTGAACTTCCAGTGACCTAAAATTTTCCCTGACCTTGCAATCGTCTTAAAGTTTCTTATTTCTTTTGATTGAATTTATTGGGGTGACATTGGTTAACAAAATTATATAGGTTTCAGCTGCACAATTCTACAACACATCATCTGTACACTGTATTGTGTGTTCACCACCCCAAGTAAAGTCACCATCCATCACCATTAATCCCCCCACACACCCCTCCACTTCCCTCCCCCCTTCCCCATAATCACCACACTGTTGTCTGGTCCATGAGTTTTCTCTCTCTTTTTTTAGTTTTTGCTCAATCCCTCCACACACACCCCAGCCCCGCACCCGACAGCTGCCAGCCTACTCTCTATGTTTCTATTTTGCTTGTTATTTTATTATTAAGTTTAAAATATCTAATTGTCCAATTAATATATGTTCAATATAAAACATTTTGAAGGTTCAGATTGAGTATAAAGAGGGAGGAAGGAAATCTCCATCTGTAGTTACACTCACTGTCAATTTAACATGTCAAGTACTTAAGTGTTTTGAGAGTATGTATTCTTAAGATTAAAACTCTCCAAGGCAGAGGAGAGCATCTGAGATCTCTGTATTTGGGGGCGCAGAGGGTAAAGACTCTCCCTTTACCTATAAAATTATTCAGAGAAGTGAAATGGAATTGAGATTTACCAGAACAGCAATTGTATTTTATACTTTTGAGTCTTCAAAGGCCGGTATAGTTTCTAACCAAATCTATGTAAGGTTTAGGAAAAGGCTATTTCTAAAATTATGGCTCATTTACACAATGCAAAACCGTGCTTTCACTGTGAAAGGGAAACAAAGTAGTTCTTTATTCATTCATTTGAAACAACATTCAAGGTATATTAATTGAAGACAAAATTAAATTGCATGATAGGCTACAATGTGTTCCTATTTGTGTTAAAAAGGAGGTAGAGTTATAGGAGGTAGAAAACATAGATACTTGTATATTTAGAGGTTTTTGGGTTTTTTTCCAGGACAATATACAAAACAAAAAACAAGACATAAAACAAACCTGATAAGTGCTAACAGTAGTTCCTTATGGGTAGATTGGGGGAGAGAAAGGTTGGGGAAGCTGCAGAAGATGGGTAGTGGATGCTTGGGGTGGGAGAAAGTCTTAATTCTTATTTAATTGCCTTTCTTCTGCATATTTTCACTATATAAAATGTATTGTTATTTTTATTAAAATAACTAATTTTTTATTAAAAACTAGTTGAATAAGCATAGTTGAATAAGCACTCCATAGGCCTTATGAGATGGTATAGACTTCCAAATAATTCTTTAACATCGACCCTATAAATTAATTAGGACTTTGTTATTTGTCCATTTCTGATATACTACACATTTATAAAAATTAAATCTTTAGGAGTTATAATGTAGTCTTAGGGAATAATATATAGCAAATTCTACCTATTCTTTCAGGACAAACATTTCTATGATCTTAAAGATTATTATTTAGAAATATAAAACTGTGCTAGAATTTTATACGGTTTATTTTCTTTTTCTTAGAGTACTGGGAATTTAGATAAACTTTAATTTATTCCTCACTTGTGCTGCCAAAGCAGAGGTCTTCTGGGAATACCATCCATTGCCCAATCTGAAAACAAAACAAAACACACAATAACTGTAAGATAGAAATAATATTTACTGGATATGAATAGCTCCCTACAGCAATTGATAATCTTGACTGTGTGAATCAAGAGAGACATAGAGCACATTCATTTGCTTATTTTTAATCCTCTGAAGAAAAATATAGCATTTTAAGACTTCACCATTAGTTATGTAGATAATTCCAGTTTAATATTCTGAGCAATGAGTAATTCTCAGATAATTCTTGATGATAGCCCACAAAAGTAGGCTATTCATAAAATCTTGAGAGATTGGCCATTTTCTGGATTTATATATTTAAGAATACATTTCTCTTGCATTATTTAAAGTTTTCTTATTTAAGAGCCTGCAAAAAGGATCTAAACAAAGGAAATTTTGACTAATTAGTAGAAGATATGCTGAGGTGTCAAGAAACAGTGTTTCATTGGAAACATTATCTGAGACTTTGACAGAATAAAAAATATATCCTGACTCTGAGTTAGCTGATGAGAGGGAAATGGAGGAGATTTGACTAAAATAGTCTATCTTTTAGTTAAAAATGTTTTCCTTCATTTTCTGATTTTAGACTTCTTAAATCCTATTTTTGATTGCCTGAGCATACCCAACTTTTATGGATCTTTAGTCTATGCCAAGTTGTTTCGACTTGGGCTAAAAATTAAGCTACATTATAGTGAGGTTGTAGAAAACTGCATACATGACTGATACATAATCACACTCCTTGAAAACAAAAACAAAAGAGCATTTCACACCAAATGCACTTTACACAGCAGTTCTACTTCTGAAGCTGTTTTGTCAGCTTTTGAAACGTTTGCTCTGTTCCTACAGGATCTTTTACTAGCTTTGAAAATATTCCGAAAGAAGTGTGATCCGATTGTCCCTCAAGTGTGATCTAATAGAGGCCTCAAGCTAAACACGTCCGAATTAAATTCAGCGTCTCTCCCCACTCACTGTCCCATGGACTGATTTCTCTTCTGCTGTGTTCCTAGTCTCAGCAAAGGGCTGTGCCCCTCTCTACCCTTAACTACCCCACCTCCTCCACCGCATCCTGTCAAACTGCCCTTGTGAACATCTCTTAGGTCACCCCTTTCTTCTCTCCTTTGAGTCTCATCCTAAAGTTCTAGTAATAGCTTGTTCCCATGAATATCACAGCATTTAATAATGAGCCTTCCTTCATGCCTTCAGTCTTTCCATGGAAACTCCACTCCCTCCCCCCAAAATATTTAAGACACAGACATGATCATGTTGCTTCCTTCAAATGACTTCTTTATGTACAGTTCAAGACTCTTAATCAGCTGATCTTTGCCTAATTCTCCATGATCAGTTTCTGTCCTGTTTTTGGCCTGCATTCTGAATTCTCAGGCGTAGTAAACGCAGGACCTCTGCCTTCCTGAACATGACAGGTTCTCTTATGATGGAGTTTAAAGTATAGTTGGGCAAACAAAGGTCCTAAGAAAGAACTTCTGCAAATATCCCCAGGAACAGACACAACAGTAATTTTTTAAAAATATGGGAAAAATTGGGCTTACTCTCTAAACAAAACAAAGCATAGATGTAACAATTTTCCCCTCCAAAGATACATATTAAGGAAAAGACTACAAAGAAATAAATCATCGTCTTGCTAGAATGTGCTTTTTCTTCTTGTGAAGAGCAGGAAAAAGTCATTAAAGAGTAACACAGCTCCAGTTTTGTCATTGTCTTGACTTTGAAGGGAAAAAAGATCTAATAAGTCATTTGCATAAAATTATGAAGTGATGTCCTAGAAATGAAGTGGCATAATGTTAATTGAGGCAGTTAAAGAAATCCCCCTTTTCTCAATCTCTTAAATTCTAGGCAAACCACACTCGTTGCCCAAAGCTCCCTGAAGTACTGTAGCTTTCTCATACCTGTGGGCATGTTGCTCTGTTTCTGCTTAGAATGTTTTCTCCTCACTTTGCCTGCAGGTTTAACATCTATCCATCTTCCGAATTTTGATTTCTGCAATCACCTGTGAAGCTTTCCCCATCACTTTCCTCTGCCGTGACAATTTCCACCGTATGTTCAAGCTGTTTCCACACTTGTTTATCTCCTCAAGTATATCATGCTTTCTTCAAGGGGACGATTGTATTCCTAGTATCAGTCACAAAGTAAGAACGCTACCTGTGTTGAGTAAATAAAGGAATTAATCTGCAATAAGCTCTGAAGAAATAAGTAAATATCAGCACTATTAAAATTATTGGATAGGGTCCAGGTTTTATAATCACTAATTTGAAAAAAATTAGCATTGAGTTCACAGTATAAATTCAGATTACTCTGCTAAAAGTTATCAATCTCATTACCACTGTAAGGAAAACTTCCACTTTCTCGACCCATGTTCTTTTTTTTATAGATAAGGAACTTTAACTCTTTCAACAAGATTACAGTGAGACCATCTACTTTTCTCTGACCTCACTTGTTCCTTTCCTTGGAAGGAGGAGTGATTTATGTGATGGGTATGTTGGTGGGAGTCTGCCTTACATCTGTTTGCTGACACTCAGTGTCAATATGCTTAAGGTTGCCAAACGTGTGAGTTTTCCTCTTGCAATCTCTGCGTGCAGCTCAGCGTGAGGCAGATAATAGAGTGTGTGCTACCCGGCAGACCCAACTCTCTCCAAATGCAAGTTCTAATGACTACGCTTGCGAAGAAACCCATTTTGGTTTCAAGGTCAAGAGAGGTTTTCTGATTTGCCTTTGTCATATATAAGTCAGCAATACGTTTTCATTTATATCTGGCTCTTCTGTTTATTTCTCAGTTGGTACAGAATTTTTCTGTGTGCAGTGAGAATACCGCTCTCAAAACCAAACACCATTCAGTAGACCTCATAAATACACATATTTATATGTGGTAAAGGAATCTTTTGGCTCCCCAAATGGCAGAGCCACTTGGGAAGCCAAATGTAAATGTTGGAACCAGAGTGTAACTAGGGGGCACTTTGATGATCTGGGGGGAGAAATGCCATGGAAATTGGATAATTGGACTCTACTCCCAAGGAACCTATTCAAAAAACAGAAATCAGAGCTTGTGAAACTTAGGCACAACTCTCCTCCCTTACCACCCTACCACCAGGACCTCCTCAGATATTTTAGCAGTTACTCTCTGTGGTTGGCATTGCAATCAAGACTTGGCTCTTGATTATATGATGGCCCTTTTGGCTCCTGCATTTTCCTGCTAAATTTGGATTTTACTGAGTTCTTCCTTCCCTGACTTACTTTCCTGTAGCATCTCCTTCCTCCATGTAGGTCAGACACCTCCAAATGACCAAGAGAGTGGGAAAAGGCAGGATAATATCTCTTGATCTGAACCTGTTCTTTATCTCACTTTTCTGATTTAGGACAAAGTTAAGGACTTAGAGATAGGGTCATTTGCTTTTCTCCTCCAGCCTAAAGAAGGGTCATCTAGACAGTTAGTTGGTCCCTGCTTCTTTATTATAATTCTTCCCCTTCAAGAGTCCAGACTGTATAACTCAGGTAAGGAAAAATGCATGATGGAAAAATACATTGAGGAAATAAGTAGTGCTAAAGTTTCCTGAAAGTAATAATAATTAAAAAAAAAAAAAGTGAATAATAGCCAAGAGAAGCTTTGGTAAAAGAAGCACTCTAAGAGACTGATGTTAATTTTATTAGGTGTTTATGCGTATGTGTGTGGGGGGAGGGGAGTAAATTAAGAAGTATGGGGGAGGTGCCTAGGAGTGGACTCCCTTGTCAAGAACTCACCCCTTGTGTTTTCACTTTGGAAACTGAAAATATACTTACCATAAATCTTAAGTTTTTTCTCTCTTGTTTGGTTATAATCTTAAATTGAGCCAGTACTTTAGGTAAGAAAACCATATATAGATGCATTCTTGGGGAAGGCTAAAGGAATGAGGGGGTAAAGCCGTAGGATGACCTGATTTACCCCCCTCAGGAAGAGTGTGATCTCAGTCCTTTCTGTTTCAACCTTTGAGCTAGACACTGATTTTTCTGTAGGACAGGGCATGATGCATCTGTTGGTCTCATGGATAAAAGGATATGCAAGTCAGAAAGTGTAATGAACTTCAGAAAGTAAAACTGTGGTTAATTTTCACTTTGGTTAATATTGACTTGAATGAACATGAAGACACAAGCCAAACATGGTCTCTCCCTTTGTGACCGAGAGAGAGCTAATGATAATGCGACAGGGAATCACAGAATTTAGAGCCAGAAAAATCTTGAGAAATTATTCAGTCCTCACTCCTGGCTCTGAACCTGAGGTTTAAAGAGGTTAAAGATCTTGTTCCCTGGCGGGGTCCGGTGTGGCCTAGTGGTTAGAGCATCAGGGCCTGGGCTCCGAAGGGTCCCTGGTTCCATTCCCCGTTGAGGGCAGGTACCTGGGTTGTAGGTTCGAACCCTGGCCTGGTTGGGGCTCCTTCAGGGAGCAACCAGTTGATGTGTCTCTCTGACATCAATGTCTCTTTCTCTTGCCCCTTTTCCTCCCTCCCTTCCACTCTCTCTAAAAAGCAATGGAAAAAATATCCTTGTTTGAGGATTAAAAAAAAAAAATCTTGTTCCATGATCATGCAGTGTGTGAAGGGAGTAGGAATGTGGTAAAGCCTGGAGGCCAAGACCCCTGCCTATAGCCTATGTCCTGTACATGACATCCTGTGCCTGTTCTCAAATGGCCCCAATTGGCTATGATGAAAACAAATTTATGCCTCAAATCAGCAGAGTCCAAGAATGATGAGTTTTCTAGTCAACTGTGCCTGATGAGCTCTATGACCTGATTTGTCCTGCAATGTCTCAACTCTCCATTGCCCAGTTATTTTTATGATATATTTAATGTCATAAAATTACATATGAAATTAAAAAGAGTATAATTTGTAAGACTATAGTATGAGGATGATGTCCTTGGTAAGAAATTCTAAGTATAATATTACTTTTTTAATTTCACAGATATCTGTAAGTTCTGCTTGGAGGAGCTGATTTGAACTAGATATGAAGAAATTAGCTATATAACAATGTATCTCTTTGGCCAGCCCATTTTCTTAGTGCTTTGAAATGACTCCTGCTTCAGAAATGAACACGTTTAAAACCTGTGTATAAACCTAGTGGTCATTGCAATAATATTGCAAAATATCAGCTGACCTAGCCAAATACATATTTTTAGACAGCTCTATAAATGGCACCTTCCCACGGGATACATATTTCTATTCTTTTTTTGTGAATGAATGTGTTCCCTACTCCTGCACCCTTCATTTACAGGAAGCGGAAGAAACATTGGAATTACTAAATGAAGCATGACTCTTTTTCCAGATAGCAGGCCCGACCATGAGAATTAGAATCTTACTTGGCAACTGGATCTCTTTTCTATCCTCAGAAAGATAACACTTCAGGAAAAAGCTTACCTCCACACACTTCCCAAAGCCTTATAAGGTCAGCCCTGTTCACTGAGAAACATTCATTTTCCTCTGCCCAGTTTAAAGGCATCACAGTCTTTTCCAGAGGGCTTTCAATTCTACAAAGAATTCAGTGAAGAGACTTTGGTTCTAAAATGTGTTATATTAAAAACTACCAAAACCAATTCATTGCAATTTGCTCCAATTTAAAATAATTATCATAAGGGCATGGCTTTTGTAGTTGTGTGTGTGTGTTTTATTAAAATCAGTTCATTGTAATTTGCTTCAATTTATAAAATAATTATCATGAGAGTATAACTCTGTGTTTTATTAAAAAAATCATCCTTTAAATCCTTTTAATATTGTTATATCCTTATTATATTAAGGTTACCCAATGACACAATTGTTTTTTAGCTTAACTGGTAAAAATGCAGACAGAAAGTACAAATTTCAAAATGAATCAATATTCAGGGTAAACTTTTAGAGTAAAATGTTAAATTCATCTTATCACTAAACTGTTATTTGCTTATACTCTTTTAGAAATCCACCGGGAGTCCTTGTCCATTAATCTGACTTAATTGCACTTTTAGGATCGCTCCTAGTCACTCTGCCTACTGACTTCTTTCATAATAAAAAGCCAAATCCTCTCTAATAACTCTTGATAGCAGAAGAAAGTTCCTGTGGAACAGAAAAGAAAAATATGCATCCTAAAAGTACTAGAATTTATTTGGAAAGACAAATCTAGAAAGCAAATTAATGGTTGATAAATATTGAGAGATCTTTAATGTCTCAAGTCTCAGTGTTAACAAAACAGAGCAAAGCTGCTGGAAAGCCAGTTCCCGGAAGGATTTGTCTTATATGACGTCATTATAGCCTTTGGAATGTTAAAACATAAAAGTCACCACTCCACTTCCTTCTGAGAGAGATTCCAAATGCCACTGAAAGTTCAAGGTACTAAAATACACTGATTTCTTAAAGATCTGCTCTCCTGGAATAACGATCCAGGATGTTGTAAATGTCACCTGGTTAGATTGACAAAAATAATCAGTGTTAGAATACTCTTGATCTTAAACTTATTTCTTAAACTTTGTCAAGTTACAGAAAGTATTATTATAAAATCACATAGAAACTGATTGCTTCTTGACAAATAATAACAGTCTGAGCTTACTGATTGAAGCTTTGATAAAATTTAACTCACCCTCTTTACTTTATAAAGTTTTATTATATTTGACATATCTTAATTAACAGGTGGTTTTCCACTTAAAGCAAAAACAAAACAAAAAAAATTAAAAAAGAATCTCAGAATTTGTTTTTGAAGCTACGTTAATACAAAAGGTAATTTCTATTTTTTAAGACAGAACAGTATTTTAATTGTTTAAAATAATATGAATCTGTGGTTATTGAATGGTGTCGTTTTGCTGATGCTTCTAAGAGACAGTCTTTTACGATGTGTGGACTTGGAATTGAAAGCTTGTTGACCTCACTTCAGCTGTTAAATTCAAGAAATAGACTTTTGTTGATCTGACATCTCTTAACATCATTCAAATTACATAATTTGTCTTTAAATTCAAATCTTGCCCCTACCAATCATTATTTGCTTCATAAAAAGCCTTAATTCATAATGTTGGGCATAAAATTAATCTTTGTGCTCATTAGTAGGACTAAGTCAAATGATAGCTCTCTCAAAAGTACATAGTAGGACCTGGGTTTAGTGTAAGATATTTATGGAGGAGTTTTGAAGTTAAATTTGGTACGTCAATAATATTCTTGGCAGGTACATTTACTCATTTGTTCCTTTTTCCCCAACAGTCATTAAAGGACTATTATGCAACATTCTAGGTAGTGGAAATCTATGGCCCTTGCACTCAAACAGAAATTGTTCCAGTGAGGAGGTAGGCACCGCAACGTAAGTACAGTGACTGAGTACTTGTGAGGAGACTCTAACCTGGATTCAAATGATGGGGAGTAGAAAAGGGCAATCTTCCTAGAGGGTGTGTCTTAACTGATGTGGAGGAATTGGTTAATAAAGGCGGGGTAGGCATTTGAGACCAGGAATAGAGTCAGCAAAGATAGAGAGGCTTAAAACAGATGGTATCTAGGGAACTCCACTAATGTTGCCAAATCATAAAGTAGAAGACCAAAAGTGTCACTGGAGAGCTAGAGGGCCATCACTCTAGAAGCCAAATTGCGGAGGACCTTCTATCCCATGTTTGGGACTGTGGTCCTTTCTCTTATAAGAAGTGCAGAGAAATAGAAAGATTGCAACAGGAGCAGGCATAGAGAGAATTAATTTTAGGGAGTTAGCTTGGAGCCAGTTGGGATGCTGCTAAAATAATCCATTTTAAAGTAAGAAAGAAGAGGGTTAGATATATTTAAGCTATATTTTAGTGGTAAAATCAGCAGGATATTTATTGAATGGGAAAAGACAAGCGTGAAGAAATAATTGGGTAAATATTTGTAGTGTGAGTTGCTACGTAGATGGTGAAGCCCTTAACTTGTATAAAAGATCCTAAGTAGCAGGTGGTTGTGAAATTCCCTGGGGCTGAGAGACCTAAGAAAGAGCTGGCAACTCTGGAATTACATGAAGATTTTATTAAGGGAACTTATGGACAGAAGCAATGTCTTGGACAGCAGCAAAGCTGGATGTCCACTCCCAAAAGGGGGTGAGCCTTGTTATGCAGAGCCAAGTGGCACGTGCTAATTGCAAGTGGCTTGTAGCCAAGGGCTAACACAGGTAGTTTGTAGCCACAGGACCCGTGATTGTTAAGATCTGTATAATCGAAAGCAGTAAACAAGTTAATGGGCCTGCTTATCTATGCAAGAACATTCCTTTCTGGTGAAGGATCATCCAGGGTTGTGATAGTAAAAAAAAAAAATCAAAAAAAAAAAATCCTTATTTCTATGCATTAGGAATGATTGCATGGATGACAAAGTAGAGACAGAAATATGAACTAATCTTTTGAGAAGTTTGGATGAGAAAGATTAGCTGGTTCTAAGAAGGAAATTTTTTGTTAAAGGAAAGTTTGTTTATAAGGGGGAGGGAACACCTGGGCATATTTATAGGCTCAGAGATAAGAGCAAGTTGAGAGGGAGAGGTTGAAAACACAGAGGTAAGAGGTAAGGTAATCCTGAAGTAACTGCACAAGTTTCCAGAGAAATCATGAGTGCACAGACTTACTGGTTTAACATAGGTAAGAAGGCACTGAATTCTTCGATACTGGGGGTAAAACTGAGCTGGGGTTTATTTGTAGACAGATTTGTAGATTTGAAACCTGGAAGTAGAGATAGATCTTATCTGAAGGATTCAGTGGTGCAATTGGAGACAAGGTCTTCTGCTGAGATAGAAGGTGGAGGGAGTTGATCAGGGAACTTAAAAAAGATTAAGATCTGGGTTAATCATTAGTGAAGTGGAAGAAGGAACTGACCAAAGAGAAATAAGCACATTAACTATTGGTGCAGAGGAGTCAGCTGAGATTCAAAACTGTGTACTAGAGATAGTACAGTCTGCTTGGTTTGGTTGTTTCCTGCACAGGTGTTCAGTCCCTAGTGTAAAGAAGCACAGAAGGCAGGTATTAGCATTAATGCAAGTTTTTGTATGTTTTTTTTTTGTTTGTTTGTTTGCTTTTTTCTTTTTTGAGTGAAGGCAGATGAAGAATGTAAGAAAATTGAGGGTGAACTAAGAGTCATTTAGGTAATCAGATATAGAGTTGGAGATAGGTAAAGAACTCAGATAGTGCCCTGGTCAGTTTTGCTCAGTGGTTAGAGTGTCGGCCTGTGGACTGAAGGGTCCCAGGTTTGATTCCAGCCGAGGGCACATACCTGGTTGCAGGCTCGATCCCCAGCCCTGGTCAAGGCTTGTGTGGGAAGCAACCAGTTGATGTGTTTCTCTCACATCAGTATATCAATGTGTTTCTCTCTCCCTCTCTCCCCCTCCCACTTTCTCTGAAAAGCAACGGAAAAAATATCCTCGGGTGAAGATTAAAAAAGAAAAGAAAAAAAAGAACTCAGATATTGTAGAAGAGGCCTGATAGCTTGAGAGAAAATAGAAATAAATAAAAAGAAGAAGCTAGGGGAATCAAAATTAAGGACAGATGGACATAAAGAAGAGTAGGGCCTAAAAAATAAGTGGTTGTGGCAGAGATTACAAGTCAAGGGAAATTATTAAACAGACTATGGCTAAAATGTAATTTGCCCGACACCTTAATAGTATCTAGCAGTTGTAATCATCTTTATGTCTAAAGGGTACTTTGTTCTCATTATTACTTTTCACTTATTTCTGTTGTACTAAAGAAAAAAAAGTATTGCCTTACAGATAGGAAGACTGAGGTAGTGTGCGCGGCTAGGAGACTTCCCAGAGACACCGGGGAGTCAGCGAGGACAAGCAGAAGCCGGGGTGCTCGCTGGGGTGTAGGGTAAGGGTGCCACTCACACACTTGAATAGACTCCTACAATTTTTTCTTCTTTGTTTAAGAGATACTGTGTTTTCAGCTCCACAAAACATTGCTGTAGCAGTCTAGTTAGCTAAGGAAGTTTGAAAGAGTAACATGGATAAAGATGTTGATGTTCTTCTAAACATGTTAACTGTTATTATTGTGACTGCTAATACAGAGGCAAGAAGTAAAAGGATGTCGGACAGAATTTAAACATGTATCATTTTACTTGAGAATCAGCCTGTGAAATAGAAAGTTATTTGACTATTTCCCTATGCCGAAGTGCTCAAAGCTAGCCGATTAGTAGGCCTTGAAGGGTTTTTGATGGCAGGCTTTCTGGAGATGAGATGGCTGTTTAGTGGTCCCAAGGAAAACTTAGTTACACAATTGAATTCAGGGTGAAGTGAATTAAAGAGGTGATTTCAATTAATAGATGGTTCTTAATAGTTTTGTACAGTATGAATTAGAAACTGATATGGAAAAATGAGAAGATTGAGAAAGATATTAACAGAAAACTTAATCTTTTTTTTATACTGTAAGTTTTTTATAAAGAATATTTGATTCAGTGAATATTACTCATGTTTAGTTTGATAGTTTTTATTTTTTGAAAAGTAGTGAGGAATGTATGGTCCTGTGGTGACTGTCCCACCCAGCCCATGACTGACTTTACAGATCAGATTACCGGTATGTTTCTACTCTCAACAGTTGGTAACGCACTTTTAAGTAGTAAATATTATTCTTCAATTTTGAATCTGAAACCTAAAGCTATAAAAAAGCATTAAGTTTTATTTGCCTGACCAAACTCTTTGATGACTCTATAACAAGTAATTAACAAGGATCTCCTCTGAATTAATCCATTGATATTCCAGGCCACTTATTACTCACCATATATTGGCTTGTATTACTCATTAATCTTCTTTGGCTCATTTATTTACTTCTCAAATGATATATAAACTCCTTGAAGGCAGTATTAATTGACCCTGAGGTGTGACTTTTCCCCTTACATCTCAGGTAGGTTGAATCATAAAAAAAAACCTTTGCATACAACTTTTATTTGTTTGCTTATATACATTCTGAGGGTAGGCTCTGCATTCCGGCCTGGTATAGTGCATAGGCAAAGTAAATGTATGAGGGGTGTAGAAATAAATTATAACCAGAGGTCATAATTGAAACAGGGTAGCCTTGGGCAAAATCATGATGTAGATGAAATTGGTTTTTGATGTTTCCAGCTTCCACTTCTCATATTCTCTTTCATTTCAGAGACATCTCTTTCTTCCCCCAAAAGTGAAATAAACTGTCATAGACACCGAGAAAGTCACTTAGGTGATTAGTGTCCTTTGCTACCAGGCTATTACATACTAGAAAATCACAGAGACAGGAGCTCCAAAGCCTTAGCAACTTTTGGTTGAGCCAGGCACTTGCGTAAGAGGAAACTTGTGCTTTCCTCTTTTCAGGTCTGTTTCATTGAGGGGAGGTTGCTCTGGATTTTGATATCCAGAGTGGGTGGAAGGAAGGTCTTGTTTTTTGTTTTGTTTTGTTTTACTAAACAGGTAGAACATCACAAAGGTCTAGGCCCTACCATATCTGCTGGTTCTGTTGTTTGAACTTTAGAAGGATGTCTGGTGGTGTTGCAGCCAGCATGTCCTTTGAAAAATAGTAAATATTTGGAGGAACAAAAATGAGAAGTTCTAGCACCTGAACTAGCAAAGAAACTGTTAGTTTCCCAGCCAAGAAGCATGGACTTTGAATCACATATCAATTCAAATTCAACCTCAATCCTTGCTAAATGTGCTAAATATGGACAAGTCCCAATCTTTCTGAACTTGAGTTTCAATGACCATAATTCAGGGTGTTGTGAGGACTAACTGACGTAAGGTGTGCAAAGTATTGAGACAGTGTCTGAAGCACTTGTAAAGTGCTAAATGCAGAAGAGAAGCACCATCCTTGTTTACTTCTATAGGAGACTCCGATTGTATATTTTGAGCACTACCATCTTCCCTTGGGGAATTGCTTGTCCTGCATTACAACCTTGTGGAAGCTGCAAGCACAGGCCCTGAACCTCAGGGCATAGTGTGGAAATATGATGGGGGCTAAGCTAATCATAATACTTCACTTTCTGCCATAATGATTATTCTGGAAAGACCCATAAAAGTTCTTCCTCAGCATTTACCAGTTCAAGCTTGTAGGAAATCATCTTTTCTTCTCAAGTACACAAAATCAAGGTCAACACAGAGGCTGGAAGTATCAAGAGAGAGTCTTAAGAGTGACTGCAGCTGGCTCTGATTTTACTCCAGGGCAGCTTCCCCTCTGTCTTTCTTCATTACATGAGCTCAATTGCATTGGGTTACTGATATTTATATCTCAGTGTCCTGACCCATACAGCCTTCTATCTCTTTCCTCCCAATCTGGGAGGCATATTCTATTTTGATGATTTTCAACTTTTTCATCTCATGGCACACATAAACTAATTACTAAAATTCTGCAACATACCAAAAAATATATATTATATATTTTTGCTGATCTGACAAAAATAGGTATAATTTTGATTCATTTACACTAGACAGCTATTGTTGTGGTGGCTGTTGTCAATTTTTTATTTGACAAGCTAAGGGTAGAGAGGCCAGTGCCCCTGACTAAATAGTCAGGTAGTGCATGTTTTAAAAATTCTTGTGGCACACCATTTGAAAATTGCTGCTCTGTTTGCTGAAGGATCTGCCTATTCTGAATTGGGAATGCTTAAATAAAATCCTTCTTCTCTTTCACTTAATACTTATTATTGCTTATCTCTTTCCTCTTTACCTCTGTGTTTCATGGTCTAAGTGTTGGGAAACCAGGTGCTTAATTTCTATGACAAAGAACAGTAACGTGATAAGTCAATATGAAAACTAGGACTGGAGAAGATTAAATGCAGGCATTAATACTGACAAAAATCCCAATGAAAATCCTTTTGGAAAAGCAAACTGGCAGATGTTGAATTCAATATGAGGGCAATACTTTCCATTTCCATATTTTTTATTGAACATGTAACCACTGATATATAGTTGAGCCACAGGAAATAATTAAGGGCATCAAGTAAAAAAATGTACACATCAAAAATATTTCCTGACATACTTTTCTTATTTAGGTAAAATTTCATAACATACAATTAATATATTAATGTGAAAAATTCAGTATCTTTTAGTACATTCACAATATTTCATAACTACCATCTCTATCTAGTTCCAAAATATTTCATTATTCCAAAAGGACATACTCCTTAAGCAGTTACTCTGGATATAATTTTAATACCATAATCCTTATGAATTTACATCTCCCTCTGAAAAATTATTCAATAATAGAGCATTATTTTTATTTTTAAAAATTTATAAAATTCATAAGACATGAAAAATAAATATTTCCTCTTCACTGGGGCTTTTTTCATATTTCTGGTCATATTATTTCTGAAATTTCAAAAATTTCAAGTCTGAATTTTTTGAAAATACAATAAATGGTAAAGTTGCATTTCATAAAATATTATGACAGAAATATGTGAAAAATATTATGCAAGTACTTACGATACTTCCTTCCATTCATTGAGTGGAAATAATAAATTATGTACTAACACAATGGCAGTCAGCACTATAATGAATGACTTGCTTGGCTCCTGGCCTCCTCACCTAGTCTTACCTCACAACCACAGGCTCTCAGTCTACACTCAGTGGCGAGCATGCTCCGGCTCTGGAACAAAGTCAGAGGCTGGGGAGCGGGGAGAAGGGCAATTTAAGATCGGAAGTTCAACAAGCTGCCATCCTGCGTCCCAATCCCAATTACAGAGGCCCAGAGGCCCTGTGTTGATTTCTCCATGTCTGAGTTCCTGCCTTGATAACCTGTCTCATTTCTCTAAGATAGAGGTCTCCCCTTCCTATCACCAGTCCTTGAGCCAGAGCAACCTCCAAGTGACCTCCTGCTAGATCTTGGACTCTGCAGAAATGAAGAGGGGCAAAGAAAGGAAGACAAGTTCTATTTCCGCCTTCTTGGAAATCACATGGCAAGTGTTTTCTGGAGCAGCCTGAGGATTTTGCTTTCAGTCCCTGGGCTGGGATATGGCAGGGCATGAGAATGGAGCTTTCTGCAGAGAAAAAGGCAAGAATTGGTAGTGGCCTTTTCTAATTGTGAATGAGAACAGGAGAACTGTCCCCAGCCCAAAGCTCTCGGTCCCAACGTGTGGAGTCATTCAAGAGAAATTGTAACTCAGAACCTATGTTGCATACCAGTGCAAGGCCTAATCTAATTTAAAATCTTGTTTGTTACTGCTGATCTCTGTAAGCTCCTGGCAGGACTAGCTTTGACTTGATCCCATAGGGGGCCCTTTAAGACCCATGCAAAAGCCCCTGATAGAATATAATGCTCTCTGAAGGTGAACACACAGGTAATAATTAGAAAACATATGCAGAAGTGTGATCCCATGAGTCCACAGATGAGACAGAGAGAAATCTGAAATGACTTTAAAATAAGTATGTTTAAATTCTTCCAGGAGATAGAGGAAGGACTAGAACTCACAAAATAAGAAGGGGAATACTTGAAAGAGTCACATAGAGAGAGGCAGGAAATAAGATGGCGGGTAGGTAACAGCTGCACCCGCGCCTCCGGCAACCACTTCAAAATTACAATTAAAATACAGAACCACCATCACTCAGAGCCTCCTGAGGTCTGGCTGAACAGAAGCCCCACAGCCAGGGAACTGAAGAAGCATTCAGACGGTAGGAGGGGCCCAGACGTGGGCGGATCGGGGCTGGATCCCAGAGAAGCGGTCGCCGGCCCACACCCGGTGCCGAGGTTGAAACCCGGGAGGGAATCTCAGGGGCGGAGTTTTCCCAGAGAAGGGAGGGGGTCCCAGCCCCACAGCAGGGCCCCAGCCCAGGGCTCCAGGCCAGGAAGAGAAGCCCCCACAACTCCGGGCTCTGAAACCAGCGGGGACTGTCCCTGAGGGTCGCGGAGGCTGCGGGAGCCCCAGCAGCTCCTCTAAAGGGCCCGGCACGGACTCACTCGGACGCTCCCTCTGAGCCCAGCGCCGGGCAGCAGCCGGAAAGGACCTGGGACACTTGGGGAGGAACTAACCTGCCTGAGATCCGGGCGAGAGGCGGAGGGGCAGCTTCCTCCCAGGCAGCAGGGCCGGCAGAGGCCATGGCTCCTTTGGTAAGTCCACCCCGCACACAGCCGGCAGGCAGGCGCCATGTTTGAATCGCCAGCACCTGACTCTCACCTTTGGCCCCGCCCCGTGATTCCCGGAGGCCCCGCCCTCCCCACCTGCAGCTCATCCAGGCCATTTCCAGGGGCTTTTCTGTGCAAGTGGCCTCTGGAGCCTCATGCTTAGGACTTTCCTAAAATCTCTCAAACAAGCAGCAGTGGGCCCCATGCGGCTTGATAAGTGGCACAGGCCTGGCACTAGCGGCAGCCTGCATTGGCTCATAGCTTGGCCTCTCCTGGGCACCTCCAAGCCCAGCACAAGGAGCAGCCAACTACGGTTTGCTGTGTAGCTCATGCTGGGTAGCCCTGGGCAAAGCACTTGGAGAGGCTGCCTTTGCACCTCCCCGGAGGCCCCAGAGACAGTGCACCTGGTGGTCAGACTCGACCACACTGGATTACAACCCTACCACATCCACAAGTGACACTCAAGGGGCGCACTTGGGGAACAAAAGCTCCACTGAAGTAAATCCTGCTCCATAGGGGTGTCTCCAGCACAGCAGCTCTTTGGCTGTAGCTGCAGCTGGTCATCACAGCTTACTGGCCTGGGGGTCAGTTCCTCCCAGGGATGCCAGCAGCAACCAAGACTCAACTACAACAGGACAGTGCACACAGCCCACACAGGGCAGCACCTAGAAGGCCCAGCTCAGGTGACTGGGAGGCTGAGCCACTGGACCCTACAGGACGCCTACTACACAAAGCCACTCTACAAATTCCAGGAGACATAGCAGCTCTACCTAATACATAGAAACAAACACCTGGAAGGAGCCAAAATGTGGAGGCAAAGAAACATGTCACAAAGGAAAGAACAGAAGAAATCTCTAGAAAAGGAACTAAATGAAATAGATCCAAGCAAGCTAACAGATAGAGAGTTCAGAATTTTGGTTATAAGGATGTTTAAGCAGATGGTTAGGGAAATAACTGAGAAAATCGATAACATAATAAAGTACCAATTTGAAATGAAGGCTACAGGAACTGAAATGAAGAATAATTTACAGGGAATCAACAGTAGAGTAGAGGACGCTGAGAAACAAATGAGCAATTTGGAACATGAGGAAACAAAAAACACCCAACCGGCAGAGCAAAAAGAAAAAAGAATCCAGAAATATGAAAATAGTATAAGGAGCCTCTGGGACAACTTCAAGAGGCCCAACATTTGTATTACTGGGGTGCCAGAAGGGGAAGAAAGAGACCAACGAATTGAAAACCTATTTGAAAAAGTAATTACAGAAAACTTCCCCTACCTGAAGAAAGAAATCGACTTTCAGGAAGCACAGAGGGTCCCAAAGAAGAGGAACCCAAAGATGCCCACAGCAAGACACATCATAATTAAAATGCCAAAGCTTAAAGACAAAGAGAATCTTAAAAGCAGCAAGAGAAAAGCAATTAGTTACTTACAAAGGAGCACCCATACGACTGTCAGCTGTTTTCTCAACAGAAACCTTGCAGGCCAGAAGGGAGTGGCAAGAAATATTCAAAGTGATGAAAAATATGGAACTACAATCAAGATTGCTCTACCCAGCAAAGCTATCATTTAGAACTGAAGGTCAAATAAAGAGCTTCACAGATAAGAAAAAGCTAAAGGAGTTCATCACCACCAGACCAGCACTACAGGAAAAGTTGAAGGGTCTTCTTTAAGAAGAAGCTAATGAACAAAAGAATCTGATGAACTAAATAGATCCAGAGACATTGAGACATGCAACAGACGATCATATTTCAGAGGAAAGAGGGAAGGGGGGTGGAGGGTGGGAAGAGATTAACCAAAGAAGTTATATGCATATATGCATAACCCATGGACACAGGCAATAACGGGGTGAAGGCCTGGGGAGGGGGTGGGAGCAAAGTGGAGGGGGTCAGTTGCAGGGGAAAATGGTATACCTGTAATACTCTCAACAATAAAGATAAATTAAAAAAAAAAAAAGAGTTACATAGAAAATGAGAATTAAACCAAACTATTGAAATTAATCTTATTGTTACTATTATCGCTTAACAGATTAAGGCACAGGCTAGAAAAGCTAAAGAGAATTACTGAACTGGAACATAACATTGAGGATGAGTCAGACCATATCAGAAAGACATAAGGAGAAGGGAAATACAGAAAATAAGGGGGCAGAGGACAGAGTGAGAAGCTTTGGTGTATGTCTAATACGAGTTCCAGGAGGAGAGAATCAGGGAGCAGCAATATCTGAAAGTGCATACTGAATGTAAAAGGCACACCAAGAGACCTAAATAATATCCCAGTTAAAGAGAAGGTCATAACAGTCTACCAAGGGAGCCTCACCTATTTCCTTTGTTTTTCGTGTGTGTTTTTTAAAAAATATATCTTTATTGATTTCAGAGAGGGAGAGAGGGAGAGAGAGAAACATCAATGATGAGAGAGAGTCATTGATTGGTTGGCTCCTGCACACCCCCGACTGGGGATCAAGCCCGCAACCCGGGCATGTACCCTGACCAGGAATCGGACCTCCATCTCCTGGATCCTAGGTCGATGCTCAACGTTGAGCCACGCCCAGCTTGGCTCACCTATTTCCTTTGGAACAAGTTGCTCAAGAAGCAGGACACAAAGACCCTAACTACTCCTCCACCCTAGGTTGGAAGAGCCTGGAGGATAATTTCTCCACCAGTTTCTCTACCCCTAGTTGCTAAGCACCATCCTCATTTCACATAGTAGAAAGGCCTTTCCTTTCTGAACTTCTCCTGCTGCTTGATCCCATTCTTTCCATCTCTTCATCCTGGTTTTGAGAGGGCTTCATGGTGAAGCAGAGCACTGGGGACGACTCCACAGGGAATCCTCGTGAGAGGGACACTCAGGAGTAACGGAGGGTGTGCACACAGATGCAGCGTGACTGCCAGCCTTCACCACCCTGGGTGGTAGAGAGAGCGCACACACACGCACACCACACACACACACACACACACACACACACACACACACACACAGGGTTGTGTGTAGCTGCCCACACTCATCACAGAAAGAGAAGCTATGATCCAGACAAGGTCGAGGCCCCGTGATGGTTTCGGTGGCCGCCCTTCCAGAGACGCTGCAGCACAGGTGAGAAGACACAATCTTAGTGTAGGAAAAGGTAAACGGGAAGGCTTCGGAAATACGCGTGAGACGGAGAAGCCTTTCTGCAGGAGGCCTCTGCCTAGACTTGCACAAAACCTGACATAGGTCATTTAATTGTGAGAAGAAAATGAAAGAATGGGATTCACTGCTGCGGGGAGGGAAGAGGGAAGCAGCACAGCTCTCAAGGCGGTTCAAGGGACGCTCTGAGACGGCAGACGGGCCCTGGCCTGAGCAGAGCAGGGGACGCTCCTGCCAAGCCACGGAGCACCGTAAAAGCACCAGCACTTAGTTTAAAATAGCTGTCACCTCTTCAGTGGCATGATGTACAGTCATCTTCTTTAGAAGTTTGCTGAGAGTGTTGCCACAGCAAAGGATAAACATCCTTTGTGCATCTGTGTACTGATCAAAGCACGATCTAAAGAGCCATCTCCCCCACTGCTTTCCCGTAAGCAAGCTCACGTGAATACCACCTGCGTCCTGACATCTTGGGTTTCTTTGAGCAAGATAACTGAAGCATGGAGCCAGGTAACTCTTCTATGGAAATGTTATATTTATTTTCTGATTTGGATAGGAATGTTTGAAAGAGATGATTAAATGCTTAGCACAACTGAACAAAAATCTCCTCTTTGGGTTTTTATGTCTACCTGTCTGTCTGTCTGTGCCTATATCAGTCTATCGATCTATCATCTATCTATCCTACTTATTGATTTTTAATTCCTCTCAGCATTTCTATGCTTTGGAATTGAGAATATTTACAATGCTTTAATTTAAGACAATTTAATGAGTTTACTGTTTACTAAACATCTATGTTATTACATATTGCATTGAACCATGCGCAATGGCAAATATTCAAATTGCTTTGAGTCCACAAAAATAAAAGGACAGTTTCTTAAAGCTCAAGTCTAAAAGATACAGAATGAGCTTTTATATTAGTCTCCGGTTCCTACTTTCAAAGGAACTCGTAAAACCCTTGCCAATCAGTGCTGAGAGAATAGCGCTGACACAGCTCCAATCTTCCCCAGGGCTGGTCCTCCAGGTGGTAATACAACACCTGCTTTCTTTAGGAACTTTATTGCCGGTGTCTAACTAAGTAAAGAAGTAAACTGAGGCAAGCTAAAAAGATGAGTTTATTCTGGACACACAAGCTATAGGGAGCTATAGGTGAGTCTGTTGAGGGTCTGGAGTAGGCTGCATTTATGGGCAAGGAATATAAAGAAAAGAGAGTTCAGTTAGAATCTGTTAAAATAAATATCAAATGAAGACCAGCTTTGAAAATTCCCTGAGCAGACAAAACCAGTCCAGACGTACAAACAAAGCTCAATTTGGCTTCTTTTGTGAGACCAAGCGGACCTGGGTTAGTTCTTGTTTGCGCTTCTGGAAACTGTAAGCTAAACTTTTCAAGGCTGATAGGAGGCAACCCCTGACCAATTCCCTATCATTTAAGAAAACCCAATATTATCAGTCATGCATTGCATATTTCAGGCATTTATGGGAAATCAAGCCCTTAGGCCTTGAGTTTCGTTTTCCTGAGGGCACATGTGTGAGATTTTCCGTTTTATATCCCCCAGTTCCATTTTCGATTGAAATTATTTCACACCGAGTTCCTTGTATTTCACTAGTATGTTTGCATGAAGTTTCCTGGCAAATCTGGCAGCATTTTCTTCTCTTCGGCACCAGTATCACCTCCCCGGGTCTCCACTCTGACTTCTGAAGGTGTCATTGTGAGTCTTGTGTGTACCTGCCTGTACATTTATCTGCGCTCATATACTCGTGTTTAAATACATATGCACGCACAGGGTTTGCCCTGTGAATTTCTTTTAGGAAAATAAGGCTGAACACTATACGCACTTCTCTGCCTCCCCCTTATCTCATTTAAAAGCATATTGTGGAAGTCTCCTCAACGCAGTTGGGCTAGCTTTAATACACACTGCTTCATAGCTGTATAGCATTCCACGGTACGTGTGAAGTAAAGCTCATTCAGCAGGCCCAGTGGGGTATTGCAGCCAGCTTGTGCTGGCTCAGAAGAACTGTCTCATCCCAACTCTGTATTCAGTGAATCACATTGATAGGTTGAAATTAGCTATCATAGGAATAAGAAAAACATCCAATGCAACAAATCAGTTCTTTGTTGATTTTTTTTTTTTCTTTTTTTCAGAGAACCAGCTTAGCAACACACCATGGTTCATGCCACTGCTAGTATGTGTGTGTGTGTCTCTCTATGTGTAACTTATATCCCATTTGACTGCACTGTGATGAACTCCTCTCTGTGTCTATCCCTACCTACAGGCACTTTTATTTCTATGAGAAAAATGTCAGGAATTGGATTGTTGGAACAAAGAGCATATACATTTTAAATTTTAGCAGATGTTGTAGGATTACTTTCCAAAACTACTGCAACAATATATCGGATTACCCCTTTTCATTCTGTTCCCCTTCAGCATTCCTTGTGATCTTTTTTAATTTATATTTTCCTAACATCTATGAAGATTGAGCATGTTTTTATATGTTCATCAGCCACTTGAATTTGCTCTTCTGTGCCTTGCATGCTCATATCATTTTCATTTGTGTCTTTCATGTGCTTAAGCTTTTTATTACCATTTTGCAAAATTTCTTTATGCATCACAGTTATTTAGTTTTTGTCTGTCATCTGTCCTGTAATTGAAACTGGTATTTGTATATCAATATTAGAAAATTTTGGCACAAAAATATTTTTATAACATCTGTTTTTCTTTTCTTGGTTTGGGAAGATCTTTTCAATCTCCTAAATTTAGTCTCCTCAATTTTCTTTTAAAAAATTTTTTAATTGGGTCTAAATTTTTTGGACATTTAAGTAATTTCCATTTTGTTTGTTTTTATAAAAGTAATATGCTCTTAAATGTCACAGTGCACGTATATGATGATCACCTTCCAAACCATTAAAATGGCTAGATATTAAACAAAACAAAAATAAACAAAAATCCAAACTCTCAATCAGAGCAACTTTTTAAATCAACAAATTTCAACAATTTTTGAGAGCCTTTCCTGATTAACTCAATGCTAGGTGACTCCCTGGTCGTTGTTGCATAAATAAAATACTCATGACATTTCTTGATGTAGAATTATCTTGAGAGGTTATATAGCCTAGCCTTCCATCCCTTTATGGGCCCTATTCCAAATTAACAATTTAATCTCACTACTTACCATCCTACCTAAAGGTAAAATGAATAAGTCTGCACTGCTGCAACAGATGCTAAGGTAGTCAATTAAGGACAAAATGAAAAAAAAATCATATTGTTATATTGTTTCTTCAGGAATTAGAATAGTCACACTTCACTGTGAGTTAGAGCGAGATGCTGATGCTGATAATGTTGAAGATGATTTTGAAGAATAAGAAGAAGAAAAAAGAGAAGGAGGAGAGAGGAGAAGGTGATAATTCTCATCACCACTAGAACCTGGCCCAGGATGGAGAGCCGTTAAATTTTCTCTAATATATATTATGAAAAATAGTATTTCTTGAAATTTCCCTTTCATAGTCTTGGCCAATATATGCATATTTCTGGGGGAGGGAGCATCGGTTATCACAGAGAAACCTTCTGTTTCATTTTGCGAGAGTAGATTATAGCTGTCGTCCTATGACAGGTTTAATTCTAATTGTGAAGATAATACTTTTCTGCTGTACAGTTGCCAGTTATAAATGTAAATGATGATATAAGTGATTAAGACTTGTTAGTAGATTATGATGAACATAATTGCAAATGCATGCAATAAATATTTCTGGAATACTTGTAAGAAATGTACTGCACCCTTTTAAAATCATAATTTGATTTTTAGATGTGACTAATAATACTAGCTGACATTTGCTTTATAGCAGTATTCTAAGATCTTTTCATGTAGTAATTAATTGCATACTGACAACAACTGGAGCGATAGGCCCTATTTTTCTCATCATTTTATGGATTAAAAAAAGTGAAGCAGTGTAAAGTCACATATATAGCAAGATGTGTAGTGAAATCCAACCAACTCTGTACCAACTCTCAAATATAAACATAGTCAATTATCTAGATTTTTAAATAACACATGAATACTCTTACTTTAATAAGGACTAGAATAAAGTTTTAAAAGTTCAACTAAAAAACTTGAAAAAAATCATAGTTGGTATTTCTATGTACTTAATGTAATTATATTTGCAATCCAGGATTCCATCATTTGCAATTACCATTCAACAAAAGTTAATTTTCAGAAGCACTTCTACAGAGAATTGTTATTTAAAAACCTAACTTTGAACAAAGTAGAATATAATGTACAGAAATTTACTCTTCTAAACAGTGGTAGCCTTGGGCAGTAATCACAACATGCTTTTAACTTAAAAGGTTAATTTAATCTTTAAGAGAAAAATAAAATGACCACTCTTCATGATTATTAATTTGATTAAAAGTTTTGAGAAATCGGTTTCATCATGAGCCAGAGAACAAATTGATTTATATATATTGGCTTCATTTAATGTATAAAAAGAATAAAACCATGTGTGCGTGTATTTTTTCCCTAAACCACAATGTTTTAGAGAGCTCAGATTTATAGAGGAACCTTGATGAGGAGCATGTGTTGAATTTAAAAAGCACTTCTTGAAAAATCATACTACATACACACATTCTTTCATATGAGGCAGGATCTGTGTGTACTAATCTTTGCTATTATTTTTATAAATAGACACACAAACATGGTTATATTAATCTGTAGAGTCCAAATTTGCTAAATGATGTAAAAAAGATTACTATAGATAATTATAAAGGTAGAGAATACAAAAAGAGAGGAAACAATTTTATAAGGTTCAATGTTTTGTTTTTATTGATTTTTAGAGAGAGAGAGAGAGAAAAACATTGATTCGTTGTTTCACTTATTTATGCAATCATTGGTTGCTTCTTGTATGTTTTCTTTGTCTTTGAGTTCTAGGTAGAGTGTATAAGACAAAGCAGTATCCTAGTTTATCTTTGTTGAATGGATTATTAGAGATATTTCCCTTGGAACAAAACTAATTAAGAAATTCTAGCTATCATTTTCAGGTCATTCTCAGAGAAAATGTAAGAGGAGAAAGACCATTGGGTCAAGATCAGGAATCCTGAATTCTTGTCTTGGCTTTCCCACTAGCTCTCTGTGGCCTTGAACTAAAATCAAGACATCTATAAAATAAGAATACAATTTGCAACTTTAAATACAGATGTTTTTTGGAACTGATGAACAACAAAATAAATATAGGAATTAATTCAATAATGACCAAGCAGTTTCCTGGAAAGATTAATTGTGAATGAAAACTTAAGAAGCTTATAATAAGAATTTATACAATTTAAGAATTTTAAAATACTTGAAATGGTTAATATTCATAATTCCATATGAAATTTCTTGAAAATTGACTCAATTATGACTCAATTCATAACTCCATGTGAAATTTCTTGAAAATAAAACTTTCTTAAAAGTTTTATATCATGAAATAAGACAAATTCTGTTGTATTAATCCCTTTCTTATGTAAATTTTGATTGCTACAAGTTAAGGCATAATAATAAATGTTAAGACCTTTGAGGTCAAGCAAAACACTTTTTATAAATATTTCCATTTATTGTTGGCTTTGATAGGCTCTCTTAAATATAACAGCCCTCTTCCCTGCTTGTGTTTGAACCAACTGAGTTAGAGAATAAGGCGTATGAATACCAAAATATCAGCTTTATTACTACCAATAGTAATTTGTAGACAATGTGGTTTTAGAATTATTAGTGAGACAAGTCAGTTTTGTGTACATAGCTCTTCAGACTGAGTGAAACATGCCAACGGAGGTATAGATGGAACTGGGAATCCGCAGCCTTTCCCTCCGAAGAGGAAGGGGGAAAGAAGAGCGAGCTGTTTCATGGCCTGTTTCTCCTGCCAGAGATGTAGCCCTTCTCACCCCCTGGGGACGAGCGGGCCAGAGGGTGGAGAGAAGCCAAGAGGGTGCTATTAGCCGGCGTGGCTTCACAGGGAAGAAGACAGCAAAGTTGGGAATATGTGTTGGCCGAACACCATCTCCTAGGATCGTGAGGTATGTGCAGAAAGAGTTCACAGTAAATTGTTTTTAAAAAGAGACAAATCGGAGAGCTTATAAGAGCGGTTTGCATGAAAACGGGGTGCTGTGAAGTCTTTGTTACTGGGTGAGGCCACCAGAGACATATTTGGTCTGCTGTTTCCAATATATTTTCCGTGTCCTTCGCTCTTCATTCCCTTGGTTCCCCCTTGCACAGACCCTCCGATGGAGCCTCAGCAGATGACACAGCCACAGCAACAGGCTCAGTGCTCATCAGGCATTGCCTCCGAGCTTATCCACCAGCCAGTTTTCTTCAAAATTCTCCAATTTTCTGACCACAGTCAGGGGTAGCTCCTAGGGGACAAGGTAAAACATAAGATTTTCAAACCAGTGGCTTATAGACTAAATTCAACTACTAACATATTTTTGTTTGTTTTTTCATTTGGATACTTCTTGTGCATTTTATTTGAATTATATTTACTCATTTATATTTGGATCTTATGTACAGAAAGTTGAATAATCATACTCTACAGTCCATAGCATGTTATTATGATATACCCATGTAGGACTCTTCTTGATTTTTTTAACCCTAATTTAAAAAGTTGCTACGATTGAGGGTTTGGGGTTTTTTGTTTGTTTCTGTTTTGTTTAATATCTAGCTTCACATTTCTCATAGTCTTGATTTTCATAACTAAAGCAGGATTCTACTGTATTTAATTTATATCATTTAATGTATGTGTAACCTTACAGTATATTTTGCGTGTTTTTTTATGTGAACATGTTTTTAATTTATATAAATATGCCATAAATCTCATCCCTTTTCTTTTTTCCCCTTAATGCTGTTTTATAAATCCATGTTGCTATTCACCATAAACTATTTTTATAAGTTGAATCAGTTTCCAACATTTACAAATTAGGAGATTTTTACATTCAAATGCAGGTTGCGGGCTTCTCTTCGAGTCTGTATTTCTGCGTGGCTGTAGGGACCTCTGCCTTTCCAAGGGCATATGCTTTCTATTTTTCCATTTGGCCCCAGTCACTCACTACACTGTCCCCTGTCAATGTGCAGCCCCTAGAAGCCCCAACATGAGCATGGCTCAGGGACACATTGTGACCTGCTACACTCTTATACTTTCCTTCCTTTCTCCCTTACCCTTGTCCCTACACAGTAGGTCTCTAGTTTAACTTTTAACTACTAGTATCTTTTTCTCAGTTATTAAAAACATTTTCTCCAAGAACAAAAAAAATGACTCTATGGTTTCTTTCCACATTCACACTTGTTAATAATTCAGCCCTTCCTTTCCACAAGGCCCTTCCCGTATGATCTATGCAAACACCCTTTATTTTATCTTTAAGTCAGATGTGTGCACTTTGTCCTCGCTTATGAGATGTGATTTCCCCCTAGATAGCATTTCCCATCCTTCCATTAGAGCCCTGCCTTTTCTCACACTCCTACACCCTCGCGTGGTGCTCCCTGCTCTAGCACTGCTTCTGCAGCTGCAGTCCTCACACATATCTCCTCTTTCCAAGCACTGTATATGTTTTGCTTTTACTCTTCATCCATTCCTTCTGTCCGTCCATCAGCAAATATTTATTGAACTACTACTGGATGCTAGAAACACTATTCTGGTTTCTGATAACACAGAAATGAACAACAACAACAAAAAACAAAATAAAAATATCTTCCTATTTCTTCTTTCTGAGAATATTTTTTACTGATTGGAGAGAGAGAGAGGAAGGGAGAGAGAAACATTGGTGGTTGCTGCCCATATGTGCCCCGGCCAGGGATTGAACCCGAAACCTAGGTATGCCCTAACTAGGAATCGAACCCGCAAACTTTTGGTGTACTGGACGGTGTTCCAACCAACTAAGCCACCGGGCCAAAGCCAAAGTATCTTCCTATTTCCATACTCATGACTCATGGAAGATATCAGCAGTTGGGAATAAAGTACTGGCCCCACACCATCGCTTTCCCACATGCTTAAGTGGTTTTAGCAATTGACTCCAAAATGTTTTAGTGCACTTATTGGCTTTTATAATTTTCATCTAACCCAAATAGGTTGAAAATACACTCAAGTCTCAACTTTTATTAGAATTCTTAATCGCTTTGGAGAATGGAAGCTTTAGATTTAATTCCAGGTTAATTTCACTCCTGTTTACTACTAAGCCAGCAAAAAGCAGTGGAAATAACGTGCTCAGAATAAGGGTAAGTTTGGAAAATTCCCCCTAATGTCTCCTTATTTATTTCTTCATGGCTCTAGACCCTAAATTTCATGGTCATTGCAACCAATATGGGTTGAGGAGCCCACCAGGTCAGAGGATCCAAGAATCTGGTTCTGCTTTAAAACACCAGTCTGGGAGAGGCAGTTCCTTGCTTTGCCCATTACCTACCTTTATGTTCTATTTCCTGTGTGTCACTAGACTCAAAGGAGGCCTGGCCATGCTGAGCACAGTAAGGAAGCCATTTCTAATCATCAGAGCCATTCCTTCTCTCTAGGTGAGAGGAAATTTAACTTGGAAGTGTTGGAGTTGACAAGAGGTTACTGATAAAGAGGTTGTAGAAGAGTGCATTAAATAGGAGATCTCGTTCTTAAAGTGGGTAGAAAGAACAAATGCATAAGAATTTTCTGACAACTTGCTTTATGCACCTGGCAATGCAATCCCTGGCCTTAGCCATGGATGAGCGGAAGCAGAATGTTTTCCTTTGAAAGTCCTTTGTCTTGAAATAATTTTTCTTCATTTAACTCAAGATCTGGTTTGTAAAAGTGCAAAGAAACTTTTAAGATAAAAATTTGTTTATGCCTGCCTGGCCAGCATGGCTCAGCAGTTGAGCATTGACCTATGATCCAGGAGATTGAGGTTTCATTCCCGGTCAGGGCACATGCCCTGGTTCCGGGCTCGATCCTCAATGGGGGGCGTGCAGGAGGCAGCTGACCAATGACTCCTTCATCACTGATGTTTCTATCTCTCTCTCCCTCTCCCTTCCTCTCACTGAAATCAATGAAGACATATTTTAAAAACAATTTGTTTATACCTATGGAAAAATTTTATATACCAGTTTTAAGTTGAATTTTGATTATTTTGTTACTACTACAGTTTTTACATTTTTATAATATACATACATAATATGTTTCATGATATTTTAATGTTAATTTCTTTGTTTGTGTGTATGAGTATTGCTCAAAGAAAGTAAGTCAATTAATGTATTTAATGATACCACACATGTCTACCAAATGTGTTTACTCTCTGTAATTGGATTGTATTAATGTATTTTATTTATAAAAGTAAAATTTTGTTCATGCTAGTTTCAAAGAGATGGTACATAGTTAAGTTGGTTTTTATTCAATGAAGGGATCTAATATTAACTGACTACCTACTAGATGTCAGGTACTGTACATGTTGTTATCAGAGTCTACTTAAATTAAATTGAAAATGGGATTTTTATTTCTATTTTAGATCTGAGGATAATAAATCCTACAGAGAATAAATAACCTGAAGGAAATTATCTGGATACTATGTGGCAGGACTGTAATTAAATAATGATTTTAAATAAAGCCTACAAAACACACACAGTCAGGCAGGCGTGGCTCAGGGGTTGAGCACTGACCTAGGATCCAAGAGATCGAGTTTCGATTCCTGATCAGGGCTCATGCCTGGGTTGAGGGCTCGATCCTTAGTGGGGGGCAGCCGATCAATGATGACTTTCTCATCATTGATGTTTCTATCTCTCTCTCTCCCTTCCCCTCTCTGAAATCAGTAAAGATATACTAAACAACAACAACAACACACACACACTTGGAAGGCTGAGCCTACGATTCAGAACTTGTCAATGAACCTATCTGATTCCAGGTCTCATACTTCCCCCTTTTTAATATCGATAATGTCAGAAGAAAGAAACAATTTGCTTTGAGTTTCTTCCCCAGGGCTGAGATGGCAGGGTTGGCTTAGCTGGCTTGACTTGAGGGGCACTAGGACAGAAGATTAACTCAGACCAAGCCTGGCTCCAGTACCAGTTCCCATCTAAAAGGCCAGAATTCAAAATATATTCCTCAGGGTCTTTCTTGAGGGCTTCTAGGTCTTTTCAAGTCCCTTAGAAAATATTAGTATTGCTAGAGCAATATGCTTTGAGTCAGCATCAATAAAACCTCAGGAGATCTGTTGTCTCAAACCATTTCCAGTGGTGACAGATAACAGAGAGCATAGTCCCCAAGGATTAAGACAAAGGATGCAATACGGGTTTTCCCAGGGGAAAGGAAGCAGTAGGTAATGCTGAGAGAGCAATACAATGGATGTAAGACAGCAAATAATAAACTGCACTTATTTACAGTTTTCTCAAGTTTTCTCTGCTCAGGACATACACAGGCATCTATTCTGACCTTTAGAAAAATATTAGGTTTTGGTAGGATATTGCCAATTTGCCATAGAAATCATTTAAGAAACATAGTACCCTACAACACCTTCGGCTTGTTTTAAAGAAGATAAAAAAGACACACCTTGTTCAGATGTGTCAGATGCGTCCTGTTCTGATGATGTGTGTTATCTCAAGGTCAAATGAATCCCTGCAGGGAGACCACAAAATACACAGCATTACAAATGACCTCAGGAGAACAGAAAAGTGAATATTAATCAATTTAAAGCACTCCAAGACAGCAGGAGACTATTTTGGCTAGGTTGCATGACAATTAATGGCATGACTATTTGACAGCTCTTTCATTCCAGGAAAAAACGCTGCACAGAGACAAAGAGGACATAAGTCAAATAAAAGTCTCAAAGGAGAAATCAAACCTAAAAGTACTCTTTAAAAAGATGGTGTAGCCAACGTGAAGGCAAATTACAGTGTCTCATATTTAATTTGAAAGTGTTATACAACAAGTTATTGAGCATTGATTATTTCAGTTGAATGAGGGTCATGAAGATTTGGCAAAAGGAAGAAGAAACTAGAAAGACTGCTCAAAGCAGCAGGTTAGTTGGACGCAGCAAAACAGAAAAGAATAAGTTATAATTTTTATTTTTTCATTACTAGGCAATACAATGATAGCAAATCAAAAAATAAATAAATCATAATCTTTATTTATCTTTTATTCCCTCAAAACGCATAAAAATCAATGCTACTATATTCTAAGCACTGTCAAGATCACTAGAGTCATAAAAATACAGAAAGATGGGAAAAATGAGATTGAAATCCAGGCAAGAAATGCGAAGTTTAGTTCCTGGAGGAGGTAAGGTGTAGATCAGGAGAAGGCAAGTGACTGAGGGTCCTGGGTACGAGGTAGGAACCAAGGAATGAACAAGAGAAATCGTGAGGTTTGGAGCTTCCTCCATGAAAAGTCACCTGTCTCGTTGCAATTTGAGGTCTTGCCTGCGGTTGCTGGGCTTCCCTACTGGTGCAAGTAGCACGATATCCTGCACTAAGGCGGTGTAAGTTAAAGTGTCTGTGATTCTGGCTGTCACATATTTACTCTATGTGATAACCTTAGTAATTATCAAATGCTAATCAGAAAAGTGGTCATTCGAATGATGTAAATTGGATCATGTTAGCATCCCTGCTGAAAAATGCTTCAGAAGCTTTCCATTGCACTTGGAATAAAATTCAAACTCTTTAGCATCACCTCTAAGACCTCAAGCGACCTGGTCCCTGGCTGCCTCCCCAGTCTCGCTCTCTGTCACTCATCCCTGGCCGTCCATTCTGCACTTCGAGCAACCTCCCTTTAGTGCCCCAAACATGCCGTGGCTGCTGTGGTGTTCCCTTTACCAGGGCTCCCCTCCCCTGCCCACCACTCGCCATCTGACTTACCTCTCTCAGCTTTGAAATTTGAGTTCAAATGCCCCTTCCCGAGGAAGCCTCCTCTGACCACCAAGTCTAAAATAAATTATAATTTTTATTTACATAATTTTTATTATTTTATTATTTTAATTTTTTATTTCTCATTATCTGCTCTCATTGCACACTGTTCTTTTGCTTCATAGCACTTATTACAAATTGAAATTGTAGGACAGTATATAATGCAATTACATTGTATAATACCTAGAGTGTTTTAAGCTCCATGAAGACAGGGATCATGTTGGGTTGTTGTTGTTTTTAATATTTTTTGTTTGTTTGTTTGTTTAATTTCAGAAAGAAGAAGGGAGAGGGAGAGAGAGATAGAAACATCAGTGATGAGAGTCATTGATCAGCTGCCTCCTGCACGCTCCCTATTGGGGATCGAGCCCAAAACCTGGGCATGTGCCCTCACAGGGAATCGAACTGTGACCTTCTGGTTCAACCACTGAGCCACACCAGCCGGCCGGGTTTTTTGTTTGTTTGTTTACAATGTATTTCCTGGCTTACAATAAGTACAAGATGAATGTTTGTAAAAACCAACCAACCAACCAAAGGCCATTGTGTATATGGTAATTCATTGTTACCTAATATATTCAGGTATTTGAAGTCAAGATATTGTCTTGAACTTGGAATTGCTAGAGAGAAATAATAAATACAGCCCTTGGTGGTAAGCACCTGAGCTCTATGACCTCCAACTGTCCTTGACCCATTTGGCATCCTGGGAGTCCAGGAGAGCTGTGTGCAGTTCCGGCTGTGTGGCCCTTTACTTCTTTGTGTCTGCATTTCCCAAAGTGTTAAATGAGTGGTTGAATTAGATGGCCTTTGCGATTTCTATATTAAAAATTAAAGAAAATCATATCTTTATGTCGGAATTTTAGAAAAAATTCCTATGAAGAGCTAAGGATTGTAATGCTCAGCAGCCTCCAGCTATTTCAGTTGCTGGCATGATATCCAAAAGCTAAGGACCAGGGCCATCTACTTTCACCCATTCCTTTCACCTAAAGAGCAGGGCTGCTTTTTCTAAGCAGAGACTAGAAACATGTATGGGCAAGGACACAAAAAAGGCAAGCATTCAACTTTCTAAACACCCTTATCCCTTTCACACCTAGGCTTGGCGTGGAATCGCAGGACTCTCCCCTACAGCCGCTTTCACTATCAAGCGTGCGTCCCGAATAAGAGATTTCTGCTTTACAAGAAGCTATGTCAGAAAGTCAAGCACACAGCTGCTCCATCTTCAGATGCCACTATCTTAAGAAGTCATTGTATCGACTTTTTTTGGACTGTACTCACCATAAGTAAAAAATATCCCAAATATATGACCCATACTTACTAAATGTGTTTGTTACTGCTACGTTAAGTCTTTTGACTCTAAAAGTACCATTCTGCCAAACAACGGTGCCACCATTTCTCAAAGTTATTAGCGTTGTAGAGTCGCTGCCAGATTGTTTGGCATGGTTATGTAACTACTGTTGATAAAGTTCAATTCATAGCCAGGAAAGTACAGCCTTCAGCTGAGGTTCACAAATGCGAGTCTGATAGTAGATCTATCACTGAGCTGACCTGTAATTTAACATAAAGAAACTAAGTTGAAACATGACTTGCACCGAGCACTGCAAGATGTCACAGACTCATTTTATAACCTGGGAGAAGGACATTTTATTTCTAGCTTTCGTTTCTTGAGAAAGAGAAAACAATACTAGATACACGTCTCAGACTAGGAAATATTCTTTGTATTTGTGAGTTGGTGGGATAAGCCCAGATAGATACTTTATGAATATACAGCAAAAAAAAGCAAATGGATGTCTAATAATTAGCTTTGGGGTGAGACAGTTTCATGGATTACTATTTTATGAGTTGAAATGGAGTGAAATAGCACTGGTGGTGCAATGGGGCCCTAGTAAGACCCATGACTTTGGCTTACCCTGCCTCTCCTTTCGCCTGTACTGCCCTTTGCTTATCTTTTTCCTAAAATGAACATCAACACGAACATCACCTCCTCCATGAAGCCTCTCTTGATTTTGCCTCCCCCAAGAAAATTGACCACTTTCACCTACCCGTGTCCGCTCTGTACCCGGCACACATGCCTGCTGTAACTACCTTTAGTAGATTCCTTTTGGGCAGTAAATTTTATGAAAGAAGTCACCATTTTATTTATTTCTGTTTCCCTTTGACTAAGTATAGGTCTTGCTTGCTAGGGATTTTCAGTGTGATTAAACCCTAATAGATGTGGTTACTTGACACTTGGTATTAATAGATTCCCAAAGATTAAAGATTATTTTCAGGGGGAAACTGACCTTGGGCTCTAGGAAAAAATAAAATAGGTTTTGTTCCCCTATGCTTCACATTCTATATCTCTCCCACTCCTCAGATTCCCAGGGTCTTCGTGTTGCCTTTAGGGATTCAGAACCCTAGACTAGGTACTAAGTAGAAGCACCTAGACTATATATGTCTTTCCCAGAAAAATCTAAGGTTAACCCATTTTCTTTCTCATCTCCTTCTCACTGGTACCCCTCCCCAGTGAAGACTTCCTTTTGTAAATGTTTATGGTTGGCATTCTATCCAAACAAAGTAACGTATATTACACAGAGAGGCATAACTTACTGATGCCTTATGGGGTATCAATAAAAAGACCTAATAAAGAGAATGTGTGGGCTTATAAAGAGTTATTATTATTCCCTCTGACGTTGAACTACTAAACAGAAACCTGTCAACTTAGCTTTCCTATTTTTGGTTTTAGGGTAGGGTAATGAATCCATTAGATGAGGCTCTCATCCCCCTTACATCCAATTTTCAGAAGGGGGGAAGAAAATACCTGGGATTTGGTTAGACAAAGTGAACAGAGATGACTAATTTAAAAATTAGTGTATATTTGGCACTCATGTTTATATTCTTTCTACATCCTTTATATTTTTAATGTGTCCTAATGACCCCTATTTATTTTTTGAATAAGAATTTAATAGATAATGTATAAGTTCCATTAGAATAGTTTATATGGGTTGCAAAGTGTCTTCTGGATTAAAATGAGAATTTTAAGGACCAATTTACCTTCTAGTCTGCTTGTTTAGTTCAGCCAATTCATGAAGTATACTGTCCACCAGGCATGCAGAAAATGAAAAGAGACTGATTTACTAGGGGGTTGTGGACAGGCAAGTAAAAAGATAAGAAAGCCATATATCACTCATATTTGAATTCTGGTCTGAGGTTCCAATGCAGGGATACACCCACGGAGTCATGAAGGCTTCGGTGACTGTAATAATATTTGACCAAAGAGTGCCCTTATAATGCTCCCGTGCTTCAGCTTTCCTAAAAAATGTCTCCATTGAAAGTAAATTACCCTCTGTCCCATAATCCAAGGCCCCAGTTTTGTTGCTCCATTCCCTCCCAAAATCCATTTTAACAGATGGTTATCCAAAGTTATTATTGGGATCGACCACTTGTTCTTAGTGAGGAAGGGAGACAAATATCAGAGCAATTTACACTGAATTGATTTGGGTTTCTTTCACTTAATATCACATCACAAATTTTCCTATCCTATTTAATATTTCTATAAAATGATTCCCTTGCTGCTTAATACCCCATAGTATAAAATCTATACATTACGTTACCAATCTCATTGTGTTTGACACTTAGTTTCTTTCTAAATCAGGGGTGGGGAGTGTCCGACCAATGGGCCATATACGGCCCACAAAATCATTCGGTCTGGCCCTGCCAAGGCAACCACAAGCGGGACTCAAAATTCAATAAACCTAGGAGCTTTTTTCATAGCTAATTTTTAAGTTGATAATTTTGTATGGCCCGCGAATGATGTTACCAATATCAAAATGGCCCTTGGCAGAAAAACAGTGCCCCACCCATCTAAATGTTCACAGTAACAACTAATGTTCAGCAAAAATTTAATATTAAAACCCACTAACATCTGAATTAGGTTCCATAGTTATTTTATTGATGACTTAAATGTAGTTTACTCACAAGGCACTAGTTGGAACACACCAAAAAGGACCTTGGGTTAAGAGCTGGGGATACCCTTGTCCAATTTTGAATTTGCCACCACCTTGGCAACTAAAAAGACTTTCTGAGGCCAAAAGAAAACTTCCTCCATGTTTTAAGTTTACTTAATATTTTCAGTTTACTTTACCGGCATTTTTGTTGTCTTAATAGTCTCCTTTCAAAGCGTTCCTTAGCATGCCTTATACCTTATCATTGAAACCATGATTTTACATATCCTTGGGCGAGTATTAAAAAAAAAAAAGTGCTGCAAAACTTTTCTCAGCAGATTGAAGTAGTGAGAAGCCAATGAGCAGAACTATCATTTTAATCATCCGTGTAACTCTGTCTAGTGGGGTATCCACTATATACCAGTAAAAAACAAAAGAAAGATTAATTACAAAGAAAAAAATCAATAGCCATACGTAAGAAAAGAGAGAACATTTTGCCTCCGTGTATCCATGTATCTGCATCATCTACGGCCCTGACGGTGTTTAGAGAGGACCCCTCTCCCCTTGAAAAGGGCCATATGCTCTCGTATTCAGACACCCAGGGCAGCAAAGCAGCAGCTCTGGGGAACGCTGCTCGTGCTGGCTGGCGGGCCCGCTTTCAAGGACCCGAGGGAATGCGGTCTCTTTCTGCTCAAGCCAGCTCTCGGTGCCACTTTCACCCGCGCCTGCAGCAGGCCGCGGGCTGGAGGTGCTGGCACGGCCGCCAGCTCGCCGTCTGTTCCGCTTCTTCCATCCATCCGCGTCCTCTCCTTAGGGTCCTGCCCGTCGCTTGGTCCAGTGATGAAAAATCTGCACTCCGAGTACTTTGCCTTTAATTACTTTTATAGGTCTTTTCAAAGAAAATTGTGCTATAGTGTGCGAGTAATGAAAAGTAAAATGTAATTGCAAAAAAAAAATCAGTTAATCGTTAAAATTAAATATTTAGCTTTGGACTGATTAAGAAGTGAAAGGAAGTTTTGGCCTTGGCAGCCCAAGGAACAGTTAAGAAAAGGAAGCTGGGCGTTGCTGTTTTTGAGGAAGGCAGGCTCTGCCACTGTTTTGTTACAAGCTTATTTTTTGTTAACTGCTTTAGATTTATGTTGAAAACCTATGAAGCTATTTCCTCTACATATATTATTGGAGCTATTTAAACACTAATATGGACTATATCTTTTACAAAATCTAGAAAGCAATGGCTCCCTTGAGAGAAGAACCACCATCATTTATAATATCTAAAGTACTTGGTGAAGCCTGAAAACATTTTGACATTTCAGAAGGGATATATTTATGTTACCATAGTTATTATATTTCTGTCATCAATGACACACACATATTAAGTGCCGCTCTGCCAGGGAATTTTCCCAAATCTTTTCACTTCACTGCAAACAACTGCCTGATGGGTGGTACTATCATTCTTTTACAGGGGAAAAAAAAAATCTGGAACAAGGAGTCACTTATTAGAATCAGAAAAAGTGAAAAAGAACAGCTATAAAGATAAAATAAAGGAAACGTGAGTATATCCTGGATTCTGTAAGTATCCACAGGAGTTCCCTGTCAGAGTAAAACAGTATTTTAGAAAAATATTGCTCTGCCACCCACAAAACTGCCTGACAAAGAATTGTAACTTGATGAGCATAATGCGATCTAATTTGTCTGCAGTAGAATTAGAAATACAACCAAAATTCATGACAAAAACCATTGCTTACCAGAAGCTGTTCCCCTTCCCATCATTTTAGTTTTGTTACACAGAATGCCTTGTGGCCACAGGAACTTAAATTAAATTACAAGGTGATTAAAATTGTGAAGGCAGTTAAATTTATATTTTTCCATTCCTCATTGGAACCAAGAAAGGAAATGAGAAAAATTACATGTAAGTCCCTGAACTGTTCTGACCATTCACTAGCAATTTTAACTAAGAGTTTACAACTTAGCTTTAAATCTGAGGGCAACTATGAGAAGCAAAAGCAAATTTTGGCAACCCCTTCAAACAAGCAGCAAACACTTTACCTATCGACACTGGTTGCAATAAATAAAATTGTTCTTTTGTCTGATTAAGGCGAAGTTTACTAGATACAAAACCAATTTTTCACTTCATTTTTCCAATCTGCCTACCATATTTTTTCTTTATGTTTGGGAGGAGTGGAAAGGGCCACATACTAAGCCTGACAAGCTCAGGGGAGGCCTGCATGGTGGCCTCACAAGCTCAGAGACTGAAAGTAACCACGTAGGATGGTCTGAACATAAAAATTCCCAGCTAGAAGCAGAACGTGGCAAATAGTCACGTCCTAGGCCTATAGCTTCCTTGACAAAGGTCAGTCTTTACCTTAAGTGAGTCTGTCCATTGTTTTTTTGTGTCTAAGATAACATACCTTTAGAGTATCAGTGTAATCACCTTTCCCAGACCTATCAGGGCACAATCTCCCACTGGAGCATGAGACAGAACCCTCACTGTTATCTTGTTTCCCTACATACCATCTCTGTGATGTAAGTGTCTATGTTAATTGTTAACTATCCTGTACCCACCAATGTAAAAGAAGCGTGTGTCTATCCAATCCCAGAGATTTCCCTGCTTTGCTTTCTTCCACCCCCTTAATCTGCCACCAACGGATTTCATGCAACTCTGGCCCCTTACGTCTCTTCCTTTGACCCTAATGTATAAAATAAGCAGCAAAACCGCCATTCTGGGGAATATTTTCTCAATCTGTTGAGATTTTGCTTCCCAGCAATTGTCTGTTTGACTTAAATAGACTCACAAAAATTCTCGACAGGTCTGGACGTTTCTTATGTTGAAATTTTGCATCAATCTGCAGAAGGTGAGGGCATGGAGGACTGCGCATGAAATGTTTTTAATGGCTCAGGCCTGGAGGTAGTGCGCCTAATTTCGTTCACATTCCATTATTGAGAACTCAATTAGGTGGCCACACATAACTGCAAAAATGGTGGCAAAACTAGTTTAGCTGCATGCACAGGAAAAAGAGAAAAAAGTTAGTCTCTGCCGTAGGTGAAATCGGTGCACTGCTCCAAAGCCTGGAGCACCCTCAGTCTGAGGTGGAGAGAAGACATCAGTAATCGGAACTGGTTTGGAAGCTTTGGTAGTGATAAATCAATATGTCAATCTAGAGGGAGGGTCAACAGAAGGCTAACACAAGGAATAATGGACCGTAGTCTGTAGTGAGGAGTAAAGAGCACGGTTTCACAATCCACATAATAAAATGCTTGTGACCTGCTAGGATATTTCTCATTTTGGGCCAAGTATAATGAATGCAATGTCCTGGGAACAGATGTTTAAGGAGTCTGGGATAGTCATTGAATATGGCCCATTTGAATTTGGATCCCTTCTTGCCTTCACTGGGTTTATTGGAGAAGGTATGTGTGCAGAGACGGCTACTGCTCCCTAAAGTCTGTCTCCTCCACTGGACTGAAAAGTCCACAAAAGCCTGAAATGTATATTATAAATCTCTGTATTCTTAGAATTTGACATTTCAAGAAATAAACCTTTGTAAGTAAATTAAACTGTTTCTGTGGGTATATCTGAAACATGTCAAGTGGCTTCTGAAGGCATGATTTAAGTTCTTGTTCGTAAGATTTCCTCATTTTATTTTATTTTTATAAAAATATGTCTTTGTTGATATCAGAGAGGGGAAGGGAGAGGGGGAGAGAGACAGAAACATCAATGATGAGAGAGTCCTTATTGATCAGCTGCCTCCTGCACGCCCCCAACTAGGAACTGGGCACACAACTCGGGCATGTGCCCTGACTGGGAATTGAACCGTGATCTCCTGGATCCTAGGTCTATGCTCAACCACTGAGCCACACCTGGCCAGGCAGATTTCCTCATTTTCAATAAAATATTTCAAAATTTTCAGCTTATAAATTGTTTATAGAATTGGGATCCTCAAAGAGCTTTCAGGTTTTATTATAACATATTACTACACCTAATGGGAAATATGTTATTATGGTTCTGCTGTTAAGCATCTTAAATATTCTTAGTAAACATACCAAACACACAAATTAATCATTAAAACTTGGGAAGGGAATAAAATAGAATCTCCAGATGGAAGAACAATAATAATGAAGAGGCTATCTCAGAACCTAGAATTACAGTGAAGAAATACAAAATAGTAAAAGTGACATAGAAGTAAGTATATTTGTATTGACCATCTTAATACAATTTTTACTAAAACATTTTAATTCTGAATTTTTACTTAGAAGCCTGGTTCTAGTTTTATTATAGAAGGGATTTCATAGAAATTTTACTTAAACCTTTAGCCTGGAAGAGACAGCCAATCTTATATGAAATCCTGTTGAGGTGTCCTGATTATTTTGTAGATGAACTGACAGTGGATGTTGACGGAGCACTTTAACGTCTGTTTTTGTAACACAAAAGCTACCGACCACAGATGGAGTCACTCTGCGGTGGTGCAATCTACACTCAACCCAAAATCATGCTTCTTTTGGGTTTGAGGAATTTTCCGTTGAGTACCAGTGAGTCTATTATACATCCTTGAATTCGTAGGTTGAGGGTTTCACTCTCTTTTAAGCATCTCTGTTGATTTACATCCAGCCAATTATTTCTTCATTTTTCTTCTCTCATTCCTCAAAAGTACAATGTGTAATCCTTTGCCTAAGGCACTAAAGAGGATCAGAAATCCTTATAAATCCCAAGTTTATTTCTCTTCTCTCCAAAATTGACTTCCTGTACCTACTTTCCTCTTAGATTCATATAGACCTGGATCATCTGTAATTGTGTCCTAAGAGTTCTCAAGGAATTTATGATAACTTTTCAAGGTTCCTGGATAACTTTGTGAAGATCACTTAAACAAAATGTATATATATATAAAAAAACCTTCTTCCTTCCTTCCTTCTTTCCTTCCTTCCTTCCTTCCTTCCTTCCTTCCTTCCTTCCTTCCTTCCTTCCTTCCTTCCTTCCTTCCTTCCTTCCTTCCTTCCTTCCTTCCTTCCTTCCTTCCTTCCTTCCTTCCTTCCTTCCTTCCATTTTAGTATTATTTGTTTTGACTTCTAACAAAACTTAATTATTTATTTACTTATTACTTTAAATACATAATACTTTAAGGGTTTAAATGTTTTTTCAAAGATAAAAAGGAATACAGTGAAAAGCCTCCCTCACACCCCTTCTCCCTTATTCAGTAGCACCCGGTCCCTGTCAGTCTGCACTTTTATTATTTTCCCTATTATTTCTTAATGCAAACCTGACCTGCAGACCCTGGTGTACAAAAAGACTTTACTTCTCTGCCCTTCAAGTTTATTTTTAGTAAAGTGGCACCAAGATTTATTTGGGTATATGTAATATTTTAATAGAGAAAAGGAAATTGGAAGAATTCATGTGTATATGGCAGCAGATAGATTCGTAATAAATTTAAGATATACCAAACACTTGACAAGAATTCTAATTTAATTTAAAAATTTATTCTTCTTATAAGTTATTTCAACATCAGGCCATCATGGACGGGACTGTCTAAGAGCAAAAGCAGAGCTGATATCTAATCCATTCTTTTCCTTGAAACACAGCCACAATCGGAGCACATGTGAATCAAATGATGGAGAGAGACAATTATTATGATATTTAAATGCCTTCTGGGTGCATGAAGAAGCATAAAAATCCGCAGGGAACACTCTAATATGGCAAGAACAGAATTTTCCTCTTAAAGACCTTATGGGTTTAAGAAATAAGTATTATTGTTATTAAAATTACTTCTACCAGAGAAGGACTTGCAAACTCCACAGGAGAAGAAAAGGAAGGTGGAGGAAAAGGGGAGGGGGAGACAAGAATTTCTATTTCACTGACCTGCCTGGGGCCAGGCGGCCTGGGTGGGAAACCCACAGCCACCACTTGTAACTGACGAGGCTTGTGAGTGTGTTACTTCATTCTCACATATTTGGGTCTCTTCCAGATATCTATCTGTGGGCAATTTTTAATTTAATTTTATTGTGATCAGAGATCATGCTCTGTATATGTTGAGTGTTTTTAAATTTATTGAAATTTGTTTTATGGTTCAACATCTGGTCACCCTGATAAATTATTTTTGTAAGTAAAATATGAATTAGTCCAATTAGTGTTCTGTTTTTGTTTTGCTTCTTCTACAAAAAAGATGAGGTAAACATTTAGAAGATTTCTTTTTTATTATTATTTTTATTTATTTATTTTACAGATAAAAACATAACATATGTGGCATGATTTATTTTTTTTCTTTATAAAAGTTTATTTTTTATATTATACAATCCTCAAGGTACCTGCTAATATTTTTGAGTTAATGTATCTTGTCTCCTTTGAAATTTGGCTGGTACCATTTTATGTTTCCCTCCCTAGTACTACATGAACTTTGTAGAAATATAACTCAGGTATGGAATTGGTTCAATTAATAATCCCTTCAGCTCTATAGCAAACAATATTATTTAAAACTTTTAAATTGATATTTTCCAATCATTATTTTAATTTTTTTCTTCATGTATCCATGGTTTCACTGATATATAACCTTTCCAAGTTTAATATAATTTTATTTCTTCAAAAAATGTAATTAAAGTAAACTCTTAGATGTCCTATGGTCTTTTTGTTTCATTTCAAGGAATATATGTATATATATATAAGATATGTCTTTACTGATTTCAGAGAGAGGAAGGGAGAGGGAGAGAGATAGACAGAGAGATAGAAACATCAGTGATGAGAGAGTCATTGATCAGCTGACTCCTGCACGCTCCCTACTGGGGACCGAGCCTGCAACCCAGGCATGTGCCCTGACCGGGAATCAAACTTCAGTCTTCTGGGTCATAGGTTGATGCTCAATTTCTGAGCCATGCCGGCTGGGCTCAAGGAATATATTTTTATACTTGGCTTTTTAATCAGAATTATTTTTTAATACTAATAATATAACTTATTAAGAATCCCCCCTTCTTTCTTTCTTTTCTTTCTTTCTTTTCTTTCTTTCTTCCTTTTCTTTCTTTCTTTCTTTCTTTCTTTCTTTCTTTCTTTCTTTCTTTCTTTCTTTCTTTCTTTCTTTCTTTCTTTCTTTCTTTCTTTCTTTCTTTCTTTCTTTCTTTCTTTCTTTCTTTCTTTCTTTCTTTCTTTCTTTCTTTCTTTCTTTCTTTCTTTCTTTCTTTCTTTCTTTCTTTCTTCTTTCTCTCTCTCTCTCTCTCTCTCTCTCTCTCTTTCTTTCTTTCTCTCTCAGTAAGAATTTCTCAAAACAAGAATAGCTCTGCCACTCAAGAGGGTTTTTTGCTGATAAATTATATACATAAAGATTTTTTAAATGTCTGCAAATAGTACATGGTATTCAAAATAAACTTTTATATAAATTTAAGATAAACCTATTATTATTCCTCATTGTCTATCAAGCATTTTATATCTTTGATATCTGATATTCATGAGTCTTTTATTTTTCTGCATCAATGCTAATAAAACCACCACAAAGCCAGGTGTGCATGAAACAAGTACTATAGATGTGTGTGAATATATTACTTATAAAAACACAAAGACAAGATTTAAAGTTTAAAGAGTGCTGCACACACTTTTAAAAGTGAGAGTGAGTCATGCTTTTGATTTAATCTCTAGGAACCAGAGGATTGCTGGGGGCAATGCTACTTAAGAGAAGAAAAGAAGCTTCTTCAAAAAGAATCACAGACTATATTTCTATTTCTTTTCTCATGGTTTTATTTGATTCACCAGCCAAAACATTCTATGGCATTTGAAAACTAATATTGCTAAAACATTTAAACATATAGTATTGTTTTAGTGTATTTTACCTCCAAGTTAAAGAAATAGAGAGATAGAATCCATGACTTTAGGTTGCTCTGCTTAGTCTCACAAGTCATTTCTTGCAATAGATATGTTATCTTGAATCCTATAAAATTCAAATGACCAGGAAATACTTTTCATGTATTTGCAACTTGCAAAAATGATACAAGTAATATATTTTTATTAGGAATAAGCAAAATATAGCAAACAAGTATTGTCTATAATTACATCATTAGAGATTGCTATCACTAATGTTTTGGCTTATATAGTGTTATTGACAGACAGATGAATGCATTCATTTATTTAAGTACTTGATTCTAGAAGGGCCTACTAAGTTCACCAAATTCCCAACATGTTTATTGTTCCCCTTTCTCTGACATAATACATCCAATTGTTAGCAAAGATTGTTGCTTTTACCTTTTAAATGTATCTCGTACCTGAGCAATTCCCTATACCACCCCATCATCTTCGTCTAAATCATTGTCATTGATCCATAACGCAACCGCCTTCTAGCTGCTCTCTCACTTCCATTGTTGACCCTTAGAGACTATTTTTTCACATAAGAAAAGGATCATTTAAAAACATGTCAAATCAATGGCCCTTCTGCTTTTCTCCCTCAAAATGCTTTTCATCTGACTCAGGGTCAAAACAGCATTACAATAGCCTGGAAGGACTTGCATGGTTTACCTCTCAGGCATTTCCATAACTTCAGATCTATCCAGCTCCTCTTCACTTACTTTATTCCAGCTGCACAGGCTTCCTTGTTATTAAAAGATACCACATGTGGTCCTGACTAAGATGCTCTTCTTGGGCTGTTCCCTCTCTGTGAAGTGATCTTTGCACAGAGGCACACACGGCTGGTTCCCACACTTTTTCAGGAATCTGTAGCTGAGAGGTTTTCTTGCATCACCCCGTATATACTAGAACCCTTTCCTCCTTTTCCTTCTCATGTTTTCTCTTTGAAGTATTTATCACAACCTGATTGATATATGTTTCCTTGTTTTGTCCCTTCACTTAGTCTGCTTTGGTCACTTTTGCTTTTCTATATCTGGAACATTGTCTTGCACTTAATGAGCACTTAGCAATCATTTATTGACTAAATTGAACCATCATAGATGCCATGACTATATGTTCTGGTTTTGATAAAGATGAAAATATTTACAAGCAAAAAATAATGGAATGTTTTTATCAGAGCTATCCCAGAACTCCTGAGAGTGACATCACCAGGGAAAGAATCAACCCAAAACTTAAAAAAAGTTAGCTAAATTTTAGCTACCTGAATCATGGTATGCATTTTCTTGTAGAAACAATGTAATAAAGGTAATGAGATTATGAGCCAGGACAAAAAAATTCCTGCTTATAATTCATGTTATGGTAGCTTTGAGTATCTCCATATCCCCCACTCCCAGTTTTGTAGGGTTTTCGAATCATATCCCACAGCTTTTCTGGGACCTGAATTCCCTTGAATTTGAGCAGTGAAGTAGTATTAAGGTTTTAGTGCCAGAAGAAGGATCTCTTGGCGGAGGAATAGCTAAGTGAGCTTTGAAGAAAGGTATGTTAGTCAGCGTGGGCTGCCATAGAAAAATGCCGTAGACTGGGCAGCTTAAACAACAGAAATTTATTTTCTCACAGTTGGAGGCTGAAAGTCCAAGATCAAGGTGCCAACAGGGTTGGTGCCTGGTGATGGCTCTTTCCTTGGGTTGAAGGTGGCTGCCTTTTCACCATGTCCACACAGGGCTTTTCCTCTGTGCTCTTGCAGAAAAAGAAAGATCTCTGTTGTCTCTTCCTTTTCTCAGAAGAAAACCAATTCTATCAGAAGGAGGCTCCACTCTTATGACTCATTTAACCTTTATTACATCCGTATAAGTCCTATCTTTAGATACAGTCACATTGGGGATTAGGGCTTCAATATATGAATTTTGGGGAAGACACAATTCAGTCTATAACAACAAGCTTTTGCACAAGACAGTGGGCGGGTCTGGGAAAGCAGCCTAGCAGCTGGACAGGGAATGGCCTGCCCGGGGGAGGGATGCAGCAGATGGGCATCTTGGGCTTGGAGCCTTGGGGGGAGTTTGGTAAATCTCCTACCACCTGTGCGTATTCCCCAGACATCTCAGATCTAAGCAGCTGCTGTTTATCATCTGTCCCTCCTCTCAGCTGGCAAATCTTGACAACAAGCACAGGCTGTTTACCCTGACAGTGTTCCTCTGGGACAAGGGAACTTGCAAAGCTTCTCTAGGTCTGCGTAGTTCCCCCAGGCTACCAACACGGGAAATGCCTGGGAAGAATGTTAGGAAGGCACATCCTGGAGACCTACTGCAGACCTGCTAAATCAAAATTTCTAGGGCCCAGGCCCTACAATTAGCAACCATAACAATTATCCCTGGTGTCATTTCCGTACACTAAAGTTCAAGAACCACTGAAGAGTTTTGGACAAATTGCAGTTTTACTATACTGCTGTTTTAATTGTGGTTATCTCCCTCCCTCCCTCCCCTCTTCCCTCCTTTCCTCCTCCCTCCCTCCCCTCTTCCCTCCTTTCCTCCCTTCTTCCTCCCTTCCTCCCTTCCTTCCTTCCTTCCTTCCTTCCTTCCTTCCTTCCTTCCTTCCTTCCTTCCTTCCTTCCTTCCTTCCTTCCTTCCTTCCTTCCTTCCTCCCACTTGAAGTCCTAAGTCAGGACTTTAAAATAATATAGACATTTTAAAATCTTTAAATACTTTAAAGTAATATAGTATTCTGCTTATTAACATAGCCATAGTAAATGTCTGAGTATAAAAAAGTGAACATACTGCAGCAGGGTGAGGCGATGCTAAACAGCTGGCAAAAGGAAGGAAAAACACATTTTAGGAGAGGGGTTACAGATCATAATGTCCCTGAGGGGGGAAAAAATAGACGATCTAGGGTGGGGAAGGATTCCTGGTCAGAAAATGCTAGTCGCATCATTAGTTAAGATGCAGGTAGTTCCTTTATTGGAAAGAGAGTAAAACACTTGGAAAGAAAAGATGGAATAAACGTGTTTTATATATGTTTCATTTGTCCCATTTTTTTTTTTAGTTGCTGCCTGTGTTTAGAAGCCCTGAGGCAGGAGGGACCTTCAGTAGATGGAACAGCCTTCAGCTGGTCATTATGCAGGACTTCTGTCCCCCCTTTCCCCCCCACAGCTGGTGGTACCAAGCATCATAGATAAAACGAGTAATACTTTCCAGCCAGAAAGAGAAAATTGAGTTTGGAAAAGAATTATAATCAGTTCAAAGTGAGCCCCTCTAATTGCTAGGATTCTGAGGTATCATGTGTGATTCCACAACAGATCATGTTTGACAGGCCCTTTGAATTTTGCATTATTGCACAAACGCTTTTTGATGCATGGATTTTATCAAAACCCCTTTCTCATAATTTGGAAAATGGGATGAAGCAGGAGCAGAAGCAATATTTTTTGCTCTTTGTTTTGACCCAGAAGTAAATATAATTTTAAGTGATTTGGTTATCTAAGGGAGCTTCTCCTCACCCTGTCACCTAGCTTTTATGACCTCAATTCCACTTATTAAGTGCAGCCTGGGCAGCCTGTCTGAACACTGTCATCTTACGGTTTATCCCAGGAGATTCATTGCAAAGAACCAAGGATAGTGCATAACTGGCTCAGGCTGAGCTGCAGGCAAACCATAATTACACAGCTGGGGTCAAGAGAAAATTATGTATGGAGGCTCATCGCCCCAGGTCTACCAGGCTGCCCAAGTCATTGATGCAGGGGATTTAAGCACTTCAGTGACTCTTGGCATGACCTTCGGTTGGTTTCTTTCTTTACTGATTTTCTCTCTAATCTAATGTGTCCTATATGCTGTTATTTGAGTAACCTTCCTAAAGAATTGTTCTGATTAATGGCCCTCTTCCTGTGTAGAAATTGAGCTCCTAATATATTTCTAAGGAATCTCTGACTCTCTAAGAACTGGTTCTTAAAATTGTGGTTCCCAGACCAACAGCATCAGCATCACTTGGGCATTTGTCAGAAATGTTTAAATTCTCAGGCCTCATTTTAGACACACAGAGTTAGAAACTCCGGGGGATGGGCCCAGTGATCTTCAGGTGATTCTAAATGTGCTAAAATTTCAGAAGCACTACTCTAATCCCTAAAGACCTACATTTCTGTGTTTACCATATTCTACTCCCCCTCCATTTGCAAATTTGACTACCCCCGATTCTCTACATTGTCACTGTATTTTGTTACCCCTTTGCCTGTTTATGGCATTTCCTTCAACTAGAACAAAATTATTCCAAGTATGCCTTTTGGATCTTACCAATCTTTTCAGCCTCAGCTTAACTACTGTAGTCTTTCCCAGGATATTTCAAACTCCGCACTGTTCACATTTGGGGCTGAAGAAAATTTGTTGCGGCAGGGGGCTATCCTGTGCATTCTAGGGTATTTCATAGCACCCTGACCTCTACCTAATAGAAAGTAGTAGTATCCTCAGTTGTGACAGTCAAAAATGTATCCAGACACTGTCAAATGTTGACTAGGGAGAAAATCTCTCTTGGTTGAGAACCAGCGGTTTATCTTGTCATTCATTTACCTCATATCCCAAAGCCAGGCTAAATCTCTCCATTCTCTATGCTCCCAGAAAAATTGACCTTTTCTTATTTTGCTAAATCAGAATCAGAAAGTTGCATTGTCTTTCTAAGCATAACATTAAAGATATACATATATGTATTTTATATACATATATAGAGATATATACGTAGTTTAATAATTTAAAAATAAGTTCACATATAAGTTTTCTATAAATTGTGGAATGGTATGCATAGTAAGACATGGACTTCATCCTTTGTGATGGTACTTTATGCAAATAAGGTGTGGTCCTAAAGATTTGTCAGGATAGTCATTTGGATCTGGAAACACATGATAGATTGAGGCTTGGATCCCTGAAGAACAAGGTAAGTAATGAGTAAAAGAAACTTTTAAAATTACGTGATACTGAGTATGTCATACTAATAATTGCTAAGCATTAATCCTAGTAGCGGCTTTCACAGAGTGGACATGGGAGTCAGAGACTCATAGAAGCTAAGTTAACACACGCCTGCCTAGTTTATGATGATATGGCAGGGGTAGCCCTAATTTGTTCTTCAGAAGAGACAACAATTAGCTGCTAACTTTCTGTTGTTTACTAAACATGTCCTTGTAATTTTCTAAGATTCCCACTTATAAAACTCTCTTTTTTTTGTTGTGGAAAACATAAAAAAAAAAAAACCACCCCCAAATTTTCATTTGTTTAAAGTACTCTATGCAATTAGTATATTCTAATTCTTGATTTAAAAGGAAAGGATAAGCCTCTGTCTGATTGCCTAGACTAGTTTCAAGGATCACTGTTAAATATTATCAAACTCAACTATAAGTAGGCATATTGAATTCAATTCATAAAGATACTGATCTCTTGAGAACTTTAACTATAAGCTATATGTTCTGGAGCAGTCTTCTTATTTGTAATAAGAAATTATTTCCAGCCTCACAGGGCTTTCTATCTTCACAGTAACATCAACAGCACCAATAGGCTGATCTGTTCTATTTACTGCCACTTCCTGGGCTCTACCTACTCTGTCGTCTTTCCCTTTGTCATCTTTTCCCTGCCATAACAGAACATAAGAGAGTGATTTCCATACTGACAGAGAAAAAAGTATGGAAGCATGATAAAAATACAGATCCTGAGTCATATCCTCATATCCTGCTTCAGCCGATCTGGAGCGCACCCAGGGGTTTGCATTTTCACCAATAAGACAAAATACTTGTCATGCAGGAGAATGGGGAACCGGGGTTTGGTAACACTGGCATAAGCAATAGTTTCTAATATACCAAGAAGTGTAGCAGACAAAGTGTTGTTTCCATCAAAAGACTTTTATGTAAACATGTTGTAGATAGAGAAAATGACTCCAGATGGAAAAATAATTGATTTAGCCACTAAAATTCAGTCTCTCTGCTTCCTCCCTTCTCCTCTAAGTCTACCTTCTCTTTCTCTTCCTTCTTTCAGAGCCTCCCCAAAGTCACAGCTGTTTGGGAAGCTAATTTAGCAATCAAAGAAGATGCCATCACTTCAATTATTCAGTTTTGGTGCCAGTACATATTTAACCAAAGTTCATGCCAAAACATAGCATTGGCTTTTTAAGTAAATGAACAGGTAAAATCTCCAATTAAAAAAAAAATTGCATCTCCTATATTTCATTTTTCAGCTCACTTGGTGCTTCGTAAGGAAGATTTGTACATCACCACTGCACAGATTTAACATTCTTAAGTTTAATGAGTGGGAGGAAAATATTTCACTGTGTAAGCCAGAATGATCACTTGTCGGAAAAGAGAAGTAGGATTCCTGAAAACTCTGTGCTCCTAATAGGAGTGTGGTTCAGGGCCAACGGATGAGTAGCGCTTCCAAGAAAATCAATTAGCAGCAGGCCAAGTCAGAATGGCGTTAGAGAAGGAAAACAGTCGCAAACACAGAGACTTACACAGTAGCCTGAGAAGTTTTGAGGACAGTTTGTGTACCTACATAAAATATATGTAGATGTGATGAGAACTCCCAGGCAAAATACTTAATTCACTGGACTAGAGAGAAGATGGTGGGTACTAATAAATAAGAGAGAGAGAAACTTTTTTTTTTTGAGCACTAAAAATTGATAGTTCACGAGAGGTGCTGTGAGAACATACCACAGACTGGGTGTTTTAAACAATAAATATCTATTTTTTCCAGTTTTGGAAGCTAGCATTCACACACACACACACACACACACACACACACACACACACACACAATGGTGTCAGCAGGGTAATTTCATCTGAGGCCTCTTTTCTTGGTTTGTTGATGATCATAGCCTTGTCTTCACATCATCTTCTCTGTGAGTGCCTGTGTCCTAATCTCTTCTTTTAACGACACAGATCATATCAGATTATGGCCCACTCTAATAACCTTGTTTTAATACAATTACCTCTTTAAAGACCTTATCTCCAAATTTGGGTATATTCTGGGATTAGGATTTTAACATATGGATTTATGAACTTTGGGGTGGGAGGACACAGTTCAGCACAGAGGTGTCTTTTAGTATCATCAAAATATGCTCTAGCTATGTAAAAATAGCCAGGAAATTGGGGTCTTTGATAGTTTCTTACACTTCAGTCCTAGAATATCAAAATACTTATCAGAATTACTTCAGTTGTAGTTTTCTCCTGCTCCTTCCCACTCCTGTCCCTTTGTCCAACAGAAATCTTGGTATAGTAGCAGTTTGGCTCCCACAGACAGATTTCAGGGCAGGGAGAGCACACAAGAGCTAATTTACTGCAGCCAAGCATTAGACAGCCCAGCAATGCTAGTAGATTAATTTCTTGCCAACAAACTCATGGAGGTGCTGTCACGATGACTTGTCTTATGGAGCATGACAAAAGTTCATGGTTATGTACACTGTGCTATTCACACAGTGAGGGGGAGAAGAAAGGAGAGTGTATACTATATAGTCTCTGCAAAGATGCCTGGAGATTCTCACTGAGCCTTTCTCCTGTGCTAGGTAATGTGCTAAGTTTGGACATAAAAGTATCCAATTTAGCCAATGCAAAAACCTCATAAAGTTGATAATTTTTATCACCACTTTACAGATAAACTCATGGGTTAGTAATGCTTCCAAGGTCATATAGATTTGTTAAACAGCTTTATTAAAGTATAATAACATACGATAAACTGCACATATCCAAAGTGTACAATCTAATATGTTTTGACATGTGTGTACATCTGTGAAACTACTAGCACAATCAAGGTGCTAAACAGATTCATAACCCCCAGAAGTTCCTTCATACTCCTTTGTAATCCCTCCTTCCTCACTCTTCCCAACCACCACCCCTTGACCTATCCCCAGGCAACTACTGACTTGTGTTCTGTCACTAGACATTACCATGCCTTTTCTAGAATTGTTTTCAAATGGAATCATACAATATGTATTGTTTTTTATATTGTTTGGCTTCTTTCACTCAACATATTTTGAAATTAATTCATTTTATACCATTATTAATAGTTTTTTTTTGTATCGCAGTGTAGTGTTTTACCACAATTTGTTTACTCACCTCTTGATGGACACTTGGGTTGTTTCCAGGTTTTGATTGTTACAAATAAAGCTAGTATAAACATTTTTTATACAAGTGTTTGTGGACATATGATTGAGAAAACAGTTAGAGGTAGAATGGCTGGATTTGCTTTTTCAAACTGATCTGACTACTTCTGCATTTAATTGGAGTGTTTAGACCACTTATACTTAATATAAGTATGGATATGGTTAGGTTCAAGTCTATGATCTTGCTATTTGTTTTATACTTGTCTCATCTGAAATTCACTCTTTTCTCTCTCTCTTTTTTTTCTTTTGAATTAAATGTCTTAGGACTTAATTTTATCTCCTTATTATCCATATCAGGATAATAGTGAGGCTTACTTCACTTGTTTCCCATCTATCTTTTGTTGCCTGGTGTTCAGTGTCATGAAAACCATTGATTTCATATGTTTTGTCTGGTTTTAATGGTTTATTCAGGGAGAGGAGTAAATCTAGTTCTTGTTACTCTGTCTCTGCTGGAAACTTATGTCTACATGTTATGTAGATTTTAATAGCAGATAAGAACTGGACACCAAATCTCCCTTTTCCACTACATAATATTGATAATCACCATCAGAGCAAAGGAGCTTAGAGTACAAATCTACTGTCTCTCAGGTAATTTTTTTGTGACTTTTATTCCCCCCCCCCCCCAAAAAAAACAGCTCTTGGAGTTTCTTATTGTTGTCTGTATAAATATATATGTCAACATACAGTATTCTTTTTTCCTATCTTTTCTGTTTAAAAAACAGCCCTGATTGAAAGTTGAATGTGATTAATAAATAAGTGATAGGTGCTTGTTAGGAATTCATGTCATTTTATGGCTCTCTTAAGGGTCCAATTAATCAAACAAATGCTAGACATTTTTTATATGTTATGATAAAATGGAGGAATCCAAATAATTTTCTACAGAAGAAATCTATGTGAGAAATTGACTAAAAGTTATGATTTATCAAACACACACTGGCTGCAGAAACATGCATAACAAACCAGAATTTATTATATAAGCATTAGGATTGTTTCTCAAATTTAGATATAATTTTTATCTGACAGACTCAAAAACTTATTTTGAAAGGGTCATTACATTGTTGCTTTTTGCTGAAGCATGAACACTGCTGCTCCTTTTCCAAGGAGAAAGACATACACATATTAAGAATCTTCTCAATTTTGATTTCTATAAACTTCTTTAAATGAATTTTAAGAAATGGTAAGTTTCTCTATTTCCATGGGAACCCCAGCAACAGATACATCTGAGCACAAGCTACCATCTGTAGCCACACATGCATTTTACATGGCCATAAAGCTGGAAAGCATTTAGAAATAGCATTACTTCTCTAAGGACATCATGAGACTACAGATAAGCTGGATGTTATGGTCATCACTGATTTCTTTGCAGAGGTTGCTATGGACTTATCTTTGGAAAATAATGTATCTTTATCTCCATTAGAGTAAATGAAGCATTTAGTTTAGAAAAACAAAGAACAAAAATAAAACAAAATGTGCAAATACTCACTGAACAAACTATGTAAAGGGCTTACATGATCACAACACAGTTATATTGTGAGAGTAGTTTGTAATGGGAGGTAGAAGAATTTAGTCAAATCTCTGTTGATCACTCACTAGCTTACAATCTTGGGCAATCACTAAGTGCCTTTGAACTTCAAAGGTGATAAGAAGATAAAATGAAATAATAGATATACAGTAACTCTGAAAACTATTTATCATGACAGAAGGGAAAGGGAATTTATTAGAAATCACCTTCTTTTCTACTTCAGTTATAGCAATTATATGGTTAAAATATGACTCACTCCACAGAAGTCTTCCTATCCATCACCCCCATAAGTTTTCTATTCTTCAGCCCTAATTTAGTGTGTGTGTGTATTTCTTTATAAATAAAAAGATGTATTGATCAAATGATGGTGGACTTTGACTAAAGTTGTTTCTGGGGAAAAAATCTTTTCAACTTGACCTTGTTCTTATTGACCATGTGTATTTCTCCCTCCTTGTTTTTCTAGCTGTTGTTCTGACTTTGTAACACTCTCTACTGTCCCCACTTTTCTGCTCCCGTTATACAGTTTTAACCTAGCCTACAAAACTGAAATTCTACCTCTTGGGTGAAGATGGTTTTTACATTTCTTGTTAATGATAAGCTTTCCCTTTGAATCCCTTAGCGTCCATGAAACCCAGTTTTACACATAGTATTTACTTATGTCTTGTTCCCCCTCTCCAACTAGATTGCACAGACAATTCTCCTGGGAAGTGTATAAATGTATCAGCCACTGGAAAACTCCTCTCAGAAGCCCTGTAGATGCTTAAACTTAATAAGAACACATAAAATCTCCAAATCTATTTTTCTTCTTTATTCCCTCTCAGTGAATAGTACACATGTCCAGCTAGTTTTGCAAACCAAGAGACCTCAGAGACACGCTTGGTGTCTTCATTATTTTACCTCTCCTTGTGAAGATAAAAGTTGATGTTTATTAGCATGGCATGCAAATCTACGGTCTGACCTCTGCTTCTCTCCACAAATCACTCTTCACTCCACATTCCTTCTACCCACTGCTGTACCAGTGTTCTGCTCTTTTTTTTTTTTTTAAATATATCTTTATTGATTTCAGAGAGAGGAAGGGAGAGTGAGAGAGAGAACCGTCAATGATGAGAGAGTCGTCATTGATCGGCTGCCTCCTGCACGCCCCTGACTGGGGATCGAACCCGGATCTCCTGGATCCTACGTCGATGCTCAACCGCTGAGCCATGCCCGGCCAGGCCAATGTTCTGCTCTTGAGGAGTAAACTTCTCAAAATATTTTTCTTCCTTCTCATCTTTACTTTTTCATCTCTCACTCACACATCTTTGTGCTCCAAACTGATTTCCACATCCAAGATACAACCGAAGCAGCCTTTGACAGGACATAACTGCTGTTTTAGTTGATCGAGCAGAATCTTGTTAGTTCTAAATCTCGTTTTCTCAGCAGATTCAAAGGATCACTGCCCTTTTTGAAACATGACCTGACTCTGACCTCCATGATAATACTTGGGCCTAGATTTCCTTATACCTCACTGATTGTTCCTTGCCTATTTCTCCTTTCAACTCATCTTGCTTGAAGTGCTGAAGATTCTCAAGGCTCCTTTCAAGGACCTCTTTTCCCTTTATCCAACATTTTTTCCCCTAGGTGATTTAATCTGTTTCCTTTTATAACCTTTTTCTCATTTTTCCTTTAGTGACTCCCAAGTTTATTTTTTCAGGATACAATCTTCTTTGAGTTCCTGGCCCTCACATCCAAAAAGCCTACTCAGTATTCTTACTTGAATATCTCATAGGCAGCTCAACTTACTACCTGCAACTCAAATCATTGCTTTTCCTCCAAAGCTTCTCTATTCTAGTGTTCCTCATTTCAGGAAATGATGAACGACCTGTTTACTGAAGCCAAACCTGAGAATAAATACTGAACGCTTCCATCTTTCTCACTCAGATCTAATCAACCACTAAGAACTGTTGATGCACCCTTCTCTCTATATATATTTAATTTTCCCACTTATTTCCAACTCTGTAACCACCTTCCTGGTATAACATATTGCCTGACTTACTGGCATAGCCTTCTATATAGTATTGCGCATCCACCTTTGCTCAACTGCAATCTATTCACTACACTGTGACCAAGGGATCTTTCAAATTGCAAATTGAACCCTGTCGCTTCTTTAGTTAAAAATTCTTCTGTGACTTCCACGGTGCTCTTAGAATTATGCCGAAGCTTTAATATAGCCTATGAGACGCTGTACCGAATGCTCAGTTTTTCTCTCCTTGTTTCCTCCTCTCTTAGCTAACTCCAGCTCATTCGAAATTAATCACCTTCTTTTGAAATTCCAGACTGGTGTAGCCACCTTTCCCAATTAGATGCCTTTAAAATACCTTGTATTTTTCCTTTTTTTTGCATTTGTCATTGTTATAACAAATTATTGGTTTCTGTAATTACTTGTCTAAGTTTTATTTGACATGATATATTTTACATTTCATAAAGTCAGGGAATTTTTAGTTCACCAGCATTAATGAGGATGCTGGTCTACAGTCACTTCTCAATATACGTTTATTGAATGGATGAATAAATATGTGGATGCATAAATCTTATCCCTTGCCATCCCCTACCTCTCACTCTCAAGCTCAGCTATGCATGTAAATTTGCCAGTTACAAACTAGAACATGTTTCCTCTAACCTTGGCACCCTTCCACAAACTATAATCTGTGCCTGGATGTTCCTGCTACCTTCACTGGCTGATTGATTTCATCTCTTAGCACTAAACCCAAGTGTCAACTCCATCAAAAAGGGTTTCACTGACCGTCCACCGGCTGGGTCCTACGCGCGCCTCACCCACAGCGCTCACGGTCCGATGAGCCTTCGCCAGCAGAGTACAGCAACGCCAACTTCTGCCCTGGCCGCATACTCTCTTTGTGCTTGGTTACTGTACTTTGTTTCCCTCCTGAGCTTTAAGTTTCTGGAGAGTGGACTAGTCTGTTTCAGACCTTCATCATCAGAGGCTAATACCGTGCCTGGCATTTAGACAATAACTAATCTATAACTATAATAATCAATAATTTTTGAATATCAACTCCTTAACAGCAAGGACAATGTATTTGACATTTTAACATCTACCACTGTGTTCGGTGCAGTTCTAAATAAGAGATGTTCAGTTGATATGAAATGGCTGATTATGTCTTTATTTCATTTAATACCTGTGACAGCTTCCCATTCTAACCCTTACACCCTGTACCTTCTCCTTTGTATCGCCCCTATACAGCATAAGGCTCGATGCAAGGAAAAGAATTTTCAGAAAGAAAAGTGCCAAGAATAAAAATAAATGAACTTCTAGTAATCTACTGATTTATGTTCTTAACACATTTTGTATTTTAAAAGTCTCAATGAAATATTAAAGCTATGCAGGCATTTGAGGTACATTTATACACGTCATTCTACCTGAAAAGTACCATTTCTATCTAATAAACTTTTCATAAAAGTCAGTAACTTAAATACAGTACTAACTTTTAGAAATGTCTGTTCTTTTCTTGTCCATATATTTTCATGGAAAATCTTAGTTCTCTATATTAGTCTCCATTTTAACCCCCTTCCCATTTGAGGAAAAAAATAGCAATACACTTGGAGCGTGACGTTTTAGCTACAAATTTACTGCCTGTATTTTGATTATGGGAATGATTACATGTGACTTAAAAGTCATTTGAATTATAGAATATATTTAAAATCTGTAGAAAACATCTTGAAAAAAGCATGTATTTGTAAACAGTATTTCTTCTCTTGCAATATATTATGACTACACATTATTTAGGTGTTTTGTCTTTTTTAAATACATCCCAGGTACATATTTCTTCCTTCATATTTCTGAGAGTTTTTAAAAGTTCCAAAAATCTTCTGAAAGATAACACACTGCTATATGTTCTGTTCTTGCCACTTATGATCTGTGTAACTTTGGTGACAATTTATGATGTCTAAGGAGATCTACTGTTTGAAAATAAAAACTGTTGATAATACAATTTTAAGTCCTCAAATGTTTGGTCAGACATGTAATTCTATAGCAAAACAGAAAAATTGCTTTCAAAATGATAGAATCATTGAGACGGATAGATTTCAGTAAGATCATTACCTAAAAATGCTATTTTATAATTTGCTCACTACTCACTCAGCTATGATATCGTAGGCATCTTTAAAGAAAGACAACTCATTTAAAATGTGGAACACAGCCTTCATTACTTCTTAAGTAACAACTTTGAAATATATTTAGACAGTTTGTATACAAAAGTAGTTCAAAATAATAATTTAAACACTAAAAAACTCCATGTCAGTTCTTTGCATGACTAACAAATAAATTAGATCCCACTTGGTATGAATATAAAGTGGTTGGAACCTTTCTAAACATTATCAGGGATTTTCCACTGAGGGCTCTGACCTTTATCCAACTGAAAAATGAAATCCCCAATGGTCAGAAGTGTTTTCATCTCCTGTTTCCTACCTCATACAAAAACCCAAATTGAATGCCTGTCCCAGATGGTCCATGCTATTATTTCATATAAAGCTAAAATTGTCAGCCCCCTGTATATTTGGAGTAACTTCTGAATGAGTACAAATGGCCCAAATTAATGTGAAATATATCGGTTCATTGAAATATATTCCCTTTGAAGCATTTTCTTGGCTAGGGAAGCTGATGTTAAGTGGACCTGGCTATTTGACATTAGTAATGACATTTTAGTGTAGAATCAACCTCACACATAGGTCTCGAGGACCCTTAAGAAAGATTTTCATAAGACAAATGTAAATGGATTGATAGGGTGAGAAAAGCATACTCTTTTTTTTCTCTCGCATTAGTAGCCCTTACTTTTGTCTTTCAGTTGCCCTGTCTGGAGATACCCGTAGTCCAAGAGCTAGAGTCCCTCTGGAAACCCATCTGTAATATACTGACCATAATGGCTTTAATTGGAAGAGTTGGAGATACTTATGTGGAATAGAGCTATTCATTTGGGCTGAAAAGATACGTCTCAGCATCAGGTGTTTTATTCTTTCTTGGTACCAATTTTAAGATCACTTAAAATACCTTGAGAATGATCAGCTTTAAAGAGTTCTACAATGACTGTACCCTTTATTCTTAAGGAGTGAGACTTTACCATAAGGAATTAACATACCAATTTAGCACTTGGAATTATTTGACACTAAATAAGATTAATTTATGTGCTGAGGAGATTATGTACTAAACCTGAATGCATAGATGTAAGTTGGAATGAGTACCAGATGAGTAGCCTGGTGAGACCAAGGTGAAGGCTTCTGCACAAGAAGTAGTATGTAGCCCTGGCCGGTGTGGCTCGGTTGGTTAGAGTGTTGTCCCATACGTTGAAGAGTCACAGGTTTGATTCCTGGTCAGGGCACGTACCCAGGTTTCAGGTTTAATCCCTGTCAGGGCTCACATAGGAGGCAACCAATCAAGGTTTCTCTCTCTCCTCCTTTCTCTCTCTCTAGAATCAATTAAAAGGAAAAAAAAAAAGTAGTATGTAATAAAAATGAAGATGCATATTGGGACCTGGGCCTTCAGTTTCAGGGTATGGACTTTTGACTTTAATTTTTAGGTAAGGGAGAGAACTTTGGGTCAAGTAACATGATCAAAGCAGTCAAGTATTCCACAGCCCTCAGCAATCTTGAAGTTCGACAGTGGCTATCATGCTGTGAAGCAAGATGCTTTTAATTCTAACGGCTCTGGATACCTCATGAAAGCAATTCATAAGGCTGATCATTTCAAACTGATTTTAAAATTCAGAAGTGCCACCTTGGGATTCACAGCACTCCTTAAGTTTTCATCTCTAGTAAGATCCCAGCAGCTTCAGCTTTCTGAAATAAATGGACACTTGAGGTGAAAATGAATGGCAGTGGGAGAGTTCACACGTTACACAGCAGAAAAGGTTGGAAGGTGATAGCAAGAAGTCAAGGTTAAGGCACGTGGGCGCTGTAGACTGATTGACAATGAGAAAGGGAAGAAAAAAACCCCCATTTTGTAATGACATAAAGAGGGATATTAAGTAGAGGCCAGGGAGCTATTACTTCTTCCAGACAAGGGGAAAGAAGTAGGCTATAATGCTCACGTTCTGCAGTAGGGAATATTTAGGTCAAACAGAGAAAATTTCAACTTAAAGAACATTTAAACAAGTATTCACTGGAGGATTGAGAAGCCATCATCACACTACATTTTCAAGACAGAAACTTGGCATCCCTTCTCTAAGAAAGATTGAATGGTCCTCTACATGCTAAACAGACTCTGAGTGTCTTTGAAGAAAAAAGTACTCCTTTGATTATATTTTATGTCAGTGGGGTGGTGGAAGGAAGGAGGCACACACTAAATAAACCACATTCTTAGGAGCTTGCTCACAAAGTGATTTAGGTTGTGCTATCACTAATTGCAACAATTCACAAGCAGGGACTGTGATATCACGGAGCTTTGGTTAGTAAGAAGAAAAAGTAGCACAAAGCCAGTGAAAACATTAAAAACTGAAAGAATATAAGGCCTACAGTTTTCAGCATCTGCTGATCCAATAGGTGCTGAGAGGTTCTTTTCATCCACCAGTGTGTTGCCTGAAACTCAGTACATAACTTGGGTATAAAAAAGGGATCCCTTTATTTTCCATCGCCACCTAATCCTGGACTTTGTATTTCAATGGGCTAGTGGAAAATGTTAACCTCAGTTCCTCTTGGGCTCTTTCTCTTCCCCTGGTTTGGGACCCAGCCCAGCATTTGAACTTTGCCTCTGGTTCTCGGTTATGGGTTCACACTGAGGGTTAGTCAGTGTCCCTTGTTCTGATCTGCACATGTTGTTCCTGTCTGACTGACTCTTTCCAGTCAAGAGATTTCGGGCTACTTCTACTACCAGAGGAGAGAGGAAGCAGAGAGAGAGAGTGCGGATGCCAGTCCAAGTGCGTGGGCTCTGTGCAGCCCCTGAGATAGGATTACAGCCCTGCTGGGAACCTGAAAGAAGGGCAAGGTGGCTAGAACCCAGAGAATAAGGGGAGAGGGGCTGAATCACTGACAGACCTGCCCCCGGGCCTGACTGCTGACCCTTCTCAATAATTCTTCCTGCTAGTTACACTGCTAGGAAATAGGACGTGGTCCTGAACTTCAGAGAACCATAGCCCAAAAGAATTAGCTTCTGTGTATAATGAGACAGGTTAAGGCCCCACTTACCCTTTGCTTCTACAAGACATTTTTCCCCCCAAGACTCCTTCTCTTTAGTTCCTACATAACCTTTAATGTATTTTTCTGAGGGTTTAGATGTACCACACACCTTCTCAGAATCAATAGAATGGAGAACCATTCTAGTTGAATGGAAGGAAGGGAAAGGGAGAAATATATTAAGGAAAAAAGTCAGCAGTAATTGAGTGTCAGCATGTGCCAGGCACTGTGCTATGAATTCAGATAATTTGCCATTGCTGGGGGTTTCTCATAGTCTTATGGGAGAATTTATAGAAGAAAAAAGGCAATTACTAGGGAATAAAGTTATATTCAGAGTACATTTTTGTAGGCTCATTTAGATTTACTCAGACTATTAGAAAGTCCTCAGATCTTGTTTTCACAGAATCATAAATCCCAAATGGAAATTAATCTCAGAGGTCATTTGGTCTACTCCTTATGTGATATCCAAATGCCATCAAGTATCATCCCATAAGTGATTATACAATTATTGCTTGAAGATTTTCAGTTTGGGGTAAATGTATTCAAATTTTTAATAGTTTTATTTCTTAGAAATGTTTTTCAAAAAATAATTGTACTTTTTTTTTTAAATATATCTTTATTGATTTCAGAGAGAGGAAGGGAGAGGAGAGAGAGATAGAAACATCAATGATGAGCCCAGCCAGGCATGGCTAAGCGGTTGAGCATCGACCTAGGATCCAGGAGATCGGGATTCGATTCCTGGTCAGGGCACACGCCTGGGTTGCGTCCTGTAGCCGATCAATGACTCTCATCATTGATGTTTCTATCTCTCTCTCTCCCTCTCTCTTCCTCTCTCTGAAATCAATAAAGATATATTTAAAAAACAAAACAAAAACAAAACATCAATGATGATAGAATCATGGATTGGCTGCCTCCTGCGCTCCTCCAATTGGGGATCAAGCCCGCAACCCGGGCATGTGCCCTGACCAGGAATCGAACCCCGATCTCCTGGATCCTAGGTAGATGCTCAACCACTGAGCCACGCCCGGCCAGGCAAAAAATTGTACTTTTTATAATTCTATTCACTGACCCTTACTCTGTCCTTTGGAGCCAGGCAAAATTAGTCTAATCACTCTGACACTGTAGAAGTCTGATAATTAATTATGGAGTCATATTTGACATTAACATATTTCTCAAGAATTGGGTGCTTAACTAGATGGCTCCCAAAGCAGGGATTTATCACTATGATTTGCTTAGTAATGCCTCATAGTTAATGTTTAGGAAATTGAAGTTTATTATTCTTTTTTGCATATTATTACATCAATATAAAACACATTATTATGAACGCTCTAAATTAATATTAACATATTCAGATGTGATGGAACAGCTTTATTTGTAGCCAAATTCACCATCATATTTATAGTATTTTTGTTTTTCACAACTCAAGCATATTTTGTTCACCAAATTAGAAGATATAAAAACTCTAATATATATTGTTTTTAATTTAAAAAGAGAAAATGCACTAAGCTGTTGCATTAAAAAAAAAAAAGACGCTAAAGAAAGGAATAACTGAGCTGCTAAGTCAGGGACCCTAAAGGTGGTGATAAACCTCGTGTGGTTATCAGGGCATAGTCACAAGGTATAGGGTACGGCCCTTAACTTTGCTGTCCCAGAATCTCAAACTTGTTAGTTAACCCAAAACTGAATTGCTCCTGGAAATGAACTTTCATTAACCAAACTCTCAATGTGAGCAATGATACGTGTTTCAGAGACCATAGCTCGGGAGAATCTGTTTCTAGGAAAGAAGAGATAGGATAAGCAGTCCTTCACTCCTTGCTTTTCCATGATACGTTTTTAAAAAGATTTTCAAATTAATTTTTAGAGAGAGAGGAAGGGAGAGGGAGAGAAAGAAACATCGATGTGAGAGGGAAATGATTATCCACTGCCTCATGCGCGTCCCCAACTGGGGATCGGGCCTGCAACCCCCGCATGTGCCCTGACGGAATCAAACTGGCAGCTCTTCAGTGCGCAGGACCACACACACCAACTGAGCCTCATAGGCCAGGGTGAGACTTTTTAAAAAAAATTCCCAAGCACCGCTTTTTCTACTTGACTTCCTGCACAACACTTAAGGTACTGTTTAAGGGCCTCGGTGTTACCACATACCTCCTGTTACTCAATGTAACAGAGATCTAGCTTCTCGCTAAATGGCAGGAAAGGAAAGGGAAATATCTTTAGATTTTTTGTAACGTTAGAGAACCTCAATGCCTCAGGTCCAGGGTACTGCCTTTTCTCTTTCAGGGCACACAGAAAGTCAAAAACAAAAACCAGAAAAACAAAACAAAACACAAAATGCACAAAAAACGGAATACAGCTTTTTCAGGAAACTTATTTATTCATGGTTTTACCAGGTATTGGCTAAAAACTAGGATTAACCCTGATTCTTTTTGTTATTTTTAAATTATTCCTCTCTAGTGTCTTATGTCTGACAGATACATTGACCCCCTTTTCTGTACAGTACTGGATATACGTCAATACAGTATTACTGTTCAAGAATTTATTTATTTATTTTATGGGGACCACCTCCCTACTTTAATTTGACATCGTATTAAGCAGGTAACAACACAGTTTCCTTCTCTAATGTTTAAATTGTAGCCTTGAAAATATATTTTGGTCACCTTAATTAGATTGCGACACTCCGTTTCTATTAGCCACAAGATGATTTGCTGGTTTTGCAAATGGCTTGCTGAGTCTCATTAATATCCCTTTCAGATACTATCTTAGAGATGACTGAACTTATCCATTTTATATTGATTTTATTAGGTTGTATTTCAAAGAGTGAGCTTTCTAACCTGATCCTGTCACTAAGTTAAATTTATGATCTTGTCACTACATTAAATATATGATTACACTAAATTAAATATGTGATTTCTTTCTGGAAATTCTAGGAAGAATCAGCAACAGTCATTAACAAAACTCTAGATGATCATTGGAAAACTTTTGAAGTCAGTGAAATTTATATTTAGGCTCATCAGGCTTAGCATTCCAGCCTTTATATTTGTTCTTGAAAGCTCATCAAAGATTAACGTAATTATTCACCTTGAGATTCACATAACACATGAAATAGTAATAATCATTTTAAAAGCTGCATATTTAAGATTACCATGTGATTTTCTGTATATTACTTTCTTTAATCCTCATAGCACTGGCAGGCAATCATATTTAGGAACTTTTTATGTTTTCATTAGAGCAGTAGTTCTTGGAATGTGGTCCCTATACCAGAGCATCCATCACCTGGGAGCTTGACAGAAATGAAAAATTTTGGTGTTGTCCAGATGTACTGAATCAGAAACCATTTTTTATGTTTGTTTTGATTTCAAAATGCTTTTCCTCACCATGAGGTATTCAACTCTCTTGGGCACAGGGGTAGGAGGTCCCCCACCTATTTCCCTTCCCACGTGTAGAGGACATCTGTTGTAGTTGCTACTCAGCACCTACTTTCCTTGACTTCCTTCTGTGGGACACCCCATTCTCGTTTGCTTTGAGTGAACAGCATTCCACAACACTAGCCCTCACTGGCTTGGAGATGAGCATTTATCTAGCCTAAGCTAAATTAGCCTACTTACATTCCCATAACACAGTGATTGGTTGGGGCATATGGCCAAATAAAATCCAATGCACAAAGCATTTTGGTGTATTATACTCCTAAACATATATACTAAGTTTATTTTCTCACAGATACACAAGGAGCCATGGATAATGATGTTTACAGTAGCAATGTCTGCTTTATTTACTGATGTGTCTCATGTGACTAATACAGTGCCTGGTGCATTATAGGGCTCCATCACATTGTGAATCAATAAGTGGTTCGCACTGTAGGGATTGGGGGCAGCATAAATGTCTGTCACCGAGAGAGGGGAAATATGGTAAATGCATATTGCGGGGTATTGTATAGCAAATAGAGTCAACAGATTAAATGTGCAATAGTAATATAATTGGAATTTAAAAGTATTTGCTTAGTGAAAAAGTAGGGTATATAACATCAACTGAGGTAAGTTAAAACACAATTACACAGAAGGGTACACATTTTTCAAAAAATGTAATAAAATAAAAAGGTATACATTAAACAAATTACAATGGTTTTCATGAGGAAAGCAGAATGGGACTAGCACAGTGATAGGAATACATAGATAAGTGCATACATATATGCTTAAAGCAAGCTGCCTTGCAAGGTCCAGTGCTGATGTGTCATGCACTGAAAGGAGCAGTTGACTCAACCCTGGGCACATGACTTAAAAATAAAGTTGCTGAAAATTCTGAGAAAGGGAGTCTCCTTTTTCTTCTGCATGAAATGCAGGTAGGTTATAGCCCCAGGAGCTATATGGAAAGAGAAAAACTGGAACCTGATTACATCACTGAAAGACCTTGGATCTAGCCTTGCCTGGAATGTGTTTACAAGCTGGGTGTGTTTAGTTACCACTCCTCACCCCCATCCCCAATTCGTCTTTTTGTTCTTATTGTTTAAGATCATTAGAATTCATGTTTTCTTTCACCCATAACCAAGAAAATCCTAACTGGCATATCATCTTGTTCTTTGCTTCTCCTAACTAACTTGTGAAATATCTAATCTGTGTTTGCTGTCTCCAACTCACCACAAACATACTCTTGCACGTGGTTGAGCCATGTGACTTCCCTCACCTCTCTACTGGCACTGCTTTTATTATTACCAAGAATCCCAATTGGCACATATGTTTGACAGCTTCTTAAAATGCTCTCCTCCTGCTATTTTATAGTTTGTTCATCTTCAGACTTATTCTTTTTTCCCCCACAAGGTACAAGTTTGTGCTGGTACCCATATGTTTACAATTATACACTATTATAAATTGAGTCCAAACTTTATACTCTTTCCCAAAAGAAAAACAAAATAATGAATATAAAAAGGGAATGGATGTCAAGTCATAAGGAATGTTACATAATACAAATTGCAAAACCACAATGTAGTTATTAGAAATTATGATCTTCATGAGATGAGTGTGTATTCATCCAAAGAGCTACATACTTGCAAAGCAGAGTCTGAAGCAGCTGGATTAAATAATGAGAGTTCTTTAAAAATAAAATTTTTTTAGAAAACATAGCTTTCTGTAAATTTTGCAAAAGTTAGTACAGTCTACATAATTTTACACATGTATTTAAAAATCTAAATTAAGCACAGCTGACCAGGGAAATTAGAAATTTAGCTCTCTGAAATAAAATTTAGAAGATAGTCTGTAGACTTCAGACATATAGGGTAGTAGGGTTTCCAGGCCTATGAAGCAGTTTGAATATTTCTGAGTATTGAAATCACTAATCCAACGTCACATACTCAGACTTTAATAAATAAATTTATTTTGGATTCTCCTTAAAAAAAACGACAATTTTTAGTTCATGGTGGCTGAATATAAATTTCTAACCAATTGTGTGTCGCTGGTCCTGTGAATCAGAGCTGATGCTCCAACCAGTCAGAACACACTGCCCTGGAGACAGTGGGAATGGCCTTACTGGTGCTGGCTGATATCAGCCTGGGTGGGAGGTATCCTTATTATTACTTGTAAAATTAATCTCCGAGTTACTCTATTGGCCTTCTGTGAATTACATTTTTTCCCTCAACTAAATTATCCAGTGAAATAAATGACTTTGACATCATTTCAAAGTTAAATCCTCCCAATCTATACTTTTATTCCTGACTTCTCTTGAATTCCAAGCCTGACAAAAGACTAAGATTGGACACGTTAACTCTTAGCGTACACTGACAATCTCTCCCATACTGAGTTGCCTCTCTGGTAATGGGATTACCAGAGACCCAGTTTCAAAAGCTATAAATACTAATCATTTTTCATTCTTTTCTTTAACCATTTACACCCCTCCTACCTGAGCAAATGTACCAGTAGCCAATTCTGAAGATTAAACTCTATTTTATTTTTTATGAATATGTCTTTTGTGTACTCCTCACTGCATTTATACCAATTCAAGCCTCCCAATTTTCTGTCTAGATTATTGCATTAGTCATCTAACAGCCTCTCCCTGCCTCTAATTTCCTGACTTTCTAATTCACCCTTTGCTTTGCTACTGGGATATTTTTTCCTAAATCACAGGTTGGGTCATGCCACTTGTCACTTGTATTCTCAAGTATATTCAGTGGTTTCCTGCTGTCTGCAGAAGTCTGTACACTCTCAGGTAGTATTCCAAACATTTCCTGAAATGGCCATAAAGAAAACTCATCTTCTACTGAATCCTTTCATGAATTTTAGAATTTAGTCAAACCAGGTTTATTGTCATCCTGGAAGAGATAATGAAATTCCAAGACTATGACTTTTTTCAAAATACCATTTTTTGAGCCTGTATTGTTCTACCCTTTATTTATAGAACTCTCCCCCCCACACACTTATATTTTCATATCCAATTCAAGTTTGCTGTTTCCTTTATGGTTTCTCCAAACCATCTGGTCACAATGAATAACGTCTTCCCTTACAATCCTATAGCACATCTGTTCTGCTCCCCTTAGCACTTATTTGAATTGACCTAGTAATGTGACTTTTCCCCTTACAAGTCTCCTCACCCCTACACCATGGGAACCAGAATCTAAGGAACTTTATGATAAAGAGTTTATCTTACACATCTTTGGGACCCAATTCCAAGAGAAATAGGTGGCAAATAGATGGCTAATAAATATTTGATTTAAATTAACATTTATACACCTTTGTAAAACTTTTCTGGATCATGAACCCATTGAGAATATGAGTAAAAGTACATTCCCTAAAAACAAACGAAAACAAACACCATCAACAAAACCCAATATAGACATACACGCAAAATTTTGCATATAACTTAATGAGATTTGTGGTTCACTCTTGGACTGGCATACTCAACATTTCCCAACTCATCCCAGTGTACAGAGTATAAAAAGTTTAAAATTACTTTGTGGGCACCTTTGAAACTTTCATTTCCAACTTTGGGATCCAGTTTTTCAAAATATCCTACCCATTCCCCTGCCTGTTCTACTCATCCTCAGATGCTGTAGCCACTCCTGGCACTGCTTGAAGATTTAAGCTCCTGACTTCTTTGTCATTCCTTCTAACACATTCCATTTTATAACTCATAAGGATTTCAATATCTATGTAGATAATCCTCTTATATGTTTGGTTTTACTGCTTCTCAATCTATCCTCCAATGATTTTCTTCTTGGCCTTGCTCCAAGCCCCTATTATTAAGATTATACACCAGATTATTTCACTATTCAAAATTGCACTAACTCTGTGTTCTCAATTTCAAATACCTCACTCTATCAACTACCTTCCATGTTTCTAACACATTGCTTCTATTATCCCAATTGCAAGAATGATATGTGACTAGAACATAAAATTTAATGATATTATCAATTTACTATTATTATTGCATGGTTCATCTTTCTGAGCATACTGGTACTTATGACTTCAACTGTGTTGCTTCTCTCTTCCTCTTTCACATTCACTTGGAAAAGTACTAGTGCTGATTAAATCCAACTCTCTTCATACTTTGCCAGTACCTGAGCAGTAAAAATGGTTACAGAAAATCAAACAACCATACTGATCCATCTTACTTAAATTCATGACCATTAACCTCAACTGCACTCTTTGTTCTGCCTTGGAATTCTACATTTCACCATTCTATTCACTGTTCTCCTTACCTAGATGAATGTTACATACCATTTTTTTCTCATAACTCAAAAACACCTTTACCCCTCCCATCTTCACTCTTAGTTCACTGAGAAAATATAAGCAATCAAACAAGATTTTGCAAACACCACCACTATTTACTCTTCTTGTCTCCTGTTAGTTTGAATGCATTTCACTTGTGTTCAATGACCTTTTGACTTCTCAATGATATCCTCCCCCCCCATCAATGGCATCATCAAATTTTCAGCCTCTAATGAGTCATTACATCAGAATATAAACATACTACAATATCTCTTATTCTAAAAGGTCCTTTGACCCATATCCCTTTCAGCTACAGCCCCTTGAATGACTGGTCTAAATTTATTGCCTCCTGTTTTCTTTCCTTTCATTCTCCCTTGATCCCATCCAATCAAGTTTTTCATTCTTGTAATTCTCCTGACTCAGTTGTCAAGATCACCGGTGATTTCAACAGAGCTGCATCTAATGGTCAGTTCCTTGTTCTTGTGCTATTTGGCCTGACAACAACACTTGATACAGCATATTATTTCTTTTTGAAACATGTTCTTTACTTAGGTTATGGACAATTACTCATTCTGGATGTTGTTCTTAGTCTCAATTGATAGATTATTCTCCATTTCCATAATGCTAAACCTTACAGTATCTTGGCGTTCAATCCTTGGATCTCTTCTCTACTCTATGTACATGTATTTTTAGGTAACATTATCTAGTGCATGGCTTTAAAAACTTTCTGTATGTTGATAAGTCCCAAATTTATATTTCTGGCTATCTCCCTTGAACTCCAAATATACATCCAATCACTAACTCAACATCTTTAGTGGATGTCTGTTAAGCTTTTCAAATTTAACATGTCAAAATGAAACTCTTAATATTTCCTCTACTCCAGACCTGTCCTGCTGCTTGTATTCATCATTGCAATTAATGGCAATTTTATTCTCTTAGTTTGTCAGGTTAAAAATGTTGGTGTCATCCTTGACAGATTTTTTTACTTTTGACGGCAAATCCTATAAACTCTATAACTTCAAAATACATCCAGAAACTGATAACCTTACTACTTTCATCACCACTATCCTGGTCCCATGCGTCCTAACTTCTTGACTGGATTACCCTGGCTTCTTCACTTGTTTCTGTGTTCCTCTGCCAACCCTACCACTCTCTTCTCCATGTAGCCAGAATAAAATAATACAAAATTTTGTCGCATAATGTCACTCCTTTATGTAGTGTCTCCCAATATCTTTCTATAGCATGCAGAGAAGGGCTGAAGTTCTTAGAATGGCTTAAACATCACTACCCTACCCAGACCACTCACACCACTCTAGCTTCACTCTCTTCCACTCACTTTTTTGCTCACCCCAACCCTCCCCAATGGGACTTAATTGCTATTTCTTGAATATAACAGGCTTCTTCCAGCCTCGGAGCCTTTGAGCACTTTCTTCTCTCTTCCTAGATTCCTTTTCTCAAGGATATTTTCATAGATTTTTTCCCTCACTTACTTCAAGTCTGCTGAAATGTTACCATAATTACCATACATCATTAGACTTCCCCTGATAGAGGCGCATTAAATAGTAATCCATTCTTTCTTTAACACTGCCCTTTCCCTTTATTCTATTTTAATTTTCTCAAAATCATTTATTGTCATATGGTATAGTATATAAAGAAATTTTTATTTATTTCCTGTCTCTATAAGGAAGATATTTGCTTGTATTGTTTTCAGCTGTATCCCCAGCACCTTAAGCAGGGTCTAAGTATATGGGAGATATTTAAGGAATGAATGAATGAATGAATGAATGAACAAATCAGGGAGATACAATATCCAAAATGTTTAATTAAAAAGTGTGTTATGTGAAGAGAGGGAGGAGGTGAAACACCCTCTTTTCTCTGATCCTCTGACCTGGATTGTGTAAGAGGTAATGTGGCTTTACACTCAGGAGCAACAGCATTCTGTCTTCAACCTTTTCTAGTAATGTACTCGTGAGATAGGATCCTAGACAGTGAGAATTTTCCTCAGAACTTAGTCTGAAGTTTGCTCTTGTATAATTTTGCATTCATCTAATTCCTTCTATTAAATTCATCCTGCTTAAATGAACTAGAATGGATTCTGTTGTCTATCTGGAGGTAAAATTTGACTGGTACAATAATTGCTTCAGGAAGTGTTTGCAGGTAATCAACATTCAAAAAAATACAAATCTCTTGGCTATGCAATCAGGGTCCAGTTATCATGAGAACATAGGTATGTCCCCATGACAACAATGGTAAAACAGTTATTTAAATGATCTCTTGTGTTGATCCAGATTTAGTGACTGTTTGCATAGTCCGTTAATGCTTGTTCAAACATAAAAGTACTCTGTGGGTAGAATAGCTAACTCTAAGTGCACTGTGTAGAGCTTTGAATGCCTTGGAATATAAATGCACCAGAGAACCAAAGAATTTCTTTGACTGCTTTAAGATGATATCTTATCTCTTATATCAGCAGAGCTGAAGTACTAAAAAAATCAGAAGCCTTCTGATGTCCCAGTGTTACATAAACAAGCCAAAGATGGCCTCTGTATGTACTTGTTTAAAGCAGACAGTCCTGTTAGCTCAAAAGCACACCAATTTCAATTTTTTACACATCCAATTGTTTAAATCATGGCCCAAATAATATTTTTAGTGATTGAGAGCCTGCCTGCTTTCCATACTCCATGAAATCACACCCAACATCTGCTAGCCATAGATAAAATGAATCCCGTAGATATAAAAGATGGCAAGCTGATGCTGCCCTTTACAGCTCTCTGACCCAGCCTCCCAGACGGGCTGTTCACTGACATTACCTAAAAAAGCAAGCCTCCCTCTTTGATCTCTCTCCCTTGGGAGTTTCCTTACCCTCCTCCCCTTCTAAATAGTAGTCCCTGTGCCATAGCCTCTGGATGATTTCAAGCTGAGAGGCACTTCTCCCACATGAAAATGTGTCAAAGTGCTGGCCAGACAAAGCTCATTGGGTGGTACTACCATCTCATTGTCTTTTTAATTATTTTTTATCAGTGCCGAAATCTCTAAGACTCACTATATCAGAATAGCTAAATTGTAAGGTAGAAAGAATTCACAGCCACCCCAGGGTTCTTGAGTAAAAATGAAGGCAGTGTTTGGTAATAAAAAATACTTGGATTGTTGATCAATGACATTTGGTAAACTGAGTCACTGTGAATTCCTTGAACTCCTATCTCCAGTGCCAGCAAGAGCAACCTCTTTTTCTCTGGCTCATGTGTCTGGTTCTTTCTAGCATGATGACCAGTAAATGCCCCGCATGGAAGAGTTATCTTGACAAGAGAATGCCAATTCTTCTCATGTCAATATTTCTGCTCCCTTTTTTTGCCTCAAGGCTCCTAAATAGAGACAGATTTCAATATGTTGCAGAGAGCCAATTATAAGACAAACCAGGAGAAATAAGGCTAAAATATGAAAATAATTATAAGATTGTGTTAATGTTTAGAGGGAAACTTTGGGGAATATTTATGAAAATAAACCCTGAGATTCTAGACAAGAAGGGGGAGGGTATCATTTTTAGAAAGGCTCAATATTATTAATATGGTTTTATATGACTAGAGCTTACTTAACTAGAGATTCTTTTTTTAAAAAAAAAATCTTTATTGATTTCAGAGAGAGGGAGAGAGAGGGAGAAACATCAATGATGAGAGAGTCATCATTGATTGGCTGCCTTCTGCATGACCTTCACTGGTTATCGAGCCTGAACATGGGCCCTGACTGGGAATCGAACCTCGATCTCCTGGATCCTAGGTTGATGCTCAATTGCTGAGCCATCCCCTGCAGTGCTTAACCAGAGATTCTTGATTTAGAGTTTTAGTTTGAGCAATTGAGAGTGCTTCTAAATATTTTCCAGGTGAGTTGATTAAAATCTGGTCTCAATATTTACCTATGATAAATGAAATTGGGATGCTGAGATTTTTTTAGTATAATGTAGAAAAAAAAGTCAATATCTTAGGGAAACAGGATTGCCAAAATGGATTATTTTTATAGAAAACTGGCTCAGTCACCCCTTATTTCTGCATTCTTAGAGGGCCTAATTTATACTCCCTTTAACCAAGAATTGAGAAAAATGTCACTGTAGATAAATACATTAGCTAAACCCCTATAGTGTCTGTTCCCTGTAGTCCAGGAATGAAGGCGGGAAATGGTGACATGAAAAAAGACCTTCTGATTTCAATGGGATTATGAAATCTCTCAATGACAGAGGCAAAGTAGCAACACTTAATGAAAAGGGACAAGAATAATAGTTATTCTAATAGGCAGCCGAGGCAATGTGGTAATAAAAGTGCTTTGATCTATAGTTATTTTTGGTGGTAACTAATTGTACATGGCATTTCTAGAACTCAAAGAGATGAGCAGTCCACTAATTCCCTCCTTGATCTGTATTACCAGAAGGAGAAAAATTTTACCTATGTTAGGGAGGTCAAAGTGGAAGGCTTTGCAACTGGAGAGATTGTCAGAAATACAGGTCTATGGTGATTCATGAACTGGGAAGAATTTCTTTGGCCAGATGAACAAAGGCTTGAAGAGAAGGTTATAAGATTGGTCGCAGTGAGCTTTGTGGAGAAGATATGTGAATGGATCTCTTGGAATGGGACTAGAATGGAAGATAATTTGTTGTAAATAATCACCAAATGGCCCACTCTTCTGAGCACTGTCATTCAGGTAGACCATTGTGATCCACACTGCAGATCTCAGTGTCTTTCTAACCATTCTAGCTCATGTCCACTGGAAGCATGATCAAAGTGGACATAATGACAAGGATTCCACATTTTTAAAAATGATCTTTGTTGTTGAAAGTATTACCGATGTCCCTCTTTTTCCCTCCCACTGACCCTCTCCTTTCCTCTCCCACCCCCTCCCCAGGCCATCACCTCAGAATTATCTGTGTCCATGGGTTATGCATATATGCATATGAGTTCTTTGGTTAATCTCTTCCTGCTCCGTGTCCCTTCCCCCCTCCCCCCTTCCCTCTGAGATTCTGGTCTGTTGCATGCTTCCATGTCTCTGGATCTATTTTGCTTATCAGTTTATTCACTGAAGTTTCTATCTTATTACTTACATTGTGGTGTGTTAAATGGAGCATTAATAGGGACCAGTGGTGAGCTTCTGATAAAACAACATATAGTATGCTACTGACAGTCACCTGGGAGCAGGTGAACCCATTTCATTATATAAGGGGTAGACAATTTTCATTTTGGAATGGACTCATTCTGCATATGAATGGGATGATTAAATAGATCTACTGAATACTACTGAATACTATAAATAAATAGTATTTAATAAATAAACATTTAGTAAATTGCTACATGAAAATAATTTATGTCTCCCTACAAATCTAATGAGAATTATTGCATGGGTCTAAGCCATCACTATTTAACATCAAATCTAGTTCTAAGGACAGTTGAAAGCTGCTTGAAGCATTGGGAAGTGCTTGCTGAAGAGTATTCCTTAATTCTTCTTAACAAAGTTGGCTATCTGTAATAGTCAGAATAGGATAAATGATACTGACATCAAAGGAAATCCCATATCTCAGTGCCTTAAAATAATAAAAGTTAATTTCTTAACCATGCTACTTGACAATTGTACATTGCCAGGTACTTATCATAGGAACTCAGGTATGCAGGCTAACCAAAGTGTCAACATCTTGAATCTTGCCTGTTGTGCCAGAGAGAAAAGACCACTCTTAAGCATCACACTATAGTCCAGAAGTGATTTCCCTCACTTTTGTTCACACTTCATTTGCCAGACAAGTTACATAGCCCCAGACAACCATAAATAGTTAGAAGTGCTATCTTGTAATAAAGTTGGTGCTAGGAGGACCAGAACAGTACTGTTGACTACCAAAGTATCTGTTCAGGAGCTCTGTCAAACTTTTCCCAAGGCATTAGTATTATTTTGGGAAGGTATTTAATAGATAGCTTAAAAATTTTTAGGCCTGATAAATTTTATCTTATATACTTCTAAAAATTTTCTTGGAGCTGTGCTGCCTTGTTTGACTCTCACACGCCATCCCCCTCTTTCCATTTTCCTTCCCCCCTTGTGTTGGGTAGGCATTCCAAGAATAACAAATGTCATGTGAAAGCATAAGCTGACTCAATATAGTCAAGGGAAATGGTTTTGTTGGGAAAAGGTCAAGGACTTAGAGAAGATGATTCTGCAATATACTTTGTTGAAAGATAAAAAGCATTGCCTAAATTTTAATTTTATTGCAGCTATCTCAAAGTACTTCAAGAATAATGAATTAAAAGATGTGGTAACAGAGTGACTGTGGAGGAAAATGTGGCCTCCATTATCCACTTAGCAATAGTTCAAACAGAGATGTGGATATTACAACCTGCTTTTGTAAATTGCACTATGAAATGCTACCCAGGCCACCTCAGTTATTTCAAAGTGCCACAAACCTCTTTGCTTCCATCTGACATCCAGATGGACAGGAAGGGCTGTATAGATGGAGTGGTAATGGAGGATTATTTTATAGTCTGTTCCTCCAAGGAGAGGATGGAGGAAAGAGAGACCTAAGAAATACAATGCTGCCATAAATGCTAGAATGCCTATGGTAATAAAGCAAGCTAGATTGAGGACATTTCACCTAAATGGAAGCTCATAAATATTAATTTTCCTATTAATATTATTATTTAAAAAGTCTTCAACTTAACATTATATTTAATTGATGACTTAACTGGTATTTCTTGAGTATTTGTTACATGCTTAGCACATTGCAATGGTTAAACATATTTCATCTTAGAGTAGAAGTTCTCCAAGAACTTCATCAAATCTAAGAACTTCACAGAAGAGCTGCAAAGATGATCACTATAGTGGGGAGTTGCATTTACAGTGTACTGTATTAGTATAACAAAGATAGAGACCAGGTATATGCTTTCACTACTAAGAAAAAAGCCAGGATGGGAATTTAAAGAGGAATGCAAACCTGTACACGAGGCAGGTTTAAAGTGAATGGCATGATTCGTCCAACAAATCTTTTTTTTCTTTTTTTTAATATATCTTTACTGACTTCAGAGAGAGGAAGGGAAAGGGAGAGAGACAGAAACATCAATGATGAGAGAGTTGTCATTGATTGGCTGCCTCCTGCATGCCCTCAACTGGGGATCAAGCCTGCAACCCGAGCATGTGCCCCGACCAGGGATCCAACCACGATCTTCTGGATTCTAGGCTATGCTCAACAGCTGAGCCACGCTCGGCTGGGCTGTCCAACAAATCTTACAAGCAGTGAATTCTGAATGTTACAGTGGATTATTTCCCCCTGAACCTTTACACCACATGGAATCTTGAGGTCCCGAACACTGACATGACTCAATCACACAACTTTAGATTTACATAGTATCTTTTAACTGATGAACTCAGAGCACATCCATTTTATTAATGTTTGCTTATAATATTCTCAAGAATCAAGGAGAAAATCTAACCACGTGAAAGACAGAGAAACTGGGACTAGACGAGAGATCATGAAAGCACCAACTGACCCTGAAATAGAATTACCTTCTGTCTTCCAGATTAGCAATCTTCCTATAGATCACATTGTCTGTCCTAAGTGACTCACTCTATTGATAAACTGAAATAATGCTGAATCCCATACAATTATGCTAACCAAGCAAGATTTAATGACTGTGTGATACCATCCCTCCAGCAATGTGACGGGTGTGTCATTACCATTCTTTAGCAAATTACTGAGCCACAACTCAAAAAAAGTGTAACTCTAAATGCCATATTTTAAAGTTGATATTATGAATTCTGTAGTAAAATTTTTACTTGCTCCTTCCCAAGAAGAAAAGTTGCTGAAACAGTCTGTAGGCTAATTAAGAAAACAGTACTAATGAAAAAATCTGAAATTAAAGTTAAAGTCAAACTAATGCTCAAGCCAATAAGTAAAAGTGACTTCTAATTCATGTTGTTTTTGATGTATACTAAATATTGTCCTCTTTATGAAGGTAGAAAATTAGTTGCCCTTGGTAGACTTTGCATTGCTTTTATATAAGCTCCCTGTTTGATAATAAGAGATTGGAGCTTTTGAATCTTAACCCACATTAGGTCACAGGAACAAGCTCTGTGAAAGGCCTAACATTTCTTGGATTGTGCCTGATCATCAGGTAATATGTGTGGACACATTTGGATAGACTTCAATTATTAGTAGTTTGTGATTATGTTGTCAGGTGAATTATCATTAGGAAACATATGAAATTTCACCACTCAATGGTGGTCTTACTTCAATGACAAAAATCATTAAACTTGTAATGGCTTAGAAGGAATCTACATAGAAAAGAGGCACGCATTATCACAAATGGAGAATCCAGGCTTCAGCTCATGTCCAATGTATGATGGTGTATGAATACATATGTTATAATTAAAAACCAGCAGATGGTAAGTGCTTCAGAATGTGGGTGACTTCTATGAGCCTGTAGAAGTGAGTCTAAATAAGTGAGCTTTACACTTAAATTAATGAACGACTTTTAAACCTAAATTGGTAATTTTATATATTCATAGGAAGATTAAAAATTATCCATGTACTTCTAATGGTAGAAAAATGTATGAAAAGCTGGCATGGTGCAACAGAAAGAATACTGACATAGAAGAGAGAAAACCTGAATTCTAGTTGGGCTGGACATGTAACTTTGGATTTTAATCATCATAGATGTTTTCTTCACCTATAAAATGGTGATAACTAGTGTAACAGTTATGGTAAAAATAATAAATGTATAAAATGCTATGCAAACATAAAACATGGTTATATTAGTAAAGTTTACATGTGCTAATGAAATATTAGCATGCTTATTTTTCTTTGAATTACAATTACTATTTCTTTTCTGTTTTCAAAGATATTCTCCAAAAATAAAGAAAACATAGTTTTCCAAGAGTTGATGCATTTATATCCGCATAGCTCAAAAGTCCCTGTCTGAAAGATATGCCTGTGGGTGAGTTAGTCGTACTTGCCAACATTTTCCATCTCAGACGAGGAAGTGTTATTACAAGTACCAGCAATCTCTGGCAAACGTACCAGTTTGCTACTTGGGGAAGAACACTATTTGGCACAGGTAAAATTTTGCATTTCTTATGCACACCATCTTACAGTGCTATGGGCATTCAGGACTTGTTCACAATAAGTATTTTTAAGTTTTTAATTGTAAATAAAATTCTCTGACTGATGAAGCAAGGTCCTGTAGTCATGTGATTTATGGGTCATGTCACTTATTCATAGACCTGGAAGTGACTGATTTATTCACCCAAGGAGTTGTTTCCAAGTCAGGCAACTGCTTTGAGAACATGACTGATTTATGACCTCAGGAAGTGGTGAATGGCTCAGGCACTTGATTTATAAGATGCATTTCTGACTTATAATTCCTCTAGCTGAGGCAGAAGTCAGTGCTTTCTAGTCAGGGTATAAATATCTGTTTTATTAATAAAACAAGACTGATTTATCTTACTTATTTGTATACACAGACTTTACATTTTAGCTATAGTCTTGCTCTAAATCCCTGCAATTCTCAAACAGGTCCCCTCTCTAAAGGATGGGTTGGCTAATTAGGGCTTATTTTAAGGGAGCATCTATGGCAGGCTGCACAACATTCCTTTAGAACATGCTCTGACCGAGGTGAGTTCTTCGCTTATTCTCTTTTCTTTTAGGGCTGAATACACAAGTCTTTGCTTGTCTTGTCTGTCACCTCTTATTCTCTGTTCTCATCATTTTTAAAAAATGCATACAATCACAGCTGGCACTTTGGGGCCTTGGCTGCCACTTCAGGAGCCAAAGCCTGGCTTCACTGTGGCCTTGTGACTGTCATTGCTGCACATTAGGTTGCCTTAGGAGGGGAGGGGTCCAAGGCCGTGGAGGCACAGGGCTTGCAACCAATGCAGAGCAAGCTGAAAATGGAGGGCTCAGGGACAGAGCCAAGTGGCCTGGCTGCAGACAGACGCTCAACTTGCAGAGGGCAACAGGGACCTGGACCAAGAGCTTAAAAGGAATTTTGTGTCCAAAATTCTTGGAACCGAGAGCATCTAAACTCATGACTAAGGCACAGCTTGTATAGCAGCTTAGAATTCATATGGTGATCAGATAATTAGAAGCTGGGTGTTGACGATTCTGAGAAATAATAAGTGACTAATATTTATTTATTTATTTATCGCATGCTGATCATATGCCAGGTGCTGTTGTAAGTGTTTTGTTACATAGATAAGCTCAATGCTCACAACCATCTTTTGAAGTAGATACTAATAACACCATTTTTCAGAGAAAGACAGAAACTCAAGAATGTTACATATCTTACCCATGATCACACAGAGAAAAAGAGATGGAGCCAGTAATCAAATGCAGCCTGTTCTCCATTGTCTGTCCTAAGCACAGAGAAGGTGGGAAGTTTGTCTCAAACCCAGAAAAGAGAAGTTGAAAGAAAAAAATGAGTGTGAGACTCTCAGAATATCAGAGTTTCAGCAAAATGTACTGCTGTTTAAGGTGGAGATTAATTCTTTGGGGGGGGTAAAGAGCTTGAATTGTGCTCAAGATGACCAGTTAGAACTGGCAAACAACTGTAGTGTTAACTGAGGTGGGAAATTGGAGGCAGGCTCTGAGTGACAGGGCTAGAGATGCACCTGGGAATCAGAGTCCATTCGGAAGATCACTCAGTCCTGTAGTACTGCGCAGTCCCAAGTACCGCGCCTGGGTAGCGTTGAGTGGATAAAATATTGTTGAAAGAAAAAGGCTTGGAAGAGGCATTACAATCTATTCCAGGTATTTTGAAGCCCCATTAAATTTGCGAATGTAGGCTATTTGTATACCTATGAATCGGATGAGCAGCCAAGGAAGGTAGAGGAAATGAGTCAGGGTAGACAGAGATATGATAGAGACCACCATTCCGGTGTCCTTTCATTTTTAATGGTAATACCAATCTCTGCCACAACCTCCAGCATCACCTTGGGATACAATATTATTTTTGAGAACCACTACACTAGATTGACATCATGTTGACTACACAGGGCAACCAAGAGGCGGTTAGTATGCTGGAGGCTTTGATAAGACACTCCAGAGGGTGGGAAGAAAATCCTGCACAGATTTCGGGAATAGCCACTCACTGATGGTTTAAAGGGTTTAGTGGTCAGAGCTATGCTAGAATATCCTTTCTAAAGTAAAAGATAAATTGTTGCATCTTGCATACCCTATTATAAAGTAGCCTAATAGGCTTCTTTGGCTTCTGGAGGCAACATAAACTATATCTAGAAATGCTACTCCGACCCGTATAGCAAGAGGCATTAAAAGCTTTTGGGGCCCCAAATAAGTCCAAAATGCAGTGCGGTGATCCACTTGGGCTATATAATCCTGCTGACCTTTGGTGTTGGAAGTATTAATTGTAGGAAAAGATGCAGCATAAAAATTATGGAAAACTCCAGTGGGAGGGGCACAATGCTGGTCCCTGGGATCCCGGAGCTTTCCATGCTATCTGAAATGTTTATGTTTATAGAACCCTGGTAGAGATAGATTATTTTACTGGGGAAAATCAAGTGACATATTGTTGAGAAGCAAGTCTCCATGGGCCTCTGCAGTTTTGCATATAACAGCAGAGGCACTAACCACTGACTGTCTTTATTCTGGACCATCTTTTCAAGGATATTTTTATAGCAAAGAGCCTTGCAAAATAGAGATAGCCTTGCTCCCCCCCTCTCTTGTCAGTAATGATCAAAAAACAGGTTTGTTAATTATCTAGTGTAATAAAGGTAATATTACCTTTCAAGGCACATGTCAGGTGGGCTCACTACACATGACTACCCATTAAAAAATATTTAGATTCCTGAAGCTCAGAATCTCTCTCTTGTAATGTAACCCTCATGCTGGTGTGACCTGGCCTTCTCACCTTTTCTTGTTCAGGAAGTCAGCACAAGTGTTGAACTCTGGCTACTGATATTGCTGTGAGTGAAAACATTCTTTGTTTTCTACCCAGGTGTAATATTGTAATTTGTAATAAGAAATATATATTTGGTTTTCATTACCCTTTCTGGCACAGGCCTCCCAAAACCTTTGGAATTTCCTAAGCGTTGCAAGTGAACAAAGTTCTTTTGTTATGTTAATGAAGTGACTTTTAGAAAGCCTGCAAGGATGGGGGTTGGTAGCCAATGAAGTCAACCATATGATTAGAAGATTGGAACTTTTAGTTCCACTCACTGATCTTCAGAGAGTTGAATCAATCGCCAAGGGCCAATGATTTAATCAATTGTGCATGTGCAGTAAAGCCTCCATAAAAACCCAAAATGATGGTGAACACATGGATGTTTGGAGAGAGTGGCCAGCTAGCTAGCAGAGGTCATGGAAGCTATGAGACCTTTCTCCATATCTTGCCCTATGTATCTTCCATCTGGCTGTTCCTGAGTTACATTTGTTTATAATAAACCAGTAATCTAGTAAGTAAAAGGTTTTTCTGAGTTCTGTGAATCACTCTAGCAAATTAATGGAACCCAAGGAGGAGGTCATGAGAACCTTGGATGTATAGTCAGTTGGTGAGGAGCACAGATGATAGATTGGACTTTTGACTAGCATCTGAAGTGCAAGGCTCTGGAAACAGTTTTGTTGGATTGAACCCTTAACTTGTGAAATCTGAAGCTATCTCTTGGTACTTAGGGTCAGAACTGAGTTGAACTCTTGGACAAGGGTGTCTCAGACACCCTGCTGGTATCTGAGAATTGTTTGTTGGAGGTGTGGGGAACCCGTTCCCCCATTGGAAATTGTGTTTTAGGACACAAATTTATCAGGAGAATTCTTGTGAGTTCTGCCAGAAACTCTGAAACTGTGGCAGGATAACTTATCTTATAAGTAGAGTAAAATCTCACGTCCTTCTCAATTTTTGACAGTCTTGACATCTAAGTACTCATTTATTGTTTATTCCTGAGTACATTATTTTATTTTGCCTCATAATATGTGTTTCAAGTTTTAAGGATCTCTGGTTTTTAAGAAGCACCAGTGTTCAGTTAAGCCATCTTTTAGGGCATGAGACCTTTAAACTCATGTCATCTTGAGAGTAGAAATTTTTATGTTATCTTTTCACACATCTCTTGGTTATATTCCTTCCGCTCCCTGACAAGACTTGTAACAAGTAAGGTTTCACACCACATAGGTCATGAAAATGTGTCACCAAGACTAGAAAGCTGGGAGAGTTTCATTTCTCTCACACTGGGGCAGACCTTTTCTATTCAGCTCTCGTACAACCCCAAGTTTCAGTTTTGTTCTGTGATTCCTCCCAAATAAAGAGAAGTTCAGGTTAAAAAAGAATTCACATAAGCAGTGTGTCCTAGGTTTAAATTTTGTTTTGAGAATTTAAGCAGAGCTATTTTGTTGAACACTTACTGGAAAAAGAACAGGCATTTTGCAAATACTTTCTCACTTTTAATGAATTTTAACCATATATTGATATACGTATATTTAATCCTAATTTATTTTAATAGGTATTGGTACAAATTGGGACATAGATGTGAAAAATACAAAGAATAAAGAACATAGTTCTCTGGTAGAAAAGTAGTAGAATAAGTATTAAAAACTTCAGATGGATACTTAAAACTAAAATTATACTCTTTGTTATTTACCAAAAAGAAATGAAAGCATATATCTTCAAAAAGACTTTACTTGAATGTTCATAACTGCATTAGTTCGAACAGCCATAAATTAGGAACAACCAAATATTCATCAATAGGTAAATGGGTAAACAAATTATGGTATGTTCATACAAAGGAGTAGTATCAGCAATGAAAAAAAAGTGAAATACTGATACTCGTAACAACATAAGTGAAACTAAAAAACATTACATTGAGTAAAAGAAGGCAGATAAAAAAATGTATACAGTATTACTTCACTCATGTGAATTTCTAGAACAGGCAGAACTAATCTGTGATGTTTAAAAACAGACCAGTAATTGTCTGTGTATGTGGGGTAGTAATTGCAAAAGGACAAGAGAGAGATTTCTGAGGTGATGCAAATGCCTTATAACTTGATTTTGATGGTGGTCACAAGTATATACATGTTTGTCAAAACTCATCAAACCATATACTTAAAATAGATGCATTTTATTGTGTGTAAATTGTACCCCAATAAAGTTCTTCTAAAAAGAAAAAAAACTATGATTATAATTAATAATATTAACTGCCTTTATTTAAAATGTTGTAGACTTAGAGTTAGAAATACATTTTTTATTATGTAAGAAAAGATTCCATGCTGAACAGAATTGAGGTAACTATGATGAAAATAAGAAGGTAGTTTTATAGCATGTAAATTTCAGTGAATTAAAACACATGCTTAAGGATCCACAATGTTTAGGAATACAAAAGTACTTTTACATAATTAATTACTTTTACTTTGTAACTTTATATTTTTTTCTGTTCTAAAATTTGCTTTTACATTAAAAATATGAGTGTCAGTACTTCAGAAGTTGTGCACTGACAAGTCCAAGGGGTGATATTAATGAACTCTACAATAGAATTTTACCACAATTTACTTGGCATTAAAAGCTCTTTCCAAGTGACCTTAAAATAAGAACTGTGCCCGGTAACTTTTGGCTTTAGGGCATGTTGGAGTCAAATGCTTTTATATTCTTTCTTGAAGTATGGCTCTTGTCAATTTCTGAGGAAGTTGTCAGTTTACAGTTTAACCGAGGAACATTCTATTTGCTCTTCCAAATATCTGGTTCTTCTTTCTTTGTCATTACTCAGCTGAAGAAAAGGAGAGGGATTACAACAAGAACTGTGCAGTTGATTTATTTCATACCTCCTTACTGTATTTTTTTTACAATAAAGAGGGAGAAATGTTTCTTCAATGCACGTGACTTGTTTGTTTTAAAGTCCTTGCTCTTTTCTGATTGTAACTCAGTTCTGCATAAGATGTTTAAATTCATTAAATACTAAGTAGCTGTAGGGTCCTTGAGCCTTCCATATCTGGGTCTCTGAGAGAGACCATAGACTCAATGTTCTTTTCTCATTAGACATACTAGTTCAATGTCATTTTAATACAAAGGAATATAAGGCAGTTTCCACATATGTATTGATGTAAACCAAGCCAGCACATATTTGAGGGATTTAAAGATTTTATGATATGATAATCTATTCCCCTCGTACTGTGCCCAAAAGTAACAAAAAATGTTAAATATTTTGTGTTTTGTTTTTTATAAAATGCAGGTGATAAGCTAAATAATAGCTTGGAGAACTCTCCTTAAAGGGCCAAATAGTAAGTTTTAAGCTTGTGGGCTCTCTGGTCTCTGTCGCAACTGCTCAACTCTGTTACCATAAAGAAAAGCTGTCATAGACACTGCTTAAATAAATGCAACTGTCTGGGTTCCAACAAAACTTTACAAAAACAGCTGGTTGGCCACGGGCCATAGTTTGCAGACCACTGAATTAAAAAATAGTTAAATTCCCCTAACAGTCTAACATGTTATAACTCCACTTTAATGAAATAGGAAATCTAGAAAAATACTATGTGGGTTGATAACAGAAGTTCCATGTCAGAAAACTAAAACTACAAATCTGTAAGCCAAAATTTTGCATGACCGTCCATTTAGCATTTAAGATTATTATAGAAGCAGAAAATTCAATTTCTTATCTCTTTCACTATGTTCTCTCTCAGGAAATGTATTACACATATTTCCTTGATAGGAATTAAGAATGGGTATATTCAGATTAAATGAGCTAAAAATGCAAGGTGTATTTTAAGAAGGCTTTGATCAAGAGCCACATTATATTATAAAGGTAAGATGCTATCATGAGTAATTTATGGAACAAGAATTTAATACTCAAGCATGTCAAATTTAGGACATAACCCATTTGACATTGTCACAGTGCATAGTGACATTTCTGGGGTGGTATTTCCTTGATAAAGTATTATGAAAATATATTCTGTGTGTGTTTTTTTAATAAAATGCAAATTTATTTCAAAGTACATTAAGGTTGAATAAATAAATTTTTAATGAAACCAAGTGTTGTTTTTGAAATTCACTGTTCTTCGACAGACTCTAAATGGCTTCGTTTCTCTGTGCTTATCCCTTTTTCATAAGGTCTATGACTACTGTGCTATGATTATTAAATTCTGTACAGCATCTTGTTTCTCTCACGTAGTTTGAAGGAGGATTTCATGAGCAATAAGCCTGTAAGTTACTTGCTCAACTTCTGTTAAGACAACTCATCAGAGATCACTCACAAACAGCTGTGCTCTAGAAGTCATAAATGATAGGTCATGTGTGGCGACTAAAGTATGAGTCTCAATCAGTGTTTGTTCAGAGCTACTTGTCAAGAGTGCTATTTTAACTCTGTGAAAAGTTATTTTAAAAGACTCAATATCACTGGGTTATTTGAACCCTTTATAGCACCGGCCAGTCTTAAAAATGACACATAGACTGGAGCTCATTTGCTCCTTCGGGTCACAGGAAGATCTATAAACCAATGGAGGGCTCCAAGATCTGTAGGTACAGGGCTCATCTGTCCCTTAAACCCATCCTATCCCTCTCTTCTCGAAGGCATTTGCCTTATAAATTTCATACAAGGTTCCGATAGCGTCAGTAACCAGAAGCAAAGAAGCATTCTCCGTTCTCTACCCCAATCTTCATTAATCTTTGATTTAATGTAAGTAGATCCTTCCTGCCTGAAGTTGTATCTCAGGAGACTTGGAGCTAGAACTTTGGATAGCAATAATGTGTAGCAAAATAATACTGTAAGACTGGTTTGGAAAGCTCAAGGGGGAACTCATTCACATTTATGACTTCTGCTACTTCCTGGTTCCAGTCAGGGCTGAAATACCCACAAACATGAACACTTTTCCAAATTGCGTTTTGGCACATGCTTTTCCAGTTCCTGCTGAATTCAGGAAATGCGCCAGAAGAAAAAAAATAATGTATTATGAGTAAGATTTTCTTTCTTTGCTTTTCTTTTTCCTCTTAAAAAACCCCCAGGACACTGTTAATGCTATCAAGTAAGTTATCTCAGTCTCCACTTATCCCTTATTACCCTGTTCTCTTTCTTTACAACCCTGTCTCTAAAATCCCCCACCCTCAGAACCAGTACAGGGCCTACTTTTTTGGTTCTCTCATTTAAACTCCTCAGAAAATGTGGATGGGACCCAAAATAATTCCTTTCGTCTTTACAGTGGCTATGAAATGTAGATACGGCCAATTAATGTAGGCACTCAACAATTACGTATTGATGATACACTGGGTGCCGGACACTGCAGGGCACAGGTCATCTGCACTGTGTAAGGGGACGGATGAGTCACTGTCCCTCTGCTGCTCCCTGCCTAGCACTGAGGGATCATGGAGATAATCATGGTACATAGCAAGAAGGGAAAAGAAAGAGCAATACCAGTGGTTCCAGAAGGGGTCACATCATTTTCCTGTCAAGGCACACTACTCCATGTGACACCGTATGATTAGCAGTTGGAATTAACAGGGGGGAGGAGAGTCATACCTCAGCTTCTCAGCAGTTCATGTTAGGCTGTAGCAACTGATAGGAAAGCGCTGGTTTTGAGAACTCACCCTGTTTGGGACATTGGATAGGGCTGAAAACTGAAGGGCAAGTCTTAGCAGTAGGAGTAGTGGCGGCCTTGATGGTGGTGATGTTGCAATCGTTACAGTAATAATAGTAATTGCAGTAGTGGCTGCAGTAATAAAGGGTAGCTGAGAAGGGGAAGCATTTCGGGCACAGAAAGTATTAAGTGCAGGCTGTCCTAAGGCGATTAAATATAATTATAATAAAAAAGCATGCTGGGGCATAGTATGTAAGAATTCATATGTAAATATGTAAATCTTTAAAAATTAGAAGAGTGAGATTGGATTTTGTACTGACCGATAACTTTTCATTTTTACTTGAATCAAGATACTGCAGATAGTATCACTTGGATATTGTCTATGGACACTTCCTGCTATTAAGGTGCTAATTTATAGAGGAAGAAGGGGAGCCTCCTCACACAAAGGAAGTAATTAGAAAATGGGACAAGGCAGAATTATTTACATCCCAAAACATCTGATAAAATAAATAGGAAAGAGTTAAGTGAGAAGGGCCAGGAGTGGCCTCATGCAGGACGACTGAAGAGGGTGCAAGGTGTAGGGCTTGAATTACTGGCTAGGTGAGGTGGGGTAAAGGCCTTTCTAGACATGGGGTTCCCCTGGAGCAAATCCAGAGGGGCAAGGGAGATGTACAAGAGGAAGCAGGAGAATAGTTTGTTGAAAATTCGTAGCATGATGCACTTGTCTGCTGTTTCAAAGCCCCCAAGCACCATGTTCCATCCTCGTTAGAATCAATGGGCTGCTTGTTGCCATTAATTCTTGCTGCAGTGGGGGGCGGGGAGGATACGTTAGTCTCCCATTCTCTCTCCCTGTCATCTCACTATAAACAGTGCTAGATGCTCGATGAAATTAGCAAGATTCACATCTGTACCCATAAAAGGGACGCAAGCATCAGCTCAAACTCCTTCTGCGCTTTTAGTATCTTTTGGCCTAGATCGCCCTCGAGGAGCACTAATCTAAGAGATGTTTTGCGCTGGTTTGTTTTTTACTCTTTCTCACTCCCCCAAGGAGCATCGGAAGCCTCTCCAGGTGTCTTCCCTGAGCCTTGGGGATGGCTCCACGTCTGAGTAAACCTCAATGTTCATGGTCTTCAGAACCTTTGCTCTTCAGACATCAGACCCAGGGAGTGCAGGAACAGGTACAGCTCGTCTTGCAGTGAATCCAGAGCCTGAGGTCAAAGTCAGAAACCGTTTTCCAAGAGTTAAAATCAACATCGGATCCCAAGGCACTAACAATGTGAAAAAACAGGTCTCTGACCAAGTGCTGCTAAGATGAGTTCACTATGATTTTCTGAGTGATCTATTTCTGATTGCTCCTAGTATATTAAGGATTTCTCCTCAAAAGACCGTGACTCTGGGATCCTAGCCACACCATCCTCTCAGTCAGGTTGCCTTACCTATTTGGTCACGATGCAAAACTACCACACTGTGTGAACGTTGAAATTACAATGAATATATAAATACATAATGCCAAGGCAAGTCTGAATTTTAGTCTAGTTTGTCAAATGTTAACCTATAAATTGGACTCTTGATATATTATGCTATCACCCTTTTAATTCACGTGTATGTCAGCCTCAGCCCTTATATAAGAAGGTCTCATAGGTCTGGTACAAACCCCTTTTTTAAAAAACAAAGAAAAAACTTTGGCTTCAATTCCCTTTTAATTACAGAATTACAGATTGCCATTTTTCTTTTCACAAACTTCAGAATACTTGGTCACCAATTTAGTATATATTTTAATTCAGTTCACCTAAGTTGTGTTCCCCTCAGCAAAACCACATGGGGTACCTTCCATGACTTTGGCCCTAAGGGATTACAGAAGTGACTGACACTCATTGCCTTTTGTTCAGGAGGAATAGCATTTTCTTTACCTTTTATGTTCATGTCTTGGGTGCTTGCAAATTAAACTGACAAAAGACAGATTAGCAAGAGAAAAGGCAGATTTTTATCCCCTAAGTATGTTGGAGAGTTCACAGAAAAATGTGACTGGAGGAGGTGTTCAGTATTTGGGGCATGATTCTTATCAGGAGAAAAGGAGGGGGGGAAGGGTACTTACGGGGAAAAATACACGACTTTTAGGAAAAAGGGCCCTTAGGAGACTAGATGGGAGATATAGCTTTTTGTGACATCTGTTTAGGTGTGATGTGGGAAATTCTCATCTCCAGTGATAACAGTCAATCTTGCCTGGTTGCTCCCCAAGCAGGGAATTTCTCCTAATTGAATTCTTTTGAGAAGTTCTACTTTTAGGCAGATAAGAGATTTCAGAATTCAAATGTCTTCTGCTCAAAATAATTTTTATGCCACAGTGTCATATTATAGACCCCTTCACTTCAATCTAGTAGAAGAGAGAAAAGCATACAGAAATCATAAGCAAGCCACAAATGCAACATGAGAACAGAGGAGATAAAGATGACTTCTGACCAAAAAGGTTTTGGAATATCTTGTGAGGAACATGGATTACTGAACAGCCCCTAGAATACTGAGTCTCGATTTTAGAATACTTGTCTCGATTTTAATGTGCATTTTATCAAATCAAGTTTTCTTCTTAATGCTTCCCCCCCCCCCTTTTTTTAGTAACAATGGACCTATCTCAGCCACTTTGTTGCTCTATGAACTTAAGCAATATTCCGAAAATTGTAGAGGAACTGATTGCATAGTGCCTCACAGGTAGAACAGAATATGTGATGGCTAAAAATCCACTGCCACACACACATCCATGTTTAAATATTTGATTACTTTTCTAAACACCTACATATCTAATAGTATTTCATTTATATGATCGTTTTGTTCAGGTTCTAATTGATTTCAATATACTTATGTATTATAAAATATGAGCTTTCCTAGCCAGCCAAGTAGGATAAGAAACCAGAATGATTAACATGATTGGGTCTAAATTATTAGTGATAAAGGGAATGGCAGATTGGTTGGAAAACATGTAAAGTGCTGAGGGTACTTCTGAAAGTGCCCCAGTGTTGTGTGGGACTGGTCTAAAAGAATAAACCACAGATTCTTCTAACCCAGACTTCAAACTGCAGTGAAATACTTCAGCACACAGGGATTTACAGTGTGGAAAACCACGGCAGCCTCATGCCCTGATTTTTCCAGTCCATTCCCTGTGTGAGTTTGACTCCAACTTAGAGTTGGAAAGTCTGAAGTCTTAAAATAATCCTGGTTGGAAGGAATTCTACATATGACTCAGAAAAAATAATTCTTTAGAACCTAGACAATACATAGTCATTTATTTCTGAGGTAGAATGCTATAGTTGTCTTTACACGTTTTAGTTTTAAACCTAAGACTTCCCTTTCCTGATGAAAGGAGTATGTTCCAGAATTGTCTATCACTCCAGAGGCAGGATGCCCCTGCCTGCAAGGTCATGTATAGAAACAGGAAATGAGTACAATTGGCTTTGTGCTGCTTTTTGGTCACCTCAACACACCCTGTGAAAATGATGTCCCTGTCCTTAGCAGTGTCTAAGGACATGAGGTAAAATGTAGCTTCACGACTCAACTGCAGCGTTTAATGTATCACTCTCCCCTTTAGAACATGTTCAAGACATTTAATGAGTATCATCTCTATTTATCAATGTTGAATGTTCTGCTTCAATATGTCTAGAGATTTATATGTTGAACTGTAGCAAAATGGCAAACGGTCCACCTTTTTATTGCCCCCCGCTAAAGTTAATTGATATTGCTAAAAATTCTTTAAGCATATTAACATCCACTAAGAAAAACAGTGCTCATGAGTTAAAGCAACAAACCAGTTGTGGACAGGGACAGAAGTCTAGGCACAGTTGACTGAGCCAGGAGATATACTGATCAAGCTTTTTGATGCAGCTGGGTCGGATCTTAGCACCTTCTACTCCAAATACTTAGTGCAAATTCAGGCCATTAGCTGGTGACAGTTCTTCATCCCACATGCTTACTAATCTGCCCACTTGCATTTTCATTTTGGCAAGGAATATGCAATTCTTTTCATACACATTATTTTTAGCTGAACAGAGGTTGCCTGGAGCTAATGGGTTGTGGATATCAGCAGAATTGGGACCTGACATGACCTCTTAGTCAAAATAATGAAAGGAGTTTATTCTTTTTTTAAAAAGAAATGCTCTTATTCATTAAGAAAAAAGATTCATTTTTCCTGATATGTCCTTCTCATGTTTACATTATTGGTGCTGAGTAGGGTCTAGAAATTGAGCTAAAAACATTTGTTGAACTAAAAGTAAAAGAAAGAGAGACTGAATATTCTGCCAAGAATCTGACACTACGCATGTGGTGCAGAGGGATAGGCGAGACTGCATGTGTCGTATGTGTGGGTGTGCGAGGTGCACATGAAAATGCATGTGTATGTGTGTAGGGAAGAGGGTGGGTTAACACCAGGCTACAATTAGAGGTCCTAGTTCTGCCTTATGATATAAAACTGTGGAAACAGATGGTTTTCTTTTCCCATTTTAACCATGAATATTAATAGAACTTGTACATTACATTATAAAAGTAACGCTAACGCATATAATCATTAAAACAATATATTAAACAACTGGGATAAACATCGTCGTTAAGGCTCAACCATTAGTTTAGATCTGGCCTCTATCATCTGTTTCTTGTGGGACACTGGACAGATCATTTTTCTGACCCTCAGCTCCGTATTTGCATAAAAGAAGTAATAGTAACAACAGCTATTTCTTGGAGTACTTATGAGACTGAATGCGATGATGCCTAGAAGGCACATAGCATAGTTCCAGAACATTGTAAGGCCTCAATAACTGTTAGACTAATTTTGTGTGTGAGATTAGGTGAATTACCTTTGGTCTTCATTTCATTTGCATAGTTTGCCTACTTCTCAGGTGCTGAGGAAACCTCAAATACTTTTCATATACTTGAACATCAGGAAGAGCATCAATATTAATATACTTTTCCAAGAAACACTTTTTAAATTTTTTACAATTCATCTTCTGGAGGATTACTTGGGCTTATAGTCAGGGCTGACTTATACATGAGGTACAGCAGGCTCAGTAAATATTCTAATTTCTTTTAAAATCAGGAGAAAAATACAAACTTTTAGGTAAAAAATGTTTCACTATGTAATAGCAACATATTCATCTTTAAACCCAGTGTAGTTGTAAAATAACATTCAAAGAAATTTTTTTTTATGGATGAAGGGGCTTAAGAAGGGAGAATTGCCAAAGGCCTATGAAAGTCAGAAAGCAGCCCTGCTTGAAATGTTTAGGTAATAGAATTTTCCCCAGGAGACAGAGCAAGTCAGTTAAAAAGCAAACAGTAGAGTTTCATCGGTTATTCTTCTGCTTGATTGTTCGTGGAGGGACAAGGGGAGTGGTCACCAGGACAAGGGCAAGGTGGAGTAGTGCACTTGTCTTGTTAGAGTGGACCAGGCATGTTTTTCTCAGACCGATCTTGACATATATATATCATCACAGTAACTCTGGCATGTGGAAGGACACGGTAGAAAGAAATATAGGTGAATAAGGCCGGGTGAGCCATTCAGATAATAAGAAAAGGGTAATAAAGACAGAAATGATTTTTACTATTCTTCAGATATGAGGAACAGCAACTCACTTAAAATCCTACAAATAATTTTTAAAACCCTCTGGAGAGCTGAAATACAAAGTCATAGAAATATGTGCCACTACTGAAATTACAATAGCCCCTTTGCTCAGGAGTAACTAAGCTATATTTAAAACATGCTGACATGTAAGTGCAAAGTCTTAAAAAAAGGATCTGAATGTGTTGTTAAGGCAGGCCCTAGGCTTAATCTTTTGGTGTAGTTATTTAAGCTCTGTATCTGATGTCTCATAAGATAATTTTGGACGTATTAGGACGTGTTACACTTAACCAAGAGTAAGAAGGACTCTTTCCTTTCTTGATGCTTAATTTTGTGGTATTGTACAAATTTATATTTACAATTGCTTTTTAAAAATAGTTTGGAGCTATTTAACAAGTTGTGAAATGCTAGAAAGCTCCAAAGTAAAAATGTAAAAGATAATTTCTCAAGAGGAGAGATTTAGAAATCACTGATTTTTGATATATGTATGAGTCATCTAAACAATCTTGAGAATACTATTTTGAATATGTTGTATCACTCTCATTCAGTGAATCTTATAGCCTGCAATAAAAATTTAAACACCTGCAGTGTAGATAACACTGTGTTAGGCACTGGAAATGTTTATCAGTCCTGCCGACTGCAGTAGAGATGAAAGAGCTACAAATTACTCTAGAGCATCATTTCAATTCTCTTAACCTCAGTTTCCTTATCTGTGTCCTCAAGGTAGTTATTCCTACTTTGTACAGGTATTGTGAGGCTGAAGTCAGACGATGCCTATGAAAGTACTTTGGAAACTGCAAGGATCTTTGAAAATATAAGATATGGTTATTACTGCCCTTTGGGCTCAGTTTTAATAACATGGCAATTAATTGTAATTATTTCATATGAGTAGCATGGAATGTGAGGCTAATTTATGGGCTTAAATTATCTGTATGTGTAATTTGATTTAGTTCCATGGCAATGTCTTGGGCCTTGATATTTCTCTTAGGACTAACGAAAGCAAACACGTTTAACTAGCAACAAACTCCATTGCCCTTTGCTGCCTACTTAGCTATTCTGCAAAGTGATTTGTTTTGCTCTTTGCAAATGTGTTAGTTTATAGTCTCCACTGAAAATTAATTGTCAATGAAAATAATAAATGTGCGAGGACAACGAATTTATTCAGAATCTTTGGCTTTAGTAGTTAATTCAAACCTATTCAATTTGAATGTTTTCCTTGGAGGCCATGATTATAAGATCTTTATACCTAACGTATGTCCCTAAAGCTAATAACCAGATGTCTAATTTTGCAGTTTTAGGACCTAAATTACTTATGCAGATTAGCTTTATGAATTTGTGACCGACAAAGGCAAAACTAAGTAGATGACTTTGGAAAACTCTTTGAAGCTCCTGGTTCCACCTGTGTGTTTTTTTTACTTTCTTTCTTTCCACTAACATTTATTGAGTACCTAACATATTCCAAGTAATACTATGTATATCATCTCATGTAATCTTCACACAGTTTCCATTTTAGAAACTAAGGAAACCAAACTTCATAGAACATAAAAATCTGTCCAAGATGACACAGCTGTAAGTGATGGCACCTCTTTTTACCAACTCCAACCCCAGCATTCTTTCAAAATCAACACAATTCATCATCCAAGTCTACACACTAGGCAGAGAGCGTCCTCAAAGTCTTTCTGTCTTTCTAATCAATACTTGATTTCAGGAAAGGATTTGACAAACTGATTCATGATAGAGTGGTAGGACATAGATGACTTCTAAGACTTAAATTCATCCCTAACACAAGGAGATGTATATTTTACTACTGGAAAAGACTATTTGTAATCTATGGGGGAAAGATTATTTGTAATGTATGTCAAATGCTCAAAACTCTTCCTGAAATTTCAGACATCGGGATGCAAGAAGGATCAATATTCTGAAATCATATTCCGTAAGTGACTCTCCCCAGTTAAATAAGTGGAACCCAAAACTGTAACTGTGACCGAAGGGCTAGTGCTTTGCTACTTTCATGTGAAACGTGTATTAGATTTGTCCACATCAAGTCACCTGCAAAGAGGGTGCTGTTCAAGTTGGCACTGGCAGTGAACATAGAGTACTTCTCCTGCTCCTCCAAAAATCACCACAAAGACAGGTGACATATCACATATGTACTAAAAAACACGGCTGCAACCAAATGCAAGATAAACATCTCTAGAGACCAAAAGCAGAATAAAGCCACAAACAGTAAGTGCGGCTTAATTCACAGGCCTTCTGAGCTCCGTGGCAAGAAACAAGCAGAAGTGGCCATGTATTCAGCTCCTAAGGAGCAAAGTGGGTGGAAGAATGGAGCCAGGCCTAGTGTGTGAAATCAAAAACCAGGCCGAAGCACCTCTGGTTCCAGGCAAATATCAAATTGTTGCCTAAAGGGTTGGGAGGAAGCACAAATCGTTGCTCCACCTAAGATGGGCCAAGCCCCAACTAGCTTAGTAAAATTTCCATAATATCCTTGCATTATGAGAGGTTGGTTGCCAGTGCAGGTAAAGACAACTGTAAAACAGGCACACGTGGAGAAGTGAGAAAGGAGAGATTAAACGAAAATAAACACAGAAACCAGGAAAGGCACGTTGACAAAAGCACACTAAAAGCATACAAAGAGAGAAAAAAATTAATGATGAAAGATAGTCCTTAAACAGGTGGTAATCTCATTACATAATTATATTTGAGTAATTTGAAAAAGGCTTAACATGTATATTTAACATCTTAAAATGCATAATAGAAGGAAAGAACAAATGATTATGATACTAAAAATACGGTTAAGAAATAAAAAACCTGTGGTTATAAAAAAAGTACTCAGTAGAAATCCTGGAAAAAAATTGTGCCCCTTGAAATTATACAACAACAACAACCAAAGGCCTGAGTAAATGGGACGAACATAAGGTTGGAAGAACTGAAGAGAAGACGAATGAACTAGAGTACTGAGGATTTGACGTAGAACATAAAAAAGAAAGATAAAGGAAGGGAAACTATGGTATCAAATTTATAATAGACTTGAAGAATGGTCTGACTTAAAATTTTTTTCTCATAAAATTTTCAGAAGAAGTGAAAATGTCAATATTGAAAGAGATCACACCTTAGAAATAGCCAGGCTGAAGGACTGAATCCTCATTTAGAAAATATAGAGACACAGCTAAGCAAGAAAAAAGTAAACAGTTTTGTACAACTGTGAAATATCAAAGTTCAACAGAAACGTTTTCAAGTTCCCTGGGAGAAAAGCAAATGATCTGTTACGCTAAGAAGCCACAGAGGTCAGAAGGCAATGGAGCCATCGCTTCAGCGCGCTGGGGAAAGGACCCCAAGCTGCAGCTCCTCGCAGCCTGCACTGCGGCTCCAGCGTGAGGGTGCCAGGAAAACACCAGGCGCAGCTCTCACTGCAACGTTACTCCGGGAGCACGCTTCTGCCTCCGGGTGCCCTTGTCAAGCTCCCCAATCTTGCTGGGCCCCAAATTGACCCCCAGGGCCTGCACGCACTAAGACTGTGACCTGTTTATACCTCCTGCCTTTGCGGCCAGGCTTGGACGGATTGCTGCTCTGCTTGGCAAGACATCTTGGAGCGGAGGGGCCGCTCCTCACACATGGACCTTGGCCGGCGGGAACTGGGCGATGAGAGAAAGTAGGGCGCATACATGTCTCTTTCTCTGTCCCCTCCATGGGCTGCTGCAAAGTGTGTTTTCTCCTTGTAAGCCTTTTAGAGACGTCTCTCATCCTGAGTGAAAACACTGTTGAGTGACCTACGGGATCTCTTTATAAAGTGTACTGCTTGGCACACTTTCTTATGACATCATTTGCATCTTTCTTTGCCTCATGTCTCTTAATTTCTTCATGTTCATTGCCTTGGACTTTCACCTACTAATAAAGCATAACTACTTTAATCCCTTCTCAGGCTTTGTTTTCTGGAAGCCTGGAACAAAGACAAATAGTTAATACCTGTGAATATATTCTTTGGAGGCCAGAGGGAAATCAATAAGGAACTTCCAAGGTGAAATAAAGAAGATACTGTATTCTATTTCAGTGGACCCTTCATTTTTGATCATGTGCTTAAGAAAAATGATGCACAATCAATGCTTAATGAGCCACAAGATAATATCTACTTTTCTGCTTTCTGTACTAGTGGATGTTCTTTGATTTTTTTATCTGCAATTACATTTTTCTTGTCCATCTTTAAAAATTACCTTTATTTTCTCAGCTTTTAAATTTAGGGGAACAAAAGGGACATACATAATTTCTATATTTAGGAAAAAAACTTTAAAAATCCAATAATTGGTCAGTGATCACCAATAATTTTGATCATTTTAAAACAAAAAAAAGCAATGCACAAGCAAAGCCTATGATTTACTACAGAATCTTCTGGGGCTCTACTGGCTACATGTGATAAGCATGCAAACAGACATTCTGGTACATCATTTGTATATAAAATATACTAATAGTGACATAAATTGCATAATTGTATCACAACATGCATCTAAGATACTACTTTCCATCAATACAGTATTCTTTCTTTCTTCCAAAAACTTATAATTTAAAAGGTCTGAAATATAAAACATACTAAATATAAGATGCAAGTATTTACCCTATTCCTAGCATTTATCAATGTGTTAAGATTTTTAATATTCAGACACCACACCGTTTTCCCCAGTAGCATGTCCTTACAATCAAAAGTCGAGTTCACTAGCCACCAGACGTGTTACATAACACAGACACACGCTCCAGCACTTAATAATAACAAAGGGTACGGAACTGCAACACAAATCTTAGCATTCTCATTTCCATGTACTAGTTTCAGAGTTTAATCTGTGTTTTTTAAACCATTATTGTAACCTGACAATATTCTACAGTCAATGAGACTCATGTCTTGACATAGAAGTGGAAAGCAGACTTTTTAACTGAACTTATTGGAGTGGCATTGGTTCATAAAACCATATAGCTTTCAAGTGTACAACGCCACAGCACATCGCCTGCATGTGCATCGCTGGCCCGCCACCCCGAGTCAAGGCCCCCCCCAACCCCTTCCCCTCTGGCAGTCACTACACAGTCGCCTGTGTCTTTATACAGTTTTTTGGTGTGTTTGTTTGTTTTTTCTTAATCCCTTCGCCATCATTTGTTGTTTTTCTTAATAAAATGGAGCAGGAGTCTCACATGAAATGGATCAATGTAAGGTTAGTCACTGGGATCCCTCTGCTCCCAGCTGCCAAACCAGCATAGATTTTGATATAACTGTTTGATGACTGAAGGTCTCATTTTCTGTGAGTCACAGAAGCCACTAAGTCCACTTTATGTACTTAGACCAGGGCTACCCAATAGAAATTTTGTTGGTGGTGGATATGTAATGTGTTATTCAGTTCAGAAGCCACTGGCTACATATGACTACTGAGCACTTGAAATATGTCTAGTGAAACTGAGAAATAACATTTTAAAGTTTATAAAAATTGTAATTCAAATATAAAGTAGCCACATTTAGCTAAGAGCTATCATATCGAACTGCACAGTTCGAACGGTCAGAAATGATACTTTTGTAACCTAAAAAACACATCTATTCCAAGGCCAGCTCTGAAGGCAGCCCATCTCCTGCTGTTTCCAGCACACAACATGCCCTGAACTACAACTGGATGATGAGGAAAATCCCACATAGGCAGAAAAAAAGTGATTGTGATAAAGCTCTATAAATGACCCTTAGAATAAAATAAAACTATTTAGTAGACATTTTCTCTATTAAAAGTTGCTGAAAAATTAATGTGTCAAAAAGATCTGTAACTTATTACTGCACTTTGCTATTATAGCTTTTTAAAGTATCCTGTTCACTAAACTTCTATTACCTGAATTAAAATAATACAACTGCCTAATTAAAACCTTCTAATCAATAGTGTTAAAATCATGTTTTAGGAAAGTCTTGTATGGAACTTTTTTCCTCTTTTTGTTGGGCACGAATCCTTTAATAAATGCTATTATAGCCTCATGCCCATCCCACTCAATTAACTTTTCTTTTCATAGTCATACATTCATTACTGTGATTATTTGATTCAAATCTGTCACTCCTACCAGATTCTAGGCTCTGCTAACTGGAAGCATGACTCTTATACTCACTTGGAGCAGAGTCTGACATTTAATAAGTGATCAATAAAGTATTGAATGTGAAAGCAAAGCTTATTCACACTTTGTGGGAGAAAAATTCAATATATCGTCTTCGAGTATGTAAAATACTCTGAATGTCCCCCAAAGGTTATTTTCAGTAATATGCATTGTCAGTTCACTATATTTTCATTTGTAACATGTCCCTTCTTCAAATCCACTGATAATTAATAAGAAACTTAAGGAATATAAACTAGATTAATCAAAAGGTTTATAAATAAGTAGTTGCATTTGGAAAACTGAATGACTATTAATCATTAGTTTTATAAAAATTAGCCAAATAATCAGCTTCAGAACTTTGACCATTTAGTAACCATTTCTATGTGTTTTAATTCTTGTGACTTTACCCACTCATACCAGAAAGGGACCACAGACAAGGTTAATATTTTGTGAACTTTCCCTTCACCCATTTATACTTCTATGTTTTGTCCTATTACATAGTATTTTATCATTGAAAAGTATGAATACAGTTCTTTGCAAATGAGAAAGCTTCTAAAATCTGTTGGACTGACTTACCGTCTACATATACTTTCATAGCCGAAGTTTCTCATTTCTTTTTTTTCTTTCTTGTAATATTTATCTAATCCTCTCAATGGCCGAATATGTCTACATATACTTCAAATCAATAAAATCAATACTAGCTAAGAATACTCACCATTTCAGGGCTATAATTTTACAAATCTTTAAAAATGAGGCAAAACTGGGCTTTAGCACTTCTTTTCAAGCGCTGGTTGCTAGTAATCCCTGAAATAAGCATTGCACAGTCTACATTCACAGCTTCTCAGCCATCTCAAAGGCATTCTTCAACGAACTTGTAGCGAGTGCCTACTCTGCCAAGCCCTGTGTTGTTCACATGGGATAAAGAGATTAGTGGGAAGCAATCCTTTATAAGCTCTAACACATTAAGGAATATGGTATAAAACTGTTAGGGGCACACCCAGCACCAATTTTGCCTTTATTTGATAGTAATTGAGTAATCATTTGGACAATAAATTACTTAACAAAAGGACTATATTCCTATCCTTACTTCTAGCTAGGTGTGGTTCTGTGATTTTTATTTTTATTTTTTTATTTTTTGCCAATGATGTGTATACAAAAATATCTTGTAGGACCATCTGAATGCTCTGTAAAGAGAACTGGGAGATGTGTCCTTTACCATGGTCATTATCTCTCGCTGAAACCTGAAAAATAGGCATAATCAACAGAGCTCCGGCTGGCTTCTTGGACCAACAGGTGACCTTGAGGTTGGAAGCTACACTGAGGGAGTCCAAATAAAAAGATGAAGGAAGCCTTGATGCTTTACTGGAGACTTCTTGAGCCACCACATAACCATGAACTTTAATCTTGAGAAACATTTATTTTGTTTAATTCCATGTTTGTTAAGTTGTCTTATGTATGTAAATCAAGATGAAATTAACTGGCATATGTTAGCAAGTAGTAGCTATGTAGTTTTTTATAGCTGTGTAAACAAAACATTAGGAGAGAATGATTATATCAGCTTGGTGAGGTCAGAGTGGCTGCTCAGAAGTGTAGCCATTTGAACTAGGTCTTGAAGGCTAATTAGGAGTTAACCAGGTAGAGAAGAGAAGAAGGCACATTACACACAGAGAGAAGACCACACGGTAAAACACACAGAGTGCTGTTGGTTTTAGTGCCTGTTAGTAGTTTAGTAATGGTTCACATAGCTAAGTTAGGAGATCAAACCACCAAAGACCATGCAGATTAAGGAGGTTTATCTGTAGATTATGCAGTTTTATTTCTTTTTTCTTTTTTCAAATTCATCTGTATTGTTGAAAGTATTACAAATGTCCCCCTTTCCCCCTCATTGATCCCCTCCACCCTTCAGCTCCCCCTTAAGATTTTTTTTTATTGTTCAAAATATTACAGATGTCCCTTTTTTCCCCACTGACCCCTTCCACCTTGCCCACCACCCTCCCCAGCCCCTCACCTCACTGTTGTCTGTGTCCTTGGGTTATGCATATATGCATGTAAATTCTTTGATTAATCTCTTCCTACCCATCCACTCGTCCCCCACCTTCCCTCTGGGATTCGTCAGTGTGATCTATGCTTCCATGTCACTGAAACATTTTTGTTCATCAGTTTATTAAGGTCTTTAGGTTCCACATATAAGTGAGATCATGTGATGTTTGTCTTTCTCTGCCTGGCTTATTTCTCTTAGCATAATATTCTCCAGGTCCATCCATACTGTCCCAAAGGGGACGAGATTCTTCTTCTTTACAGCTGCATAGTATTCCATGGTGTAAATGTGCCACAGCTTTTTTATCCACTCATCTACTGATGGGCACTTGGGCTGTTTCCAGATCATAACTGTTGTAAATTGCACTGCTAGATTATGCAGTTTTAAACCAGAAGAGCAATGTGATCAGTTTAGGGGTTTACAAAGATGGATTAAAGGTGTGTTGAGCCAAAGATTGAGATAATAGTTAGAAATAGTTAGAAAATTAGGGCAATATACTAGGAGATATTATAACATACAACTTATATTATCCATGGAAATGGAGGGGGCTTGAAATAATGATATAAATCAATAAATCGGTTGTTCTGGAGTTTGTCAGGTATAAAAGATGGAGGAATGAATTTAATATTCATCTTTTTAATTTCTACTTACTGTCAATAACAAATTGGAAAATTAAAAATGTTACTATTTACAATAGCATAAATGTTTTTTAAAAACTATAATAAAAGATATATGAGACTCTTACACTGAAAATAACCAAAGTTTATTGACAGAACTTAAAGACATAAAGAAATGGGATATAGCATATTCAGAGTTTGAAGAAGCTATTAGAAAATATGTCAGTTTTCCTTGGTTGACTAATGGATTCACTACAGTTGTAATAAAAATCTCAATATTTTTTAAAAAATTGGTAAGTTGATTCTAAAATTATCCAATATAACTTTGAATAAAGATTTACACTATCAGATATCAAGATTCATTATAAATCAACAATAATTAAGGCATCAAGTTATTCACATAAAGGGAGAGAAGTTAACCAGAAGAGAATTAAAACAGGACAAAGTTTATAAAAACAGACCTGTACATATCGATATATGATTATCACAAATGAGCTAACATAGTATAGTGGAAGATATAATGGGCTTTTCAAAAATGGTGCTAGGCCAGTTAGATAGCTGTATAAAGAAAAATGAACCTTGATCCCTAGGTAAAAGGTAAAGAAAAGGCTTCCAGAAGATAATACAGAAAAATATCTTCATGAACTTGAAGTAGTGAGATATTTCTTTAAACTAGTATAGAGAATTAACTAGAAAAATAAGAACTGATAAGTTTGGGTCACATTAAAATTGAGAACTACATTCATCAAAAGAATGTAGAGCAAGCCACAGAGGGGAGAAGATATTTATCATATAAAAGGCATATAGTCTGCAAAGGACTCATATACAAAATGTATGAATAACTCTACAAATACAAAAAGGGAAGAAAATGCAATGAAGTGGGCCTATGACACAAGCAGTCACATCCCCAGAGTGTTCAATAAACCTCTAAAAATATTTGAAACTAATTAGTTACTATGGAAATGCAAACTGAAACCCAAATTTGTCATTGCACATCAACTAAAATGACTAATGTAAAAAAAAAAAAAAAAAAAAGCCTATACTGAGTGTTGGCAAGAATCTGGAACAATGGAAACTCTCAAACACTGCTGTTGAGAGTGAAAACTTATAGATAATTTTAGAAAACAGAAAATGGGAGTATCTAATAAGTTGAACCTATGCTTATCCTATGATCTATCAACTCCAGGTATACATATATTCCCAATCAAAATAGGTATAAATGTGCACCAAAAAACATTTACAAGAATTTTCACAGCAATATATCTGTAGGGACCCCAGACTAGAAATAAATTGGATACTCAATTTAAGTGGAATAGGTGGGGAAAAAAGTGCTAATTAATACAATAGAATAAATCAGTGAGAATAAATATATGATTACTACTCAGCATAAGTAACATTTACAAACATACTGTTGAGGCAAAAAGTCAGAAAAAAAACCCTTTTGTATGACTGTATTTACACACATTTCAAAAACAGCCAAAACGAACCTATGCCGTGAGAAATCAGAACAGTGCTTACATCTAGGGCAGAAGAGTGACTGCAAGGGACAAGAAAACAGAAGGTCATCTAAGGCTGTGGTAGTATTCTAGTTTTGATTTGTCGTCTGGTTCAATAAGTATATTCACAGTGTGGAAGTTCTTTGAATTTTATAATTATGGTCTTTATGAAAGAAAAACTAATTCCACTTTATTTGAGGTCTCTGAAATAAATGTTTCTCAGAGGTAAAATTGACTTGGCAACAAAAGTAAAATGTAACTAAGACATTAGCAGCGTAAGAATTAATATGGGACAAATAATTTTAAATTGCTTTGGGTCCTTAGATACATTATTGTCTTCTCCCACTTAAGTTCGCTAGACTCAGGAGGGCCACATTGTTGAACACTATAGTAATACGGTTTTCTTTCTTTCTCTACATGAACATAAAAAACACTGTTAACACTGTTTAATGTAAAGATGTTGAATATTGCAGTGGCTACAATGGCTGTTCCAGTGTAGCAAGGGATTAGTTTTCTACCCATACTTTATCATTTCTCTAATTTAAGAAATAAGGTAGGAAGCGTAATATAAGTGCAAATTCTCTTAAAATAGCATCACACTATTCTTGAAGCCAAGCATCTGAATAAGTACAACATTGAAAGTCGTGCCTGTATACTGTATTGGACACATTTTATGTTAAATGACTAATCCTTAGGATGTTAAATAGAAACATTTCTAGGAGTATTAAATTCCAAATCTTCTTATGAATCTTGGTGGATAACACTTTTCCTCCTGTCCATGTCCTTCTTAATGGAATTGCCTGTTATTAGTGCTTTTACTTTTTTGGTTCACAGAAACTCTTAATAAGTATTAAGTCACCGAAATAAGATTCTTAATCAATACATGGGAGTGTGTGCATGGGGGGGGGGGGGGCAGTCAATTGTTTTCTGCACAAAATATAGAAAAAAGTTGCCTCCCAGCTATTACAATACTGAGATTTATTAATCTTTGATTAAATCTGTACAAACAGACACAGACTCAGGCCCTACCAGATGACGTCCCTGTAGAAAACAACTATAAAATAACTATAAAACAAGACAATACAAAAAGCAACTACTGAAGCTATAATTACCTAAAGGAAAGTGCATAAAAATAAGCGTGCTGTGCTGAGGAGTGCATGCTCACAGGGAAGCTGGAGGCCTTAATTAAGTTTCTCTCTCGATGGCGTTTAGTCTGGTCTAAGTGCAGTCCAAGTGGTGAGCAGAGCTGTGGCGGGGCACACCTGGAAACACCAATAGCCTTTATGGTGGGGCAATCAGAAATCTGAAGCCGGAGATTGTGAATGCTGAAGAAAGTAGGGGAATCCCAGAAGAGAATGGGTCAGACAGTAAACGCCCAGGTTCTGCTTACCTCATTCCTGTGACCCTGGAACTGAGCAGAGGCTAAGCAATTGCACTAAATAAAATTATCCAAACAGAAGGGAGCTACTGCTTCGGAAACAGGGCAGGTAGTTTAAGCCAAGTCAAGAATACAGGGGTGGACAAAAGCAGGTTAATAATAATAAATAACATAATAATAAATAAATAATAATATTAAAATAAACTTTCATGAACTCACAACTGTAAACCTACTTTTGCCCACCTCTGTATTTACCAGCTGAAAAAAACAACACATCAATAAAAAAATAACAAAATTCAAAATCTCTAATGTTTAACACTGACGATGCAAAATTATCCAACATAAACAAAACCAAAAAAAAAAAGAAAAGAAAAGAAAAGAAAAAGCAGCGTCTAAGAAAAAATGGATCAATGCCAACCTCAAAATGAAACAAGATGTTGGAACTAACAAAGATTTTAAAATGGCTTTTATAACTAGTATTAATAAACCCCAAACCAAACATGTTTACAATGAGTCAAAATACCTGTAATTAAAATTTTAGAACTAAAGAATATATTTTCTGAAATTAAAAAAAAAAATCTCTGGTTGGACATAGCCAACCAGTAAATGAACTTGAAAAAACAATAGACATTACCTAAGGTAAAGAACAGAAAAAAACACACACATCCCAAAACAGATAGAACCTAAATGATCTTGTTTCAGAAGTCAGCAAACTATGGCCCATGGACCAAATCAGCCTGCAAACTAAAAATGGTTGTTACATTTTCAGAGTATTTTTAAGGAAAGTAGACAAAGCACACATGTTCATAGCAACATTACTTAAAATAGCCAAAAGGTGGAAGCAACCCAAGTGTCCATGAATGGATGAATGGATAAGCAAAATGTGATACATGCATTCAATGAAATATTATTCAACCTTAAAAAGGAAGGAAATTCTGACACATGCTACAACATGGATGAAGCTTAAGGACATTATGCTAAGTGAAAAGACACATATCGTATGATTCCACTTAAGTGAGTTACCTAGAGTAGTGAAATTTATAGTGACAAAAAGTAGAATGGTGGTTGTTAGGGACTAGGGAAAGGGGGAATATATGCATTTTAAAGGGGCTCCATTTATTTTTTCACACAACTTTCAGGTACTAAAATGTATATTAATTTTTTATTGTAGCCATAGCAAATCACTGCAAACTTTGTGACTTTATAAACAACACAAATTTATTATCTTTGAGTTCTCTGTAGATCAGAAATATGACACAGGGCTCAATAAACTAAACCTAAAGTATCAACAAGGTGCATTTTTCCCCTGAAATCTCTAGAAGAGAATTTCTTTCCTGATCATTTGGGAAGGTGGTAGAAATCAGTTCCTTGAGGTTGTAAGATTGAGGTCCATGTTTTCCTTCTGGCTGCGAACTGAGAGCTGTTCCCAGAACTAGATGCTACCAACTGTTGGTTCCTATCCTTCATCTTCAAATCCAACAAGAGTGAGTTACATCTTTCTCACGTTGCATCTCTCTGAACCTTCCACAGTGGTTACATCTCTCTTTGATCACGTTTGAGAAAGATTCTCTGCTTTAAAGGATGTATGAGATAGAATGGGTTTATCTAAATAATCCAGGATGATCACCCAGCTTCAGTGTCATTAATCTTAATGACAACTTCAAAGATATTTTGCCATGCAAGGTGACATATTCACAGGTTCTGAAGATTAGAAAATGGATATCTTTGGGGACCATTTTTCTGCCTACGGAATCCATCATTTCAATGATTATATTAATCATGAATGACCAAAATACTCCAATTAAAAGACGGCGATATCTGAGTAAATATAAGGCCCAACTATCTACTGACTCCAGGAGACTCACTTTATTTTTATTTATTTATTTTTTAAACATATTTTTATTGATTTCAGAGAGAGGAAAGGAGGGGGAGGGAGAGAGATAGAAACATCAATGATGAGAGAGTCATTGATCGAGCCCGCAACCCGGGCATGTGCCCTGACTGGGAATCGAACCCCTATGGCCTGGATCCTAGGTGGACGCTCAACCCCTGAGCCACACCCGGCCGGGCCAGAAGACTCACTTTAAATATGAAAACAAAGATATTTTGAAAGTAAAAGATGCCATGCAAAAGTTATACCACGCAAACATTAAGAATAAATAGGCTGGCTATATTAATGTCAGGTAGGCTAGATTCCAAACAAAAATATTACCAGAGATAAAGAGAAATCCTTCGTGAAGATAAAATGGCTACTTCAGGAAGATATAGTAGTTACAAATGAGCTTCAAATTATATGAAGCAAAAATTTACATAATTAATCGTCTAGACCATTACATAATCACTATTGGAGCTTTAAAAAAAACCCTCTCTTAGCATTTGATAGGACTAGAAGAAAAAAAATCAATATAGACACAGAAGATCTGAACAATATGATCAACCATCTTGACTTGATTTATATTTAATAGCTCAGATAACTGCAAAATCCACATTATTTTCAAGTGCAATGATACTTTTAGCAAGATAGACCATACTCTGGGCTATAAAAGTCTCAATAAATTTTAAAAACATCTGTACAGGTTATTTTTAACAAAAAGTAATAAAGGGAAAAATGAAGAAAGCAATGGCACATGAGTCATCAAGGAGGAGAGCTACCACTGCCTTCTTCTCAATTATAGTAGAGGGTTGTTGTTTTTTGTGCGTGTGTGTTTCCACAAAGAATCAGTGCACTTTTTAGCAGCAAGAATTCTACAGTGAAGAAAGTTAAAGTTGGAATACATGGGGTGGGGGCAGGAGAAGCAAAGTATCTAACAAGAAACTGGGTAATTTTGAATACATAGATTTACTCCTCTCTGTCAAATATTGAAACCAATAAACACTTTAATGTTTTATAAATTTGTTTTTAAGGAAAATGACTCCAAATTTTTGTCTTTTTAGCTGTAGTCACTCAAATAAAGTTTTGACTTCTTAAGGACTACCCCAATTCAGATCTCACTACATCTTTAAATTATTAGACAGAGCACCCAAACATCATTCACAAATATTAAATCAAGACCTCTGTATTCCCATTATTTTTGTGGTCAGTTGAAATGTTTATTTCCAATAAAAAAGTTTTTAATGCATATGTTTCTCAGTAATGAAACATCTCATCAAAAACCAGTAGCCTTGCCCGGCCTGGTGTGGCTCAGGGATTGAGAGTCGACCTAGGATCCAGGCGATCGGGGTTCGATTCCTGGTCAGGGCACATGCCCAGGTTGCGGGCTCGATCCCCGGTCGGGGGCGTGCAGGAGGCAGCCAATCAATGACTCTCTCATCATTGATGTTTCTATCTCTCTCTCTCCCTCTCCTTTCCTCTCTCTGAAATCAATAAAGATATATTTAAAAAAAAACAAACCAAAAAAACAAACAAACCAGTAGCCTAAAGTAAGGTAATCTAGGTAAGAACATTTTGTGGAAATAAAATCATTATATATTCTACTGATATAATAGCAAAATGTCACGTGAGACCTTCATTTTATAAATTCAATTCTAATACCAGCTTCTCTAGGATTTTAACCCATTATAATGAAGAACCAATAATTTCTCCTAAAAAATGGAAGCAAACATTGCATTTCTGAAGACACATAAATATTGTATACTTTAGTGGTACAATTTAATTATGAGGAGGTAGTAATTTAATATTCTCTTTATGAGATACACTCCTTCAGTGTTCAGGCTAGGATTCCCTTCCTCCAGAAATCCTCTTTAACCTAACCCACTGCAATGGTTAATTTTATGTGTCAACTTGACTGGGCCATGGACTGCCCAGATATTTGGTCAGACATTATTCTGTGTGTGTCTGTGAGGGTGTTTCTGGATGGGATTAATATTTGAATGAGTAGAGCACAGTAAAGCAGATTGTTGTGCAGAATGTGTGTGGGCCTCACTCAGTCAAAGATCTGAAAGAGGGAACTTCTTTAGCCTGATTGAGTTGAGATATTGGTCTTTTCCTGTCCTTGAACTGAACTATATACCATTGGCTCTCCTGGGTTCCAGCTTGCCAACTGCAGATCTTTGGACTTCTCAGTCTCCATAACCATATGAGCCAACTCCTTATTAGTTATTCTCTTTTTCTTTTTCTCTCTGGCTCTCTGTCTTTATAAATACATAGTCTCCTATTGGTTCTGTTTCTTTGGGGAACCTCAACCCACTATTTCTAGGTAGCTGCATGTATTTATTTATGCCCTTATATAATGTACATTATATCATTCTACATTACAATTGTATCTCAGTTTTAAGTTCTGAGAAATCAGGAATAAGGCCTTTCTTTTATATCTTTATCTATAGTCCTTAATGTGGTGCCTGACCTAGTACACAGTAAGTAATATTTGATGAATAAGTGAAAAAATAGATGATGTTTCCAATCAGAGACAGGTCTAGACTGCTTTCATTATGTCAGCCATTTCTTTATGTATCTTAGCTATAATTGGCCCATAGATAAATTAAACCCATAGGTATTACTGAGTTTGGTTCTTAAGTCATTTAACCCTTCAATCTATCTATGCAGCAATTTCTTATTTTCTCTTTGCCTATTTGATTTATACATTTTTGAAGGAAAACGGCTTTTTAATACACATTACTCCTGTAAAAACTAGACATTCCAATGGATTTGGGCATTTTCATCTCCAGTTTGGTGTTAAAGCAATCAGGGTCTGAATATGGAAAACGACCATCACATAGAAGGAAAATGGTCCTTCTTCCATTCCACTCAGCCACTTGTTCAAAGTGAAACCGTCATATCCCATAATATTAGAGGCAGGAATGGCTATAGGTAAATAATTAGCATGGATGAAAATTTCTGATTTTAAAACAATTCCAATTAGATCTCTTCCACAATTGCATTCACTGCTCTGGTGGAAATAAAGAAACAAGAAATGTTTTGGCATGTAGACATACATCAAGATTTTCTCTTTTGTTGGGGTATGTGTATTAAGAGTAGAATGAAATTTTTAAAAAAGTAGGTCAACAATGGTTAGAATTACTCTGTTTTCTTCCCCTAAATTTTTTTAAAACAACCCTTCAAGCCAAATGTCTAGGTTTTGTACACACCGATAGAAAATACAAACAAGAAATAGAAAGAACGCAGGGACCACTATCGATCTCTCTTCACACAAAAGGAGCTATTTTCTTTTGTATTGGCTTCAAAAAGTGGTGTTTTCCCTCTCCCCCTCCCCTTCTATAAAGAAGCCAATAATTCATTGTGTGTGAACTGGAGCAGCAAGGAATTATTGAGAAAGAACTTTAAAAAAAAATATACAAAAGAGAAGACATTTCGAGTCAGGCTTATCTGCACTCTTGCACTCTTGGGTTCAGGCGCCCGTTTCTTCTACTTGTGCGGAATGAATGGGAGTGAGCACAATCCTGCACTGATGGCACCTTGCACCCAGCCACATTACCAAAATCCTTCTTCTATAGAAATTGCCCAGTGTTCCCTTCCTTTTATTCTCTACATTGTTGTACCATAAATGCCTAGTTTAAACTAGCACACAGTGCCATTTTAGGAAGCCTCTGGAGAGTCATTCATTTAGGTACACCTTGCAGCAAGGGGAACAACCTGGCACCCATTACGTTAGCATGCTCATCCGCGTAAACAACCACATATTCCTGTCAAAAGCTCTTATTTCTGATTCTAAATTTTAAACTAAAGTTGTACGAGATGAGCTACCCTTTTTTTCCCCAAAGACTAGTACAGTGCCTCCAATTTGCATGTAAAAGTATCATCGAGGCATTTAAAAAAAATTTATTATGTAATAAAATTTTTTAAAAAGCTCAGTATTCACAAGTAGTAGTTTCTTTTAAAAAAATTCCCTTCATTGCCTATTTTAAATAGAGACAGTTTTATAGTTAGCTTTCTTCACTAAATACAGTATCATAAACAGTTTACTCTGCTGTTACATGCTTTTCTTAATATCCTATTGTAAACATGAGCATTATCACCATAACCATTCCAGCTTTTTTCATTTTTTTAAAAATAAAACACACGGCCTAATAAGCCTATTTGTGTTTATAAGTTTTCATAATTTAAGTAAGATAAATTCTTAGGGATAGAATGCTCTTTAGTGACCTTCTTTCCTGAATGTAAGAAATCGATTGTGTATCCCAATTAAGTCACTTCCTTTCCAGAATAGATAAGTAGGAATGCAAGCCTTTCACACAATTACAAGACCGGTTAATAACTCAGACTTGGGGTCTGTAGGCCCAGGTCCCACTTCTATCTCCAGTATCCGTATGATCTTTGGGAACTGACTCACCTCCTATAGGTCTTACTTTTCTTATCTTAAAGTGGGAATAGTGACTTCTGGTTTCTGATCCGACATTTAAAGAGCTTAGAAGTTGCCACTCCATCCTAACAACAAGTAAAAAGCTGAAAAAATTGAAAATTAAATAATTCTGTTTAGAGCCGAGAGAAAAGTGATGTCACAGGGCAAATCGAAGAGTGACATGAGGACACAGAGAATCATCACTGAACAGCAGAAGCCCAGGGGCACCAGGGGGACCAGTGCCGGGTGGGAAAATCTAAACTGCAACTGAGGAGTTTCTGGGTAGCAATGTGGGCAAGTGTGAGAGTTCAAAACTCCAGGGAGACCCTGTCCTTGTGGGGGAGGTGTACATTTTTGTGAGTTTAACTTCAGGAGCTCTACCAGGAGCATCCAGAAAAATTCCCTCCAGCTTCCAGCAGGGAGAGGCAGAAGGGAACCATTTTGAAATACACCAGAATGTTCTGTGCTCAACAAGCCTTGCCTCCAGAAGAAATTATTTTATCAGAGCCTGCTTTACTTGGCGGAAGGGAAATACTGATCTGCATTTTCCTCTAGCCAGAAAAGCATTCCCGGGCCTGGGGAATGTGGTCTAACCTGCCAGCAGCAGGGCTACGTAGAAAAGACAAGCATGTCTGCTATCCTGAGTTGACTGGCCCTTTTATGGAAACTGTTTGGGGACGACAGACTGTACATATGTGAAAATTTTACATTGATTATTGATGAAGGGGGTGGGAGAAGGTGAAGCGGGCCTGGTTCTGGGGCAGGTGCGGAGTCCAGAAGGAAGGAGTGCTCGCTCCGTGGCTTGGTGGTGGGCAACAGCCAGGAGAGTTCATGCCCACGCTAGGAGCAGAGGTGCCTAGTGGTTTGTGGCATCTGGCTGTTCTCTTTAGAAAATTACAGAAAACAGCCGCCTGGAAGTCAATTTGAATTTCCAGCATACGTTCAGGAATGTAAGCCATCTTTTGTTGGTTTTGTCCTGCAGTTATTAACTGATTGACCTCTGGTCTCTTTCTTCACCCTCCCTCCGGCCTGATGTAATTTAATTTAGGGCATCTCAATTTTTTTTCTTGTCACCTTTCAAGGGGGCAGGGAAGGAAAACACACAACTCCAGCATCCTCAGCCATCCTGTCCCAAGGAGGGGGGGGGGCTGAGAAGCACGGGTGGAATTCACGGTCCAGGGGCATAGCCCCACTAAAAGACTGAGGCCTGATCATAGGACTATAGAATGCTCCCCTGCCCCCACAACACACACCTTACCACTACATTACTAAATGCCTATTTACTACAGTTCTTTTTAACCAGTACACCATGTCTTCTAAGCACAGAGGGTTTTTAGGACAGTGAAACTTCTGTACAATACTACAATGGTGGATCCCCATTTGTCCAAACCCATAGAACGTACAACACTGAGACTGAACCCTAGCGAAAACTATGGACTTCAGGTGATAATAATGAGTCAGTGTAGGTTCCATTGTAACAATTGTATTGCTCTGGTGTTGGATTTTTTTTTTCTTAAACTTTTAAAAATTTTATTGATTTCAGAGAGATCACAATTTCAGATTGATTTCAGAGAAGGAGAGAAACATCAATGATGAGAGAGAATCATCAGTCAGCTGCTTCCTGCACACCCCCTACTGGGGATTGAGCCCAAAACCAGGGCATGTGCCATGATCTCCTGCTTCATGGGTTGAGGCTCAACCACTGAGCTACACTGGCCAGGCTCTGGTGCAGGATTTTGATAATGGAAGAGGTCGTTCATATGTGAGAACAGGGAATATATGGGAAATCTCTGCTCTGTACTTTCTGCTCAATTTTGCTGTGAACTTAAAACTGCTCTAAGAAATGAAATTTGTTAATTATAAAAAATTAAGTATAATAATGCTTATTTGTCCATACAAGTGATTGTGCACATTAGAAGATGTGAGATCAATACAAATATAGATTATATGTTGCTATATAGTCAAGATAATTTTGATATTTGACAAATTAGCAAACACTTGGATAATGTAAAAATACAAAAGAAATTCATGACCTAGGAAATTATTAATGCAACTGGATTTCATTTAAAATTAGCTTGATCGTGTGCTGGGGATAATTATACAGTTGCTCTAAATGAAAAACAACTGGAGTTTTTATGAAATATTTTGGAGTTTTGGAAAGTTGATGTTTCCATTTGGAAATAGTGCTACTAGGAGAAGATGTCAATTGAGAAACAAACAGCTCCTGATCTTTAAATTGTGTTTTTTGGCCACTCTGGGGCGATAGTTTTGGAACCTTGACATCCCACGTTTTTCTTCATGAATTCTGAATATCTCTGGTAGAACAAGGAATCAGAAGCATCTTAGAGAGCTAAAGGATTACAGCCTTAGTCCTCAAGGCAGATATCTCTTTCAATTATGTCTGACTTTCCCTTTCTCCTCTGTCTGAATGCAACCAGTTTTCAACTCTTAAAATAAGTACCCAGTTCTGTTTGCTCTAAGACTTTGCTAAGTACAATGATTTTCCAGGACAAGCTTCTGCTGGATTTCCCCCCTCCCCACCAGTTTTAATTATTCAACTCTATTATTTCAAATATTTTTATCTTGAGTATTAGTGATTTATGAACCATCATTTGGAGTATGTTGTGTGATATTTAAACATTCTATGGCTATAGTATGATATTTATGTCAATGTGCATCTCCACATAAAATTTATGTTCCTATTTTATTTTTGAAAGTAAATGCTTATTTTAATTAAAAAAGATGGACTTTATGACATGTGGCCAAATAAGGTATTGAGGTGAGGTGGGGAGGTAGGTTTGGGTAACAAGGAGTATAGCCTGGTGCCGCAAAAGCTCATTAACTTTGGTGTTTATTCTGGCAAACAACACTGAGTTGTTCCCACTCTTAAAAGATAAGCCGAGGTGTATTAAAATTTTTAAAAGTGTATTTGAGCAAAAATTGATTCAAATCTAGCAACACCAAATAGGAATTGGTTAGGAAAACTCCAGTGGCAGGAACTGGAGAGAGATTTTTATAGAGAAAAGATGGAAGCAAAGCAAGGGAATGAGTGATGGGCTATAGTTTAAAAGCAGATGGCTGTTTGTGATGAGTTAGTTGTTGTTAGGTTTCAATTTTGTAACTTTGAGACACTTACAGGCTTAAATTTTGGTGTACTTATGTAGGCCACCATGACATTAGAGCCACCTCAGTTTAATGGTTTCCTTGTTTAATTAATTTAACTGCACTATTATCAAAGTCACGTCAGACTTGGTTATTTTCAATTTTAGGTTTTAAGTTTGAGAAATCAAGAGATAACTTTAGATTTAATGGAATTCCTCTGTTGTTTGAACATAATCTGAAATAAGAAAAATCATTGAAGAGACAAAAATAAAAACGAATCAGAAATATGGACCTGTATTTGAGAAAACATCTCAGATGAATAAAAAGTTATTGTCAGTTCTGGTTAACAGAGCCTGTAATGCTAGGATTATCATTCTAACAAAAGGCAATGTGTATGAAATGAGAAAATTGAGGCTCCATTGGTTCATTATGTCTCGATCTACAAGCAATCATATTTCTGACTACCAGAATTTCCTGGAGACTGAGAAGGCCATTGTGAGTTGGATGATATGCCTACCTAAGAATTCAGACATGATGACAAGTCATCCAGAGCCCTATTTTCAGGAATACCCCACTGACTGGGAATAAGGAAAGGAGATTTGGTGACAACTAACCAGGCCCCTGAAGACATCAGAGGAAGAAGAAATGACTGTGAAGAGGTTATGCAAAAGCATGTCTTGAGGCTAAGAGTGGTGTGGGAATTTTTCAGTCTGCTTTTGGCCTGAGACACAGCCTTGTGAGGAATAAGGAAAACACGCAGCATTGGGTTGTAGCCTTTAATTCTCTTTGATCTTATTTCTAGAGAACTCCTTTTACTACTTAATAAACAAGACTATAAAATTGAAACTTGGAGGCAATTTGGAAACTTAAAGAGCTGTGAGGCCTGAAAGGAAAAATAATCTCTCCACTTTGTGGCAGTAGAGCTGGTCCAAGGAGTGAGAAGAGCAAGGGGGGGGCAGCAGCCACATTTGAGAGCAACAGGAGGTCAAGAGAGCAGGCCCCGGGCAGTGGGCCAGGGAGGCATGCCCGGGGAGGAGCCAGCGGCCTCCAGGCCCCGCGGCGGCACTGAGTGGTGGACACAGCACAGCCCGGGTGAAACACAAGCAAAACAAAGCCGGTACCAGAAAATTTTCAAACATTTGTGAATTGAATTGGAAAAGAGCAGCTAAAACAATCACTACGATGGTTAGAATTGGTTTTGTAGCTTTAGATCAGGTATATTTAAGGATTTACTGTTACAAAGTGCTTTAACTTATCCTTTGCCTTTAGAAGTGGACATTTAATACGTCGACAGGTTTAAAGCTTGTTAGGGATTAACAGAGCCCCACCTGCTTGGCACCCCGTGCCCCTTCAGTTGATATCTTCCAAGTCATGGCAGAGGAACCTAGCTTATAGTCCCATAGGATAATGGGGGAGAGTTACCTATTCTGTGTACTATACCAATAAAGCTCCTCAAACTCATACCATCTTTGGAAGCCTTTTCCTCCAGCAGAAGGGTGCAGAGGGCAGTTCTCATTGTTTTGGAGAGGCCACTCTGACAGTGTGAAACCAGCAATGATTTTCCTACCTGATAATCACCCGAAGGCACAACGCTATGGTCATTTTCTGGGCCTCATTGTGAACAGTTCTTTAGAAAGAGACAAGTATTTCAATATTATTCTTAGATGATTTCTTGCTAACCTGCACAGGAATTTATAGTTTTGAATTTTAACATATCCACCCTAAAATTCTAGCAACTTTGTTTTCCTCTAAAAGCTGTTGGCTTAAATAAATGAATGAACGAATACATAAATAAATAAAACCTCTACTAATGCCTTCTACTTCTTACCAAGTTAACATTTATGATAAATACTATCGAATGCCGTAAGCTTAGGATTGTTTTTAATAAATCAGTCTGTATTATTATGTTCTCTATATATGAAAATACAAAGCGTTGTTAGCACAGGTAGTCAGTTGGATCATTAAAACTAGAAGGAAGCCTAAAAAAGGAATGTCACCAGCTCATCAGCATTGGGAGCTTTCGGTTTCTTCCTACAAGATTTACTTTTCACACAAGAACAAAGGATGGGATGGAAAGAGGAAAGTTTTATCTCACGTTGCTCAGGTATGCATCACTTAGGCTCTGCAGTCTTCTCTGTGTGAGGAGGTGAAGTGGGGAGGGTTGAAAGTGTAATGATCTTTAAAACAAACTGAACTGTGTTTTATCTTTATTGCCACAAAGAGATAAAATAGGCTGTTGTCAGAGGGCACAGTCAGCAGGAAGAGTGAAGTTGCAGACCTCTCACTTCAAGGAATCTCATCTAATCAGGGTTGCAGCAAACCAGTCAAATCAGATCTAAGGCTTGCCGTGCAGAGGGGCTCTTCAAAGACTTGCCTTCAACCACTGGGACTCCTCAGATCATTTGCTCCCTGAGTGACTTCCCTGGCATCAATATTAGTGCTCTCTGTTCCTGCTGGGTGACACACTCAACCCTGCAGTGCTGTGGAAACAATAGAAAAAACAGAATCTCTAGAACTGCTATTTTCAACCAGCGTGTTGCAAGAATTTTAAAAACGCAATATGTGACTAGTTAGTCAGGGGCAATGACTTTTTCCCCCTTAGATTGTCAAATAAAAAAATGACATCAACCAGCACAGCAATAGCTGTCTGGTGTGAATGATTCCAAGTTATACCTATTTTTTTTCAGATCAGCAAAATATATTTTTTTTGGTGTGCCACAGAATTTTAGGAATTAGTTTATGTGCCATGAAATGAAAAGGGTAGAAAATTGCTGCTCTAGAAGAATAACCTCCTCATTCAAAAAAGCAGAATTAAAATACATATAAAACCCACTTTTAGCTCTCTTGCCCAGCTTTATTGAGTTATAATGCACACATGCTGGTATGCAAGTTTAAGATGTAAAATGTGCTGATTTGATACACTTCTGTATTATGAAATGATTACCATCATAGCATTAGCTAACATCTCACATCATTACCATTTTTGTGTGTGTGATGAGAACATATCAGACCTTTCTCAGCAACTGTCAAGTATATGAAACAGTATTATTAACTATAATCACAATGCTATACATTAGATCCCCAGAACTTATTCATCTTTTAGCTGGAGATTTGTACTCTTTAACCCACATCTCCTCCATCTCCACCCCCAACCCTCAGCCCCTGGAAACTACTATTCTAGTCTGTTTCTATGAGTTTGGTTTTTTTAGATTCCACATATAAGTGTTATCAAGTAGTATTTGTCTTTCTTTGTCTGACTTATTTCATTTAGCATAATATCCTCTAGGCCCAGCCATGTGGTTGCAAATAGCAGGATGTCCTTCTTTTTCATGGCTAAATAATATTCCATTGTATCTATCTGCCACATCTTTTTTATCTATTTATCTAGTGATGGACAATTAGTTATCTCTGATATTTTGCCTTCATTTCCTTTGGATAAATGCCCAAAAGTGGGATTGCTGGATCATATGCTGTTTTTAATTTTTTGAGGAACTTTTATGCTGTTTTTTCATAGTGGCTGCAGAAATTTACATTCCCACTAAGAGTGAAGAAAGGTTCTCTTTTCTCCACATCCTTGGCAATAATTGTTAGCGCTTGTCTTTTTGATAACCAGTCTAACAAGTGTATTTGTGTGTGGTAATACCTCATTATGGCTTTGATTTGGATTTCCCAAATGATTCGTTATTTTGAACAACTTTTCATGTACCTGTTAGCCATTCGTATGTCTTCTTTGGAAAAATAACTGTTCAGTTCCTCTGCACATTTTTACCCAGATTTTTTTGGTTTTATTTTGTTACTGAGTTGTATGAGTTCTTTATATATTTCAGGTATTAACCCTTTACCAGACATATGATTTGCAAATATTTTCTCCCATTTTGTAAGGTGATTTTTCATTTCGTTAAGGGTTTCCTTCGCTGTGCAGAAACTTTTTAGTTTGATGTAGTCCCACTTGCTTATTTTTACTTTTATTGCCTTTGCTTTGGGCCTCAAATATGAAAAATATTTATTGCCAAGACCAAAGTCAAGGAGCTTATCTGTATTATGTAGGTTTTCATCCAGGAGTTTTACAGTTTCAGGTCTTGTATTTAAGTCTTTATCCATTTTAAGTTGATTTTATGTATGATGTAAGATAAGAGTCTGGTTTTATTTTTTTGGCATGTGGTTATTTCTTTTTCCCAATACCATTTATTGAAGAGACTATTGTTTTTCCATTGTATATTCTTGGCTCCTTTGTTATAAAGTAATTAACCATACATGCATGGGTTCATTTCTGGGTTCTCTATGCTGTTCCATTGATCTATGTCTGTATTTATGCCAATACTATACTGTTTCATTTACTATAGTTTCTAGTATAGTTTAAAATCAGGGAGCATAATGCCTCCAGCTTTGTCCTTTCTCAAGATTGCTTTGGCCATTCCTTTTTTTTTTTTTGTGGTTCCGTATAAGTTTTAGGTGTTTTTTTTTTTTCTATTTCTTTGAAAAATGCCATTGGGATTTTGTTAGGATTGTACTGAAGCTGTATATTGCTTTAGGTAGTATGTACATTTAAACAATATTCATTCTTCCAGTACATGAGCACAAAATATCTTTTTATTTATTTGCATCTTCTTGAATTTCTTTCATTAATGTCAGTTTTCAATGTAAGAATCTTTTACTTCTTTGGTTAAATTTATTTCTAAATATTTTATTCTTTTTGCTGCTATATAAGGTGGGATTTTAAAAAGAATTTCTTGTTCTGATCATTTATTTTTAGTGTGTAGAAATGTAACTAATTTTTGTTTACTGAATTTTACTCTCAACTTTATTGCATTTGCTTATTAGTTCTAACATTTTTTTGGTAGAGTCTTTAGGATGTTTTAGGGTTTCCTATAGGTAATATATCATATGCAAATAGACAAATTTATACAGTCCTTTTTTATTTGGATGCTTTTCATTTCTTTTTCTTGCCTAATTTCTCTGGCAAGGACTTTCAGTAGTATGATGAATAATGATGAAAGTAAGAATCCTTCTCTTGTTTCTGACCTTAGAGGAGAAGTTTTTATCTTTACATCATTGGATATGGTATTAGTTGTGGGCTTGACATGTATAGTCTTTATTGTGTTGAGGTACATTCCCTCTACAGTGTTGAGAGTTTTTATCATGAATGAATGTTGAATTTGATCAAATGCCTTTTCTACATTTATTGAGATAATATTACTTTATTTTTCATCTTATTAATGTAATGTAACACGTTAATTGATTTCAGATGTTGAACCATCCTTACATCTCTGGAATAAATTCTGCTTGATCATAGTGTATAATCTTTTTAATACACTGTAGAATTTTGTTTGCCAATATTTGTTGAAGATTTTTGTTTCTATGCTCAACAGAGATATTGGTTTATAATTTTCTTTTCTGTGTCTTTGTACAGTTTTGGTATCAGGGTAATGCCAGCCTCATAAAATGAGTTTGGAGGTGTTACTACTTCTTTTATATTTTTTAAAGAATTAACAGAGATAATCATTACAAATTTTTCTCCAAATGTTTGGTAGAATTCACCAGTGCAACCATATGGTTCTAGGTTTTTCTTAACTGGTACGTTTTTGATAACTGATTTAATCTCCTAACTAGTAATAGATGTGTTCAGATTTTCTATTTCTTCATGATTCAGTCTTGATAGGTTATATGCTTCTAGAAATTTATCCATTTTTTTTAGGTTGTCCAATTTATTGCCATATAATTGTTCATAGTTTTCTCTTATGATTCTTTTTTATTCTTGGGGTATCAGTTTTCATGTCTCTTTCATTTATACTTTTATTTATTTGAGTCTGTTCTCTCACTCATTAGTCTAGCTAGAGGTTTGTCTATGTGTTCAATAAAAGCTCTTTCCATTGATTTTTCATATTGTCTTAATCATTCTTATTTATTTTATTTATGTCCATTCTGATCTTTATTTTCTTTCTTCTGTGAACTTTAGGCTTTGCTTGTTTTTCTTTTTCTAGTTCCCTGAAGTGTAAAGTTAGATTTTTCATTTCAAATCTTTCATTTTTTAATGTAAATGATAGTTTACATTAGCACATTTTTAGCTTTGAAAGGGTCCTTACAGATCATGTTTTCAGTTTCTCTCTAATAGGACACCTGTCATTCATCCAGTAATGGAGAGCCCCCATGCAACAGACTGATGTATTTCAGAGAGGTGTGGGGTGGGAAGAGATTAATCAAAGAATTTATATGCATATATGCACAACCCTTGGACAGACAATATTGTAGTGAAGGCCTAGGGAGGGGTCAGGGGCAGGGTGGAGGGGGCCAATGGTGGGGGGACATCTGTAATAATTTCAACAATAAAGATAAATTTTTTAAAATCTTGATATTAAATTATTGCTGAATGTGCTCCCTGGTATTGAAATGAATTTTTTTTCTAAACTTTCTTACATCAGTTTATGCTTTAAAGTTACCAATTATAAAGCAATCTTGTTACTACTTTTACTAGAACTATCTTCTAGTAAGTATTGTAAGACAGCTCTCACGTTCCCACTAATTATTTTCTATTTCAGGATTAACATTCTTGTTTCTTTAGCTATTTCTTACACAATATGGCAAGATCCATTTTGTATTCTGACTTCCATTCTCAAAACTTTTTACAGCTTTTTCATAGTGCATTTTAAAGCATGGTAATCAGATATAAATATAATATACTACATGTGATCTAAGACAGTACAGTGGTCTAAATATTGTTTTTCTTCTTCTCTTAGTATATATTAGAATTTTATGAATGTTTTGGGCAACTTATTATACATGTTGGCTTATATTGAGTTCCAGCTAACTAAAGTGCTTACCTCTTTTTCCAAGTGAGCTGTTTAATGACTTACTTGAAGAGTATTGCAGAATTTTGGATTCATTCTTACTCAATTTTACCTTGTTAGTTTTGATCTTGATCTTGATTCTTATGGTTCTGGGTGATTCTTTATCATCTATGTATATATGTGGGAATAAAACTAGGTCAAGAAGAGAATGTCTTGCTGTCCCATTAGAAAATGACCTATAGGTTGTTGTTGATTAATTTTATATAAGATTATTCAACTGTCTATAAACATATATAACTGCATATGTTGTTCTGGCTTAGCTTCAGGTGAGAATTCTCTAGATGCCTGATGAAAAAACTGTCACGTTTAGTGAATCCATTCCACTCTTTGATGAGCACCAACTTCCTTTGTTAAATATTAACAGGACATGCATTTAAAATTCTACCCTAAATATTTTCAGGTATATATGTCACATTTTTGGAATATTTTGCTAGAATTCATATTTATCACTAAGAGAATTCATGTTTTATCTTTTTTGAGGCCAACAAAATGAAAACAATTTTCATCAAACTATCATTAATGTCCTTTCCACAATAATGTATGCAAATTATACATTCCTTTCCATATCCCTGGATTTAATTTAGCATAAACTTCATGAGGCTTCCAGAATTTGTATCTCAATATATAAGTTTAAGTTTGACTGGGATCACTGAGAATGTGTGTGATCTTAAATGACATATTTTTGGAGCCGTGGTTTGTGAAGATGATGAATATAAAAGTGCTGGTAGCAATAAACATTAATCTTGATATCAAACACCTGTTTACAATATATAACATTGCCATATTCATATTTAAAAAAAATTCTCCTAGATACTTAATCTAGGGATATTGCGGGCTAGTGTATTTCTTCCATCCCTCACTCACTGTAATCTTGGGAATATCTACTATTAGCCACACAACTAAATTATTTAATTGAAATAAAGTACTACCTAAATTATCAAATATTAATACACGTTCTACACATAGAATCAAAATTCTTTGAAAAGCTTAATCTACAAGTCAATGATTGTTACTAAAATCAATGGTTTATATTTTTTTCTCATGCCATTTAGTAAAGTTTCTTTATTTGGTTCCTCAGCATTTCTTAGAATTTTACTGCATGTGCTAAACCCAAAGATTGTCCTTTGAATTTGCCTCAGTTGAATCCAGTTCTTCTGTCTTTTGCCAATGGTCTTAGATTATTGTTTTCTTAGATAATCATCCCTTCCCTTGCCATAGGTGCTATCTATGCCAATTTTATGCCAGCAACATTTTTGTCTACAAATGTCTTTTCTAAATCACCAGAAAGAATTGGCCTTAACTCTTTTCGATGGCAATTGCCATCAACTTTCTGATATTCCTAAATCATTTTCTATTGAGAACAAAGAAAGCAGTCCTTTAAAACACCATTTTAGAGTTTAGTGAGAAATTTTTATCTAACTGCCCACCACTTTAAAGGGTAGTACTGTGTTTTGATAGCATTTCAAAAGAAGGAAGCATAGCTGATGTTAAGATGGGTGAAGCTATGGGCAATATAAGCTATAAAAAATTCCCCCAAGAACATCCTGTATCACCAGGATAACACCTCATGTCATTCTTTCCCAAGCCACCCATTTCACAACTTTGGCAAACAACTTTTCCTTTTTCTTTTGACATCTCCACAAGCTCAGTTGCAACACATAGAAGGCCGCATTTTGGAAGACAAAAAGCCATATTCATCTAAAAAAATTGGCCTGCTTTTCCTATTATTTTCACTGAGAATTGTGCAACCTTTGGGTTGTTCCAGAAAATATGAAGATTATCATCATTACTGTAAGTCCCCATCCAACCTGCTTCACCATTTTGAATCACAATCCCGATCTTGAGTTTTGCACTCAATCTTCACCACTGTAGGAACATGTAGATTCTGAGGGACTGCCATGGTCTTCTTATCTGAAATCAGAAAGAAAAAAAAATTGTTTTGTTACTTTCCCCAAAGTGAAAATTCTTTAAGTAAATTGGTTGATTTGGGATTATTGGTGTTATGAGAGACACTATGCAGTATGTGTCTTTGATATAAGCCTAAATCTTTTAAATAAAATATCATTTCAGCTGATTCAGTTAAAATTATTGGTTACATGAAGAGCATGATAAAGTTGTGTTATCACAATTATAAGCCCAAATATTTTTTAATAAAGTGTTTGGACCATTATATTTTCACATTTGCTTTTGAATAGGTAATGACTACCAATCAATTTTCTTTTATGAAAAATTTTCAGTATAATTTCTAAAAGCCCTTGCATTAAAATGTGAAAATGAATGGGAGTAATCTGTACCTTCGACTATTATTGTCATTAACATCAGATGATTCTTTCGAATAGTTTTCACTTGAGTGGCTATTATAAAATTATAATTTTTCAAATGGAGATTTAAAAATCACAGAAAAAAATGGAGTGTACAAAGGTGAAAACCACTCATACAGAAAGTGTTTTTCTTGCCTGGGGAGCTCTATAATTTTCTGGGAAATAGTGCCATAATACACATGATATTTTTAGAATACTTTCACCATCAAAACCTGCTCTTCTCTCTTCTTTTATTGGAAAAAGGAAGTTCCAAGTTTCATGTGTTTTAAATAAATTATTGCCTTCACTCTCCCCTTCTTCTGCCTCCCATTTGCCAATTTGCTATTAACGTGGTCTTTCTTTGCCTCTTCTGGAGCATGAAGTTGTGCCTGGAATTATCAAACACATACAACAGGGCCATTAAGTTTTAGATATTGAACTGTATACCTAAATTGTTACCCCAGATGATGATGCTGGTCAAGCAAGCACATACAGTTAGTTGGTGGTGACTTTCGAACTCCATTAAGACATTCCAAATCTATGTCTTTCTTTTATAAATGGGGGAAAAAGAATTAAAGCACAATCAGACTTTAAAGTCATGGGACTTATATTAACACAGAAGATCAGTGTCACTATGATTACAAATTTTATTTTTCAAAAAGGCAGCATCAAAATCAGGAGCAAACAGGGACTTTCTGATTCTGAGAATGGAAACCCATATGGCAGGAGACAAGGCCTCTAGGGACAGTGTATGTAGATTAGAACAGTAAGAATGGAATTTTCCCGAGTTTTACTTCTATAAATAATTAACTGAACGTCATTATATAAATAACTATTTTCCCCTGGGAATCAGAGCATCATTAAGAATTTCTGAGTACTAATTCTGGTTTTGGCCTCTATTTCCTATTGTCATTTTTAGCTTCTTTCTGTGAGCTTTCTTTTGAAAAGAAATCTCCTATTTTCTGAAGGAAACAAAAGAGGAATTGCATAATGGACCAAACTAATGTGCATTATTAAGAGCAAAATGAAATTACTGTAAAAAGAGGCATGAAAAAGGGCCGGGAAAAATAATTTTTTACCATTAAATATCTATAAACTTCTAGCGCTGCAATTCATAAGGAGTCCCACTATCTGTTTCTTATCTTGAGCCTTTATTTCTTTTTTTTTCCTTGGTAAAAGACTGTCATTGAACTAGTGGAGCTAGTGGAGGTGGCTTACATTAGTCATATTTTTCATTTTTTTAACATTATAGAGAAGAGCGTGGGGAGTTAGTCTACAACTCTACTGTCAAGAAGTTAAAGAAGCCCGGCCAGTGTTGCTCAGTGGTTGAGCACCAACCCATGAACCAAGAGGTCCTCGGATCAGTTCCCCGTCAGGGCACATGCCCTGGTTACAGGCTCGATCCCCAGTGGGAGGCATGCAGGAGGCAGCCGATGGATGATGTTTCTCTTTCATCGATGTTTTTATCTCTCTATCTCTCGCCTTTCTTCTCTCTCTAAAATCAATAAAAATGTATTAAACAAAAAAGAAGTTAAAGAAGACAGGTATTCAAATTTTATTTCTGAAGTCATGACAGCCCCTCCTTTTATCTCAATGTGATTCAACACAAAAGCAAAAAAAAAAGAGGATTGTTAAACACTTATTTCCACAAACAATGCACTTGCTGGTGCGAGGTAAAACAAAATAAGCAGGAAGGAAGGCAGGCATCTAAATTAGGTAATAGTGATACAGCCATGAGAGAGCAGTAGCTCTCCACCTATCAGGACTGTAACTGATATATATCTAAAATCATTTGCATAAATCAGTTTCATAACTTCATCAAGGGAGCTCTTTGTAAAGTGAGCTGTGTAAATTCTTTCACAGTGTGAATAATCACTTCTTCATTAGTCAGTCCTAGAAGTCAGAATTTGGTAGGTCATGTTTTCTTAAATCAGGGAATTACCTACATTATAAAAGAGTGATATTTTGTTTTTCTGAAGTTCCTGGGGGGCCTAGTTTGGGAATGGAAGTAGGTTAGTGGAATGTGGTGTTTAATGAGACAGGTTACTTGTGCCCTTCTGGATCAATCATCTACACTTCAATACTCTTCTGCAAAGGGAAGTTTGGCCCCATGGACCCATCGAAGGCTTCTTCACCCTCTGGCTTCTTGTCAATGCTGATAGGAGATCAGCAGGTAGGAGGAAAGCATTTTTATTTTGCCAGGTCCCTCCCTTTAGGCTGTCTTGTGTGTGTGACCTCTTGGAGAGGTCACCCTTTCTGTCAGGCTGCATACACATCAGCATTGATGGGCCTGCAAAATTGTCTTGTTTCCCAGAAACAAGAAGACTATACTATAGCTGGCTTTGGAGATGTAATTTACTCTTGCTAGACCCAGAATAACAATGATACTAAAGGAGATAAAAAATATTTACAGGGTCACAACATTTCTATTTCATTTTTGAACTCTGGAAATTTGTATAGACCATTTTTATTTTTTTTACTCTTCTTTTGCACACTTATTTAATCTCTACTGTGAAGTGCAAGCTAATGAAAGAAGAGGCAAAATAGAAGAGGTATATTAGTATAGAAAGCGCATTTTATCCTTTGAGGTTTTCCTGTTTTGACCATGAGAGGTAAAACTGCTTTGTTGCTTAAAGCATAGCAGACAAATACTCTACAAATATTGGCTGCTGTCTTTTTAAATTACATATTTTAATGAATTTAAAAAGGATTTTCTGCATTTTTTTGTACCTAATCAAATTCAATATATTGAATTGTCTAACTTGGCAATTTAACCATGCATTCTGCTCTCATGCTAAAGAATAAAACTGGGTAGCAGAATTCTAACAAGGTAAGTATGGGGTCAGGCCAAAGAAGCAACTGGAAAAGAGTTATTACCTACTGGTTGTTTTTACATACCCTATCTTCCATCCAAACTTACTTGTTTTTCTGCACCTATATCTTTGTTATGGTGACAATTGAATGCATGCATACAATCTAGGCTTCAGGAACTGGTTTAACACTTTTTTGGTAGTTTATTTTTTTTTTAATAATTTTTTATTTTTCAATTACATTTGAGTATTTAATACTTTTACATTATGCTATCTGTGTGTGTGTGTGTGTGTGTTTCCTCTCACTATAAACTATGAGTTCCTCATGGATAGGATATCTCTCTGGTTCACCTTTGCATCTATAGACATGTAACCAAATATATAACAGTATGTAACATGGCAGATGCTCAAATGAGTTTGGCTACATTAATGAATGGATAGATTTGATATATCCTAGGCTATAGTTTAGATTCTTCTGATTTATTTCACAAAGGATTACATCATTATTTCAATCAGATAATTACTTTTTAAATGTCATTAAATCTTAAAACAAGGAATATACCTAATTATTATTAATAAGAAAAATTGACATCAACATTTTTTTTTTTTAAAACAGAACAACCTCAAATTCTACACACCATCCCAGTCTCCTAAAGCACTTGAAGAGAGAGCAAATTAAATATTGGCTAACAAAGATTTCAGTGTTTAGTCTAGATTACCTAGCAATTTTAATTTTTAACTATTGTACTTTTAGGTATTCTTCTCTTGTCCTTTAATGATTCACTGAAACAAATCAAATATTTTTCTTGTCGGAAGCTTTCATGGAATATTTAATAAATACAAGAATAAAAATGTTAATAATACAGTGAACAGGGATTTCATTTACTTCTATTCCTTCAAGTACAGGCCTAAAAATTATAGATCAAAATAACTATATTTTGTCTAAAAAAAGTATCCACACAACTGGAAAATATAAAAATTGTGATTGTAAAACTTCTCTGATTCCAAAACCATGAGTTTTAAATATTGTTGCCTCTGCCAAGTCATTTATCTTCTCTGAGTCTCTTCCCTCTAATTACTTACACATTAGATGAGTAATTTCCAAGGTTTGTCTAATTCTCACATTCTTATTTCCATTTTTAATCCTGAAATGAAGAGAAATGGTTAAAAACTCCTTTGTATAAATCTTTTCACACATTATTCCATACTTATAAAACATTCCTTAAAGTGGACAAAGCTTGATGGATATGAAAATTAAGGCTCAGATAAAGCTATTGAATCGGTTAGCCAAGGTCACACATTCAGTTAATGAAACTCAAAAATAGAACACATGCAAAAGCACAAGCTCCTTGTCCAGTGCTTTCCTGTATTAGCAGTCTGTGTCTCCACAAGCCAGACACTGCACACACACATCAGCTCACACAAACACGCAGGCACACGGGCTCCCTTTCTTTCTTTATGCGGTGAGCTTATAGTGATATTGACATTCGTAAGCACACAGCTGTCGGGGTTGATTACACTACCTTGCAGAAAGCTGGAAGTATTTCAATTATTGCTTTTTTGCCAAGGTATAGTCCAAAACCTCACACATGAGGCCAATTATTTGAAGAGCTGTAACATGTCCAAAGCAATGCATCGTCCCTCCTCTAATCTCCTTATAGTCCCAACCTGCAGCTTATGCTTGTACTGCAGTGGTAAGATCAGCTCAGAGTTGACTGTAATCCATTGTTAAATATAGGTGAAAATAATTTTTGCAAGTATTGTCACATGGCAATAAATTTAAAATAAAAGATGTCATAATTGTCTCTAATATTTTGCTATTTAGAACGTCCTATATTATTTGAGGCTACTAGCCTTTGTGACCTTCTTAGTTTGTAATTTTTAGCAATTTTTTTTTTTTTTTTTTTTTACTCTAAAGACTACTGTTGCTATTGTACTGGAACATTTCAGTTAAAGAAATTAAGATTTAATATGAATATCTGAGTACAATACTGGTGCTTATAATATCCTTGAAATCAAGAGTTTTTTTCTCTTTGTTTCTGCCCATTCCCCCATGATCCTGCCTAGAGAAGATGATTCATAGGCATATGGAAATAAAAATAAAATTATATTTTTCTTAATATCTTGTTTCATTCAAATAATAATTCAAAGCATCTTATATTTAGCCAGAAAATACAGACAATGCCATAATTTTTAAAAAGATATTTGGAAGGTTCTAATGGCCAGTAAACAAAAAGATACCTAACTATATTAAATAAACTTATGGCAAAACATACACTACTGTTTCCCAATGAAACAAGAGGAATCATTGCTTATAAGACAGTTATATTTGAAGACTATTTATCAAAAGCAATAAATTTAACTTTATGTAATTAATTTGAAACCATAACGAGAAACACAGCCTATTAAATATTGTGACCAGACTCACCTTTTCTCTCTTTTAAAAACCAAATAATATTCATTGTAAGTTGAATGATGAAAATATAACATCTGGGTATTAAAAACATCATTTTTTTTATGGCAAGAAGATGGGTTTTCATCTCATTTTAAAGGTATATCAATGATTAAGAAAAAAAATGAAAAGACTGTGAATGTAACTTGTGAAATAACCAACTGATTAGCACAATGCAAGAGAGGATTCTTAAATTTCAGAAATGATTAGTGGTCTATGTTGAGTTCATGCAACTTTGCTAACCAATACCAGTTAACATCCAAAGACTGAGAGGTCAATATGACCTACAAACAATCATTTCATTATGGTCAGATTTTGTAATTTATAATGGAATAACTAAGCCTAAAGTCCATTTCATTATGGTCAAATTTTGTAATTTATAATGGAATAACAGCCTAAAGTCCATTTAATTTACTTGTAAGACTGGTCTGATAAATCCTTTTAGGAACTTGAAAGAAGAAACAGTTATTGAGAACATATCTTAATACATGAATCTACTGTCATTTGGGAGATTAAAAGAAAAAGGGTCTCTTTAAAAAGAAACTTATACATGAAATCATGGTAATAATCACAAAGCACTGTACTTGTAAGAATGATAAAAATAAACAAATGAGCAATAATCAAAGCCCATCATTAAAAGTGTTCTTAAACAGATCATTGAGCAGGGTACCTTCCTGAATGTTTTATTCAAATTTTTATCATTATGAATAACTATTTCCAGGACCCAATAAGAGCAATCTAGGATCCACCAAATTAGGTGGTTAACCTTGACCTACAACTATTTCCAGGATCCAATAAGAGCAGTCTAGAATCCACCAAATTAGATGGTTAGCCTTGACCTACAATTCTTCTCAGGTAGAAGAGATTTGAATTGCCACAATTCAAACAGGTTTAACACAATTCAACAGGTTCAAACTGTGGATAACTGATCCATATATGCAAAGAAATGTTAACTAAATTATAAACAATAATTTAATTTAATAAATTAAATTATTTATGCAGACTTTTTCAAATAAAGTTATGTTTTCTCCATTTATTTCCCCATTCTCAACAGTGAAAATGCAGTTTTCAAGAGCGAGAAATTCTTTGGGGTTGTATATTAAATATAAACAAATCCTCTGTTGTAGTGGATTTAACCACCTTGGGAACACAAGAAAAGTAAGACTGAATGATCCAATAGACAGTACTTCTTAGACCTGAAATGAGCATCTATAGGTCCCATTGAATAGGAAAGCCCTCTATTTATTCATTCTATGCAGTATTTCTTAAATAGCTACTCAAGTATCTACCCTCAAACACCTTTTAAAAGAGCTTCTTCACGTGCTTTGTCAAATTGCATTTGGAGAAAACGTAGCAAGTTACATTCCCACCAACAGTGTATGAAAGTGCCTCTATTTTGAAAAATTTCTCTTATTTCCTGAAAGACTCCATTGGGTGCTTATGTGTCTGTACTGCCTTTCTTTAATGCTTTATAAATTTACTTTTAACAGGGAAGGCAGAATAAACTACAGATGGTAGTAGCTGCCAGAGTAACAGCATGCAATAAAACAAAGTTGTATGTTTGACAGTTCTCTGCACAGGAAATGTCTAGAGCTGTGAATAACTGAATCCTTGAATCTGGAGGATGTTTTCAAGTGAATGGGCAGTTACATTCTGTGAATTAATGTTTTTGTCTGAATTGTGGAGAAAATTATAAAAAAAAATTATCACTGAGATGAATATTCAAGATAGTCATTAATGACTCAGAGGCCAAAGAAAATTTAACACATAAAAATGTATAGATATAAAAGAGAATAAAAATGTAAAACATTTAATTAAAAATACATATGAATTAGCATAACTTTGAAACCTTTGTTAATCCAAAGAGTTGAATTTTAATATACTGGAATGATCCTCATACACACAAGAAGATTTAATGTTTGTTGATACCAAGTGGGGGTGAGTATAAAGAAGGTGGCTGTGAAGAAAGACGAGATAAAATTGTCAAGCAGAAAATGACATTAAAAAATGTTATTTTTTTAAATCGCAGTTTTGTATGGTTGGGAATTACAGCACAAAATTTATCGTAACATTTTAAAAATTATTTGGAAAGATTACCTTTTAATAAGAAAATTGGATCGCATTTTGTTTCACCAGACCTTGTAATGTTGAACATTTTAATCACACTTTGCAGTAGGTCAGTTATCATTCCACTTTTTAAGGGTCTTATTTTAAAAAGCAAACAGCATTTACTAATGCCCTACCATGTGTTGAGTACTATGCTAAGAGCTGTGGTAAAATAGTCTACTGAACATATATTAAATGCCCAATTAATAGCTTAGTATGTGTAGGGAGCACAGATACATACTGAAGGCTGGTATAAGAACATAAGTTGTAAAGAAAGAAATGGAATAATTGGCAATAGAAGAAAGGAGGAGAGGGAGGGAGGGAAGGGAGAAGGGAAGGAGGAAAGGAAGGAAGGAAGGAAGGGAGGGAGGGAGGGAGGGAGGGAGGGAGGGAGGAAGGAAGGAAGGAAGGAAGGAAGGAAGGAAGGAAGGAAGGAAGGAAGGAAGGAAGGAAGGGAGAGAGAAAGTCTAGTTTGGGTGAAAGTCATCTTTTTTCTTCCACACATTTCACCAACTGCAGAGAAAAATACTCCTGTATTTTAGGGATTACCAATCATAACCTAATCTATTTGTTATAAAGAAATTAAACTATTGAACCAAACTTTAAATTCACCCTTTCTTTTTCATTGGTTTTGAATGAGCACATTCCAATAGAAACATCTGTGATGATGGAAATATGCACTGTCCAATATGGTAACAGCTAGCCACAAGCACCGACTGAGCATTTGAAATAGGGTTAGCTCCACTGAGGAGCTGAATTTTTAATCTCATTGGATTTAAACTTAAATAGCCACCTATGGGTAGTGGCTACTATATTGGACAACACGGCTCTACTTTGTAAATACTGTCAAGGCAGGGCCTTTGTAAATGACTTCATCTCTCACTGAGTTCTGCACAAGATGGAGCTCCTAATAAACACTCAAGAGTTGGTTAATTTGATGTAGTCCTGTTCGTTTATTTTTTCTTTTGTTTCTCTTGCCCTAGGAGATGTATCAGTGAAAAGTCCACTACATGAGATGTCTGTGACTTTACTGCCTATGTTTTCTTCCAGGATTTTTATGGTTTTTGCAACTTACATTTATATCTCTTATCCATTTTGAATTTATTCTTGTATATGGAGTAAGTTGGTGATCTAGTTTCATTTTTATCACTTCATACCTATCAGAATGGCTACCATCAATAAATCAGCAAATGGCATGTGGTAGCAAGGATGTGGAGAAAAGGGAACCCTAGTACACTGCTGGTGGGAATGGAGACTGGTGCAACCACTATGGAAACAGTATGGAGCTTCCCCCCAAAATTAAAAATGGAGCTGCCTTTTGACCCAGTGATCTCACTTCTAGGAATATATCCTAAGAATCCTGAAACACTAATCAGAAAGAATATATGCACCCTTATATTCATAGCAACACAATTTACAATAGGTAAGATCTGGAAACAGCCCAAGTGCCCATCAGTAGATGAGTGGATAAAAAAGCTGTGGGACATTTATACCATGGAATACTATGCAGCTGTAAAGAAGAAGGATCTCATACCCTTTGGGACAGTATGGATAGACCTGGAGAAAATTATGCTAAGTGAAATAAGCCAGGCAGAGAAAGACAAACATCACATGATCTCGCTTATATGTGGAATCTAAAGAACTTAATAAACTGATGAACAAAATAGATCCAGTGGCATGGAAGCATGGATTGGACTGATGAATCTGAGAGGGAAGGTGTGGGGAGGGAGGGATTAACCAAAGAATTTATATGCATATATGCATAACCCAAGAACACAGACAATAGTGTGGTGAGGGCCTGGAGGAGGGGGGTGGGGATAAGGTAGAAAGGGTCAATGGGGAGAAAAAGGGACATCTGTAATATTTTCAACAATAAAAATAAATAAAAATAAAATTTTAAAAATTTGGTTAATTAACCCCAGACAGATTCAGTAATCATAAGAACAGAAATAAGTGTGTAGCCAGCAAGCAAAAGTCACTGTAAATTGAAATGATTCTTACCTTGATTGCTTAGAAAGATAGATTCTAGTCATTATATCCATTGATACAGCGTAAGGTAAGTTTAACTTACTGCAAAGTTGATCAAGGAGGCCACATGGTTTTCTCTTTCAGAGCTATAGACTGTGGATTATCTTTGACTTTTCAGGGCATGAAGCCAAAAGCAGAGACAGAATCAATTTCTACGGATTCTCTATTAATGTGTGGCCAGTAATTCTGAGGCCTATCTTAAAAATTTTTCTTTTTAACTTTAAAATAACAATTGATGTTTAATATTATATTAGATTCTATCTTGCCACATTGTCATTACGGATGTCACAACAGTGAGTTTTCCCATCTTTCCTTCGACTCAGATTCTTTATTATCCATGAATTCCTGACAGCTCTTAGTCAAAAGTGTCTATTGCAAGACATCTTACATTTTCTTTTAGGAAACTCAAAAAGAAATGAAAGAACATTGGCTTCTATTATGACCATAGGGTTAGCCTATATTTGAATGGAAATATATGGTGCTATTTTAAAAAAGGAAAACAAGCAAAGTATAACTCTATTTTATTTTTTTTTATTTTTTATTTTTTAAAAAACATATCTTTATTGACTTCAGAGAGAGGAAAGGAGAGGGAGAGAGAGAGAGAAATATCAATGATGAGAGAGCCATTGATCAAGCCCGCAACCCAGGCATGTACCCTGACCGGGAATCGAACCCTGATTTCCTGGATCCTAGGTCGGCGCTCAACCGCTGAGCCACACCTGGCTGGGCAGTATAACTCTATTTTAAAGCTTCTTTCTACTCACTGGAAACTGTGCACTGGGCACCAGAATGCTCACCATCACACCACCATAGAAACTGTAAAAAAAAAAAAATTACTTCTCTCCTGAAAAATTGACTTCTCTCCTAGATCCTTACAATCATGATAGATTGTTAACAATATTAAGAGTTAAAATGCACCATCAAGAAAAGGAGATAAGATATCTAAATCTGAAAAATGAAGTCTGCCTTTATATATCTTATATATTAGCCATACACTTAGTTTGAATTTCATTATTTTAAAAATTCTTTTAAAGAATTTGTGTATAGGTGATATTTATATTTTCATATAAAAGTATATGGAGGCTTTAGTACTGGAGGCATTAAGTCTGATTTACACACCAACAAAACTATATGCTTGGTGGTGCCAAGTATTAGGAATTGAAGGGAATAAGACTGAAATGCTCTAGGTTACAGGGCTCAGGAAGGTAGGGGTCAGTTGGGGCAATTCAGTGGCCTATCGTATCACTAGTTGTAAAATACTGGCTCAGGAATTGTGGGGGTAAAAGTGCACTGGGGGATTCAAAACTTTGCAATTAAGGATATTGACTTTAGGAGGTGGAATGTTACAGGCCCCTAGGATATGGGTAGTAAGAAACTGATGGGGAGTATATTTAGTCAATCCTCGTTAATTGCAGATTCTGTATTTGCAAATTTGCCTACTTGCTACAATTTATTTGCAACCTCAAAATCAATACTCGTGGTGCTTTCACAGTCATTTGTGTTTATGGGCAGAGCTGTGAAAATGTGAGTAGTTTGCTGCTTACATCCCCAGCTGAGGTCATAAGGCAATGCTCTGCCTTTTTATTTCAGTTCTCAAGCTGCAAATAAATATCCTTTTCTCAGTCTATTTAGTGTCCGTTTTCCACATATTTCTACCTTTTAAACAATTATTAAATTTATTGGGATAACAATGGTTAATAAAATTATATAGGTTTCAGGATACAATTTTATAATACATCATCTGTATATTGTATTGTGTGTTCACCACCTCAAGTTAAATCTCCTTTCATCACCATTTAACCCCTCTTTACTCTCTTTTGCCACATCCCTTTTCCCTCTCATAATCACCATACTGTTGTCTGTGTCTATAATTTTTTTTCTTTGCTTAATCCGTTCATCTTTTTCACCAAGCCCATCAATGCCCTTTACCCCCACCCCGGCCTCAGACAGCTAGCTGTCAGTCTCTTCCCTGTATCTATGAGTCTGTTTCTTTTTCGTAGGTTAGTTTATTTTGCTTATTAGATTCCACATATAAGTGAAATCATATAGTGTTGTTTTTCTCTACTTGGCTTATTGCACTTAGCATAACAGTCTCCAGGTCCATTCATGCTGCTGAAAAAGGTAAGATTTCCTTCATTTTTACAGCTGAGCAGTATTCCATTGTGTAAATGTCCCACAGCTTTTTTATCCACTCGTCCACTGATGGGCACTTGGGCTGCTTCCAAATCTTGGCTATTGTTAATAATGCTGCAATGAACATAGGGGTGCATATATTCTTTCAAATTAGTGTTTCAGATGTCCTCAGCTATATTCCCAGAAGAGGAATCGCTGGGTCATAAGGCAGCTCCATTTTTAATTTTTAGAGGTAACTCCATACTGCTTTCCACAGTGGCTGCACCAGTCTGCATTCCCACCAATAGTTCAAGAGGGTTCCCTTTTCTCCACACCCTCGCCAACACTTGCTTTTATTGATTTATTGATGATAGTCATTCTGACAGGCTTGAAGTAATAACTCATTGCAGTTTTAATTTGCATTTCTCTGATGATTAGTGATGTTGAGCATCTTTTTATATGTCTATTGGCCATCTGTATGCCCAGATAATTTTTATGAGTTTATTTGGGCCAAAATGACAACAATTGCTGGGAAGTAAAATCTCAATGGATTGAGAAAATGCTCCAGAGAATGGCAGTTTTGCACTTTATTTTATACATCAGAATCAAAAGAGAAGATATAAGGAGGTTACATAAAATTCATTGGTGGTAGATTAGGGAGGCTGGAGAAAGTAAAGCGGAGAATTCTCTGGGAATGGATGAAAAGTAAAATGGATAGACATTCACTTCTCTTCATTGGTGGGTACAGGATAGGTAACAACATTTCCAGCACATAGAGGGGGGGTGTTAGGAACAAGGTAACAGTGTGGGTCTTGAGCTTTGGTGGGAGAATGTGTCATGAGGTGTCTGAAAAAAAGGATTTCTCTGACATTACAAAGGCATGTCATCATACATGCAAAAAAGACAATAGACAGGCTCAGTTAAGGCAAAAAATTGACCTTTGTCAAAGAAGATACAGGACTAGGGCATGACTATCCTCCGTGACTCGCTTTTAGTTAGGAAGTTTTCATTTCAGACCTTCCTACATGGTTACTTTTGGTCTCTGAGTTTGTAAGGCACCGTTTTCATCCATACAGCTATTGAATAACTAACAAATAATTCATGATCTTTACCCAGTAACTTCTTTGGACACATCAAATGCATTAATTCTTTTGGACTAGCAGGTTCTATTTAACAGATTTTTGCTTTAGAAGCATGTGTTTGTAGAAATATTTTACTCCTAAAGCATATTCATATATTAAACTAAATTTATCTTGTGCAAGTCATGTACATACATCCCAGAATGTTTAGAGTAGTGATTAAGAGCACTGGCTCTAGGATTACTCATCTCTTTACTACACCAAGAAACAAACAAACAAAAACAAAAACACAACAAAAAACCCCACCAAAATAATGATTTCTACCTCATACAGTTGTTGACAGAATTAAATGAGATAATGTAATAAGAGGACCACTTAGCCTAGTGCCTAAAAGATACTTAGAGCTTGATATATATCAACTATCAACATACTATTATTACACTACTCAGGTCAAAGTACTTGCTCTAAATCTCAAAACTACTTGGAAATACATTTGACAAGAACCCAAGACCCTGACTTATCAGAGAGTGTGTTTTTGTGTGAATTGCTATCAAATACGCATATTTGTCTCAATTTGAGCATTTGCTCCCTAAATGTTGATAGTCCTGTATGCCTTAATAAGATGGAGAGCTTGGCAAAGCCTCAGCGGAGCCTGCAGCCTGTTAATTGAGGCTGAAGTTGTTTTGAAATCAATTGGTTTTATTTTTATTGCCAAATATATCTGTAGATCATTAACTCTCCAAAAAAGACCATTTTGTGGAAAAGCTTAAAAGCTCATTCCTCCCTCAGGCTAAAAATGAGGACTGTGGTACACACATTAGGCAATTACATCATTTATTCTTAATTTTTTGACTTGATCCCTAGGCATAGCTCTCATGCTTATAAGTTAGAAATACTCTCATAAGGTGGAATAGCCTATGATGCTTGTTACATAGTTGGGCTTATTAATTGTTATGCAGCCTTAGTGATTGCTGAGCATTGATGCAACTGGGTGGCACATGGGTTGTTTAAATATAAAATTATACATTGAAACATGACATAACATTTTCAAATATACTTCACCACTGTTAATGAATTCAGATGTTCTTCCAGTGATATTAGCATTATCCTCATTTTTTCATATAGACAAACAGAGTAAATAACAAGCCCAAGGTCATATTGAATATTACTGGATAATTAGTAGCAAAAGCCAGAGTTTCTAGGTTTCATTTTAGAGTTCAGGCAATTTTCCCCATTGCTTCAATTGTGATAGTAAAAAAGGATATGAATCCTATTAAAGCAAATTATCGTGTGTGTTTTTGTGTGTGTTTTTTCCCCACAAAATGTGAGATTATAGCCTTAAAGCTAAATCTACTCCATAAAAGATGGTTTCCTTAAGGTTAAAGGAAGTAATGGTAGGTAGAAGAGATAGAGACCTTTGTAGACAGAACTGTCCTTGTTTATTGTCTGACACTTGGTCCTCACATTAACTGCCTGTAACTTTCCCCAGTCATTGTAGCAATAAAGACAACAGGGCTCCCCATTTCCCACCACATTCCCCAGAAGCCTTTTTTGGATGCTCTTGGAAGTAAGTGAAAGAAACCAAGGCCACTGATTTTTGGTAAGTATTCATCCCAGAAAGCTCTTGGCATTACGTTCTCCCCTTTCCACTCACCTCTGTATATTTTTTAGTGTTTTATCTGAGGGGCATCTTTACATATGAATTGTTAGAAGTGTACAAGGTAAGTAATATTAAAGTCAAAAGAAAGTGTTCTTACGCTTTCCTAAAACCTGGACTTAACATCCATTTAGAACACAGGGTAGCAGAATGTCACCAACACATGCCAATTTGGTATAGGATTGTCCTGAAGGCAGTTGAGAAGCAGATATGAGAAAAGTTCTCTACTTTCCACGTATTAGCCGGAAAGCAGGACATAGATTTGTAAAAGTGCCCTCACCCAAGAGGAGGGAGAGGAGTCAATCACCAGAGACAATTTTAGGGCCTTCTCAACCCCCAGAGGACAACAGAGAAATCTAGATAACAAACTTTATTAAAACTAGGTCTTATCTACCGTTAATTTCCCTGTATATTTGCCATCCCACAGTTTGCCAGTCACTAGAAGCTCAAATTCCTTTTCCTTTGTCTTGTCACTTCTCTAAAATTTATTTATTTATTTTTTTACTAGGTGTTATATAAGCCCAAGTTCTAACTGCTCTTTGAGTTACTCAACTACGAGTATTTCCAGGTGTATTCACGATGCACACGCAAATAAACTTGTTTTTCCCTTGTTAACCTGTCTTTTGTTTAATTTGTAGGTTCCCAGTCAATGAACTTAATACGGGTAGAGGGATGACACTATTTTTCCCCCTACAATACTAAAACACTAAGTACCGGTAAATTGGATGAAATTAATTCAGCAGTTAAGGAGTTTTCTTTCATCATTTAGTCTATAGCTGTCTCCTGTGTTTCTTAAGCTTTTTCATAGTGCACATACTTTAAGCTTAAGATCATGCTCACTAACAATGCAAACATATAATTTTCAAAGTTTATGAAATTGGAAAAAAACAGCAAAAAAAAAAAAAAAAAGGACAAGAGAGAGCCCTTAAAGCAATATAAATAATGCAGAAGATATCAATACTCAAAGCTAACAACCCATGAGAATTCTGAGAGGACAATTATGCAGTTTGTGCCAGCGACACACTGACAAAGCATGGTGCTGCTCTCTAGTGCATGACACCTTGTTGAGTACCTGCATATCTGACAAAACGCTTTAAAAGCTGAAGTCAAGTCAGATTCTCACGATTTATGGTCATACCTCTATTCCTAATCCCTTCTCTTGAAATCAGATTTTAAAAATATTTCTTTTGGAAATAAATATGTTTTAACATTTCCTTAGGAAGAAACAATTCATCTTAGTAGAAGAGTTCCAGTTATGGAGTAAGACTGCCCAAGTTTTAATTTGGCTCCTTTGGGCCTCAGATTCTTTATGTGTAAAATGGGGATATTAGAAATATTATCATTTTCATGAATATGTAATAAGATAAAGCATAAAAATATTTAGTGTGGATCTGATACACAGTAAAAAATCAGCATAGCAAAAGTAATATTTAATATGGATAAATAATCTGGTGATAATGATGACACAACGCTGCCCACGGTAAGGTCTTTTTTCAATAAGTTGTTATTCACTTGTATTAAATATTTAAGAGTTTCAGGGTTTAGACAAATAGCTGAAATAATAAATAATGACTGGCATAGTCAATATTTGAAATTAGTTCACTAGATTTAAAAGATGGGTTAAAATCAGTGAAATGGGTTTTGACAGGAATAAATGGAAAAGACTGTATGCCAATTAATTTTTTTAAATATATTTTTATTGAGTTTTTTAGAGAGAGAGGAAGGGAGGGGGAGAAAGAAATATAGATTGGTTGCCTCCTATATGCACCCCTAGCAGGGAGTGAACCTGCAACCTGGACCTATGACCTGACCAGGAACTGGAAAAACTTGCAACCTTTCGGTGCACTGGCTTATAAATGATTAATGGAACAGTCAAAAATATCTAAGAATTTTAATTACCCAAATTTCAGTATTGAGATGCAATAGTTGGGAAGTAAACATAATCTTGAAATGAGTTCATCAGAACATAGGTTACAAGAAAGTACACTGTTTTTAAAGTTGTTCTCTGTTATGGACTGAATTGTGCTCCAACCCCCCACTCATATATTAAGCCCTAACCCCCAAAGTTACTATATTTGGAGAAAGGGCCATTTAGGGAGTAATTAAGGTTAAAGGAGGTATTAAGTGTGGGGCCCTCCCCTAATAGGACTGATGTCCTTATATAAGGGTGATGAAATATCAAGAATGTATGCAGAGGAAAAGCCATGTGAGGGCACAGGAGAAGCCAGCTGTCTACAAGTCAGGGGGAGGCCTCAGTAGAAACCAACTTTACTGGCACCTTGATCTTGAATTTACAGCCTCCAAAACTGTGAGAAAATAAATTTCTGTTGTTTAACAGCCTGGTCTGTGATATTTTGTTACGTCAGCCTGAGCCAACTAAGACACTAACCAAGAGAGAAGACTGTAATTATTGTCTGGAAAGTGTAAAAAGGGTTGGAGGCGGGTCGCCACAGTTAAGGGATTAGGGGAAGCAGTATTTAATACAGAATTATAACACCTTATCCTTCCTCCACTCAGTTTCCAGAATGCTAGCAGGAAGGCATATATCTGGAATATTCCTTTCTGGCCAGGCCCGGCTGGGCATGGCTCAGCGTTTGAGCATCAACCTAGGATCCAGGAGATCGTGGCTTGATTCCTGGTCAGGGCACATGCCCGGGTCGCCGGTTTGATCCCCAGTTGAGGCGTGCAGGAGGCGGCTGATCAATGACTTTCTCATCACTGATGTTTCTCTCTCTCTCTCCCTCTCCTTTCCTCTCTCTGAAATCAATAAAGATACATTTAAAAAAAAACCCAAAACAAGCAAACAAAAAATATCCCAGCCAGGTCTTCCTACTATGATACCTGCAATAGAAAGGCTATCCCCTGTGTTTCTGAAAAACCTTTTATGATCTACCACTTGTAATCAGACAGAGAATAAGACAAAAAAGCAATGTGGAGGAAGCAGATATTATGCACATTGAAGGAAACTTTTAATTAAGTGTTATTACTCTATTCAGAATAGTAATGCATCCATGAAAAAGAAATGGAATCTTATATAAAACAAACAAGCAGAGAATAATTATTTTTAAAAATTGAATATAGCAGAAATGGAAACTTCAGAAAAGTTTTGTAAGATAAAGAAATTCTCATAGAAAGTACAACAAAACAAAATAATTTTTAGAAATACTTTAAGACAGAACATTTAAAAAAAAGTAAATGTAAGAAAATTAGAGGATCAGTTTAGGAGATTCAACATCAGACTAATAGGAAATCCAGAAAGAAAGACTGGAAAAACTAGAAAGTAGAAAATTATTAATAATTGCAGAGATTGTCCCAGAAATGAAGGATATGAGTTCCTAGATTGTGCCCAGTACAATAGCTGAAAATCAATTGAACACAAGGGCATTTAACTGTACAGTTTCAGGGCTTCAGGGGTAAAGAGAAGATTATAAACACTTCCAGGATTAAGAATTAGAAAAGATTTTGATCTCTCAGTTACTCCAAAGATAGAGAATAATGGAGAAATGCCTTCAAAATTTGGAGGAAAATTATTTTGTATCAATGACACCATTCTCAGTGAGACTAATGGTTAAATACAAGGAGAGATTTGAGATAATTTCAGATGTGTAACCTTGCAAAAACAGTTTATATCTTATGCTGTCTTTCGCACAAAACCCCTGGAAAAGTTGCTTCCACTAAGGAAAGAATAAAGTATGAGATGCAAGGAGACAAAGGGATCTCTGTATTGAACCTGAAGATAAATCTCAGGATCCTGGCATTTCCAATGCGTAAACCAATCCAGCTGGAGAAGATCAGAAGCCTCTGAAGACGTCTCTCCAAGAAGAAAGTTATGCAGTCTTAATAAATTTCAAACAATTCAGTGAGAGTTAGGGCATAAAAAAACCAAATCAATGGAAGTCAGTAGCCTTAATACCAAGAAAGCATACAGAAAGTTGTTCAAGAAAGGAAAAATAACCCTAGTGCAAAATATAACCCAGTCAACATCTACAAAACTATAATCATGTGAACCCTGAATACTGATCTAATTAGTTATAACTCTCAAGTATGGGGACACTTTTGCAGTAGGGAGGGTGAGAGAATGAAAAAAAAAAAGCTAAATCCACGTTTTGCATAGTGGGAAATGAACAAATTGATGTTTAAGTTTTTTTAATGCACCAATATAACAATGTTATCGAACAATATGAAGGTAAATAAACACAAACAAGTGAACTCTGGTGAGAAATGTAGGCATCAGGGAGGACAGGTGAATGAGTCATTTCATAATTCTTGTGGAAATGTTTGACTCATTAAAACAGGTGTATATAATTTTTTGTGTTGATCAGGAAAACTTAATTACAATTTTAGAAAGAGCTAATGCTGGTTATGTTTTATTTGTTATAATATTTGCACTTGAGCTCACCTGTGTTATATTCTCTTATTATTGCAAACACTTAAATTAATTTTGGTGTTTGCCACATACGTTTGAGAAATGTCTTGTTTTACTTATAATTAGATGCTTTACTCTATAGAATACATGGTCAAAAGTTATTTATGGTCTAGCTAGCATAGGATTGTATTGCATTTAACAAAAGCTTTTATATTACTGAATTCTGATCATATGAAAAGCCAGCTAAGATGAATTTGAGGAATTACTAACTTTGTAAGCGACCTCAGGATGTGCTGATGTTGCATATAATACAGGAAAAGTCAGACGCCCTCACTTGCAGTACAGAAATGAGTGACAATGCATGATGACTATGGGGGTGGGTGGAAGAAGGTATGGGGGGAGATGGTGATGGGGGAAAAAAAGAAAAGAAAGAAAAAGGGAAAAAAAGAAATGAGTGATAAGTGACCATGGATTATAAATTCCCACCTCACCATAAAATTTGACATCAAACAATATTTACCAAACCTGCAGGTTTCCTAATTGACTCCCACTGCTCCTTGTTTATTTGAAGCTCTAGTTCACATTTGCCTCTCTTGATATTCCATCTCATTTGAAAATATTTTCTTTTCTTCTCGCTTCATTATCGATTTCTTTTTTTTCTTCAGTCGCTTTATTATTTGTAAACACTTTGCTGAGCTTTTTGACACTTAGTTTGCAGGAGGGATGATTTGCTGTTTTAGTAAGTTCCTTGCTGAAATTTAGAGCACTGAAAAATTAGAGAACCATTAAAAGATAATGTTGTGCAAGTTATTGGTGTCAAAGAATTGAAGCTAAAGCCTCACCTGTTCTCATGGCTTTTCCTTTCTCTTCCCGCTCTAGTATTTACTGCTTGGTCTCCCCTAGGCATGGAACTCATTACATTCTACCTATCATCAGGCTTTTTATCTGATTAAGGAGATTATTTACTGCTCTTGTCATTTTACCATGAAAAGAGAAACAATAAAGCAAACAATGAACTTAAGAGACCAATAAGAAATGACAGCTTTTTAAGAAAGGTCAAGCTTATTATCTTGATGTCAAAATACTTAAAGAATTTCCAAACCATTCTGGCCCTTTCTATCCCTCTAGTACACATATACACAGAGCCCCAAGAAAAACCATATCCTTAAGTATCAGCATATAGACCCCTGGATAAATGCCCCATTTTTATAAGTACGCTACATGTAATCCAAGCCAGAGTTTCACCCATTTACATTTGAACATTTGAATTCCAGTATTTGAAAAGAAAGCAAGTTGGTCCAGGAAGGACTGATGTCGCCCTGATAACAAGGTTGTCATTATCAGTTTGCCAAAAGGACGACACTCTGAACAAGTTGCTTTTTTGACAATTAATAACGCTCTTTCAGTAGACCCTTGAGTAAGTGCAATGGTTCAGGCATGTTTAACCAGGAGGGTATACTAGCTATTTGCTACCTTTTGGCATCTCTAATGGTTCCCTCATTTCCTACTGGCTTTTCCCTGGCGTGTAGTATGGTGAAGAGAAGTCAGCCTGCTGGTGTTTAATCAAAGAAGCAGAAATGCCAATTTCTTCCTCTCACCACATTAGTCAGCCGAAGGGAGAGGAAAGGGCTGAAGCTCAGCCAGTTGAACTATATTGAGATGCACTCTGAATCCTCAGCAAATGATGCAGAGAAAACAGGTTGGTGTTTCTTCGCTACAGAGGCAGTGGTCTCATCAGATTGTTCCAGTGACCAGCCCAGGCCTGCAATTGGTTTCCTAGTCCTTTGAAGTGTGTTGCAGTCACCCAGTCTAGCTCTGTGGCTTCCCCATCTCCACTACGCATCCTTAGTACCTATGTTTCCAGTCAACCTTCTATGACTTTGGTAAGCATCAGTTTCTTAGGCAGGCATCAGTTTCTGTTGCTTACAGTCAGAAACTCCTAAGTGATACAAAGGACATTTTTCTAGAAGCCTGGCTAAAAACACAGTTACCATGTACAAACTACCCTTCATTGCCACATGTGCCATGCAAAAAAAATGTTATTCTGATAGTAATCTCCAGGAGAAGTTAGCAATAATTTTTGTTTTTATTTTTGATGGGCAGAAAGAATAGGACTGGAAGTAAATCACCTTTTTTCTCAGACTAGGCTGATTATGCTCTATCTTTTCAATGATGCCATCTCTCAAATTCATCTTGAGATTTTCATTAGTGGTTATTTGTGTTCTGCTTGGGATGACAGAAAACCAGCTGTGTACGTCCGTTCAGACTGCACTAGTCTTAGAAATGAGCTGTCATGTAGACTCCCGTGATCTCTAGTCCAGAGTTGTTCAGTCATCATAAATCGTCAATGCTGAGAGGGAAGCAGCAGGCTTTTCTCATTGCTCTAGTTCCCCTACCTATGAGGCTGTGGACAGGCTGTTTTTCCTTTGGGGCCTCAATGTCCATTTTTCCAATAAATATAAATGTCTGTAATTGCAGATTATGAATGACAGTGGCATCCTTATATCACTCTCTGCATTCAGATTTTTGCTCAATTTTATATTAGTTTAATATTAGTTATTTGAAGGGGGAAAGCCTATTTAATAGGTTATACCACAATTTTAGGTAAACAGACACATGCAATCCTGAATTTAATTATGATAATAATTTAATAATAATGATAATAACAGCAGTGCCAAGCTACAATCTATTGATTAATGGCCCAGCTACAAGAAGTTGCATAATAAAATATTTTAAGAGAGGCTGTATTTTGAGATTTCTACAAAATCAATTACCCTGGCTGCATGAGTCAATGAATCAGTTTCTAATTGCTAAAAATAAAAACATTTCAGTGTAAACATTTCTTTAAATTTGACTTTTACGATCGTAAAAGTTATTTTTTGCACATTTGAAAGAGTCAAGTGGTTCTACAATACTTATTAAGAAAAATAGCACTGCCTCCACCCATTTCAGTTTCCTTGGAGGCAGACTTCATTCAACTGGTTTAGCTTTTCAGCTATTACTTTTGGTAGTTTGCCTCCCCTGGTGTTAGTATAATAGCAACATTGCTATTTCTTATTCTCTCTGTTTTGGATAGTATCCACTGAATTCCCACTGTGGAAGATGAAGAATTAGCTCTCTTTTGCTCACTAGGTCCCAGAGATAAACATGCATAATTTCCCAACTCTATCATTCCACTAAAATTATTGTATAATTTGGATTAAAATTATTCAAGTTACCTTATTGTGCTTATGCAAGCACTATCCACAAAGAAGCTAAGTATAAATCATGACCACTTTTCTTTCTTTAAGCAACTTTTTGTTTTCTGAATGGCTAATTGTCTTATTTTGTTGTTGGCTTTAATTTCTATGCACTAATCCCTGCAAAATGCCCCAGTTCTCCCAGTTCTATCAGATACCCTATGATTTTTTCTTTCTGAGCTGCTCCATTCCTGCTCTTGCTGTCCAATAACTTGCTACATTCCTGGGATAGTCCTTCGCATTAATCCAAGAGATCATCTGTGTCTCTTTCTTAAAGGAAAGAAATCCCTTTTTCTGGATTCCACATTTTCGTTTTTCTTGGCTGCTCCCTCACTTCAGTGAAGATTCCTTCAGAAGTTTCCTACAAAAGGGTGCATGGCAGGTAAATTTGGAAGCTCTGGAAAGTCTGAAAATGTCTGTTCTTACCCTTGATTTGTCAGTTTGTCTAAGAACAGAAAACTAGAGTCAAAATTTTTTTACTTCAGTTTAATTTATTTTTATTGTCTTACAGATTTCAGCACTGTTCTTGAGACATCCAAAGCCATCGCGCTTTCTGTTCTCTGCCTGTGGTCTCCTTTATCTTTCTTGAAGCTTTAGAATTTCCTGTGGAACCCATAGTTCTGAATTTTCATTCTTAAGTGCTCTGGAATAGATCCATTATATCCACTCAACAAGCACTTAATTGACACTTTCAACTTGGAATTAGTGTCTTTCTAGTTCAGAGAAATATTCTTGGTTGCTTATTTAATGATTTCTTGGGCTCTGGCCTCTCTGTTCTTTCTTCATTTGGAACTAATCATTCAAATGCCCTGCCTTTGGAATTGGTGCCTTAATTTTCTTACCTTTTTTTCTTTCTTTCTCCATTTAACTCATCGTTTTGTCACTTTTCTGTGAGATTTCTTTGATTTTATCTTCCAACTGTTAGGCTAAAATTTTCTTTTTCTGTTATAATTTAATTTTTAAATAGTTCTCTTATTCTGAACAAGCACATTATATTTCTATTCTTGTTTCACGAATGCTTTCTACAGTCTAGCTTCTTATCTTTTCTCCAAGAATAACCAAAAAGGGGACTAATTTTCAGAGCGTTTTATTAGTAAGAAATGAACTAAGGTTTAATTTGTTTTAACAAATGTGTGTATCTGTAGCATCTCACATAGTGAGAGACGGAGAGTAGGCTCTGCACAAATATTTACTGAGTGAATGGATACACCAAAAAAATGCTAAAATTAAACCACTGTTTTTACTAGTTATGCTTTCAGTTTACACTATCATTCTTTTTTAACTTTAGACCTATAGCTTATTTTAAGATAAGGGTAGGGAAATGTTTAAAAGATCAGGTAAATATTTAAAACTTTGTAAGCCGTATGGTCCCTGTTGAAGCTACAAAACTCTGCCATTGTCAGTGAAAACAGCCATAGAAGAAACATAAGCAAACACATGCGGCTGTGTTCCAATAAAACTTTAATTGTAAACACTAAAATGTCAAGTTTATATATTTTCACATCACAAAGTATTCTTTTTTTTGATTTTTTTCAATCATTTAAAAATGTAAAAATCATTTTTTTTTTTAGCTTACAAACTGTTCAAAAGCTGGAGGTGGCCAGACTTGGTAAACAGACTACAGTTTGCCTCCCCTTTATTAAGGTGTGATTCTTTGTTTAAAGGCATACAGAGAAATTCAGATGATTAATTCCCTCTAGTTGTCAGCATAGCCATTTAGCAAATACATCTTTATCACCCATTACAGTAGGATTTCTTTTCAAACTATTTTCAAGAAGCCTAGTATGGTAAATTTAAAATCTAGTTTGCTTGGGTATCATGGTTTCCATGTTATGATGATGATATTTATCAAAGCATTTTGTTCATCTTTCAAAGTTGTCACTGGTTTCAGAAAACAAACAAACAGGTAATTCTTATTTCAATTATTTCACCTTGCTCAAACTCATAATCATCTTTGAATCCCTCTTCTCCTCGCCTCTTCCCCCCATCTCTCAGAGCCAATCAATTCCCAAATCTTGTCAGGTTTTCTGTTCTTCAAATCGTAAATGTCTTCGTTTCTATTTCCATCCACAGCCTAGTTCAGGGACCTCATCAATGATTATATTTTGTGAAATAAACACTTTATGTACTCTATTTCTCTTCTGTCAATCACCTGTCTCCATAATCCTCTGAACTGTGAAGATGGTACAAATAGGGACTCTCATTAGAAAACCCGACACAAGGTCTTTTTCCTTACAAGGACAGGCTTAGGACACTTGTCAAAACTACAAGACATCCAGCTTAGAAACAGGTACAAAGAAAATAGTTTTCAATGTCATAGGTCATGACAGAAAACAAATTGCATGGCTAGGTTACATTAACCAGAACCAATTATTCACAGAATTTGCAACTGAGCAATTGAAAAAGAGAGAAAGTTCAAGTGGCAGGCAAAAAATAACTAGCTTCAGGATCAGAAAAAAAATCCTTCAACCAGATCTCTCTGTTTTTAGACTTAACAGCGTGAGTTTCCCTGTGTAAAAGTCTTCTGATTCGACTCTGAATATCAGACCTTGATATTCAGGCACCAGGATATTACTTTTAAAATTTCTGCTAGTTAGATTTCTTGAACTTCACCCAAATTAGTAAGTATATTAGATATGAATAAAGGTGCAACCAGAGACTTTTTCACGCCCTATTTCACAACCCCACATTATTACTTTTCAATTTTCTGTTGGCAACCATAAATGTAACCCTCCTTATGAAGTGCCAATTAAATTTAAGGAACAGAAGATACAGAAGGTTGTCAGATGTCTCTGATACACTGGACTCTCTAAGACACCTGTGTACCCCAGACACATCCTCCCCAAACCTATAAGAGCAAGTTAAATGTTCAAGGCAATTGACCACATTTTGAAATTTCCCTGCCTTTAAACAATGTTGGTTGATCTTTACTTGACAAGGCCCTAAACTCAACAATTCTCCACTGCCAATCTTGTTCTCATCTCTGGATCTTCTAGTCTTTGTATTCACAGATGACCTTTCTGTCTGGAAACCCTGACTTTATACAGTGGATTGTTGTTTAATTTTCTTCTTTGCCTCTGGAAAAAAATCTTCTGCCCACAGTCAGCTCAGGTCTTTAAATCTCCCTCACCTGTTTTGTGGTACTTCAAGCCCAGACCTGCAGTTCTTAATCATTCCCCAGAAAACCCTAAGGAAAGAGACACACTACCATAGAATGAAAAGTTTGGAGAAACCCCATGTTGGATTTCAATGGTTGGATAACTGAGAAGCCAAGAGGAAAAGCTGGAAACTTGTATGACACTATTAATTTTTTTTTTAATCCTTACTTGAGGAATTTTTTTTATTGATTTTTTTAGAGAGAGTGGAAGGGAGAGAGGGAGAGAGAGATAAATCGATTAGTTGCTTCCCACTTGTGCCCTGACCAGGGCTGGGGGACCGAATCTGCTACCCAGGTACCTGCCCTTGACCAAGAATTGAACCTATGACCTTCAGTCCACAGGTTGGTGCTTTAGCCATTGAACCCTCCAGCCAGGGCAATTTTTTGATGGTATAAATAAAAATTTTTGATGTTATGGATAAAGCTTATTTATCAGATTCCCAAATGATGCAATTTTAGGTGACCTGGCTAACATGAAAGGTGACAGAGCTAATATTTAAACAAATGGTTGTCTTTGAATGAATAGGTATGGGGTTACTTTTATTTTCTTCCCTGGATTTTTAGTATTTCCTAGGTGTATTATTTTTTAAGAAGAAAGGTTATTTTAAAAGATGCAAAAAGTATCAGAACATACCTGAACATTGAGTTAAACACAACAACATGATATCTAAAAGTCAGATATAAAAAGTATTGCACTCATGTTTTATTTTTCTAGAAAACCTGTTCTAAAAATATGAAATAGTAAAGACATAGCTTGTCAGCTGTAAGGGACAGACTTATCAGCTGTCAGCATGTGGGGGGAAAATTGGGATCCTATAGGCACAGAAGCCGACTTGATAACAGCAAAAAATTAATGATCATAAGCTGAATACATAGAAATACAGTGTCGAAATTAAAAACAAGGCTATTAATGAAAGAACATACCTAAATATTTTTATGCTAAGGCATAGTTGAGTATGAATATAAATATAGTCTGAATTTCATTCATGATAAGAGAAATTCAACTTGTTTACATCAAAATATAGTTCACCTTTCAGATGACCAAGATCAAAGAGTCTGATCTTGGTATCAGTGAAGAAATGGTGGAATCATTCATATAATCTTTATGAGTTTACATTTGTAATACTTTTAGAGAGAATAATTTGGCATCTATCAAATTTATAAATATACCTACCCATTGTGGTGAATTGTGCTGGTATTCGAAATACTGCTTTCCTTCCCAAACACATTGATGTCAGGCTTGACCATGTGACTTTTATAATGAACTGTGAGTAGAGGTGAAATGCGTTATTCCCAAACAGACTCCAAGAACTATCATGATTAAGTATGTCCTCTTTTCCTTCTACCAAAAGCCCCGTATATGCTGGAAAGGCTCCTTCAGCCTAGGTCTTAGAATAGAGATGATGTAGGAAAGAGCCAAAGCATCCTGCCATGGAGATGTAATGTGAGTGACAGGTAAACCTGTATTGTTGTAAGCTACTAAGAATTTGACATCATTTGTTATTATGGCATAATTTAGTCTAAGCTGACAGAAACAGTATTTTACTCAGTGATTTACTTATTGGAATTTATCTTATAATTATATTCATGAATGTATATGATGATAGATGATACATAGATAGATGTTACAAATGTTAAGAAACAACCTAAATACTCATTAATAGAGAACTGGCTAACGTATGATTCAATCACATAAAAATACTATAAAGCTGCAAAAAAAAAAAAAAAGTTTTTATGTATTAATATGGATTAATCTCACACATATATTTTCAAGTATGTAAATAAGGAGACAAAAATAGTTATGTATTTGTAAAAGACTATCTCTGAAAATTGCCTCTGCTTAGGAAAAGTAGATGACAGATGAGTAAGTTTGGAAAGGTGATTTTTTAAAAATTTCATACCCTGTTGTACATTTAAAATTTTGAATGTCAGTGAATGTATGATTCAAAAGAAAAATTACATTGTAAATAATAAAAAACTAAGATATAGTATTTGAATAGATCATATCTGGATTTTGGAGTTCTGTTCTACCCATAATTCTATGCTATAATCAATCCGGCTTTTGTTTAACATATTACCTTTCCATTTTAGCTACTAAATAACTCTAACCATTCATTATGTCCAAGCTCAATTCCATGACATCATGCAGTTTTGACTTACCAATATAGCCTGCTTGGATTTTTCCCCTTCTCTGAACGGTAGTAAACAGAGTTGGTGCCCTACCTAGAACTGCTGGGCTGCTGCACCCACGCTGCACCTACTGTAAAGACTCACATCTTCAGCCTTCTCTGGAGAATTGTCTTTGGCCAACAGAAGCCATCTTATGCTGGGGTTTCCTGGGAGGTTTTGGCACCCTTCCCAGAGGAAGTTTATAGCCAGAGCTGACTGATACAAGAGTTAAAAAGTGCTCAGCTCTTGTGCATTAAGATGAAATAACTTTGAGGTGGTGCCACACATGCTCCAGAGCTCCCCATGGAATCAGGCGCTGAAATCACTGAAAGCTTCTTCCCGTGCCTACCCTGATTTCTTCCTTCCTCATCAGTTTCTTCTGCTAACTTTTGTTGGGAGGATCCTCAGGACACTGTATTTATCAACATTATAAGAAATATACTGTGTGTGTGTGTGTGTGTGTGCGGAGGGGAGGCAGCGTCATTGAGAAGGTCAGTGGGGGTTGTGCTTTGTGCGTTGGACCTTGCAGGAGAGCATGCTAGTACAAATCTAAGTTTCCTAGCAGTAATGAGAATGGTAGAATCTTGGATTAGCGGAGACCAGCTAATGGCATTTAACTGTTGAGTGAAGTAGGCCTAATTACTGTAATGGGCGGTCAGGAGGATCTGAGTTACAAAGATCTATTGAAAACGGCTGATAAAGCATACATTATAGGAGTAAGATGGATGCACAGCCAGCAAGGGTGTTGCTTAATAAATAATAATAAAAATATTAAGACCAAAGAAACAGTCATAATACCTTACCCATTTTCCAGTATGATTCAGGGCTTAGACTCAAAATCCATGATTAAAAGAGGGATCAGTTTCCCATGAGGAAGGGTCTTATAACTTTATAGAACAAACACATAGTAGCGAGTTCCCAAATCCTTCCGTAAGTAATCTATGTCATTTACTTGAGTAATAATATGCTAAAATAAGGTAATGCCCATCTATTTTGAGGACCTATTCAAATTATCTGCTTCATACTGAAAAGTTGTAGTAGTTTGCCTTTTTCGAAGAATTCATTTATTTCATCAAAGTTGTCAAATTTATGTGTACAGAGTTTTTGTAGGATTCCCTTATTTTTCTCTGATGTCTGTAGAGCTGTAGGAATATCCCTGTTTCAATCTTGATATTGGTAATTTCTGTTTTCTTTCTCTTTCCTTATCAGTCTTGCTAGAGGTTTGTCATTTTCTTTATTGATTTTTGATTTTTCTATGGTTATTTTTTCTTTTTAAATTTATTTTCCTCTTATTTTTATTATTTCCTTTCTTCTGCTTGATTTTGGTTTATTTTACTCTTCTTTTCTAGGATGCTGAGATGGGAGGCTTAAATGCTTGATTTGAGATTTGTTTTCTCTTTCTAAATCATGTATTGCGTGCTATAAATTTTCTTCTCTGCACTGTTTTAGTTGTGTCTTATAAATGTTACATGCTGCATTTTCATTTTTATTCAGTTCAATGTATTATTATGATTTTCCTTAATATTTTTTCTTTGACCCATGAATTACTTAGAAGTGTGTTATTTAGTTTCTAAGTGTTTGAAAATTTTTCTATTATCTTTCTGTTATTGTTTGCTAGCTTTATTCCATTGTGGTCAGAGAACACATCTATATGATTTCAATTCTTTTACACTTTTTGAAATTACTTTTATGGGCTAGGATAAGGTCTGTCATGGTATATGTTCCATGAACATTTGAAAATAATATACATGGTAATGTTTTTGGGTGGAGTGTTTCATAAATGTCAATTAGATCCTGTTAGCTGATGGTATGGTTGAGGTCTATATCTTTGCTGATTTTCTCTCTAGTTGTTTCACCAGTTGTTGAGGTTTCAGTTACATTTGTGGATTTCTTTACTTCTTTAAGTTCAATCAGTTTTGCTTCACATATTTTGAGCTCTTGTGTTTGATGTAGACATATATAAGATTGCTGTGTGTTCTTTCATTATTATATAATATTCTACTTTGCCTCTAATAATATTTTTTTTGCTCTGAAGGCTACTTTGTTTGATAATAATATAGCTTTCCTTTTGATTAATTTTCCATCCATTTACTTTCAACCAGCTTATAACGTTATAAGTAAAATGAAGTGGGATTTTTTTTGTTGTTATTTTGTTTTGTTGGGTTTTTTTTGTAGACAGAATATAGTTAGGTCATGTTTTTAAATCCACTCTGCCAATTCTTGTCTTTTAATTAGTCTATTTAGACCATTTACATTCAGTGTAATTTCTGATATATTAGGGCTTAAATTTGTTATTTTATATTTCTTGTTTTCTGTTTTGTTTCTCTGTTTCCTTTTTTTTTTAACTTTCTGTGGGTTGGCTGAATATATTTTAGAAGTCCATTTTGATTTGTCAGTAATGTTTTTCAGAGTACCTCTGTATAGGTTTTCTTAGTGATTGCTCTTAGTATTACATTATATATACATAACTTACTATAGTTTACTGATGTCATCATTTTTGCCAATTCTAGTGAAGTATAGCAATCTTACTTCCTTTTATGTATTTTTGTTCTCCCCCATTTATAACATACTTGTCTTTAATATTTCCTCTATATACATTTAGAAATTCATTAGACAGGGTTGCAATTTTTGCTTCAATCATCTATTATAATTTAGAAAACTCAAGAAGAGAAGGGCAGCCTATTGTATTTACCATATTTTTGCTTACTGTGTTTTTTCTTTTCTCTTAATGTTTGAAAGTTTCTCCTATTATTTCCATTCTGTTTAGAAAACTGTCTTTTGCCATTGTTTTAGCATAAGTCTGTTGGTGACAAATTCCCTCAGTTTTCCTTCATCTGAAAGATTACCCCTTTATTCCAGAAAGATACTTTTACTTGATATAGGATTATGGGACGATATTTCCTTTTTTCTGGCACCTGAATAATATAGTGACACTTCCTTCTAACCTTCATGGTTCTGATGAGAGTTTGATGTCATTGGAATTGGTTTTCCCTTTCAGGTCTGGTGGTGTTTCTTTCTGGCTGCTTTCACAATTTTTACTTTGTCTTTAGTTGTGAAAAGGTTAATTGTGATACATCTTGGCATGAGTATCTTTGAGATTATATTATTTGGTGTTTGCTCATCTTATTGAATCTGTAGGCTTAAAATCTTATCAAATTTTATGTTTTCAGCCCTTATTTTTTTTTGAGTACTTTTTCAGCCCCACCTTTTTTCTCCTCTGCTTTTAAGACTCTAACAATACAAATGTTAGATCTTTTATTATGGTCCCACAGGTCACTGAAACACAGCTTGTTTGTTTCCCCCCCATCTCTGTTGCTTAGATTGAATAATTTCCATTGTTCTATAGTCTAGTTCACTATTTCTTTCCTCTGCCCATCCATCTTGCTATTGAACCTCTCTACTGAGTATTTTGTTTATTGTTTTTTTCCAGTCATAAAATTTTTATTAAAAAAAATTCTTCTATGTCTTTATCAAGACTTTTTTTTCTTTGTTTTATTTTCTATTTTTTGGTTTATTTCAAGTATGTTCATAACTTCTTGTTAAAGCATTTTTATTGTGGCTGATATGAAGTCTTTGTCAGATAATTCTAACATCTCTGTTACCCTGGAGTTGGCATGTATTGATTTTTTTTTTTTTTTTAATTCAGTTTGAGAACTTTCAGGCTTTCTGTATGAATGATTTTTTTTATATTGAAATATAGAAATTTGATTGGTCTTACAATTTATAAGACTGGATCTTATTTTATTCTTCTGTTTTAGCTGGCTTCCTCTGACACTGACCCACTGTCTGCCTCTTTCCTGCCAGGTGGAGGTAGAAGTTCAGATTCCCCACTTGGTCTCCTTTGCCACCTGAGATAGGGGAAACCCTATGACTGCTAAAGGGCATGGGAGTTTCAGCCACCCGTGTACTTGTCACTGATAACACAGTGGCCATGTTACTGCTTGGGTTATGGTGTAAGTCCTAATCTTCCACTGGGCTTCCTCTGACTGCCCCCCAGTGAGGAATGGGAGAACACCTCATCACTGTTGGCTTAGGTGGAAGTCTAGGCTCACCGTATGGTTTTCATTTACGCTGACATGGAGGCTGGCCTGACTACCACAGGTGAGGAGCATGAAAATCCCAGGGCCCTCTTAACTTTCACAGACATGACCTTAGTGGGTGTGTGGGGATACCTCATTATATTATATACCTCAGGAGATAATGGAGTCTAGGCTCCCCACTTACCCTTTGCTGGCAGAGGCAGGCGTGAGCCATAGTTTTTTCTGTGTTGTTTGGCTGAAGTAGAGCTATTATTCCCTAAGAGTTTTCCATTTTGCTAGTCTGCCTTATTCCTGGTCTTTTGGCTAGAGATACTAGAATTTGCTTGGCCTTTGTTTGTCTGTACACGTTGCCAGCTTCTTCAGTTCCAAGTCTGGAATATATGGACAAAAAACAAAACAAAGCAAAACAAAACCCCTAAACAAACAAAAACACAAGGAATTCACCACTGTGTCATTCATTGGATCCCCAGCTGGTCAACTTTCTTCTCTCTGTTTTTCAGTGTCTTCTTGCATTTGTTTTATACATAATGCCCAGAGGTTTTTGTTTTGTTTTGTTTTTTATCCCTATTTAGTTAGAGGAATAGGAAAAAATACATTCACTCCATTTTCTTGGAAGCAGAAGTCTTAAGACTTTCAAAAAGAAAAAAAGATAAGAACTTCACTGTTTTAGGACTTATGTTTTCCCTACTCAATCAAAACTAAATTTCACACTGTATTTTATTCTAGAAACAGAAGTTTTCTAACTCCTTTTTATTCTCAGAGGTTTAAAAATAAAACCTCCAACCCTTTTCCAATCCTCAAATTGATAGTTCCCTATTTGACTTTAATAAAGCTTTCATCAAGTGTCAGTTGATCAGATGGTTTGTGTGACCCGATAAGGTGACACAGAACCTCTTTTCAAACTGACAGAATATTCAAAGCCTTTACTCTTCCCACCAGTAAAGCTGCTTCATAAATGTCAGATTCTTTTAAAATTGTGTTGCTCACAAGTGCATGTATTATTCATCTGACTGAGGTATCCCACACTGTCAAGGGGGAAAATTGCAAGAAATCTATCTCTGAGCTTCCCTTTGATGCTATGAGAAGATCTAGAATGAGTGGACTGGAAGATGATTATATTTTTCCTTAACCTTCTGGTTAAACTGACAATATCTGCCTCACACTTTATATTACCATATGACATGTCCCCTAGGAGGATGGCCCTAAGAGCTTGAGTCACTCCCCAAAAGAATAATTAGTTGTGTAATCTAAATTACTGAGGAAATACTGATGCTGACAAATGGCCACTCACATTTCTTTAGCTCTGCACATGATGCTTTATGAATGGGACATAAAGTGGCAACAACAGCAGAAGCTGAAAGGTATCTAGGTATGTTCTTCCAGTACATAACTTACAAGGACAGGCCTTAAATGAAATAAAATTATACAAAGATAAGACTGGAAAGGACTTTAGAAGTCAGCAAATCATCACCCCTCCTTCCTTCTCCTGATATTTTATAGGTGAGAAAACCAGACAGCTTCAAGTGACTTGCCCAAGCTAGCTAGTGACAAAACTAAGACTCGAGCTTACACAGATTTCATCCATTATTCTTTTATAAACACCATATGGTTAGCAATAATGACTGTCAAAATGCTGGTTGATTATTCTGGATTAGAGCAGAAAATGATCGACCTACCATAAAAGTGCAATTGATGTGACCTTTGGGAACTGATTTTTGCAAAAGTCAAGATTTTGATGACTAAGTCATTCAAAACCAACAAGGAGTTGCAGGAAATGGACTGTGATTCATCCAGTGGGGAGGACTCTTCCTTGTGACAATCTCAAGTCTTCTTTACTGTCAGCTGAAATGTGAGCCAAACCTGGGCCCCTCTGAGGTCTCCCACCAGTAAATCACAGAGTACAGCCCAAGTTTACTTGTCTCCCAAAGTGGGTCCTAGTTGGGCAATAGTTCTAGGACTCCTTTCTAATTCCATTTTAGAGAATGACCTCTAGCCGACCTTTATTCTCTTGAAAGCTTAAATTGGATGTGGTTTCCAACTTCCTTTGCTATCTTAAATTACGTAGTTCAGCTGATTAAAAGTTGTAGATTCTACATAGAGTTATAAGAGTACTTGTAGTTCATAAAATAGCTGCTCATATTTTAAATATAACCTATATATGTATATATGAAGGTTTCAATATGAGTTTGTAAGACCTAGATATGTTTTATGAAATATATTTGATATCAAAAGCTACTCTAATTTAGTGTTCCTGTGATTATTTACTGTTAGAAAGAGGAATGTAAAATACTGTCATGTAAAAGCCAGAGATTGTTTCTAATAACCATATTTTCTGAACCCCAGGTCTGTGTATACAGTAAGAAAGCATAATAATAAGTAAAACCTGGACTCGCAAAAGATCCAGATCTTATGATTCATTAAGATCCATTAATTCCTAAAAACTCTTAATTGTGGCAATGACCAGAATTTTTCTCTTAATATTTACCTTGAGTAATTTTTGAGTCTTTTATATCTGTTAGATCATAGTTTTTGCAAATATCTGATAATCACTCAAATATAATAATGCATAAATTGCAATAAATAAATACTAATAAGTAAGAAAAAAGTTTAGTAGATGAGAAAGGGCCAGTGGGGGGGGGGGGGGTTTAATATAAGGCTGTTGGGAAACACTTCTTGGGTACTCCTGTTTCTGCATATTTTCTGAGTAAAAATACTGATAGCTTTTGTTCCTATCATTTCAAGGGTGTTTGTACGACAATCAGCCTTGAAAGATGGAGAAAGTACCTCCCTTGGAAGATAGGGAAGCTTTATTTCTTTTCCAGGATAATAAAGATAATATCTCTCTCTATGGAAAAAGTGGGACAGGTTTACTAACAGACCTTGGGGGAGACTGAGATTTTCTTTTCTTTCTTTTTTTTTTTTAAAGTAAGCATTTTGTTAAATATGTCTTTATTGATTTCAGAGAGAGGAAGGGGGGGAGAGAGAGAGAGAGAAGAGAGAAACATCAATGATGAAAGGGTCATCCATCGGCTGCCTCCTGCATGCTCCCCACTGGGCTTTGAGCCCGCAACCTGGGCATGTGCCCTGACAGAGAATTGAACAGCAGCCTCCTGGATCCTAGGTGGATGCTCAACTGCTGAGCCACAGTGGTCGGTTGAAATTTTCTTAACCTGAGATTCTGTAGATTTAATGTGTGCTCACTGAGAGCACAGCATCCACTTGGGTATCACCCCATGGAACTTGGGGGCTAGGGGAACTGATGAGAACATGCAATACATATAATAAAGCCCTTTGTCTCTGGCCCACGAGTCTTATATCATCTGCTATCATCTAAGAAACTATGGCAAGCTAACTTGATAACTTGAAAGCAGAATAAAATCTTAGATCTTTCACAGTTCTTAACATAAAGTGACATTATCAGTGTTCAAATGCCACCTTTCCACCATACTTAGCTAGGACATCTAGCTTAGCCATTAAAGCTGAGTGGGCCTATTAGGAATTCCAAGGAAGAGCACTACTGGCAAAAGAAACAGGATTAAAAATCATGTGGGTAGTCTACCTCCTGGTCAATTATGGTAATATATTTTAACTGAAGACACTGTCCCACATTTCACATTCTCCTGGAAGCAAAATATAAATGTGAGAGTGTCACCATAGGTGGTCCAGAAAGGTAATGATGGGGCATTGCCCTTCTAAATGCTGTCATGGGCACAACAATTATATCCTCTGCTTTCCTAACTCTGGGTGTTCTTTCGGTGGCTTACAGCACCCATTGACATTTCCTGTCCAGGGCTATAATTTTATGTTGCCATTTTGGCTCTTTGACCCTGAACGTTAAACTTTTCTAAATACAGTTAGTAAGACATACCAAAGCATGATGACTGACAAAACACTGAACTTCAATTTAAGGAAAATGAGCCCTACCTTGTCGTCTCTGACATCAGGATGTTTGGGCGCATACTTCACTGTTCCATATAATAATAGAGATTTGAATGTAAGGGTAAATGCAGAGGGAGGACATTTAAATATAGGTACATCATTGAAATGAATAAAGTATCTGACAACTCAGAGGAAATGTTTGAACTGCGCTATTAATACACTAGCCACCTGAAATGTGGCCACTCCAATCGTGATGTGTTGTACGTACAAAGTACACACTGGACTTTGATGAGGGTGTGCAAACCAAAAAAATATAAATAGTCATTAATACATTTTATATTGATTCCATATGGAAATAATAATATTTTAGATATGTTAGATTAAATAAAATACAGTATTAAAATTAATTTTACTTTTTATCATGGCTACTAGAAAATTTTAAAATTACGTATGCAACTTTTTTCTGTTCTGTTCTACTTCTACTGGACAGTGCTGGGCTTAGCCTATTTCTTGTCTTCTACCTTAGTGATGTGAACTGAGTGGGCCCATAAGGAATCTTAGGGCTGACCCAATAGTTATAAACTAAATGGCGTCAACTGTTATACAGTAGATGAAAGAATCAAATCACTTTAAGTCTTTTGAATAGAAAGCCAGGCTCTTAAGGACAAAGGTCATGCATTGTTATAATCTTTTTTATTCCCTAGTAATATGTTTAGTCTCTTAGCTCAATGATTTTTGCCAGTTGAATGAATAATGAGGAAATTCAGGAAAAAGAAAATCTGCAAGTGTGGTGGTTCAGTATATGGAGAGATTTTACTCACTGATTCTGAACAGGATGCCTGTATATCACTTTTCCTAGCAGTCATTTATATTCATTTTAGAATGCAACCTTACAGTGCAATTTACCTTCCACTAGGTTTCACTGCCTCCCCAGAGAACTGGGCTGCAAATGCTTGTTTTTCTTATGCGTATCTTCTTCCATTAGAACACGCGGAGCAGTCACAGGGGTTAATTAAAGTGGGACTCACTTGGGCACAGATGAGTAAATCACTAAATACAAGGCCATTGCGTTTCTGAATTATTTTAAGATTGTGGCCTTAAAAAGTACTTTCAGTTTTTTGTGTGTGTAGAGACATAGAAAGCCCTAATAGAAAGGACAAAAGCAACAGTACCTCCAGGCTCTCCTTATGATGTCTCCAATCATTACTTCACCTGCTGATAGGAAGTGATACTAGTGACAGAGCAATGTTCCCCCAATACGAGGTCCACTGCCATTAGCACTTACTCATATGTGTTACAGCAGGAACAAATGAATGACATATGAGACACACAGGATAAAAGGTCCAGTGGTAATCTAAGATATATAAAGCCTACTTTCTGTGTCCTTTATTAGGTGTGATTAATGTAGATTGTCACATATCACTTATGTTATAAATAATAATATTGTGTATGCTAGGAAATTCATATCATAAATTGCAGAAACTTTGGAAGGGAGATGTTTTTCTTCTTTTATAATTAAAAATAAACTACATTTGAAAAAGATTAAGCAACTTGCCTAGAAACATAATACTGCTCATCAGTAGAAGGGTCAGAATTTGAACCCAAGGGTAGTCTAACTCCAACACCCATGCTATTTCTATTCAACCAATGTGACCTCTCCTCCAACGTAACAATGGCATCATTATAATGATAATAAAGAGGAAAAACAGAAATAGTTTTAGTGGCATTATCCTTACTAGCCTCCAGTCCTTCCTCCATCTCTCTTACCTCTTTCTCCCTCCCTCTCTTTCCTATTTGTCTCCCCCTCCCTTCCTCCTACTCTGCTCCTTTTACTTTCCCTTTCCTTTCTTTCTCTCCCTAAAAATTCTTGTCTTTCTTTTCTTGTTTCATCCATTTTTCCTTTCCTCTTTTCCAGTTTTTATGACCTAAGCTGCCGTCTTGCCAATGCCTTCAGAGAACCTTGCTGTGTGACCAAGTTCTGGCTGCTAGAGCAATGCAATACTACAAATATTCCACCAGCTTAAAACCCTGGAACGTTAGTGCTGGAAGGGAACTTGGAGCTTACCTAGCCTGATACCCTCTTTATACACCAGATGGAACTCCAGCCAAAGGCAGCGATGGGACTGCCCAAGGTTAGTGGGGAAGCCAGAACTGGAATCCTGCAACTCTTATTTTAGTTTCTAGAAAGGTGCAGGAAAATAAAGTAAAAATGTGAATGCAAACCTATTGACTGGTACTGAGTGAGGCCTCAGAAGGTGAAGTTCATTTTCTTGCTACATAAATTTGTTGAGAAAATGAATGAAATAATACATGTAAAAGTGCTCACAGCTTCTAGGGGGGAGGCCTGACTTAAATGAGAGACAATAGCTATTGCTTGAATATTAGAGAACAACTTTTCATAAGCTCAAGCCAAGCCTGAAGAAAGGAATTGGTGGACTGTAGACCATTTTATGCTGTTGAACTCAGATAATCAGAAGGCCTCTCTTTATATGTAATAAATGAGTTTTTACTGAATGCCAAGGAGATGCCTGTTTTACCATTGTTTAGGATCAATAAAAAAGCTTTTTTCTAGGTAAGTGTATAAAGTAGTGCCTGAACCACTGCAGATGCCATAAATGGATTAAGCTTTCTCTTCTTATTTCTTTACCCTAAAAGAAAGTTTCCTGTGGCAATCTAATCTGACTCACTGTTAGGTCCACCTTTTCAACCCAATGTGGACTTTAGTTGAGAGAGGCGGCTCATTTTAGACGAAAGATGCCAGGACTAAGAGGTAGAACCGCATCCTATGCCTCTTGCTACTCCAACTTGTTCTCCAAGTGATTTGTACAAAGTATAGATCCATTCCCTTCTTCACTTTCTCATCTGTAAAATGCAAATAATATTGGCATTGTTCTCCAAAAGTCAATATTAACTGAAGTAACGTACATGTAGTAGCTTGCTCAGAGTCAGGAACATTGTTAGGATCCAACAATTCTAGCCCTTATTATTTCATTTGTTTGGATAGAAGTTTGTCTTAAAGTGTTAGGATTTAGACTGTCAATATTTCTGCCTTTCAAAAAGCAGCTTCAGAAAATCGTGTTTCTCACTCAACAGATCAAAGCTCTGTGAGCTGGAATTGTGTTTCAAAAGAACAGATTGATGCCTCACACACAGATGTCTGTCCCCATCTTCAAACCAACAGGGTAAAATGTTTTACAGATTGAATGCTTGGCACAGAGCAAAATTTTGAAATAAAACTCCTATTGTTTTTCCTTCTTTTTTTTTTCATTAAAAAAAAAAAAAGTATTTAAAGGGAATTGCAACCTTAGTTATTTATTTTCTTCCAGGAGAAGAAAAAAAGAAAGAAAGAAAGAAAGAAAGAAAGAAAGAAAGAAAGAAAGAAAAGAGCACATCTGTTTGCAATAGTGGATTGAAAGGTCTAAAAATAAATATGCTTTAAAGAAAAGAAGCAAAACTTTGTTGGCACTCTAAAACCAATTGACACAGGGAAAATGTTTATTCTAGAGATGTTTGGCTTCTTTTAAGAAAGAAAAAAGAGCAAATAATGTAGAATTATACAGTTCTAATTAAGTGGTTTACCACATAAAAATGTGTTATTTTTACTCATTTGGTAAATAGTTTTAACCGTGACATAATGTCTTAACATTTACATTTCAATTCTGAATATACCCTGCATCTGTCATTTTCTCTAAGGAGAGATTGCGAGATATAAAAATGATGTCTTTACTCTCCTGATCTGTAATTAGAAAACAAAAAGCCAAAGTACAAGTAAGATATCTGTAGTTTTTGTTGGCTATGATTTTTAAAAATTCAGTTGTCCACTGTCTTGAGAAGTGCTTTATTTAGATACATATTTTGGATTGTATTACCACCTTTTCTTCACCTCATATAAAATGTAAAAATTATATTTAGATACATATTTTGGATTGTATTACCACCTTTTCTTCACCTCATATAAAATGTAAAAATTATTTATTGTAAAATAGTCTTGTAAGTACCGCTGTGACCGTTTCACAGAGAAGAGGGCAATCCTGCTAAATGACTTACAGGGCAGTTGTGTCTTGTGAAGCCTAGATAAGGGAGGGAACAGTGACAGGGGAGAGATTAGGGTTGACAAGTAAAAAGGAGCTTAAAGAAACTGGAATAGAAAACAGATGGAGTAGATAAATATGGAAGGGCTACTGGAGTATCTTGAAAGACAAACATTGGTTACGCAGAAGGAGTTGAACTGATAAATCTTTAAAAAGGAGCTACTGAAAGGAATGTTCGGGCAAAAAGATCAGGAAAGAGAGAGCTGAGTTAAGGAGGATTTCTATAGGTGAGAACACAGCCTTGATAGTTACAATTCATCCTCGATGAGTACAGGAAGTAAAATAGACTATTCCAGCTGCACCAAAGGTGTATCTTAAGTGTTAAATTGGAAGCAATTCTCAATAACTGATGATTGATATGTTAAACAACTGAATGTAGTTTGAAACTGAGATTTTTTACACCCTTAAATAAATAGTATTTACAATGAAAATAGTATTTTTCGTGAAGTAATATCAGCATGAAATGCCAAGAAGTTTGAATATTGAGCTATTGACTAGTGGACCTAAGTTAAACTTTGTACTTCCAGGGGAAATACATTAATTATACTACACACTGAATATATATAAATAAATTGAATATATAAATATGCCTAAGTGGCTGAGAATATAAAGCCCTTGTCTTGTAATGGGGTATATTAGGCTATCCCTGAAGAATTCTTGTAAATAACTATTGGCATTGCCTGCTATTACAAACATTTCTACCTTCTCCCCCAATCAACATTTACTGGTGTCACAGTTTCCTTGAGCTTGCAATATTATAAACAAGGTATTTGGGAAGGGTCAGTGCCTTCAAGGCCATGAACAAAAATACATATTTAAAGTCCTTTGGAAATATGAAAACCCTCTGTAATGGTAGCACAACCCGAGACTGTCTCTAAAATACATCTTGTTATTTCTTTAGTTTTTAATATTATTGTGATTTGGACATCAAAAATGTCAGTTCAGATAATTACACAAAGAGTTATTCATTGTTGCCATTTCCACTTTCTCACCTCTTTTATACACTCTGTCCGACTTGAATCGGCTGGCTGCCCCACTCCATCAAAACCACACTTTGAAGGTCACCTGGGTTTTCAATTTTCATTCTTCATCTTATTTGTCAACTCATCAGCAATTTCCATACTTTAAAAAGCTCTTCCCTTTGAATCTGGAAATTACTCTCTATTTGTTTTCCTTCTGCCTCTTTGGTTCCTTTTCTCTATATCTTCTGGGGGATCTTCCTTCTGAACCTAATGGATAAGTGTTTGAAATCTTCAGGACTCTGAATTACCACCTTTCTCATCTCTCTCTACCTTTTCCTCCCAGATGATCTCCAGCCACTGCCACGGCTTCATTTATTATTACAAGCTTATTTTTTTATTCCAGATCCCTTCTCTGAGTCTCGGATGTATATCTATCAACTCAATGCATCTACTCTAATTAAATGGTTCAATAATATTCTTGAGATTTTCACTTTGATTCCCATCTTAGTAAATGGCACCAGCGTTTATCCACTTGCTCAAGCCAGAAACTTGGGTGCCAGCTTTGGGGTCTCTTTCTTCTCCATGTTCACTCAATCACCAAGGCCTGTCAAGAACCTTCCAGAATAGATCGTGAATCTATCATTTCCTCCCTATACATGCATGCTACTGGTTATCTAATCCAAGCTACCATCTTTCATCTCAATTTTCTTTAAGAAACTCCTAAATGGTATACCTTCACCTTTTTTATACTTCCAGTCTATTCTTCAAATAATTATTAGAAAACATTTTTAAAAGACAAATATTATCAATCTGACACTTAAAATTATCTCCCCCTGGCTCTTAGACTACAGTTCTATAGGAGTTAGTATAAAACTAACAGTCCTTATTGTGTCCTAAAACCTTGCATGTCCCTTTCCTAGGTTACCCTGAAGACTTCATATCCTGAAAAATCTCCAACTTTGTCACTAGTATTTCACCTTGGGAACCAATTTTCTGTTGCTTAATTCTCCATGTTCTTTTTGTATTAAGACAGTGACTCACAAGTAACCTCCTTCTTCCATTCATTTGCCTGTAACATGATGAATTCCTCTCTATTCTCTACAGTTAACTTTTAGATATAACTTCCTCGGGGAACCTGCATTGTCTCCCCACACCAATTTAAGGCTACCCTGTTTTGATCTTTTAGTATATCTAAGTAGTTAGCTTTATTGCTTATATAACAATGATATTGAAATAATTGTGAAATAACTTGTTTAATTTCTGTCTCCCTCACTGAAATTTGCACTAACAGTTTAATCGGGGTCTTTTTTATTTACTGCTATATCCCCAGTACTATGTCTCTCTATATCTCTACTATATCTTCAATGCCGTATTTTCACTACTCTATCTGGCATCATAGTTTCTTAAAGAAGGTCTCAATAAATGGCTTTTGAATTAATAAATGAATGTATAAATAAATGCATAAATGAGTAAAATTATTATGATGCCTGAAAAATTATAGGCTAAGAATTTCAAAACACAAAATTGTTTGATTTATCCTAAGTGTGAAAATACAGTATGATGCAATGGAATGGAGTCACATTCATTGTATTGTTTGTTTCATTACCTGTAAGGTAAAAAAACAAACAAAAAAAGGCTTTGAGTATCAACTATATTAGTACTCTCTCACCTCTCACATCATTAGCAATAGATCAGCACAACCCTTGTAAAGTAATTTGGAAATAGGTACTAGAAAATATGCAAATCAGTACACTCACTGGCTCAATGATCCTGCTTAAAAGCAACATCCTATATAAGCATGAAGTTCACAGCAGAATTTTATTTTATAAAATTAAAATTTGGAAGCAACCCAAATATCCAAAAGTAAGAAACTGGTTGAATAAATCGTGGCACATTTATTTACTTACATAAAATGAAAAATAAGTACTTCAAATACACACACATATGAACATATATGTACTATGGTTACAACTTTAGAAAATATGCCTGGGGAAAAATGCACAAATATATTCAGACAAAGAATTATGGTTGATTGATTAAGATGGTGAAGAGGTTACAGAAGGTTACTCCACCCTATTTGGAAAACTGAAATATTATTTAATTCTCTGCTTCATCTACTCTACTGTTGATTCCCTGTAATTTATTCTTCTTTTCAGTTAGTATATTCTTCACTTCTGACTGGTTCTTTTTTTGTGCCCATGTCTTTTTTTATGCTGTTGAAATTCTCACTAAGTTTCTTGAGCATCTTTATAACTATTATTTTGAACACTATCTGGTAGTTTGCTTGCCTCTGTTTCATTTAGCTCTTTTTCTGAAGATTTCTCCTGTTCTTTCATTTGGGACTTGTTTCTTTGTCTCCTTATTTTGGCTGTTTCCCTGTGTTTGTTTCTACATATTAGGTAGAGCCTCTCAGTCTTCCAGTCTTCGTAGAGTGGCCTTCTGTAGTAGGTGTCCTGTAAGGCCCAGTGGTGCATACTGCCCAATCACCCAAGCTGAGTGCTCCAGATGTGCCACCTGTGTTGGCTGTGTGTATCCTGTTGTAGTTGAGCCTTGATTGTTGTTGGCATGTCACAGTGAGGAATTGACCCCACGGGCTGATTGGTTGGGAGAACCAGCTTTGACTACAGCAGAGGAGCTGCTGTGCAGGGGCAAACCCTAAGGATCAGTACTTGCTTCAGTTGAGCTTTGGTGGCCACCAAATCTGCCCCTTGAGTGTGTCGCTTATGGAAGTGGTAGGGTTGTAATCTGCGGCAGTCTTAACCTGTCCAGGAGCACTGGTTCTGGGGCCTCTCAGAGGTGCAAAGTTAGCCACTGCCTGTGCCCTGCCTGGAGCCACCTGGCATGAGCTAAAGAGCAATCTAGAGATGACTGCTAATTTTGCTGGGTTTGGAGGTGCCCAGGAGAGGCCAGGATGAAAACCAAGGTCAGTTTTCACTAGTGCCAGGCCTGGGGTCACTTAGCAAGAGCTGCAGGGCATGCAAGGGTCTCAGGCTGCTTGTTTGAGATATTTTAGGAAAATCCAAAGCATGAGGTAAGAGAGGTTATTTGTATGGAAAAACCACTGGAAAGAGCTTGGATGAGCATGCAACATGGGTGGGGTGGGGGCCTCAGGGAATCACCAGGGTGGGACGAACATGGTTAGCCAGGCTGATGGTGACTCTGATATGGCACCCACCTGTCAGCTCTGTGGGGTTCAGCAAAGAAACAATGGCCTCTGCCATCCCTTCTGTCTGGGAGAAAGCTGCTCCTCCAGCCTTCGTCCTGAAGCCAGACAGTTGAGTTTTTCCCTTTATGTCCTGGTGCCTTTCATGCTGCTTTCCTGGCCCTGGAGCTCAGAGCCAGTAAGTCCAGTCACTGTTCCTTTCAGAGGAACTGTCTGGGTTTCCAGAAGCCCTCTGCTCACTCAGCCACAATCTCTGCTGGTTTTTACAGCCAGAAGTTATGGGTACTGTTCTTCCTGGCACTGGAACCCTGGGCTGGGGGGCCTGATGGGGCTGGGACACCTCACTCCTTAGAAGGGACCTCTGTAGCTGACATATCCTCCTGATTTTCAACCTTCACACTTGGAACCAGCCTGTTCTTCATTTCCACCACTCCTACCAGTCTCAATGTGGCTTCTTTTTTATATCCTTAGTTGTAGGACTTTTGTTCAGCTAGATTTCAGGCAGTAATGAATGATGGTTATTCTGTAATTTAGTAATTTTTATGTGGTTGTGGGAGGTTCTGAGTACCACATTTACCTAAGCCACCATCTTGACCCGAACCCAGGAAAGGTTTTTTTAGGAGTAAAGATCTTGGCTAAGACGGTAGAAAATTTTCTAAGGAATTTTGAGTAACCTTCATTTTATTATTTTTTTCTTAATATCAACACTTTTTAGGACATTTTGTGAAAAAGTTGAGAACTCGGTGAATCCATACAATGAGACAGATTAGGACTGACATAAGGACACATGGGATAAAATTGCCCAGAACTTTTTCATTTTACTTTAAGTGGGGAATTTTTTTTCTCCAAAATCAGATACTCACGTTCCCCTTTGACAAAGAATTGAAGCCAATTCTGAAATTTTATTCCAAACACTTCTCATTACACAAGAACAGGGAAAAAAATGTATTTAAGTATCTGGGAAAGAGAAATGTCTTTCAGTTGCTTTCTAGACTTTGATGACTCAGGCAGAATTTTGTATGAAAAAAAATTAAAGGTCATTTTTAGCACTCAAATATAACAGGACAATGTCTCTTTTTAACTAACACTTGAACTAAAACTTAGTTAAATTCTTCTATTAAATTATGTCAATTTTCAAATAAGTGAGAGATTGATAACTATTTTGGTTTTGTTTTTTATGGCTTGTTTTTTGTTTTTTTAATTGACAAGATTTCCAGGAAATGTCAGGCCTTCTGTGTCAGTTTGCCCCAGAGTAGTTTTTTTCTTTGAATATTCATCGTCTTAAAATGTTAAGAAAATTAGTCATAGCTTCTTGGAAAGATGTTTTTCCCCCTCATTCTCACCAGATACAGCCAGGAATTCTTAGGAAGTGTGTGCTGCAGCCAGAATGACCCTAATGGAGACACATTTTCCCCTGTGGTGAGCCTCCAGTCTCACAAAGACATTCCACATAGTTTGCTTAAGACAAATTTATCCACTTTCAGCCCAGCGCCTCATAGCAAGCCAAGGAGCATAACTTTTTCATACTTAGTGTATGTAAGAGAAACAGCTGCCTGGTGTGTGGGAGACTTTTAAGGAACGTATCCATTTGGATTTATAGCAGCGTATTTTCTTAAACTTCTGGTTCAGCAAACTCAGTGGAGCACCAGGCACTGCGTAACAGCAAGTTTCATGCTAGATCAGAGCCCCAGAGCACAGAGGACCCTACTGAGACTCCGAAAGTAAGCAGTGAAATTTCATAAAACGCAGAGCGAACTCTTCTCCAGCAAAGACAGACTGATTCTTCACACTGAGAGTCTATGATTATCCACAGTGGTGAAATTCCTGGATTCAGATTAGAAATTGGATTATAAACTGCCTCCGGGCAGGTAGAAGCAGCTTCAATCAGTTAGACCAGATGCTTCCATCCCAGAGGGAATAACTGCTGAACAAGTGAGAAGAAGTTCATTTCTCAGGCAGGTCTCTTCTGTCACGTGAGGCTCAATATATATATTTTCATTAGCTCATTGTCTAGGGAGCAAGAGCACTACCAAGAGAATTTGCCAATGTGAAGCCCAAGAACAAAAGCTGCTTTGAGAGCATCGGGTATCATAAGAATACATTATTTAAAAAAATAGTTGTAAAGTATTTTCTGTGATAGAATTCATGAGTTTAAATTATTTTATAATGACTTTTTCAACATAAAAATAAGATTTTAAGATGGGGAAAAAATCTATCTTTAAAACAGTGACATATTTTATGTATTTTCTAAAGACGTTAGTTTTCAGACATTTTTTGGTATACTGTCAGAGCTCTAATAAAAACACAAGTGCTCCAGATGTCCCAGTATTTGTTTAAAATTTTTAAATGGGGAAGAAAAAGATTATGAAGAAGAAAAAAATAATAGAAGCAATCGATATTTGTATGAAATACTAGTTTCATTTGCCCAAGACTTCAAAAGATTTTCAAAGCCTACGTGTGTGCATTCATGTAACTGTTTTGAAACAAATTTTAAGGATATTGCTCAGTTGAGTAGAAATAATGGTTAAGCCTCTCTTTAAATGTTAAATTACAGTTTTCTGTGAGAAAAAACAGAATACGTGCATTTTTTTCCACTCACGAACAAAATACCAAACTTGAGCTTTGTTTTTTTTCTCTTGACCTTTAAACTTGTGATAAAACAATTGAGTACAATATTTGCCATCCGCAAAGTCAGGTACAATCCTCACAAGTTTTCTTAAACCAGAAGGAAAAGAAGAACCAACTTAGTGTGTATACTATAGAGATTTAGTGTAGTTTTTACTTGTTTGTTTCTCAATTTTTTCTTTAGACTACACATTTGCAGGAAGAGGTAAACCCTTGAACCACTCTGATAGTATATGTTAACCACTTATTAATTATACAGTTAATTGAAATGAATATTTGAAAAAGTTTTTTAAAATTAATTCTTAGAATTTAGAATAATAAATCCTTCACTTTGTCTCTCAATAGCTATTGCACAGTCTTAAGGGTACAGCTCTCCTTTTCTTCTCAAGATTTCTCAGCACTAGATGATGACACTCTAGGAAAGAGTGTGAGGCTAGCACGCTTACCCAATGAGGTTAAAATGGCTTTAAATACAACTCTAAGGAAAACAGAATTGTCAGTTTGGATCTAATGTTCATATTCTGCCATCAGGCAGCTGTGTCCTTTTGGGCAAGCCACTTAGATCTTCTGGGACTTAGTTTTCTCATTTGGCAAGTAGGGTGTTGGGTTAGCTTATTTTTTTTAAGCCTTTTTATTTTATTCAAAGAAGCACAGTATATACAACTGATAAAATCAGGAATTTTATCATTGGAAGGATTCCATGGATTGGAAGGTGTGGGATGCAGTTTATTTAACTTTCTCTTTCCCCCCAATACCGTGACCTCTGAGGGATTTCTTTGGATCAGAATTTGAAAACTACTGGGCGAGGTATTCTCCAAGACTCTTTGCATCTCTACTATTTTGTCATTATAAATGCTGTTCTGGAATGATTTAAGAATTTAGAATTTAGAGCTCAAATGGATCTTAAAATTTATTTGGTTCAATGTACTCATTTTGAAGATAATAAAACTAAGTCAATCTTACAAGGTTTTCAGAAGGTAATCACTAAACACATCTTCCAAACACACTTTAATCAGATTAACTACAATTGGTTTCCTAGATTATCTGGACTCTGGCTGAACTGAAGAAAAGGGTTGAAGTTGCCTTCTCCCTGAACAGCAGAAACTGTCCAAGTTGGTTTTATCTCCAGGCTTGTGGTTTAAGATTATGTCGAAGACCAGAACATGGAGGTCAAGTCTGAGAAATCTAATTAGGTCAGGAGGTATCCCCACCTGAAAGAACTAATGTAGACAAAGGTATCCAGTGGCTCCTTGGAGGTTTTGGATTTTTTTAGGGGTGAAGTATTATTAGATCTCCATACTGAACTGGGACCCAGAATCAACTAGAGACGTTTTTATTGAAATCTCACTATATACATTAGGATCCTTAACCAAGGTCATTATTAAAATCATTATTGTGAATTAACGGAAATGATCTTTTTATTTCAGAATATCCTATGCATATAAAATGTTCATTTTTCTTTTAGATTTTCTATATATGGTACTACTTTCTTGGAGAAAACAAAGTCTAAGACTTTTTAAAAGTTTTAAGAAAATTTTTTCAATTGCAGTTTACATTTAATATTATTATGTATTAGTTTCAGGTGTACAGCATGTGGTTAGACAATCATATACTTTACAAAGTGTTCCCCTTGATATTTCCAGTACCCACCTGGCACCAAAGATAGTTATTACAATATTATTGACTATATTTCCTATGCTGTATTTTACATCCCCATAACTATTTAATGTCTGAGACTGCACATATAAGAAGTACCTGTGAGAATTCCTACTCTGAGGAGCTAAAGTGAAAAGCAAAAAACAGTAAACTTTCCTAGAGCCTTCTCCAGTGCTTAAGATAGTTCTGCAACCCAAATACCACTTGTAAACTATGTATGTATTAGAACCTCATTCCAGTATATAATGCTTTAACTTGGAAGCTAAAAACTTGGTTTCTAATCTCAGTTCCAACCTTTACATGCTATGTTGCCTTGGGCAAATCAATGAGCCTTTGTCAGTTTATTTGCACTTAAAATCAATGTGCTAAAACTTGCTATCTGCTAGCCTTAGAGTAATTCTGTGAGACTAAAAATAGAGATATTTTAAAGAGGTTTGAACACCATAGCCCAAAAAAGATATAGAAAAATCATATGTGCAAAGAATTTTATGATTACTGCTAAGAAATGGTGAATTTCATCTGTCATAGAGCTGCTAGCAAGCAAGTTCTATTTCGATTTTGTAGGAGGCATGATGAGATATAACAATAAACATGGGACAGAATGGCCCCAGGGAGAAAATTGCATTTTGAACAGCTCCTTCTGAACTCACTAATGAAAAGAAAATATTTCAGTGGAGACAGACCAAAAACGTAGAGGTAGTTTGGAAAAATATATAACCTCCAAGAAGAAGAATTTTGTTTATTTTACATAATATATAAAGAAAAGAAAAATACATTTATTTCTGGTAGTGTTCTAGGAAATTTTCTAACCAGAGTACTAAAGTTCCAGTATCACTTGTTTGACTTTGGCTTACTATGCTCATGTCTTCACGTGGTTTCCTTAAGCATAAGGATTCAGTCATCTTCCAACCTCGCAGATTCTCTTTAAACATATACTCACTGAGCACTTAACAGGTGCTCCATCAATGGTAACTCACTGGAATTTTGGCATATTTTATTAACTTTATAATGGTGGTGAGGTTGCAGGGGAGAACAGAGCCATCTGATGAGTTTGGGAAGAGCTGTGTTAGACAGGTAGAGATGTGAGTATTGCTCTTTGAACAATAATTATAGAATTCCCTAGTCCTTGTTTAGAAAGGGAAAAGGGAAGAAAAATAATAAAGTCTTGGATTTTTATGTACTTTAATTTTTTAGGTAATTTATTATGGAAGTTTCTCAAGTTGTGATGTGTGAAAATTATACTATTGCAAATGTACAGACAGATTAGTACTTATTTTACTTATTTCTAGTCTCTATAAGAATCAGCCATGTTTCTAACACTGTGGTCACCACCTTACAATTTTATAATAAATTCCTTTTTCTTAAGTTACTTTTTACCATTTACAAAATATAGGATAACTGATGAAGGCGTTGGGATTCCATGAAAGACTTCCTTTCTGAATTAAAAAAAATTTCATAATTAGTTGATTTAGTTCAATGTCCCTGTTCTCTAAAGAAAGAAACTGAGGCCCAAATAATTAAAATTACTTGTCCAAGCTCTCACTCCATTTATTGGTGTCAGAACCAGACCTTGAACTAATAATAACCACTTTAGCACTCTTCCTCAATCTTAATCATATATTTTCCACTCAACAAGTAAAAATTTATGAAGTTTTATCATAACTTAAAAAAGCATAAAATAATATGTAGTGAAAAAAATATAGCCCCAAATTGTAGGAAGTTGAAAAGTGAAAGCACAGAGAAATCCCAAAGACATTTATATGATTGCTTTGGAGAACCCACTGTTTCTTAGTCAATAATGATGAAGCAGCTTATTCAAGGGGAACATGAACTTCAACCATTGCAGAGTTTATTTTTTGAGGTCTAAGGATGTGGGTAACATCTTTGCAGCTCCCACAGAGATGTAAGATAAGATGATTAGAAAATTTGTCTTAAAAAGTTTTTTTTTAAACTATGACGTTGGCAAAGACATAGTTATATAAATAAAGTTATAATCTGAGACTATAAAAACACCTAAAATGCAAGTTTTTAATCCTCTCTTCTGCTTTTCCCCCTGACTCTTTTCATACCATCAATCCAAACTGTTTTCTGCCTATTTAACTACAGTCCCTTTCCATACCTCTGTCATTTTCTTTACCATGAATATTCATTAGAAGCAATGATCAAATCTAAAGATTCTAAATGTTTTGCTTCTTGTGTATAATTTTTCAATCCTCACTAGAATTTTAAGTTCCAAGAGGACAGAGATCTGGCCTATTTTATGCATGACTGTACCCCCATCCACCTAATATGTGCTTCCTGAATAAATGAATGAATAAATGAAAGCAAGAGAGACCAGAGTAATTAGATTTCCTCAATTTGCATAGCAAGCCAGTATGACAGCCAGGCTTAGAACCAGGTTTCCTAATTTGTAGTCCTTTGCTCTTTCCACATTATTATATACTGCTTCGCCTTTGGATATCTATATCTATGTAGTTCTATCTATATATTTAGATCTATATCTATCAGGCAAACAGCCAAAAATATACAAGGTTCCTTTTCAATGAAGCTCTGAAATAGTACATCCAAGGCTGCCCAACTCATTACTTACAAAAACACTTTTTTTTTTTTTTTAAAGAAAGGAACAAATCTGGAATGAGTTCAGAAAAGAAACAAAAATATTTTAGGGGCCAGAGAGAATGATTTATGAGGAGAGATCAAAAGAAACAAAAATAGCAAAGTAGAGTCTAATTACTAGATGAGTATCCCAGAACTCTGACAAAACACTGAGAATGGGAAAAAAAAGAAAATATCCAGTGAAACATGAAATAAAACAAAAGAACACTACTAATCCATATATGCAAGCACTGTCACAAAATCTTTTCAAAACTGAAGATTGCTCAGAACCAAATTTATAGTAAATACAAATATTCATGCTGAAATTGATCTCTACTGTTGACACAAAGAAAAATAACAGAAGCTAAATAAAATTTCTGGTCTAAAGGCCTTCATTTCCATGTTGAATTCATTCAAATAGTGTTTAATTTGCCAAGCATTCCCATTCTCTGAAAAGTACGTCACACAAAAAAGGAAAGTTACTGTAAGTCTAGTATAAAGAAGAAACTTACTCAGCAAGGCTTAACACCAAGATAATTTTTCTGGAAGTGACTCTACTGAATTGTGAAATAATCCTCCAAGTGAAGTAATTATGCTTAATTTTCAAAGGAAAAAAGTTGGCTCTCTGTGCCTTGAGAAAGTTTTACTTCTCTGAAAATTTTCCAAATTTTCAAGCCAAAGTCTTATTTGTACCAATAAATTCTAATGATAACTTTTACCTTTCTACTGATTCTGAGGCTAAAAGGACTTAAAGAGACAATGAAGCAGAGCTGGTTTCAAAAATCATTTCCCTTCTTTTAGTCTAGAAGCCTATTGATCTTTTGGGAAATAAATGGTTAAGTGAAGGAAGATGTATAACTTTGACTTAAAAGATTTAGTCACATTTAAGGCTTTAAATTTTCATTGCTTCTTTATTTAAAAAAGATGAAATTAAGAGAATGTATATGTGCTACAATGGGATAATCAGAATTGCTAATTTTATGCCCATTATTTTCACTGCACCCCTTATGAAAAGACACTAAAATAATGTAGAACCCAACTGTAGATAATTTTTAAAAATTATGATAACCATTTTAAAACTATTTTAATTTCAGCTGTCCTCTGTTTAAATTTTGTCAAACATTTTCAGGTGAGGAAACTACAAGTTATAGTATTTGAATATCTTAAGAGACTTATTTAAACTATTATTCCTTCTCCAAATGTTCATTTTAAAAATATTTACTACAAAACAAAAATAAAATTAATGTCCTATGTGAATACTTTATAATAAAGTTTCCTTATTTGTGTACAGAACATGATGGACAATAGGGCAGCTAGTGTTTATTCAACATTACCAGTGCTCTTGGATATTCCACTTTCTGCTTCCCATTCTCTTACTTTATTAAAAATTAATTTATTCAATTAATATTTGGTAGGTGTCTACTCAGTGCTAGTTACTGTTCCATCATGTGGCTGTGTGGCAGGCAGCCTCCCTAGTATTCATGCCCTAGTGTAGTCCTTTGCACTTGTGTCAGGGCTGATTTATGTGACCAATAGATTATGGCAGAGCAAACGTGTGTGACTTCCAAGCTTAGGTCATAAAACACATTGTCACTTCTTCCTTTTTCGTCTTAAGTCATTTATTCTGGGTAAAGGCCACAACTATGTAGGGAAGATACTCAAGCAGTTCAGTGGAAAGGTACACAGTGAAGAACTAAGTCTTTCTGCAAACAGCCAGCACCCACTTGACAGCCATGTGAGTGAGACACTTGGGTTTAGATCTTCCTTGCCCAGTTAAGCCTTCAGATGATTGTAGCCCCAGCCAACACCTTGGTTGCAACCTTATGAGACAGACTCCAAGCCAGAATCACCCATTTAAGCTGCTTCCTAATTCCTAACACACACACACACACACACACACACACACACAGTGAGAGAAGAAATGTTTATTTTTGTTTTAAGCCATTAATTTATGAGGTGATTTTTAAAATACAGCAACAGATAATTAATACAGCCTATTTTATTGCATCAGAAAATAATGTGTTATAAATGATCATGTATTTTGAAAGACAACAAAGAAACATGCTGTACTGGAAAGATTTTTAGGATGTCATCCTTGTGTTTATGTCCAGGAAAAATATTAGTGGATTTCAAAACTTTGTAACCTTCTCACCTGGAAATGATAGACTTTTCATCCTTTAGTGAGTATAAACAATTATAAAATTAAGAGTCCAACTGTTATTTTGCTATTATTATAATTTTTTGAACAGTATTAAGACTTTAAACAGCCTGTATTTTTCAAAGTACTGAAATAGATCTTTTACATAAGCTAAGAATTGAATGAAATAAAACCGACAGCACTATTACTTGCCTTTAAGACCTGCGGTTGATTGCAGCCAGACTCTATGAGTAGAATATCAAGATCTGATTTCTACTCAGTCATTTTCTGTGGGAGGAGATGTGCCGTCAGTAAAATTAATGCAAAAAGAGGGAGACTTTTCTAATCAAACATATACTTGTTACTTGTTCTGCAAAAGTCTATGAAAAATCCCCAAATGGGGTCCGAATCTCCATATAGCAAAGGACTTTGAGTATGGTTTATTAAGTGAAATTCTACAAAATTTCTCTCTCCTTTCTGAGATAACTAAGTGTCTGCAATAAAAGAGACTTTGTAATTTCTGTACATCCTCTGCTTTAAACATTTCTTTGTTTAGAAATCACATTGGCCGATTTGTTAATGTTTCCATAAATGAGTAAGAAGAATCTCCCCCTCAGATGAGTAATAAAGCTGTCACAGAATGTCCTGTGGAAGATGTTAAAGGGCCACCTGGTCTAGCTTTCAGATCTCAGCTACATCTTAGCCAATCCCTTCGGCACGAATATTCATCTCTCTCTCTCTATGTCAGGCCTATTTATAAAGAAACCTACCTTAGGGGAGGGTGGGGGAGGCACGGGTTAGCAAGCACATCTGGCAATAATGGCTATTGCATAGCTTTCCATTGACTCATAAATTTAGAGAGAATTAAAATCTTCCTGATTGATTTCTGTATCACTGTGTTCTTTAATTTCTCCACTAGTAAAATAAAAATAGTACCTTTTCTCTTAGAGCTAGGAGGTTGCAAAACATTTGATTCATTTGTGTTAGCCTTCTCTTTAAAATGCAAATATTTATTTTATTGGTTAGGTCTATTGGTAATTTATAATCTGTGAAAATTACTTTGACTAGTATATGAGTGTATGTCCTTCTGTATACCTAGCTAGAAGAGATAGAAATTTTGCCTCCAGGGGAGACAGGGTAATTAAGAAGCACAGTGTTGCATTGGGGGAGGGGGGGGAGGGAAGGGTGCACTGTCTCTCTGGAAGCTTTATAACAGCCAGAGGCCACATGGGGGTAGAGAACGTTTGGGCGTCGGTGATGAGAAGAGGGAAGGCCCCAGGCGGTGAGAAGAGTAAGCAGAACAGTTTGTCAATTAAGGAAAGGTAAATTGTACCACCTTGCAGACTGTGTCCATGATTCGGGTGGTGGTAATTTCTATGAAGCTTTTAAAGGATTAGGCAGAAAGTCTTATTGAATTGTGTCTTTGGATCCCCAGGAATACAAGAAAGGGACTGCATTTTATTTTATTTTATTTTATTATTTTATTTTATTTTATTTTATTTTATTTTTATTATTTTATTTTATTTTATTTTATTATTTTATTTTATTTATTTTATTTTATTTTTTACTTTATTTTATTTTATTATTTTATTTTATTTTATTTTATTTTATTTTATTTTATTTTATTTTATTTTATTTTATTTTATTTTATTTTATTTTATTAATTTTGTTTTTTGTCCTTTCTCTGTTATTTCTCTGGAATGGTTGGAATGTAAATACTTCCAAACAAAGGCATTCTGGCATTATTGGTCCACTAATGTTTGGAGTTTGAATAAAACCTGAAAGAGTCAATCTCCCTGCCTTTGGGGTGTCCTCAGAAATCAGAGGAGTAAAGAGATAGAGGACAGGGCCTTAAAGTTGGAAATAGTCCAAACCCAGGCCACCCTCTGGGTTAACATGCCCATCAGCACACATTTTCTTGCTGGTATGGTTTCAAAACTGGTCTTAAAAGCCCTTGTTAATGACCTGGTAATTGTTTTAATAGCTTCTCAGTCAAGTGTGAAGTGCTGCAGTTGACATGTCAGCGACGTATGAAGCCCAGCAAAAGTTCACTCCTGATGAGTCTGGAGTGTCATTAAGCCTTCCTGCTTACAGTTGGCTTACTTTGCGATAAAAACTTATTTACTGTACCCATGAAACTTGTCTCTGGCTGCCTAAGAGCCCCCGTCGAGGTTGGCTCTGCGAGAGGATGCTGAAGGAGTGCTTGAGGAGCACGTCTTTCCCCTTGCCGAGCGGTTCCTCAGTGGGCAGTGGAGAATCCTCTCTGCTTTCTGTGCACGAAAAAGTCTCCCTAAAGCCTAGGGGGAAATAAGCTTTAAAAGGCATTTGTTCAGATTTGCATTCAATTAATATTCATGATTCATTTATTTCAAAAACATTTATTTGGTACCTCCTATGTACCAGGCATGATTCTAGACACAGGATACAATGTTTAATAAAACCTGTGGCCTTAAGGAGGGCATATTCCAACGAGACTGAATGTGTATATAGTGTAAATTAATGTATATGTTCACAAACATACACATATATGTGTGAAACTTACTCACTACAGACATATATATGTATATATATTTACTCACTACATATATATATATGTTCTAGGGAGAAAAAGAAAGAAAAAATCCAAATAAAACGTTCTGATAGTATTATGGGGAGGAAGTTTTCTTTTATTTAGAGTGGTCAAGGAAGACTGACATTTGAGCTGAAGGAAATGAGGGATCAAGCTGAAAGGTATTCAGTGGAAGAAAGTTCCAGGCAGGTGAAAGAAGAGCACAGGCCTGAGGTGAGAGCACACTTGGTGAGGAACCCAGAGCCGAAGGAGAACAATGGAGATGAGGGGAGAGAGGGAAGCCGTGGAAACAGGCAGCTATTGGAGGGCCTCACAGGCCATTGTCAAGACACTGGCTTGTCCTCTGAGTGAATTGGGAGGGTTCTAAGAAGAGGAACCACATGATGCAAACTACAGTAGAAAGGGTGTCTTTGGCCACTGGGTGCTTGTGAAAGGAGGAGAGGGGAGGGTTAAGCCAGGAGACAATTCTGATTCTCAGAGGAGAGATGCGGTGAACTGGGGTTGTGATGCTGGAGAGGATGAGAACTGATTGGTTCCAGATATATTTTGGAAGCAGAGCTTTTAGGATTTGCTGACATACTGGCTGTGGGGTTGAAAAGAAAGTGAGTCAAGAGGACTCTAGAGCATTTATTCTGAGCAACAGCAGGATTAGCTCTTTATTAATAAAGTAGAAAATATGTACCAGGGATACTACGAAGCCAGTGAGTGACAGAACTGAAACCATAGAAAGCAGACGCTTTTTTCTGGTACCCAATGGGCACTGTCTGCTCTTGTTTCTCTGATGACGTGAGGGAATATCCGTGGTGCTTGAAGCTGCATGGGTTAGTTTGTGACTATGAGGTGATGCATCAGAGTTTAGGCAAGAATGAGAGGGCACATGCAAATGTGGCAACAGAGTTTAATAAAGGACAGGATGAAAAGGAATGATGAATAGTTAGCACCTCAGGGCTGCAGTTGCAGGAAGCCATTACCTCTGGGCTTGAATATGCAAGGCGAGGGATTATCAGGACAGGCAGAGAGCCTTAACATAGCTTTAAGAAAGTGGTGCCTACAGGAACAAAGGTAGAGGAACTCAGGCTCATAAAAACCTTAGCCTAAAATGGAAAGACACGAGGAATAACAAAACCCCTACCCTCCTCTTCTTGTACTTCCATCTCTTGTTGGCATTGCCCAACCAGAAGCCAGAGGGCAGGGCAGTCCAGCTGGCACCAACCATAGAAGGCAGTCTGCTCAGAAACAGAACAGCATAGAGATATGTTGACCTGAGGTGCAGTGGCAAATATCCAGGGTGCAGATAAGCCTGGGGGGGGGGGGGGCATGGAAAGATGAAATAATGGAAAGGTAGAAAAAAGGTTTTAGGTCTTTGATAATGTTCCTGTGCCACCATACCACATTTGGAACTACCAACTCCAGTGATTTTTTTCCTCTGCATTTTATTTTGAAGTAATTTTAGACTTATGGAAAAGTTACAAAAATAGCAGAGAGCTCTCATATGTCCTTCACCCAGCTCCTCTCAGTGTTAACATCTTGTATATCCATAATACAATTATCAAAATTAAGAATTAATATTGATATAATATTCTTAGCTACACTATAGATTATATTTGGATTTTCCCATTTTTTTCTCTATTTTTTTTTTTTTTTTCTATTTCAGGATTCATTGCAGTTGTCAATTGAATTTAGTTATCATTTCTCCTTCATCTCCCATCAGTAACAATTTCTCAGTGTTTCCTTGTTTTTTATTACTTTCACACTTTGGAAGAGTATTAATCAATTACTTAATAAAATGTCCCACACTTTGGGTTTATCTGATGTATTCTCATGATCAGATTATACATTTTTGGCCAGAAAAAAAACAAAGAAATTATGAGCCCTTCTCAGTGTATCATATTAGGGAGTTACATGACATCTACACATCTTATTACTTAATTACTAGTAGATCTGATTGTATGTGATGGTAACTTTGACCTCTTAGTTAGCATGGTCTCAGCCAGGCACAAAGTTTCCTGATATGAAATGATTAACTTCTCTTCTATTTAGGCTATTGTTAGTATTGTCTTACTTGCAGATTTATACATTCTAACAAATACACCACTTCTTCTAACTTATCCTTTTATTCCCCAGGGTACCTTTTATATTGAATGACAAAATAAATAATTTACTCCTTGAATTGTCAACGTAAGGCCAGTGCATAAGTCAATTTATGGAAAACCTAAGGGACAATTGCCTTTTCATCTCAATGACCTTTAAATTACTTTAAATTAAATATAAGTATGATTAGAACAAGAAAAAAACATTTAATGATAAAATTAAGCACCTCAAAATTAGAAGGAATTAGAGGAATTATTAATCCAACCTCCTGTATAATTATAAAATCTTCTTTGCCAAATCTAATTATGGCTTTCTCTCATCACTTTGTAGAGAGCACAGTACTTTGCAAGGTAACTGTTTAGGCAGCTGTCTTTATTTTATTTTTAATTCTCCTTTATGCTTAGCCAAAATCTATGTGACTATTATTTATCTCAATGATTCTATCCATTTAGAATTTTGGGGGAAAAATTTCAAAAGAACTCTTCCGGAGGCAGCCTTAAAACATTTAAACTTACTAATTTTATTTAGAACTGGTTATTAGGATGGAAGAAGGATGGGAGCACTCTGTGGGATTATGCCTCTCACCCGGGTTGACTTCAGTTGATTAACCAACCCTGTTTGAACACAGCTGTTCATCTCTAAATCCGTTTAAGTTTTGTTATTCATACACACTGCCTTGTCCTTTTCAGGAGGACATCTTAAGAGTGAGTTAATTAGAGAAACACTAACAAAGAAACTCCTCAAGTTTCAGTGATAAACAATAGAACTTGATTTTTTACTCAAATAAAAGTTGCAAATAGGTGTTTCCGGAAGGCAGAGGGTTCCCTTCCACATGCAGTCCAGGCACTGGGTTCCTTACATTCTGTGGCTCCTCCACCCCTTAGGTCCTGCTGGGTAAAATGCAGAGGAAGAGGGACTCCAGAGTCTTAAAATCTCTCTCTTGGAAATGATGCATATTATTTTTCACTCACATTTCATTGGCAAAAGCTTGTCACATGGCCACATGTAGAAGAAAGGAGTCTGAGAAATATAACCTTGAGCTTTGGTATCTTCAATGATAAAGTGAGCATGGTGATAACTATGTCATAAGGTATTTTTGAAAAGCTAAAATAGTGTGTGTAATACAGTTGTACTTCATGGGTTCTTAATAAGTCATAATGTACTGAATTGACTTAGATACCATGTGATATCTGGAATACATTCTAATTAATAAACGATTGATCAGGACTCTGGGGGCAGAGTCTGGGCAGGCACCTCCAGCGATATGGCAGAATACAGAGGGACACACTTAAGTTTGTTTCACAGTTACCTTTGTCACAGGTGGCTTTGTTAAACACTTTCTGAAATACAGATATATAATGTGTTTGGGGTGTTTCTCTGACTTAATATTCTAGTACAGGGATCTGCAAAGTTTGTAAAGAAACATAATAAACATTTTAGGTGTGCAGGTCATATGTTCTCTGTTGCCACAATCAACTCTGTCATCTAATGAGAAAGTTGCCTTAGACGTATACAAATGAATGAGTGTGACTGTGTAGCAATAAAACTTTATTTATGGACACTGAAATTTAAATGTTATATAATTTTCATAGGTTATAAAATATTCTAAAAATCTTTTTTTTCAACCATTTAAAAATGTAATAAACCTTCTTAGTTCTCAGGTCATATACAACACTAGGTTCTTTGCTAACCCCTGATCTAGCATCAGTCTTTCAAAAGGAAGTGAGATAAATATTATTATTTGATTTCAGGGAGTACTTGCTAAGTTTTAGTATTTTTTTATTCTTCCCCCAGAGTCGTGATTAATCATTTATTAATTAGAATGTACTCTAGATATCACACGGTATCTAAGTCAATTCAGTACATTATGATTACTAAAAACCCATGAAGTACAAGTGTATTACACACACTATTTTAGCTTTTCAAAAATACCTTATGACATAGTTATCACTGTGCTCACTTTACCATCGAAGATACCAAGGCTCAAAGTAGTTAAGAAGTATTTTGATCATATTTCACACAGCAAGAAATGGAAAACCCAGAATTCAAACCCAAGCTGAATAACAACCTTGTGCTCTTTTCACCACACCAAATTTTCCTGGCCTTAGAGGTGTGAGCTCATTAAAAGTTGAGACGTTTTTAATTCTCTCTCTTCACCTATGTTTGGTCTCTATTACATCTTTCTATGTGTATTTTATCTTCTACAACTTGAAAATAATACTCCTTTAATGGAGCCAAAACAGCACAGCCAAATGACAATGAATATAATAAGCAGTTCAGTATCAGGAAGAGTCACTTATTGTGAGTGGCTCTGAACTCATAATAATGCCTATTAGTGACAGAGGGAGCCGGAGAAAAGCCTCACAACAAAGAACACACATTCTCTCTGGGGAGAGAAGATAAAGAAAGGAAAGTCCACTTCAGCAGTTCTGCCCTTGAGCTCTGCAGAAGCCTAGGATTTGCTTGGCTACTAACTAGTATGACCTTGGGCAATAAACTTAACCTCTCAGCTTTGTAATCTCAAAATTGCTTATTGAATTTTATACTCTGCCCTTTTACAAAGGGACTTGAGGTACCATTGGTGAATCAAATTTAACACCTGTTTTGCAAAACTCACAAGGTTGATAATCAGCAAAAATTGCAAGTTAGGGTTATGTGAAAGTGCTTTTCGAGCGGCAGATACTTCACAAATGAAAGCTATTGTTATGACTATCCTAGATTTTCTCACTGATTATATTCAGTTAAGGCCACATCATACGGGTGCTCCTTTTATTGAATATAGAATCTTTACCGGGAGTAATGTTATTTGCCCCTTGTTATATAGATTTTAAATTAATGAAGTCATTAATCTCTGTTTATATTTGCCCTTTCAATGAAGATTTTCTTTAATAATAGTATATGTCTTCCCCAAGAGCAGAGATTACATTTCATAATAAATCTATGTCCTTGAAATACTGTATGAATTTCCAAGCATAGACATTAGTGAAAAATTATTTTGAAGGAGAAAAGTAACCATTTTACAGCTCATTGACCCTTCAGTGGTACTTTCACGGGGACGTTACAGGCAAGATGAGACGGCGCAGCATCAGCAGAACGGGTGAAATCAGTATCTGTCTACCAGAGCCTGTCCCCGTCTCGTGCAGTAAAATTCAGCAAAAGGAAAATTGATATGCACCGCATTAAATAACTTAACAACAAAGAGCTAGAGCAATTCTTTGTAGCAACACATCCTGCAACACACGAGCCTGTCCCCTGGCAGACTATTTCCTTTTAACCATTCGGGGCTGCTCACATTTCCGCTGCAGCTGGAGCACATCCCAAGGCCCTTCCTGCCTCTGAGGGGTTTGGCGCAGGGCCTCGCTGCTGTTCCACTTGGCTCCCCTCGAGGCATCTGATTTGTTGCTATGAGGATCGGTTCCATCTCTATTGTTGTCTTCATCATAAGGGAAAAATGACAGCTGTGCCACCTTTGATGTGTGCGGGGGACAGAAGGGAGCAGCGGATGCCATTCTTTATTTTCTGACACTAAACAGCTTAATTTGCACTTCAGGAGAACATAAACAAGGCAGATCTTCTTATTAAATAAAAATGCCACATTGTATTTAGGGAGCCCTCACCAAGATCTAACCAGATTTACCCTTCACCTAAATATCAGCAGAAAAACTTCAGCATTTAGAAATGCTAAAACAGGAATAATGATCGACTTCTGTTTTGCTATATCCATCAGAATCTAAAATGTTCATTTGCTTTGACCCAGCAATACAAATACTATGAATTTATTCAATAGACAGGCTGACAAATGTGCATCAAGAAATGTGTGTGAAGATTCACAATGCTGGGTCATAAAGGCCCCATGGCAGCAACAGCCCAAGGCTAAGGGACATTTACCCACTTTAGACAGAGAACTCGTCCACTTGTCCACTTCAGTCTCAGCTCAGCACTTTTTATTCACTGCTGATACCTTCTTGTTCTCTGCAGGTACTTATGCGTGTGACACAAAAATGCTTTTCAAAGGGCAACCGTCTCCACAACTACAGGATGTTGACCTGTTTGATTTTAATAGAGTAAGTAGTAAATATATAGAAATATGAAGAGAGAATAAATACCTAGAAGGACAAAATTAGAAATCCTTTTTTATCATTGCCACAAGTTCTCCATCCTCAAGTTTTCTAACTGTAATTATTGTTAACAGTGTTTATCTATCTATCTATCTATCTATCTATCTATCTATCTATCTATCTATCTATCTATCATCTATCTATCTATCTATCTATCTATCATCTATCTATCTATCTATCTATCATCTATCATCTATCTATCTATCATCTATCATCATCTATTTATATCTATCTATCATCTATCTATCTATCATCTATCTATCTATCTATCTATCTATCTATCTATCTATCTATCTATCTATCTATCATCTATCTATCATCTATCATCTATCTATCATCTATCTATCTATCTATCTATCTATCTATCTATCATCATCTATCTATCTATCATCTATCATCTATCTATCATCTATCTATCTATCTATCTATCTATCTATCTATCTATCTATCTATCTATCATCTATCTATCATCTATCTATCTATCTATCTATCTATCATCTATCTATCTATCATCTATCTATCATCTATCTATCTATCTATCTATCTATCTATCTATCTATCTATCTATCTATCTATCATCTATCTATCATCTATCTATCTATCTATCTATCTATCTATCTATCTATCTATCTATCTATCATCTATCTATCTATCATCTATCATCTATCTATCATCATCTATCTATCTATCTATCTATCTATCTATCTATCTATCTATCTATCTATCTATCTATCTAATCTATCATCTATCTATCATCTATCTATCTATCATCTATCTATCTATCTATCTATCTATCTATCTATCTATCTATCATCTATCTATCATCATCTATCTATCATCTATCATCTATCTATCATCTATCTATCTATCTATCATCTATCATCTATCTATCATCTATCTATCTATCAATCTATCATCATCTATCATCTATCTATCTATCTATCTATCTATCTATCTATCTATCTATCTATCTATCTATCTATCTATCTATCATTTATCATCTCATCTATCATCTATCTATCATCATCTATCTGTCATCTATCATCTATCATCTATCACCCATCATCATCTACTTATCATCTGTCTAAGCTATCATTATCTATCTCTTTTCAATATACATTTCTAAGTTTGTGTGTAGGTGTGCATGCATTTGTGCATGGTTTTCATAAATGGTATCAAAATACACATCATGTTCCATGATTTATTTATTTTGAAATAACAAATAAACCCCTTTCCATATGAATAAATATAAATTTGCCCCCACAATTTTGATAACAGCATAAGAGTCAGAATTTAAATTACATTAATTTAACCATTTCATCATTGGTACATATTTAGACTATTTAAAGAATAAAAAAACTGGAAACAGCCCCAATGATTAAAATTGTGTCAATCTTAATTGATAATGTTTGTATTACAAAATAATAAGTACATTGAATGTATTTTTCCATTCACACACATTTTTCTGTCTCTCACTTGCCCTCTTTTTAAGATTCAAAATTGCAATACAATATGGTGAAATATGCTTGGTTATATTGAAAATCCTCTCTATTAAATCAAACAAACAAAAATGTCAAGTTGTAGAAAATCATATAGATAAATAAATAAAAGGATTTGTTTGTTTCTGCTCTGAGTTTTGGAAATCACAGATCTTTCTCTCTCCCACCTCTCTCCCATACTATCCCTTCCTCCCATTTTTTTAGTTTTGTTTTCTCTTTATATTAGCCTCATTTCAGGCTTACATTGTCTTTCTCTGGTGATCCAAGAGGAAACAAAGAAATCCTCTCTACTAGTTTTTATATATAGAATCTGATCCGCTAATGCTGTAAACAAAAGGCTGGATGCTGTGGTTGGTTGTCAATACTATTTAACTGTACTGAGTTAAATAGTATCCCCTAAAATGGCATGTCTTCCTGGAACCTCAGAATATGATTTTATCTGGATATAGGACCATTGTTGATGTAATTATTTAAGAAGAGGTCACAATGGAGTACGGCTTTTAATATGACTGGTGTCCTTATGAGAAGAGGCACAGAGACAGATGTGCACAAAGGGAAAACCATGTGAAGTCATGCAGGAGGGACACCATGTGATGAGGGGGGCAGAGATTGGAGTGATGCATATTTCTAAGCCAAGGATTGCCAGCAACCACTAGACACTAGGAATATAACATGGAAAAGGTTCTTCTTCTGAGGCCCCAAGAAGGAACCAACACTGCCAACCCTTAATTTTGGACTTCTGGTCTCCAGAACTATGATCAAAAAAATGACTGTTGTTGTAAGCCACCCAGTTTGTGGTACTTTGTTATGGCAGCCCTAGGAAATGAAAATACCCACCGAAACCACACAAGTGGGAGAGAGGCAGTTCTTCAAATAATGACGATGCTATTACAGAATTACTAAGAAGGACATATTAAGCAAACCAAACAAAACCAAAACAAACAAATGGATACCACGGACAAAAACATAATTAAGATGACCTGGTGGTACACCCTTGAAATTCTTCCAAAGCACTTTTCAATTTCCATATAGCTATGTTTATTAATTTAATATTTTTACCCCACCTACGTCCACAAACAATTTGAGGGAAATAGTATTGGGGTGCTCTCAGTGACACAAGATAAACATTCCAGTGTTATTTTCAGTTCCACAAACATAAAAAATAACAACATAATAAAAACACAAATTTATATAAGAAAAAAGAGCCAAATGATAATAGAAGGTAGAAGAGGTGGAATGATTTTAGTGGAACACATCACTTAAAGCTGCACTTCTTGGTATTTGTCATCAAACAGAAAATCTAGTCCATACAACTCTCATTACTCAATGAAAAAAGAGTACCTGACTGTTTAAAAAGAGACAAGCTTTTTCCCAATCCACAAGAGCAAATGTTTATTTCAGTAAATCAGAATTAAACTAGCTCTCAGGAAATAAAAACTCAGTCTCAAATTAAATTCCAGAAGCGAGAGAAAATTAAATCTGGAGGAAAGGAACACCTTCCAAAACTTCAAACCATCACTTTAGTTTTTGATACATTGTATTTGACAGTACAAAAAAAAAAAATTATTAACTACAGCAGGACTTAAAATCAAATGATCAAAATAAAAGATAACAAGCAGACAATAGACATAGAGCCACAGGGGAACTAGCTATTGCAGTGATCCATCTGAGATCCTAAAATAACTGTGATTAATGGGCGTTAGAATGTAAAGGGCAAGATGGAGAGTTCCAGGTGAACACAAGGGCCAGATTTTGAGAAATTTTAAAAATAGGCCAGTCGAGGTAGTGACTGTACCTTTGCAGAAGAAAGATGGAGTCTAGGTGATACTGTAAGAAGACTTCTGTAGGTGCTGCTATTGTGTGATTTCCTGAACTGGCTGATGATTCTATGGGTGTGTTTCTTCTCTGAAATTTACAGAGTGGTATATATTCTGTATATATATTATACTTTAATTTAAAAAGATTTTTTTTTTTTCATGTACAGACTGGAGCATGTTGAATAAATGCATATTCTAGTGTTCATTGAAAGGAGCTAAATTTATAGCTTGCGGTGATGTTTAGACGTGCATGCAATTTGGGGAGAGAGGTCCAATGTCTTGCTCAAGGGTAAATGATGAATAGGTAGAAAAGAAAGATTATAGCCTAGTGTAGAAACTCAGTAAGTATTTATTAAAAGAATGAATGAACTTTCTTTTTATTCTTCCTGCTGAAAAAGATGGTACACATACAGGACTGAATAAAAAAAATAAACATTTATTTTTCAGATCCCCTTAGGGTGCCCAGTTCTTTTACATATAGGGACAGAACAAATTGTATAGTATTTAAATTAGGAGAAAAGAAGTAATCTTTTCATATTAGCCCCTGCCTTTGATTTACTATGTGTTTTCTGGGAAATTTATTTTCTCCTGCTTTTCTGAAAAAGCACCATACATATTCCTTGACTTACAGCCACACAGAGATCAGCGAGTGGGGATGTCCTATTTCGGATCTTGCCGATGGTAACTGTGTGGGCATGTGGAGCAGTATTCTTAACATTCCATATCAATGTCCAAGTCAGTTAACACTAAAAGCATGATTTAAGAGATTTTCAAGAATGAACAGGCTCTATTTCTATTGTTTTTTAAGGCAAGCCCAGACAGTCTCTTATTTTGATTGAGGATCATAAGTATTGACAGAAAGAAAGCCTAATGGCCTATTTGGGAACCACAAGTTGAGTGAAATTTCCCTTTCCACCATCTTAAATGAAGGGCTCCCTCCGGGGTTCAATATATATTTCCAGTGGGGTTAAAGTGAGTACTTTAATAACATTCTAAAGGAAAAATCAGCACTCTTTCTCATTCTGCTTCATAAAAAATTCACAAAAGGATCAGCTTAGAGAAAATAAAGATTAAATAATTGTGACTGGGTTGCATGCCAGGAAAACATGTCACATGCATACACTCGTTCCACAAATACGGAGAGCCCCTGTTGTTTGCGAGTGAAATTATATGGCTCCCCCAACTCTCTGCACTTCAATACACACAGCACTAAGCTAGTAACAGTACAAAATGACTGTAGACAAAATACTAACAAGAAATGACAATGAAGTGTATGATTAAAAGTACAAATTGGATGTTCATCAGGGAAGATATGGAAGAAGGAATCACAAATTAAACTGGAGCTTGGGAGGTTGCAGGAAGTTGGATAAACAGGGCAAAGGCCTTTGATTTTCCTTTCTTTTAAAGGTGAAGAAGCAGCTTATGAGAACCCATATGCATGGTGAGTTTTGAGGAGCATATTGAGATAACTTCAGCTGGAGCAGAGACTATAAAAAGAGAGGCATGGAAAACAAAGCTGGAAAAAGTTTTAAGGAAAAACTATTTATACAAGGTTAAGGAATGCGTCTGGATTTTAGACAAAATGACATGATGTAGTAACTTGGACTAAGAAAAAATCACAAGCTTTGAAGAGACTTGGATTTTAGTCTCAGCTCTCTTAAATATGTACAACTCTCTATTTCCTGCTTATAAAAAGAAGATAATAATATCTATAGGTTTATTATGAGTCTTAACTATAATAATATGTAGAAAGTGGCTAAACTATATAAACCCTTAATACTTATTAAAACATCATCCAACTCTTCCATTTTATACCTTTTGTAGTTGAATGTCATAAAATATTTGAGTTGGCTAATGGCCTTGATAAAGACAGTGTATGAGGAGAGTAAATCTGACAGCAATTTGCAGGAAGTCTTAGAGGAAAGGAAACTAGATAGTAAGCCATTTTATTGGGATGGGGAGTTTTATTGGGGTGGGAAGTTTTATTGGGGTGGGGAGTTTGAACCTCTTTTAGAAAATGTGTACATAATATAGATCCTCTGGGGAGGGCTACATGGACTTCTATCAAAATAGTCCCTAAATCCCCAAAAGATTAAAAATCCTTGTGTATATTACAGAAGATGCTAGTCTAGGAGAAACTAAAGAAAAAAGTGGAATATAATAAATAATATTTAATTATTATATATGTGAATTAAATTAAGAATTGAAAATAACACTGAAATGTTAATCTTGTCATTGGGAGCATCATGATACCATTTTCAGAGACAGGGGAGTCAGTTTGGACGGGAAGTTTATATGTTTGGCTTTAAGCATTTTAAATGCTAGGTATTTGCCAGAATTGCTAAGTAAAATCCTGACTAAATAGCCTGGACTTGGGATGCAGGTCAGGGCTGGAGATAAAAATAGTTTAAGACAGAGCTTTCAGATAATACTTTTTCCTGTTTGATTTTAAGAATATGTTTATTAAAGCTTGGGAAACTGAAACAAGGAAAGACTTAAGGTAGAAGAAACAACAGTAGAGAATCTAGGCTGGGCTACTTTGGCTCCTTGGAAAATCAGAGGAAAGGGGCCTTGGAGACAGGTTCAGGGGATTATCCCAGGACAAGAGCTGCCACTGCCCATTGTTCCCCTGGTTGCAAGTCTTGTGGGGTCCCTTAGAGTTTAGGAGATGTATGCCTGAGAGGGAATAAAAGTGTGGGCATCCTCCTGAGAGGGAGAAAAAACTCTGGGTCCTTCATCCTAAGGATTTTAAAGTCTGAGAGTTTAGGGGAGGTCTTAGGGGAGTATCTTGATAGACTATTCATCTGCTTTATGCTGATGCACCAAAATGAGATTCATTCCCTTAACTTCATCATCCTTGGGCGTGGTTGGCACAAATTGCACTAATTGGATTTCTGCTATCAAGTTCCTTGGATAGGTTGATTTAAGCTATTTACCCTCTGGTAGAGGAGAATTGTAAACTATTTACTCCTAGATGTCCTTGGTTAAGAAACACAGGATTTTGCAGTCCTAGATGGCTGTAAACTGCTTGGCCACTTAACTGTCTGTTTCTCTATTCGACTTGTCTTGGCTTAGTGGTCTGTCCCATTCCCCCCTCAGTGATTTCCATCCCTGAAGCCTTTTAGGGGTGATGAAGGGGGACAGTCTGTCTCCAGTAACTTCTTCCTGAAGACAGGGGTGTGGTCCCTTACTATATGGGAGACAAAGGAATATCTGAGACTGGAACAGTGAGGTGTTAGCTGATTTATCAGAAGTAGGGATAGGGAGGAATCTCTGAGGCAGCGCCATCTTGATATGGAATCGTTGTATCCAGAAGTGGAGTTAGTAGAATGCTCCATGTCATTGATCCAATTATGTAGTCCTGAGAATAAATCAGTACAGTTAATTGTTGAGTCTTATTTCAGGAGGCAGTGATCAGATGGGCTTCCAGGTATTTAATAAGAGGTATGCCTAATGAAAACAAAAGAAAAAACAAAGGCTAATGATTAGGGCAAATTGTAAACCAGTTTCTGAGTCTGTAAGGCTGTCAATCGAGAAGATTTTTATATGTAAGGCTCAAAGTTTCTTCTGCTGTAATGAAAGCAAGCAGTGACAATCTGATAGATCCTCCTTACACGCAGTTTGAATATTTCTGGTGATGTAAACTCTGCATGGTTTACACAGCATCAGTTACTAAGATTGTTTAAATAGAGCTGTTGTGGCGATTTCTCAAGGTTATATTAAGTCCTTTGGCTGTAATTTGCAAGTACAAACCTAAGAAAAAACTTTTTTAGTTCTCAATAATTCCAAGCTCAGATGATATTTCTGCTGCAAGAGGCCAGGGGATGCATAAAGTCATGGATATAATGAGACAACTTTTGGGAGCATATTCTAAGATATGGAAATAATTTCTAAAAATTTTTGCAGTACCCCTCCTCAAATTGTTATGCACACTTGCAATGAAGTGTTATGAAATAGAAAATGAATACAATTTTAAAAGTAAAACACAGGATGGAAGGAACCTGCATCAATTCACTGATGCTGCCAGGAGTAGTTGGGAGAAAAACTGTGAGGAGACTGCCACAGACAGAGGTTAATTTTCTGAAAGTGTGAAAATAAAGTAAAACAAAATAAAATGAGCAGAAGAACCAGGACTAGGTATTTGATAACCCAGAGTTAGATGGTAGGAGAAGATCTAATTAAGGACAACTTGTCAAAAAGCAAGTAGAGGTATGGACCTGAACAATAGTGTCAGAAACCTGGAAAGAGGGAATGTGAAGAATTGCTTCTCAACAGTGTCCAGTGCAGCAGGGAAGTCATATAAAATGAGGAGTCACTGGGCATAAGTGTCCTCTTCCTAAACAAGCCTGTGAGTAATGTTTCAATGTTAAGGTTGTATGTAAACATGCTCAGGTCGTGTTCTAGAATAAGGGTTAATGCAGAAACTTTTCTACTGGTAGGAAGCCCTTCAAGAGATCAATAATCAATCATAAATGTGAAAGCCTTAGGCAGATCATTTATTTTGCATGCTTTTTACTCTGCTCATCACAGCAGTGTGCGATTCAAATCTTAGAATCTGACAATCTCATCCACTTCAGACTCAATTAGAAATTGAATACTGTCGAGAATGAAATAATTTATAATCTCAAATCTTAGCTCTTTAGGATAATGATGGTATAAATCAATTTTTGTTGTTGTTACAGAAGTGGCTCAAACACCCAGAGCTCTGTTATCTGGCCTCCTACATTAATCAAGATAAAACAAACAACCAAATAAAAAAAAGTGAAAAACAAACAGTCCAGAAAATCTATTATTATTATTATTGTTATTGTTGGCTTAGGAAAACAACACTATCACTGTCATTTTTTAAGTTGGTAAAAGTTCAAACATGCAATAAAAGCACTGCAGGAAGGCACTGCATTAAAAGGAAATGCTCATAATATAGTCACACTGCCTAATTTTCATGCCATTTCTCCAAAAAAAGGTAAAGAGTAAATGAGCAACCCTTTGGCCAGTGGCTGTTTGGGGGTAGGAGCAAGAATTAAGCTAGAATTCAGGTCCTGCTTCTACCGCTTTTCTCTTGTGACTTGTGCAAGTGACGTTCGTCCCATGCATCTCTGTTGGTCTGTAAAAGGATTCGGACGATATCTCCTCAACCCAGTTTACCAGTCTGGGCCTCAGTGTAATAATGTATGATTATTACATAGCACTTATATCTTTCTTCAAATATGTATTGTGAGGATTATACTTAATAACATCTGTACATGTGATTAGTATATGCTGTAGGATCAGTTTATGTTGTTTCTTACATTCTCTTTTACCTTAGGAATCTTTCAGAACAATCCAATGACCACTAGGTAGTACTTTAGGCATTCATATGCAATAAAATGAGGGGGAGAGAGAGAGACTGAAAAAGAAATGAGAGAGAGAGAGTGAGATCAAAAAAGAGATGACTTTCATTAGGAGGCTATAATGAAAGACCACAGAGAGGAGGAAGCCTGGACTGAAGATGGCTTAATGGCAGATACTAAAGAAAGACAAAATGTGGAAATTATGCAGCTTCAGAAATGAATGAGATATTAGCATGGATGCTTATCACATTTGAAAGCATCTTAAAGTCTTTGCGATTAAGACAGCCACAGTTGAGATACACATATCTTGTCTAAAACTATCTTACATGAAAATGGCAAACTAAAATAGCATTTAAAGTGACATCTAATTGTTAAAAATATCGATAATTCTGATTTTTTTAATAAGTAAGACAGAATTCCCTTTTAGATAAGATTATAAAGGGACATTTGTGCAAGAGGACACTTTATTTTTTGTCAGGCAAAAAAAGTACAATTGGTTTCAAATGTTTTGGACTCTGATCCATGTATTTACAAAGCATAAAATAATATTTAACTATGTTATGTAAAATACATGCTGATATTTTCTATTCTAAATAGCTTGCTCAACTTGCTAATAAGGCATGTCCTGTACTTTTGAAAAAATAGATAAGTAAGCAAAAACAAAAACTTTACTTCTTTATTAATTCTTTTTATTATCAATACTAAGTGCAATGGTATTGAAAATGAACACTAGTTTTTAAAATTCTATTAATAAATATATTTATTAATCAGAATCCACTTTAGATAGTACTTTGATATATATTCTATTCAAGTTATATAATTAGATATAAATTTCTTTCTGAGGTTGGATTGTATTAATTAGTGGGATAGCATTTCATGCATCACCCAAGAATCAACATCAGACTAAGGTAGGTCATTTGTTATGAAAGCTATCAGGTGTGAGAATAATGGATATTACAAAAGATCACCTCAGTCAGGAAACAATAAACAGACAGACAGACAAACAAACAAAACACCTCAAAGTGCATGTGCTTTGGGTTTATTGTGCAAAAAAAAGAAAAAAAAAGTCCATCTTATGAGGCTCTAGCTTAGTTTTCCCTTTAATTCCAGAGCTCAATGTCAATTATTTGAATTAGTTTGTGGTAAATAATAGAAATATATTTGAAATGAATCATAATTGGAGGGTTTTATTATCATCAAGTGTTTCTAGATGTTTTATAAATTTCTCTTTAGAGAAACTTTTAATCAGTTTAGGGATTCTGATACTGATAAGTGGGAGGTGCAAACTATAAATATAAATGAGGAAAGATTTAAATACCAATGAGTGGTGCTAATATAAGGAAAAGAGTATCATGCTTCCAAAGGAAGGAACCCACTTTATTGTGTGCTCATAAAAGGAACTGGAGTTATGGATTGAATGTCTATTCATCTCAGGTTTTCCCAAGTAACATTGTTTTTTAATATTTTGTCCATTTATCAGATTATTTTCAGAGTTTATACTCCAAATTTTGCCTCAAGAATATTGGGATGCTGTTTGTAGGTTTACAAGAGTAAAAGCATTTATCTATTTTTATTCCATTTAACCCAACTTGTGGAGTAGATAAAGCCAAGAGTGATATTGATTTAAGAAAGGAGAAAGTTTGGAGTATAGGACCAGAGTCCTAATCAAAATGGTAAAGTAGTTGTATTTTGTCCTGGGATTGACTCCCCTTTCCTTTCTGTACCCTTTGTCCACCTTACAGGACAATCTAAATCCATCATCCCCACCACCATCATAGACTCTGAGGTGAAACATGCAAGTGTTTCAATTCAAAGTTTATTGCTTATAGGTACTTGAATTTAAACAGATTACAGTTCTTCCTACATTTTGTATATTTGGATTAAATTCAAATTTATATAAGATTTATAAATAACTTTTAAATTCAAATTTAACTGGGTATCCTTATATTTTTCTTAATTTGGCAATTTGGCATAATTGCTAGCATGATCCACTTAGCATGGCCCTTGTCATATCATAGGAGAAATAATAATCTCCAGAAGCAGAAATTTGTGGCAGAAGAAGAAAAGCTTTTGTAGATAGATTTGGATTCAAATTCTGTTTCTACTAGAATTTTATTTTGGGCATGATTTTCATGAGGTCTGAGTCTGACCTTCCTAAGACGGTATCATGTAATAGAGACAGCATCTCTACTTGCTCTTCACCATCACTATTACTCTGCTCTCAGCTGGCTCTTTGGAGATGAACACACTTACATTGTAACAGAAGGCACTAGGATCCTCTACCTAAACTTCTAGAAAGGAAGGGCTTTCCATGCTCATCTTTTTGGTAGCTTATCATCTAGTCCCACTACTCCCCCAGATGAAGATACCTAAGAGAAGGCTCCTGTCTACATCACCTTCTTTTTTCTAAACATGTGGGCAAGGGAAATCCCCTGGAGCACTGAGGGTGATGGGCAGAAGTTCAATAATCTATCATGAGTGCTAACATGCCTGCCATCTACATTATGCTGGGTAGCCAGAGTTCCAAGACACATAGGATATTTACATAACAACATTTGTTCATGATTTGGGCAGTGATTTTGCATGGTATGTTCCGTAGGTTGTCCCTCATATATTGTGTGAAGCTGCAACAAAGGCAGCGCTTTTGCCCAGCATTCCCACGAATCCCTGCCTGTGCAGCTGTGATGCATTGCCACAGTGATGTGTATCTCAGATTTATTCTGAACAAATCTGTACCTTTAGCATACCCCAGCAAAAGTACTCAAGGGAGTTCAGATCTGGCGAGTATGCAACCCAGGACACGTGGCCATATCGGCTATGCATATTTGCAAATTATCAGTTAATTAGTTCCTTACTCACTCTAGCATAACTGGGTGGTAGACGATCCTATCGGGGCCCCTGTAAGTGACCTTCCCCTAGTTTGTCAACTGCAGGCTTTAATCGATCACTTAATATCACTTGGTTTTGTAAACGTTTACTTATGTTTCTAGACTTTGTGACCAAATCGTAGCTGACATTTATTGCTAATATACACATATATGTGCTTTGCCACTTAAACTTATAGCAATCCTAAGAGATATCATTATTATCTATTTTACAGATGAGAAACCTGAAGCAAAGAGAGGTTATAGAACTCGTCCAGTATTGCATAGTTAATAATCGGTGGAGCCAGGCTTTCAACTCAGCAAACTGAATCTAGGGTTCATATTCTTAACTCCTAAGCAATGTTGCTGGGTAATCCTGGAGTAACACACACTAGCAATGAAACCATTTCTTTATGCCAGTATCACGTCCATGGAATGAAGGCATAATGTATGAAGAGTTGCATCTTTATTTGTGATGGGACCTAAACCAGAGAAATTCATTTTGAGAAACACTATTCATCACCAGAGGCTAAGAGTTAGCTGAATCCCCAGCCAAATGTCAGTGATTCAATTTATATTCCAACAGAGGTTTTATTCAGTCATTATTTTTTATTTGTTTTCAAAGCTGTATTTCTGCTTCCAAGCTACCTAACTTTATTGGTGTTGGTGGTGTTACAAAGGGGCTAACAGAGTGGAGATTTCAATGTTAAAATCTTATTTAAGACTAAACACAGAAACTCGATTTGGAAAGCTGAGATAAAACATCCAAAAAATGCCCTTTTTAAAGATTCATATCCTCAAATTCCCATTTGAATTTGCAAAAGAGAAGTTACTGAGCAAGTTTTAATTGATTTTAACTGTGTTTTAAAAATACTGTGCTACTGAGAAAAAAAAAAAGAGAGAGAGAATACAATTGCTCTTTCTATAATATATTACATTGCCAAAGGGCACCTCCCTTAACTGACTAGAGGAAGATAACTGTTGGTTTCAATATCACTCTTTCCAGAGTAGTAGGGTGTGTGACTCAGATTTCCACACCAAGGTGGTCCTTGAGAAAACTTTTAGATGTAGAAGAGGTTATGTTAAATTCTTTGGTATCACTTATTATTTCCTTCAGGCAAACCACATATCAGAGAACCTCAATCTGAAAATGACACAAGTTACGTGCACCTCTTCCTCTTCTTTTTAAGGTCTTTATGTTTTTCAGTTTTCATGTGAGCTCTTGATTTATATCTTTCTATAAATAAATGTACTTATCAGAGTGAAAAAGTCATTTCAGTCCTCCATTGAGAGATCTCTTGTATCTATCCCATGGACAAATGTGATTTGAAACTGAACATATACAAATTGGCATATAGATTTCCACACTTTCCAAATGTCTTGAATGGTCAAAAAGATGAGAAAAACTAATAAAGAAAAACAAGAGGAAAAGAACTTGCATTATTTGGGAAGCCAGTGCAACTCTCACACTATGGATGGTATTTTGCACACAGTATTGAATTTAGTCCTATTCCATTTTAATGAGAATGTATCTGAAATATGGAGATATGAATGACTTTCCCCAAATTATGCACATGATATAAGTACAGGTATCAGAATTCAAAACTGAAATTAAAATTCAGGATCTGTGATGCTTCCATGATACCACTCTCAGCACCATTAGCAGCACTCTGAATGCTGCTAAAGGAGGGGAGATCCCCTCCCCAACCTCTACAAAATTAAAATTTTTAAAAATGTTCATTTCTAAAAATGTTTTAGAGCTAATGTTTCAATGGTAGTTTGGCATCCATAAATGATCAATTTATTGGGAAAGTATATCACTGTCCTTTGATACCTGAGATTCCTGAAAAATTTCACACATATCTAGGGGCAAATGTTAAGAATTTTGCTTCAAATATAAGATATATGCTTAGAGATCTGTTAGACTGACCCTGGAACTTACATATTATGTACCCCTGAGCCTTTTGGATTGCAACCCATTTGCATTATGCCATGTTTCTCAATTGTGTTTGTTTTTTTCCTTCATAAAACCAGTTTCCTACCAGACAGAAAATGATTGATAGATTATTGTAATCCATGTAGAGTTGCCTGTTGATAACTACTGCAATTTACTTCAATACACAAGGCTTAGGTATGCCTTAATTGTGGGATTTCTTTTTAATGTTTCATATATATGGGAGCTGAACCTTTTGATTCATTAATTCATTCAATTAATATATACTTTATTGAGTGCTTCATAGAGAAGGAGACTTGTATAAGGCACTAAAGATATAATGGTGAACAAACACAGTCTAATGGGGGAGATATTAATCAAATAATCAGCAGTAACTGTAAAATTGTAATTATGATAAGTACTGAGGTATGTGGTGCTCTAAGATGCTGTGGTAGGAAAATTAACCTATGCAGAGAGATTGGGAAAATTTCCCCTAAGGGAGTGGTGATTGATCTGAAATCTGAAGAATAAATAGGGGTAAATTAGGAGTAGAGGGGAGGAAAGAGATTTCTATCCTTTGAGTACTGGTTGTGGACTAATGGTGCAGGAGCAAGCCAAGGAGCCTACCCTACTGAGGCTCAGTAAGTGAGGGTAAGCAAGGTGAGGGAGGTGAGAATGATTATGAAAAGTTGGGTGGGAGATGGAAGTGTTTCAAGGGTTTTAATCTCTTCCCATGAAAGAAGAGGAGAGTCAGAAGGAGTGACAAGATAGATTTGTGTTGAAAATGATTGCAAAGATCTCTATAGATGTAGTGGGGAAAATGCATAAAAGGAAATAAAAATGGATGGCAGTAGACTACTTAAAAGGTGTTTGCCGAATCCAATCTAGAGGTGTTGGTAGCTTCAGCCTAGGGTGGTGGTGAAAGTGGTGGTGTAGACAGAAGAACAGAATGGGGAGCTGTGTCTAGATTATCTATGAACAGACATTGGTAATAACAGAGATATGGAAAGATGACTTAGGTTTCTCACTCTGTGGTCCCTAGTCCTTGGAAATGGATCAAACTGGGATGAGAGTAAAGGAAGATGCTGAGTCCAGGTTTGCACATACTGAGATTGAGGTATCTTAGAAACATCTAATGATGTCTTATACACTTTTGACATCAGTTCATGTAACATTGGACCAAGTCCTCAACTCTCAAGTTTTAAGATTTGTGTAAACTGTTTTGCCTACAATTGAATTTGCATTTTATCAAATATTATATATTCCTAATTAACTTAGAAAAATAGCCCTATCTTTAGTTTGGGTGTCCTAAACTTTACACTTCCCAGGTGAAGACACTGATTCTTAAATGCTTTCCCCAAAACAGTTTAACCTATTAAGAAAATGGGTAAATTTCATTATTAAGAAATACAGATTGCAAATGGCAGATATAACACAACCTGATCAGAACTGTCAAAGCATGAAACTCTGGCATGTTACTTGATAAGGAAACTGCATATTCCTTTAAATTAGGATGTGCATGCATCATGGCGATGGGAAGTTACTTCAAGTTCATCATCTGTTTCCCTTATGTATTTCTCCGCTATGCACTTCTTGTGGAAAAACAACAGAACGTCAACACAATTCTCTAGCATGTTTATTCCTGTGAGTTTTTCTCCCTTTTCATTAAGTAAAAGCAACTATTGAAGCAGAATAACTTTGTCATAGTGAACTCTATTAAAGGAGCAGTGTCCTGGATGCGGCAAAGGCAGAGAGACTTAATCATCTCGCCTTCTTGTATCCTGAATAGTGAACAGAGGCTTCCTCTGTCTGGAGTCTTAGTGCCTGTATGCATCTGCCTCCCCTGAGTTTAAGGCTCATCACTGGTGTTTCATCCCCCTGTGCATCAGTGAACTATGTTTAGTCCTTCTACCTATGAACCATAGTAGTCAAATCCAGAAATAAGAATTAATAATAATTTAGCTGGAAAAATACCTGTGAAAATATCAACTAATCACAAGCCCTTGTGCAAAACAAAAATAAAGTATATTTTTTAAGATTAATCCAGGAGTATTGAACTGTATTTAGGCAATTTTGCCAATTTTATAAGTTGTTCTACTTTGCAGTAGGAAAGCAAATGTTTAGAAATGGTGAATATTTGGTTTGCAAATGGAAGAATGAGATAAAATCACTATTTATTCAAAGGTTGAGATAAAAGAAAAAATAGGCTATTATGTTTAGGAGGGAAGTTTTAGGGGCGGTAAAGACAAATTTGAGTTTTTGTGAAGACTTCCTGTTAGGTGTCATGCTTGAATTTCCTTGAAAGCTGCAAATGTAGTCAAATCTATATTTCTTTAAAATATATCCAAGTGCATTCAGCTTTTAAAAGATTATTAATAATGCAACAAATAAAAGCAACAACTTCAGCTTCAAAATGGTATAGTCAATAAGATAAAAGAAGAAAAGACTGCAGAATTGATATGATAATATGGAAGATGTAATTTTTTTACTTAAAACAAAATGCCACTGACTGCCCTGGGCCCCATCATGGTTTGATTATTTAAAGATGGGGTGGGGGAATCAGCATTTTAAAGCTCCCAGGTGATTTTGATGTGTAGTCTGGCTTGAGAATCACTTATTTCAGAGAGAGTCAGATGAACTATTAAGTAGTTGTAAAATGAATACAACATGTCTGTATGACAGTCTGTTGCTAAAGCTGCCTGGAGACTGTGGGGCTATGCAGATTCTTTGTTCTGATGAAAATGGATAGCATGCTTGAAAATGGGTCTGACTAAAAAGTTTTTGTTTTAATTTCTATGATTATAATACCCTTAAAAATAACCCTATGACACTGGTATTAGTTTCAAGCCCATTTTAGAGCTGACGGGGGAAAGATAGAAATAAAGCAAAAGGGCCTGTCTAATATCCAAGTCACAGCACCTCAGAATTGCTGGGTTTGGGATTCCAACCCAATTCGCCTGATGCTGGCGGCCAGGTCTGCGGACTCTCCCATAAGGTTATGGGACAAGGTCACATGCACCTTGCAGGTACATCTTGAACACTATCCGTGTCTCAAAATGACACAGCACTCTTCTAGAGAGGGAAAAAACATCAATTAAGAGCAAAATGAAGCTTGGTAAGGTTGTTGATACTAATATGCTTGTGGAATTTAGTATTTCACATTTTCAAAGCAATTTTTATTTGTCATTGTCAAGGGAGAGAGGGTAACTAGAGTTTTCTTCTGTAAAGCAGAAGGATAGTTTTCACATTTGTAAGAAACTTCAAGGAGAGCTGGATTTGGAGACCTCTTCGATGTGTGTTCTTTTATTCAACATTTAAACTTTTAAACTTAACTAGGGAACACAGAAAATATCTGATATTCCCACACATGACTCAAATTTGGATAGGACTTAGACTTGGGTAGCAGGATTCAATGGCCTTCTGGCTTGTGATTTGAATTCTGCCCATTTAAACTATATTTCAAGTCTCTTATTCTTTTAAAAATATTCAAAGATTGAGACCAATTAGCTCACAACCACATTTAAAACCTTAATAAATGTGGCTTATGCATTATATCATCACTAATTGTTATATTATTGCAGCCAGCGTGATGCCACACTCACACAGGCACTTCACAAAGGTTACTTGATGGTTTGATGGTTTTGTATGATTAAAACACTTAGCACAAGAAGTTGGCTTCATTCCCTGGATTTTAGGGGAATATAAGATTTTGCAAATAAAAGGTATATTTTCTTTTTCTCCTTAAGTGTTCTTTTTTGTTTGTTTGTTTTTGTTAATCCTTACCTGAGGATATTTTTTTCATTGCTTTTCAGAAAAAGTAAGAGGGAGGGACAGAGAGAGAGACAGACAGACAGAGACAGAGACAGAGACATCAACTGGTTGCCTCCAGGGAGTGGGGGGGTGAAGGGGAGCAAACTCCAACCTAGGTATGTGCCCTCAATTGGGAATGGAACCTGAGATCCCAGTGTGCTGGCAGATGTGCCAACCACTGTGCCACACCGGCCAGGGCTTAAGTGTTTTAACTTTCATAGAACATGTTTATTTTCCTTTTTACCCTTTTAAAAACCATGCAGTGTCTAAAGACAGGCTAACATTACAGTCATATTCAATTCTGAGTGGAAGAAGCAATAAGAATACTCAAAATTGCAATTGCCTAGACTTACTGAGAACGTAATGCGCCATAGTCTATAATCCATCTAATTACATAGATTCTCTTGAAGGCCCTGACCACTCAAGGGGTAAGTTCAACTATCATTTACACATTTCCAATGAGGAAACAGCCTCAGAGGGACTTGTCCAGGGTCACTCACTTACTCACATGGCAGAGCTGGAATTCAAACTCAAGGCGAATCTGAACCTGGGGCCCCAAAAGCTTGAATTTAGAGGAGTTCACATTAAACGTACCAGCCTAAAAATTTTCAGTATTCTCTCTAAGACTGATCACATAGCTGCCTGACTTCTTTAGGCTATTTGGAAACAAATGTGAAGGTACGTGGTTTTTTATGTCTATTCTTTGTTAAGGTGGAGAGGTACAATGACAAGGACTGTTAGAAATAACTCTAGGTTTTTCCTACCCACTGACCATGCAGAATCCAAATCTTTAATGTGAGTAATAGAGCCATTACATCGCTCTACTTTATGATTTCCCCTAAAATGCATGCAAATAACCTACTAACTCATTAAAAAATGGCTTGGGATAAAAATAGCAACTGGTTTTTTAATCTTACAGCTAAGCCAGACAACTATCTGTAAAAGAGGCTATACTGTCTGATTACTGTCTTACTTTGATTGCATCAGCAAGTGAGAATCTCTAGGTCAAACAAGACCTGTGAATTAGTGTTTATTTGTACACATGCTTTCTAGCTGAGAGAGGTAATGTTGTGATTATTAGAAGTGATAGTGTCATTAAGTAAGTGACCACGGTACTTAAGTACTTTGAGTGATCACTAAGTACTGAGCACTAGTTTATATGTTCCACATGGACTATCTCACAACAAATCTATGGGAAGAGACAGTTTATTCAGTTATTGACCCCATTCTACAGGTACGGTACTATAACTTGCCCAAAAACACACAGCCAGCGATTGGCAGGGCCACCCAGGCGCTCTAACTTCAGAGCTTACTCCGAACTTCTAAAAGATCTTGGCATGAAATTCTGTTATTATTGGAAGTCAAAGGGAATGACTACATTATAAGCAATATGATTTAATTGCTTTAGAACCAGAAAGTTCTGGGTTCATTTCTTGTGCCATCATTTATCAACTGATGTCCTTGGGCCAGTTAATTGCCTCATTTGTTAACTGTAGATAATAGCAATAACTACCTTATAGGTTGGTGTGGGGTTTAATAAACTAATCCGTATAAAGCACTTTAGCACAGTGACTGGAGTAGTCATTATTATTATCATAATTATTTAATTTATCTGACTTCTGGTTTTATGAGTTGAGTCAGGCTCTGAAAATATGCAGCAAATACATTAGGCGGGTTTGACTTCTTTAACTCTTTACTTAGCAGCTTCACATTATTCAACAATTTAGTACAATTTGGCATTTGTAGATCTCCCTTCCCATAAGGATAATTTATCTCACCGTGAATCATCAGCCAATTTGTGAGCTGGCATAGAATTAGAAAACCCACAAGTTTCACATGAGGAAACATGCAGGCAAGTAAAGAGTCTTGCCCTAGGACACACTTGAAGAAGGGCTGGGGATTTGCACCGAGGCACGTTACCTAACCAGGGGAACCATTTATCTTTTCTGAAAATTCCTGACAATCTGAGGACTCAAAGAAGCAAAGACTCAATGACTCCAGGAAGAAAGAAAATACGGCTAGTCTTAGCGTCTGGCACAGACCCTTGTTCGACACTGGATATTTTCCAACCACATTAAAGTGCTCTACAGCAAACTTGCTCAGTTGTCTTGGCAAACTCTGCCTTGGGAAGGTATCAAGTAAACTGTGCTCGGTGGAGAGGAGAAAAACAGCGAGACCACTGTAACTGGCTGTGTTTCATTAACCAAGTGGCTCTAAGAAAAACAAAGTTCTTCCTGATTTTCATAATGATTTAACAAATAAACTTTAGAAGAGAATAAATCCCTCTATATGCACTTTTTCTTTGGTATAGGGATATCATTGCAAGATGTTTTGTTTGATTCTTAAAAATATTCATTGGGTCTGGCCTCCCTCCCACACTTTCCTCTAGCCTACCCCCCCACCCACTCTAAAAACTTTTGCTCATATCACATAATTGAAAGCTAAAAACAGAATGATTTCAGTTTTGTGAGTTAACTGAAATAAATGAAATTTTTAAAAAATTAAGTAATTCAAAGATATATATTCTTTGATTTATTTTGGAGGAAGTCAGAAAGTAGGATGTTATCAAATATGTAAAATTGATAGTTTGATTTCACTTAAAAGAAAGAAAAAGAAACTAACAATCATTTGCAGTAATCAAGACACTGATTGAGCGTAGGACCTGGGATTAGATAGTATACTCCATGTTTGGGTAGGATTTCAAATCACATTTTCTAGTTCAACTCTAAACTGTCTTTATCTTTAAGGTAGAGTGTTCCTTCCAAGGACACTGAGTAAAGGAACTCAGTAAAGATGTTCCAGTAAAATTACAAATGGAAATATCTAGGACTGAATGCTGTGTCCTTTCCAAATTCATATGTTAAAGCCCCTAACCTCCTGAGTGTTAGTATTTGGAGGTGGGGTTCAATTAAGTCCTGTGAGCGTGGTGCTCATTATGAGATTAGTGCCATTAGAAAAAGAATATGAGACAGGAAATCTTTCTCTCCAAGTGCATGTGAGGACATAATGAATAGATGGGTACCTGCAAGCTGGGAGAGCATCACCACATAACAAATCTGCCAGCTCCTTGAGCTTGGATTTCTTAGTCTCCAGAACTGTGAGAAATAAATATTTGTTGTTTAAGCCACAGAGTCTATGGGATTTTGTAATCTCAGTTTAAGCAGACTAAGGCAGGAAGTAAGGCTTGTTTTAGGAAACATAACAATCAAGACAAAGTTCATCTTTGCTGGATGCCCATTTATCTCTGTTGGCACAGCTTCTCTCTTCAGGAACTCTCTCTGCTTCCGACCTTCACCAATTCTTGTCAAAGGATTAAATGAGAGATAAAGTGTTAGGCAGGACAAACTTAAGGGTTTTGGCTTTTAAAGAACACATCTTCAAATTTAGAAAATGAAAAGATTTTCAGGGGGTCCACTAAAACATGAAACTATATAGCTCATGTGTCAGTAAATTAGGTTTTGAAAAAAAATAGTGTTTAAATCTCAGTTTTGACACTTTTAAGTTTTATGACCGTTAACAAACGACTTTAACTTCTCCTGAGCTTAGTTTTCTGATCTGAAAAAAAAATAGGAACAGCAATATTAGCTTCCTGAAGTTGAGAATTAAATGGGAATACCAGGAAGCATTGAGCATAATGTCTCGCTCATAACAAGAAGTCAATAGCCATCAAGGTTGATATTTTGCAGAAGCGATATTTGACTAGCATCGCTTTAAATAATAGTATCTATGACCAGAAACAGAACTTGCTGGTGGGACAGCTCACCATACTAGTCACAGATTGTCAGAACTTGATGGAACCTTATAGACCATCCACTTCAATCCACCTGGGGAAAGAGACTCAGAGGAATGTACTGATTTCCATGGTCATGTATGAGGTGAGAGATGGAATCAGGTCTCAATAGGGGCTTCCTACTGTTCTAGTTCTGTTCACTTACAGTTCTTGTCATTTCACTGAAAAATCCCTGAGTATCTAGAGAGCTAAACATGAGGAATTTCATTTTGAAGTAAGGTATGTATGATCATATTAAACATGTACATTTTCCAAAAGAATTTATGTCCCGATTCAAATTCTTTATTTCACTTAATCATTTATTTATACAGTGTTAATTGAGTTACATTTTGGCTAATAGCAAAATATTATCATTCATGATAAACAAAATAAAGTTATGAAATAACTTTGCCTTCTAAGACTGAAATCTGTTGAAGAGCTAAGATTAGGTCCAGTTTTATAAACACACACACACTACAACACATAAATATCTGAATGCTAATAAATCATACCAAGTTATATGTTGCTACTTGAATTTAAGAGAGATGAATACAAGTTTTTATGGTTATTGTTGTTTTTAAACATTCAGAATTACATTCAGAAGTCCAAACAGAAGACATCTGTTGAATGAATCCAACCTTTAGACAAAGGATTGGCAGACCTTTTCTATAAAGTACAAAGTTACAATGTAACAGATATAAATATTTTAGTCTTTGTGAACCAAGAGAAAAAAATCAAGGATATTGTGTAGGTACTTAAATGATTTAATATAAGAAACTCACAGAATAAATTGCATTGGATAACAGATGAAACCACAATTTCTGAATCTTGCCTTCTATTATAATCCTTTTAATTTTAGAATATACATTCATTATCACATACAAATCTTTTGCTTCAATTTAGGATTAACAAGGAATTCTAAGCTATTGAAAATATAATAAAGTTCCTGGAAGTAAATGTTGCAGAGTCAAACTGGAAAAAGAGTCATCTGAGTTTAATATTTGGGGACAGTAGCTTATAGAAAAATATTAGTTTCTGAACTTGGTGTGGAAACTTGTGAACTTGTGTATAAAGGGAATCACAATTACCACCCTAAATATGTCCTTTTACCATAAGGATTATTTTGAGCCGAAGGTAACTGAAGAAAACAGACACAGAAAGAGCTCTCTGTCCTCCCCCATCTGCCTAAAAGCAGGGAATTAATCCCTCTTTTGAAGGTGTCATTCCCTCACCCTCAACTGTACTAGAAACAGGACAGCAATCCTATCACCAGAGATGGAGATGGAACCAAGATGAGTCTGAATAAGCAAACTTTACTGAATTACACTTATCTACCATTAGTTTCCCCCATAATTTATCTTCCCATAATTTGCTGCTTCTAGAAGCCCAAAATCTTTTCTTCTTTTGTCACTTCTCCACAATTTATTGCTCTTTGTTAAATAAAATGGTACGTAGTCCCCAAATCTAATGGCTTTTTGGGCTTTCATTTCCTTTCTGTGCAGCTCCTATGTACATAAAATTCAAAATAAAATGCTACATTTTTTTCCTTCTGTGAAACTGTCCATTGTCAGTTTAATTTTCAGGATCTTGTAATAGAACCTAAAAGGGTAAAAGAGAAAAAGTTTTTCCTCCCCTACATATACTTGTAAGTAATACACAAACTATAACAGAAACAAAGAAAACATCTATAAAAAACTTGTTTTACAACTGCAATGTGAGGGCTGAGGGCAAGGAACAATTGCTGCAGGATGAAGGTCCAGTCTTTAGGAGATGATCATGAAATACATAAATTTTGCAACATGTTCATACTGCTAGTCTCTTGGATGTCTGCACATTTCTTCCCTAGCTTTATTTCCCATCTACTGTTTTATGTTAATCTGAGTCTCCCAACAATAAAATTTTAAGTAATTTTTTTCCCAACCAAAGCCCTATTAAGATAGTACGATTCCCAAACATATACACATCATATATTTTTAAATTTTTTTAAACACGTCATGATGTAGTGAACAAGATATAGATTTTCCCCAAGTAAAGCTGGTTGTGAATCTTGGATCCATGGCTACCTGTTGAGTGTCCTTTAAAGAGTTTTTCAATCTCTTTCTAATTTAAAAAGAAAAAAACATCCAATGTAAGGCCTTACATTTTAGGTATTGTAATTAAGTAAGATAATGTGTGGTGTGTAATATATGATAAAATCAAATTTGTAAGACTATTTTGAAGATCAGAAGACTACATCTTTTCATCTTCTAAAATATATTATGATTTTACATAAATTATAATATTTAAAAATAAGCATTCAAAAACTAAATATTAAAAATTGGAGTCATCATGATAGAAGACTATAGCAGTCACTAGCCCAAGCTTATCCTAGGTATTAATTTATTTTTCCATTGAATTTGCAATATGGGAAATGCTGACAAATCCAAGAATGTCTGCTTCAACCAGTCTATTAATTACTTCCTAAAGGGAAATTAATGATCTCAAGTAGCATGTATACCATTTATATTAAAAAGAAAAGTAATAAAGTAAATTTATTATCACTAATTCTACTATTTAATTAATTATACAATATAATCATATATTTATGAGGAGAAAGAACAAAGCTGGAGGCATTGCATGTTCTGATTCCAAAATATATTACAAAGCTATAGTAATCAACCTGGTATGTATTGAACATAAAAACATGCAAATAGATCAATGGAACAGAATAGAAAGCTCAGAAATAAATGCATGCATACATGATCAACTAATTCATGACAAGGAGTTCAAGATTATACAATGGAAAAAGAATATTCTCTGGTAAATTATTTTTGGAAAACCGGACAAGCACATGCAAACAAACAAACAACAAGAAAAAACCTGGATTCTATTCTTATACTATAAGCAAAAATCAACTAAAAATGGACAAAAACTTGAATGTAAGACCTAAAAATCCTAGAAGAAAATATAGGAGGTAAACTCCTTGACATTGGTCCTGGCAATGATTTTTTGCATTTGATGTCCATAACAAAAACAACAAAAGTAAAAATAATTAAGTGGGACTACATCAAACTAAAAGACTTCTGTACAGAAAAAGAAAGTGACAACATAGTGAAAAGGAGACCTAAAGAATGGGAAAAATATTTGTAAATTATATATCTAATAAGGGATTAATATCCAAAATATATAGAGAACTCATGCAACTCAATTGCAAAACCCCCAAACAATTCCATTTATTAAAGGGCAGAAGAACTGAATACACACTTTTCCAGAGAAGACATAAATTTCCAACAGATCCATGCAAAAGTTCTCAACATAACTAATCATCAGGGAAATGCAAATCAAAACCACAAAAAGACATCACCTCACACATGTTAGAATAGTTGTCATCAGAAAGACAAGAGATCACAGGTTGTCAAGGATGTGGGGAAAAGGGAACCATGTTTGTAGCAATGTCAATTGGTGCAGCTACTATAGAGAGCATTATGGAAGTTTCTCAAAAAATTGAAAATAGAACTATTGTATGATCCAACAATTCCACTTCTGGGTCTATATATCCAAAAGAGACAAAATCACTATTTTGAACAAACATATGCATACAATGTTCATTATAGCATTTTTAGAATAACCAAGACATGAAAATAACTTAAGTGTCTATTGATGGTGAATGAATAAAGAAAATGTGTTACTAATGCAGAATGAAATATTATTGAGCCATAAAAAAGAAAAAAATCTTACCATTTGCAGCAACATACACGGACCCTGAAGACATTATGCTAAGTGAAATAAATCAGACAGAGAAGACATATACTGTATGTTTTCAGCTACATGCAGAATCGAAAAAAACATCAAACACATAGAAACAGAAAACAGATTGGTGGTTTCCAAAGGTGGAGGGATTAGCATAGAGAAATCGGTGTAGGTGGCCTAAAGATACTACCTTCCAGTTATAAGGTAGATAAGTTCTGGGGGTGTAATGTACAGCATGGTGACAATAGTTAACAATACTGTATTATATATTTGAAAGTTGCTAGGAGAGTAGATCTTCAGAGATCTCATCACACGGAAGAGAATTATAACTACGTAAGGTGATAAACATTATCTAAACTTATTATGGCAATCATTTCTCAATATATACATATATCAAATTATTCTATTGTATACCTTTAACTAATACAATGTTATATGTCAATTACATCTCCATAAAACTGAAGGGAAAAAACCCCACAGTAAGCTTAGTCATGAAGGGAGAACAATCATTCACATGCTCATTTCGTAACAAGTCGCCATTCTAATTTTTTATGTACCCGTTGATTTAAAAAGGGAGTGCGTGTACAAAGCAGGAAATAGAAGAAAATCCAGCCCTGGTGAGTGTTGCTCAGTTGTTAGAGCATTGGCCCACACACTAAAGGGTCTTGGGTTCGATTCCTGGTCAAGGGCACATTGCCTGGGTTGCAGGTTCCATCCTAGCCCTGGTTGGGGTACATTTGGGAGGCAACCAATTGATGTGTTTTTTTTTCCACCGATGTTTCTCTCTTTCTCTGCCTCTCTCTTTACCCTTCCTTCTTCCCTTCCACCCTCTCTAAAAATCAATGGAAAAAATATCTTAGGGTGAGTATTAACAACAATTAAAAAGAAAAGAAAATCCATGGTAATTTGAATGTGCAAGTCTGGTTTCTATTTTTATCTCACAACCAAGATTGACTTTGAATAATCTGTGTGGCTAAATGGTTACTTTACTAATTGAGAATAATATTAACCTCTTCCTAAAATCTTTAGAAGTTTTATGGACTAGGAAGATGGTAGTAAAGATAAGAGATATTATATAAATTCTAAGTTTTAACATTATAGAGACAAAATTTTTCTCTCCATTCAATAAACCATTTTCTGCCCACCCCCCGAAAACCATTACTTTGCTAACTACCAAGCTCCTTTCAACTCACTTGGAAATACTCATTACTTACTCTTTCTTTGTAGTTTTTCCCCCCAATAAACAATTAAACAAAGCTCTATTTCCTCTAAGCACTATTAACTTTTGCCCTGTTATTCAGATGTTTTCTTTGCAAACTATTGAATTCACTTAGGTGGAGTGATCTTTTTATGAGTTCTATTAAATCTAAAAAGACATACTTGCCCTAAGTGTCTAACAGTGTTAGCAAGTATTGGTAAATTTTTCAGGAGCAAACTGACTCAAAACTTTATTCTGCTACAACAAATGTAGGTATACAAGACCTCGAGGAAGTACGCATGGAAGGTGGGCCTGGATGTGGTGAGTGTGAAGTAATGATCAAAAACTAAAATTTTTTGGACTATAATCTCTATCTGGATATAGACCAAAGGATTTTTAAAAGTACAACTATCTGTAATTTTAGCTTTGAATAGATATATTTTCCTCTATGTGCTTATTTTGTTGTTGTTTTGTTAATCATCACCAGAGGACATATTTTCCATTGATTTTTAGAGAGAGTAGAAGGGGGGAGGGAGGAGAGAGAGAAAAATTGATGTGAGAGAGACACATTGATTGCTTGCCTCCTGAATGCACCCCAGTCAGTCCAGGAATTAGACCTGCAACCCAGGTTCATGCCCTTGATCAGGAATCGGACCTTCGAGCCTTTGGTGGGTGCACAGGCCTACAGTCCAACCATTGAGCCACCCCAGCTAGGACCTCTGTGTGTTTCTTGATTTCCTGAAAACAACTTGAAGTATTTAAGATAATGCGGGAAGTCCATCCATACTGTCCCAAAGGGTACAAGATCCTTCTTCTTTATAGCTGCATAGTATTCCAAGATAGCATGGATGGACCTGGAGGGTATTATGCTAAGTGAAATAAGCCAGGCAGAGAAAGACAAATATCACATGATCTCACTTATACGTGAAATCTAAAGAATATAAACTGATAAAGAAAATAGATTCAGTGACAGAAGCGTGGAACAGACTGACAAATCTCAGGGAGAAGGAGGGTGTGGGAGGGGAGAGATTAACTGAAGAACTTGTATGCATATATGCATAACCCATGGACACAGACAATAGTGTGGGGAAGGCCTGGGGTGGGGAGTGGGTGTGGGGTGGAAGGAATCAATGCGGAAAAACTGGGACATCTGCAATACTTTCAACAATAAAGATAAATTTTTAAAAAAAGATAATGTGGTAGGTACAATAGAGAAAAAGTTTTCATCTTTCTCAATGATAAGACTATGCAGTCCTAAAATATTAGAGCACTTTTACCTTGTGTCTTTGCTCACTTCTCCCTTGGTATGGCTTGGATAGAGCAAATAAAAGACTAATCAGGAAAAATCCTGGAAAGCTTTCTCAGGCTTCTTCTACCACCAACCCTCACCTCTGTCTCTGTCCTTCATTCCCTACTTTCTTTATTTCTGCAGGTATCTGTGAAATTGCATGATGACTCCTTCATATGAGCCCATAGAATTAGATATTTCTTCTTTTTTTAATTTTAAAATTGATTTTAGAGAGAGAAGGGGAAGGAGAGAAAGAGGGAGGGAGAGAGAAACATCGATTTGTTGTTCCACATATTTATTCATTCATTGGTTGATTCTTGTATGTGCCCTGACCCACGATCAAACCAGAAACCTTGGTGTACCAGGATGATGTTCTCACCAACTAAGCTACCTAGCCATAGCCTGAATCAGACATTTCTTTACTCAACAAATAATTGTTAAGTTCCTGCTATGTGTAAGTAGTCAGCAGTATGTGAATATCACAGCAATATTAACTATGTGTTTTCATAGAAACAAAAGGCTACTTACTGTCCACTCTCAATGGAACCAGCTCCAGGGGTTGTCATCCAATGGTTGGGATTAATGATTGGGTGAGGGCATCAAACCTTTTTCCCCACCACCTCATGCATTTATGCTCACAAGGTGGTTTGTTGAAGTTAGAGAAGTGTCTGTGAAACAGCTTTTACCCATTGTACAAATATCCATGCAAATATCAAGCCAACAACCTTCGATGCATTTTCCTGGGGATCTAACCAATTGATTCAACTAGTACAGCTATTTTTACATATTAATCTCTCTATCAATCTGAAGCACTCAGCTTCATTCAGACGAATCTATCTCCCACTCTCTTTTCCCTCTGCCTATTCTCCTCATTAAATATATTTCCATGAAAATAAGGTTTACTTCCCTTGGAATCTTGGCTTTGTTGCTGACAAAATTTCTCCCTTGTGAAGCAGTAATGCTCTCCTAGTGAGCTGATATTATGTCAAGGACAATGTCTAAACAATTGAAATTCTGCAAATAAGAAATGCTGATTTAAGACAACGCTCGGGATAATGCAAGATGTTAAATTAATAAATAGTAAACTCATTTTATTATTACCAAAAATTCATCTAACTTTTTTAAAACCTTGTGCTATTTAAAGTAGCAACAGCAAAACTTTAACAAAACAATACTGAGAGTGAAATTTGTGAGTGCAAAAAAATGCTTTGTAATCGCCCAGATTTTAAAAAAGGAAACCATGGATGAAAGAACACCCCAAAATAAATTCAAAATTGCTTAAGCACAAGTTAAAAAATTCCACAGACTTTTTTGCATTTCAGAAGCTGAGTGTTGCAAAATAATTTTGTGGTATGAGTTACATAATGTTATCATAATTTTACTCAATCCTTTGCATGAGGATAAATGGGAACTACTAAAAGTAGACTCCAGTGACTAATGGGCATGCTTCTGCTGAATTACCATACTTAAGTATATTTTATTAGGGACACTTATCCCCCAACTATTGTAACATGAAAAGTAGAAATTTACCAGAAAGAAAACAGGGAAAGAAATGATGTTTTATTTTACTTATCCCGCTGGAACAAGACGCAATTTAAATGTACGAATGTAAAGCATTGCTTGGGCGCCAGCTACTGGTAATTGCTCCTGTCTTTAAGTAACGGACTATTTAAAGTGCAATAGTCAGTCATTCACTCACTGGCCTAATTTGTATCACAAGATATTATAAATATATTATCCTCTTCGGGTAGAGAGTTCACAAGCAGCATGCTTTGTTCTAATGGAGAGAGGGGGGAGAGAGAGGTTATGGTGATAATCACCCAAGGTGAGGGTGCAGTTACCTCCCACAGTTGCTCCAGTGAGATTCAAGGCAGTACTTATGTAAAAGAGTATGAGAAACCTAATAGTCCAGTGGAAACATACAGGAACTGTACACCTACAATCTCAATCACAAGGACAGGCACAGGAGCAGGCAAGAGCCTGATGAATCAGTCTGAAAAACACTCACATTCCTTTGGGTGTAGGCAATCTTGAAATCCTTCGGTGAGAAGAGGGTGGAGGGAGGAATGCCCCTTGGATAGCCCAATATGAACAAAGCAAGTGGATAGTTGTGGGGTAGACTGACTTTAATGCCGCTGAAAATGAACAGATTCTAAACCTGCCTAGTGTTTTTTGTTTTTTGAAAAAAGTTGACACAAAGAAAAAGCAATAATTGAATAAAGTATCAAGCTAGATACGACTGGCAGAAATAATTGCTTTTTTGTTAGTGGTTCTTTTAGCTTGTAAGGCATAGACACAGCTTCGGTTACCGCAGGGAACAGGGTTTATGGTAAAAACCACAAGGAATAGAGGAAACAAAGTGGTCAGAAGTTAGGGAGATGTGCGCACAACTCGTGCCACCCTAGCTGCTCCACCATCAGCAACTTGGGAGTTCAGCATTTCTGACTTCAGATTTCTGCTTCCTCTGCTTTCCGTGTGCTCTGCTTATTTTTCCACTATTGTGTCTCTACTGCTTGGCTTCTGGTCATCATTAGTGCTGTTGCCTCCTGGCCTCTCTGGGTCCTTCTCAACTACTAACTCTCTTCAGTCTTCTTAGCGTGTGCCAAGGCCAGACTGCCCTGTAGAAGGTGGGTCAGTCTCTTCCTAGTATACATCTCCGTTCTGCACTTTCCTTGCAAAGACACTCATTGGATACTTTAGTTCAGATCATAATGCCCAAAGCCATCAGTTTTGACCAAGTGGCAGTGGGACATGGTACAAAGCACTGTTACCTCAGTGTCAGGAACCCTTTGCCTGGAGAGATCCTCCCTAAATACTCCCAGGGCTCCCTCCCTCATCTCTTTCAGGTCTTTGCCCAAATACCCTCTTCTCAGTGGGATCCTCCCTGCTCATCATGTTTCAAATTTAACTCTCTACCTTTCTAACACTTTACCATGCACAGGCAAGCCCTCTTCTTTTCTTCTACACCTTTATTTTTCTTCTAAATGTCTATCAACATCAGACAAACTATATAGTCTTCTCATTTACTTTTATATTGTCTATCTCTTTCTACTAGAATAAAAGTTCCACAAATACAAGGATTTTTACCTTATTTCCCCCTGACTGGCTTCTCAGAGCCAAGACACTGCCTGCCTCATGGTTGCAACTCAATAAATACTTATTGACTGAATGTACCCAGATTGAAGAGGTAATGTGGCAAAAATTGAAGCAGGAACTGATGTGGGGAAATAATGAATACAAACCCTAATATGTTGTAGCAAACCTAGAGATTGACTTGTCCAAATAAGACTAATAGGTAGAGGTCCCCAAGAAGACCTGTGGAAAACAAAAATCAATGCAATATTTGATTGGTTATTAAATTTGGGGGGGATCAATCTATGTTAGATAGTGCCAAAAAAGAAAAAATTAGAAACTTTGGGAGTTATTATAAAAGAAATGGACATAATCAAAAGATAGTAGGCTCTGCAAAGCACAGTAATTGCTCTTGACATTGAATGGGATATTCCTTCATATTCCATATTTCCCACCTCTGCTTGCATTTGTATTTTACTTTGTTGAGAAAAGTAGGCATAGACATATTGTGTGTGTTTTTCTATTAATTGTTTTGTGTCTTCTTGAGTTTATAACTGAGATAGTTGACCTAAATTTCTCTTATGGATACAAAAAATTATTAAAAGGAGGAATTTAAATAAGTAATAATTGTATATACATATAATTCCATGTAAAGAGAATTTCTGGTTAAGAGGAACAGACATACAGGCCCACTCAAGTATACACCATCTGGCAATCTCAACCATCTGAAAGACAGTAAACAATCAGGAAGGAAGCAATTATAATTCCTCATCTATCCCAATAAATGTCATAAAATCCATGCACTTTATTTGGAGTCCATTAAGCTGTGCTTTATCTATATTTATTTTAGTCACAATTCTAATAAATGTGGTTATCTGATTTCAAGCTGATTGAAAGAAAAATCTTAGAGACAGTCGTGGCAGAGTACTATAACCAGCAGCTACAATATGATCTCCAGTTATCAATGAAAAGTTAAATCATTTTAAGCTTGTTTTCTTTGAAAAAATTGATGAAATGTTTAAAAAGTTTTAAGAAAGATTTTAATCAAAGGGTGAGCACTTTAACCAAAATTCCACTTGCTTTCATGTGTAGATGTCTGGTCAGTGGAAATAAAATCATCACCACCACCAGCAACCGTCGTTATCAGTGTCACAATTTCTACCATGTGCTAAACGTCTATTTGCAAGGCACAGTGGAAACTACTTCACATGTTAACTTAATTAACCCAAAAAAACCTTAAGAAGATACTATTATATTCACTATTACATTCATTTTCAGATAAGGAAAATAAAGTTCAGAAAGGAATAAGAGAGAGAATGAGACACACACACACAAACACACGAGAGAGAGAGAGAGAGAGAGAAAGAGAGAGAGAGAGAGAGGTGACTTCCCCAAATTCTCATTCTCTTAGAGTCTGTGGCAATTCTGAATGTATGTTTACTTTCAAGCCTATGCTTATTTCATGCTTTATTCTGATTAGTTTCTCTCACACTTATAGGTTCAATGAACACCTCTATATAGATAACTTACACATTTATAATTCTAACAACTGCTCCCCAAAACTCTTGGTTAATGTATCTAATGTCCATTGAAATCATTTCTTGAACGTCTCTTTAAGGCTTCTCAAAATCATTGTGTTCCAAACTGAACTTATTTTTCATTAGCCCCTGTTCCTCTTCCAACCTCCCTTCATCTCAATGGCTGGCTTCACCATCTGTCCTGTTACATAAGCCAGGAGACCAGGAGTTGGTCTCCCTCAGAATTTTTATCCAACCGCACCACCAATTTATATCAAATATTACCTTCTTAACATACTCTCTCCATCTCCCCCACCACCTCCCACAGTTTATGCTAGCATGTAATAAATTCCTTACTCAATTACAATCACCTCGTAGCTTATATTCCTTTTACTACTCTAGACCCTCTTTAGTTTAGAATCTTTAATTTAATTTTGTATTGCTCTTTGGATAAAGACAGAACTTGTTCTCACAGCCTACTAGGCTCTGGATAATGATAGCTCTGTCCACTTCTATAGTCTTATCTTACAACACACGCTCTCCCTCTCTCTTCCTCCAGGCATTCGGGTCTTTTTGCGCGCTTTCTTTATCTAGCTCTCTCTCACCACAGGGTACTATTTTCCTGCAGTGTGGCAAGAATCTATCTTCTTTCTTTATCTAGTTAACTCTTCTCCATTTTTCTCAGTTTCAGCACAATAACCTTTTCTTCATGGAAGCCTTTCTTGACCTTTCTGAATAGGCCAAATTCCTCTTCTGTAGAAATTCATGATGCAACATACACTTTTGTTTCCACTCCCCTCATTTGATTTTTACATTTATTTATATAATTATTTTATATGTTTGTCATTCCTTCTAGATTGTGAAGCCTATGAAAGAGGGACAATCTCTTTTTACTCACCATTTGCCCTGGTCTGAATGCTTGTGTCCCTGCCAAATTTATATGTTAAAATCCTAATTCTCAATGTGATTTTGTTGGGAAGTGGGCCTTTGAGAGGTGATCAGATCAGAGGGTAGAGGCTTCGTGAATGAAATTAATGAATATATTCCATTTATTATTAATAAAATAATTTCAATTACTATTAATAAGTTTATAATAAAGACTTATGAAGCAGGTTCCGGAGAACAAGCTCACCCCTTCCACAGAGGGGGCACAAAGAGAAGTCAGCCAGGAAGAGGGCCTTCACCAGACATCAAAACTGCTCGCACTGAAATTGTAAACTTTCCAGCCTCCAGACTGTGAGAAACCAATTTCTGTTGTTTATAAGCTACCCAGTCTATGGCATTCTGTTATAGCAGCCTGAGCAGAATCAGGAACCATTGCATTCCCAGTTCCTTTTTGACATAGTACGTGATTAATAATGATTTAAATGTTGATAAAAGAATCAGACTTTGACAATCATACATTGCTTATTTTAAACACTCTTCCAATATGACAGACTCGATGAATGTTTATAACTGACTATAGATTCAGGTAGTGTTGACAAATTATTAATGAGGATTGTCCATCGCAAAGAGATATTGGAGGGGAAAAAGCCATAAAGAAGGCAGGAAAATGAGGATCTCATCTCCTAGTAGTTCAATGTCCTTTCTTTATTTTCACAAATTCTCAGTCTGTTCTTAAGATCAGTTTCCGCATCTGTCAGCTGCTCAGAAAAACATGAGCCTTTCTTGTCTGCTTCCTCAAAACATCACATTTCAATTGGGAAGCAGAAGGGAATTAAAGAGATCTGAAACTTCATCTCTGGTCTTGATTAACTATTTCTTATTGTTCTGTAAATAGGTGTGTAAAATAATAAGTGAGAAAAACAATAAATAAAAATAAACAAATCTTTGGAAGCATAGTGCTTGCTTATCCAAACTATTATTTTTTTTTAAATTACAAAAATGTGACTCAGCTCTACAAAGTTCTTGTAAGAACATTAGACTTATTTTTGTCCAAGAACATAAACTGTGATTTAAAATAAAGTGTACAACCAGACTGTCTCTTCTTACATTTGCTATCAAATGCTACAAATGTGATCAATTCATGAACTCTGACTTAAATCAATGTAAGGGAGATCATGCCAAGTGGATGGGCATAAATTTAATAATCTAATGCAAAGATGTTCATATAGGTTTAGAATATCCAGACAGTGATTTAAGAATATTTATAAATTGTAGTAAAAGTGGAAAAAAAAGAGGTTTGATAAATTTCTTTAATTTACTAAAAACAATAACAAAATCCAAACCATCTTTCTTCTCTTGTTGAGTTGACTTTTTAAATGTTCTTCAGATGGTTTTGGCAAATATGAAAAGCTTTCCAATTCATGTTTCTTGTGTCTCAAACAACACAATTGTTTAAACCTCAATTCTGAATTGTTTTTATATAAGTGTAAATGGGTAGAGTCACCCTGAAACACATAGCGATTAAAATTCATTCATACATTCTGTGTTTTGAGGAAGACATTATTGTTGACTGGTCATCTCCACAGACAGTGGCTAAACAGATCCCCTAGATCAGTGAGGCCAACTTAATCTCTAACGTGTGAACTTGGAGAATGAGAAAAAGAGTACATTTATCACAGCATGAATGAGCAGATGTAATAAAAACCATTTGAGAAAATACCTGGCATGTATTAGGAATTCAATAAAAATTAGGTTTTTTTCTTAGTGTTAGTTTCTGAGAGATGATTGCAGTAGGATGTGGGTTAAATAATGGAGTCTTTCATGCATGATTATGAGTCAAAATTAGAAGCAACACTTCATAGAGGTCAACAAAAGACATTTTCCAAATTAATATATACAAAGTATTATTATCATTGTAATAAATTCCTGTTACAGAAAGAAAAGTGCTATTTTTTATTAAAGCATAATAAAAAGCTACAATTAGAGCAATTATCTCTGAAACTGGATTCATTTTTCTTGCAGCAACAATAATGGATCTCCTGGAGATTAAGAAAAATATATATTAGTAGGAATAAAGAAAGGAAAGAAATAAAGGACAAAAGGAAAGTGATATGAGGAGTTAGGCAACTTTATCCCCAGTTCATCTACTTGGTTTTCTCAGTGACCACATAGTACTAATTTCCTACATTTAAGCCACTGATATCTTGTATATCATAACATTTGTAAGGTGAAAAGGGAAAAATAAAATTATTTCTACAGTATTAAAGATATCCTGAAAATAAAAAATAGCATTATTACATTCTCTTTGCTGCTTACTCTATTTCAAAAGCAAGGCAAATGTTGTATGGCATCTTCTGTTACCCTTTCTTTTAAGATCTCAGTTGATTTTAGGTATGTGCATCTTTCCATACATGTAAAAATGAATACTAAACTTCTCTCTCCATGTAAGTCAATATTAATATGATTACTTTTTACTATGCGGACTTCAAAATTAAGAATCAAGCATAACATTATGTTTAGTCTCTCTCTCTGATTCTCAGTATTTTTTCTGTTAAAAAAAAAGCCATCAAAGAGATAAAGACAAAGAAAATGGAAGAGGTAAAGTAAAAGAAAGAATAAGCTCAACTAGAGATGGAGGTGTATAGTAGGATTTGAGTGGCTATAATGAGGACAGAGGGATTGTAGACATAGAGAAAAACAGAAATCTCAGGAGATATGCATACAGAAACCAAAACACATACAAGAAAAGCAGCACAGAAACTGCACCTGTATATTGAGAAAAAGAACTTTTATTAAAAAACAAAACAAAAATTCAGGAACATTCTTTTGTATCTAGAGATCATTTGATCTTGTGAGCTTTTAGAACATAATTTATGTTTTTAAGTTGCAATTCTGCAAATAGAGGCATACCTTTTTTTTGGTACTTGTTTGTTCTGATGTCAAGTAGAATGTAATCAAGGGTCAAATCCACCTTGTATATCTACAAATTTCCAACTCCAAGTCTGTAAACAAGCACACTCTTATATTTAACATCAGTATTAAAGTGGACATTTGCTGAATTTTAGCCTAGGTGTGTATTTTAAATAAAATGAAATGAGATATATTCATGTGTTTCTTTACACATACATTGAAACTCCTTTGGTTTATTTTCTGACCCTTTATTATTCTTATTAGTTGTGTAACCAGATGTTTAAATTGGTTAAATGCCCTTCGATTGCAAGAAACAGCTGCTCTCCCAGGTTATCTATGGTGATATGGGTTGGTTTATCAATCACTCACAGACACTTATCTCAGCACATAAATCATTAGGTCTCAGGAAAAAGTTAAATCTTATTCTGGAAACTACAGCAGCTCTTGTGGCCCAACAGTCTCTATAGAATTCAGCCATTCTGGACACTTCATTTTTCTCTGTCTCTCCTCTCTGTGTTTGTATCTATTTTCCTTCCATCTTGTAATTCTGTTTAATCATGGCTTTTACTACTTCATAACATCTGCATACTCTCCTTGCATATTTTTCAGTTTCCATGGTATCCATTGGCCTCCACCTATGTGTGTATTTAATTTAAAAAAATTGTAAGAGAAGAAATGTTTTTATCGATTAATCATCATTTTGGTAGGATTTGCACGAGCACCTAAAAATAGCTGCCTATAGTTCTGGCACTGTTCTCAATTCCATTTAGTTAAGACCACGGTGACTGTGTCATATGATATAAGACATGGAGACTTATGTGTAAAGAATGGTCTGTCATTGTTTTACAATAATGAATCTGAAGGTGTGGTGAGCACTGAGGACTGTGGCCTGTTTGATACAGTAACATTTCTCTATTTCATGAGTTCTAAACATTTTATAAATTGATATCACCATGCTATGTGACCTAAATAATTTATGGAAAATTCTTCTTTGTCACCTAGATGTCCTTGAAGTTAAAAGCACTTAGAAAAACACTGTTGAGTGCATCATATAGCATTACACTAAGAGGTAAGCTACGAGATATCTACTAATCCCATTCATATGAGTTAATGCAGCTTTCACCTGATTGCCAAGTTCATTGCACTTGACAATATAGTGCACTGCCTTTGACCGTTTTACTTCAGTATGGAATTAACATTAAAACCTTTTGTGGTTAGTGGAAAAAATTATAGTACATGACATTGTGTTTAGTTCATTTTTATATTGAGGAAAAAAGTAAACAAATGAACATATAAATAAAAGGCAATTATTTTATCAAGTTTTAGTGAGCCCATACTTGTAATTCTATGTTTACCTTTAATTACAAATCTGCAAAAATGACTTGATAGTTTTAGAAAATTCCAATAACAAAGAAAAAAACAAGCTTCACAGAAGAAATAATAAGCAACACAATTTTTTGGGGGGGGCGGGCTGGAAAAGTAAAGGTTATTTTCATAAGAATAGAGTATTATGTTTAGCAAGTATAATGAATATGGAATTATTTGCCAAATCCCAACAGTAGAACTTGTCCAAATGATGTTACTCAAATAGGAGATATAGGATAGAAATATATGTAAATTTAAGAGATGATATATATAGTGTATTAATTAATTTTGATAAAACATTTTTTTCTAAGTATAAAAATTACATATTGTCATTGCAACCAACGTAGAAAATGTGGGAAATGAATATAGAAGAAAAGATTAAAACAACCTACTCTCAGGTGTAATCACCTCCAGGCTCTCATATATATGACATTTTATCTACAATTTTGAACCTGTTTAAAACTTCCACATTAGACCATAAGCAGTTTTCTATGTCATTACCAACATTTTGTAAATATATTTTTAATTGCTCCATATTTCAATAGGCTGTCAGTTTTTTGATATATTTTATGTTTTTGATTATTGGTGAAAATATTTTTTTCACATTTGTTAGGCATTTATATTTTTTTGTGTGAGAACTGTTTATACATGCAATTTGTCCAGTTTTCTACTAGGTTCATCAATAATTTTTTAGTTTTGGATCTTGTAATAAAATGTAACTCTCATAAACTAAATTTTGGGCCATAAATGAAGAAATTCTGCACTAAAAGGATGTGATAGAAATGTAACCGAAGAAAGTGATTCACATGTCCAAGCAAACACACACATTTATAGATTCAGAAACGCACACACATATGTATGAATACACGCCTACACACAAGCACATATAAAATATACATAGGTTTTCCAATGACCAATATTTACTCAAGGGGAAAAATCAACTTCTTTGTGCCCCATCTGTTTTGTGCAGTCATCACAATACCCTTTATTGTCAACTCCCTTCCAGATCATTTTAGCAGATGCTGTTGTCCCCATACCCATATTTCTTTATGTCTCTGGACCTTCCCAGTCTTCTATGGCTTTCTGTGTCTGTCTCTGTCTCAGGGCTTCCTCCCTCTCCTGAGCCTGCTTGGCCCATACAATGTGGAGTAGAACCAGACCAATTAATGCCTCAGGAGCAGCCCTCAGCAAATGCGAGACCCGCATTAGTAACATCCCAGCTTCCTTTTCTGCAGTGAGGCAATTCTGTTTTGTTCTATACACTCTCAGAGGGTTTCCCCATGGGGCTCCACATATAAACAGTGGGTAACCCCATTCATCAATACACTATTGATCTTCTTTCTCTGCCTGACTTTTGTACCTTCTTACTATACTTGCCTCTCAAGTAAACCACTTGCACTCAGAACCTCGTCTAGGAGTCTGCTTTCACAGAAAGCAAATTATTATGGTATAAACAATACAAGAAAATGGGTTTTAGATGGGCCTCCGGAGAGCATTGGAAATTTTAGACCACCAAATTTAATGCATCAAGAAAACTACAGGTAGCTTTATTACTGTTGTTGCTTTGTCCCCGCCGTTTTTGCCAAGCCTTTCTTTCTCTGCTCATCCCTCTGGTCCTGATGTAGTGTGCCAGCCTGGCATTTAGGAAAGAACCTCAGCAGGGACATGCACAGATGGGCATTCATGCCCTGGCTCCACCAGTAGCCCCTCACCTAGCCTCTCAGGTCTTCAGTGTCTTCATCTACAAGACAGGGGTTAAATACCTGCCTTTCCAACCTCACAGGCTTTTTGCAGGCCTGAAATGACATTCGTTTGGGGAGAGTGTTTTCTCTGCAGTAGTTTAGGAGAGAACAAGAACTGGCATCAAATGTGTGCCAGAGCTTTGATCTCCACCTCACACTTCCTTTGCTGTTCATGTGTTTATGTGTTTGGTAACTTCACCTAAGGTTCTTCAGAGTTCCATGTGCTGAACTTCAGGACTTAACTTCAAGAATGTTATATATTCAGCTATGGGTTCACGAAAGACCGATGGTTAACAGTCATTTGTGGTGTTGAAGGAAAAGTACAATTAGTGTTTCCCCCTTGGAGGTCTCCGCAGCAGCAAGAGCCCTAATTACAGTTCCCCACAAAGGAGCCTGCCTAACGCCAGAGGCCCCCTCACACTACCTGAGCACTCAGAGCAGTTGGGGGGAGAGCTCTGTTCCCACACCATTCTGGAGCTGGAAATTCTTGCTGCTTCTAGAAGGAGCCATCTGGAATCACTATTACTAAAGTGGAGAGATCTAATAACAAGCATCTATTTGTAGGGGAAAGTCCTGACCGTTTTTAAAGGAAACTGTCTGCTGTGGAGCCAAGGCCTGGCTGGTTTACCTATGGGAAATAAACTCAGGTACAAAGATGGTCTCTCTACCACAGAAAAAAAATGCAAAGGAAGGAGAAATGGAAACAAATGATACCCGGGATTTTTTTCATTATTCAAATCATTTAAAAATCAAATGAGACTTTTTATAACTACTTTTGAAAGATTACAGAATATGGTTTTCTTCCACGGCAGAGAGGGAGCAATCAAGCTCAAGTTACAAAGGGAGGGAAAAGATGAAAGCTCAGAAGGCCTTAGAACTTCACTGACTTACAGGCAGAAGGCCGGGGAAAGGCTGCAAGACAGGAAATAATGATTACTATTTGTGTTCTATTTCATAGTTTCCACTTTGGTTAAACTAACTGGAAGGAAACAAGTGATTAGGTTACTTGTGTCATCACTTACATCAGTAGTTTTTGTTTGGAAAAAAATCATTACCCTTTCTCATTCAAGGAGCATAAGAATCATGGCCCAGTCTCATGCTATGTCACTAATTGTTTTCATTACAAAGATAGGAGAATATTGAAATCTGCTCCGGTGTATACAGTAGTTTGATCATAGAGACGGCTGGCTGTGAATTTATTATTAGAGCCCAGAGATTACAAATCACAGCAAACAAAACATCATCTATGGAACTCTCTTCATGCCAGGTTTTGTTTATCTTTCATTTCTTGCATGAATCCTCTCAGGATCATTAAGGGATATCTTTAAAAATGCAAAATCTTTCATACAGAATTTTCTTTTTATTTTTTGCCTATATGAATTTTATTCATCCTTTCAAAAACTACCCTGATCAGGTTTCCTTTAGAAAACAAAATAAAATTGAAAAAGTGGTGAGCACTTACTATGTGAAAACCATAGGAAAAGGCTTCATAAACATTATCTTACCATCATGTGAAGTAGAGGTTATTATCTGGTTATGCAAATGAAGGAACTATTTCCTCTTCCTCTTAATTAGAGTTGGCAGCATAAAAGTTAACCACTTAACTGTGTATTGTTTAATCATTGTTTTCATTGAATTTATTTTTGTTTCAAACAGTGTTTTAAAGTCTTTTGAAAACAGAGACATTGTGGAACACTGAGTTGAAGCTCAATAAATGCTTCTAGATGGTTACATCTCAGGTTTATCACATTGTAATTCGATGTGACTTCAGCCTACTCTTAAAATTAAAGAGGCTTGATTTTCAGGGACCAGGAAATGAAACAGACACAAGCTAATTAATATAAAGCCCCACTGTCAGCTGTGTGATTTCAGTATAGCATATAGTCTCACTGCTTTCCTGGTTAATGTTATCAGATCAATGGAAAGGAAAGGTTGTAGTTTCTAAAAGAAAGAAATTCTGCTTCATAGTCATAAGTATGTAAAGAAAAAAAGATATGGAATCACTCTACAGATACCATATTAGGTATAAACTAGTATTTCTCAAACCATCTGTGGTGAAAGGCTAGTTTTTCCCCCTCTTCCCACCATTCTGGAGAGATATTTTTTGTAAAATACACTAAAAATGAATTATTATAAAAATAAAATGTAAAAAGGGAAATACAAAATATAACTTCCATTTTTTTAGCTCTCAGATCCAATAGACAAAAATTACCTTGCCAAATTAGCATGAATGCTTACTCTAGGTCTCTAAATGACCTTGTCACTGAATAGTAGCAGAGAGTTTGTACACCAACCCCAATCTGCTGATCCACACTCTCAAAATATATTCAAGCCCTGTAAATATAAATCACACAGCGCTTTTTTTCATATTCCCCTACTCCTGGCATTCTTAATGCTTTCAAGAGTTAGTGTTCAAAAGAGCTTTTTCTAACTACCAGTAACAATGATGTTAAATGATTTCCTTAATATGAAACCCATCACTTTCTCTGAAGTTGATGCCAAACATAATTTTTAAAATGGTATAAGTATTTGTGAGTTCAACAGAGAAAGGGTGATTGAAATGAATTTGACCAACAGATATTCTCATTTGTTCAGCAATACTTTACCCAATATGTACACATATCTATAATTGATCATATAACAACATAAGCCTTAATATTGCCATCTGGTGGGAATGTCGATGCAATGATTATACACTATATACCAGAGGTAACTTATGATGCATTAATAGTAGCTAACGTCACAAAGAAGAGTATCTTTCACATAACTGTTTTTCACTATGTAATTTCTAGTTGGATCAATTCCTCTTTCAAATTCATCTGAATTAAAGAAGAAGAAAAGTAAGAAAATTTTGCTCAGTTATTTCTAGGTACTAGAGAAACATATATTCTCTCAATCTTGCCTTCATCCTTTTTAGACTGATAAGGAATTTTTATTCATGCATTACTTATGAGGAATTAAGTTCATATAAGTTATCTCACTTTCTTAGGTGCTATAGGAAAATGTAAACAGTGCAGAAAAACAGGCAAGGGCTGTTTGTATGTATTTCCACTGAAATTTTTATTACCACACAATATATATGAAGTCTTAAAAATTTATTATGGTAGGGATTCTAATATTTTCTGACAAGTATAGAATGTAGAACATGCAGTATGTAACAATAAACAATTAAAATTATAAGGGTAGTTACTTGTTTCACTTTTGTTATCTGATAAGAACAATCACACATTTGACTTTTATTGGATTTGTTAACATACAGTAGCCATAAAATAAACTGAATATATTGAAATAAACATATAATAAATGTGGCATATTAAAACTAACTTTAGAGATCATTTAAGATAGTGAAAGATTTGTACAAAGCACAAAGAAATTTGGAGGGGAGAGATATGGCAAATCTAATATCAATAATATTCCTGGGTTCATGTCCTTAGAAGTCAGTTGTGAGCAGTCAACTTATTCTACTAAATATAAACCCTTATATAAGCCTTGCTATGCAGAGATTGAAGACCACGTGGCATTTAAGGAGAAAGTTAGCAAGCAGAAACCACTTCTCAAGAAAAAAAAAAAAAGTGAACACATTCTGTTAGGTAGGAAAGGCAAGGAGAATGGTAAATTGCTATTTGTTTTTTCCTTATGCTTTCAGCATGAACAGGAGAAAGGCCTTCCAGTGACTGAGAAATGTTAATTGGTCCACAGGGGAAGAACAGAAAACAAGAACATAAAAGCAAATCATAATAACATGAATTTCAAATAAGTCTCTTGTTAGGCATTGAAACATATTGCAGTATGTTGGGAATTTCCAATTTGCTAACATTTTCCCTAGTTTAACCATTTTGTTCTATAATACCACATCAATAAATATTTCAGAATTGGTTAATGAAGGGAGCCAAAAATAATATAATTCTGGGGTGAGTACCACTGACATTTATGTTCCCATGAAAGACATGATGAGAACTCTCTTGAGGTGATACTAAGAGTCATCTTTGTGCTCTTTATATGAAAATTAAGATTACATCAGAGAGTAGAAATTAGGTATTTTCCTTTCTACTAATATTCTTTATAGTTTTCTACTGAAAGAGTTTGGGAAAAATAGACAACTGCTATTGGTATAGATCTTTAATTTTGAAGACCATCTTGTCACTGCTTGGGAACAGAGTCATTCTAGATAATCTTTTAAGGATATTTTAAACTTTGATTCCAGAAATAAAGGCTATAAATTAGTTTTTCTTTTAAGACAGACAAAGAAACACATATTACAATCTAAACACCTTATTCAATCTCCAAGAACGATTCTTGTTGCAACACATATTTCTTAAAGGTCAACATGAATGTTTTTCTCTAAACTTTTGCATAATCAGATAGTTTGAAAAATAGGGAAGCTATTCTTACAAAGGAAAAGTAAAAGACATATGCCTTATATATGTAAATGATAAACCATTGTTTTGCTTTGAATATAATGTGCTATTTATAATGACAAATTTAGAATTTCCTACATGATTTTTGACACTCTAAGTAGTGTAATTTCAACATATATTTTAAAACTGTGTGAGAAAAAGAACGATATTACATAACTTTGTCTATCAAAATTAAGACTGGATTGTAAATGATTACCTTTTAATAGGTGCTGTTTATCATGCCAAACATGAGCTAGTTGCTTAACATGTACGACTTCATTTAGTTAATCAATCAATCATTTAGTTTTAGACACAAGCAACTTTGTGGAATAGAAAGAGTGTTAGAAAAAGCTAGTGAGAAAATTTGGGTTCAAGTTAGTCTGCAGATATAGGTGAGGATGAATGGAGTAGAGTGTTTCAGAAACAGTAAATCTAACTTTATGAAATTGGCCATTCACATGTAAATGAAAAGTACTCTGGGGGGTGAAATCCTTAGAAACTGACTTCCAGTCTTTCTTTACATTTATGTCCCATGATACCATAGAGGAGGATCCAAGATTTATATTTTTTAAAACATATGGAAGAGAGCTCAGGAATCTATAAGTGGTAGTGAAAAGAAAGATAAAGATATATGTGTTTTAAATCAGTGCAGTAGAAATACTTGGAAGAGAGTAACTGAGTCCAGGGCATGAAGAGCCATGTATGAGAATACTGTGATGGGAGGGTAAGTAGGGGTACTGAGATTGTAACCAGATAAAAACGTGTTTGGATGATGACCTGAAATAATGAAAATGTGAATCTGGTTTTCAAATATGACTCCTGAAAAGTAACCTCACTGCAGGTGCCCAGGAAGCTGCCCAAGGCTTAAGGGCTGCAGGCTTTGGGAACTGGCTCGTGGTTGTTGAAACTGGTAGAAATGCAGCCCTCCCACCGCTGCAGGGAATGTGGCCCTGTGCAGGTTAAAGTCCGGGTGAAGCCTGAGGTCCAGTGAAAAAAGAGAGCCTGTGACTGGATTGCTAAATGCCGAAAACAGGGCAGGGTGGGCCTGGGAAGACCCTGACAGTTCCAGCAGTTGACGCCTTGCCCTGTCCAGATGAAACAATGATGGTCTCAGACAACTTGTGTGGAACATAATATTTATGGAAAAGGTTATGTACCAAGGGGTATGTTAAGCATTTTATATTTGTGAGTTCATCAATTTCTCTCAACAATCATATAAAATTTGTATTGTATTATTATCTGTGGTCCTAAGATGAAGAATCTTAGACTAATAAAGTAGAATTAAAATTTAAATGTAAGCATCATGATTTCAAAACTTGAGCTGTAAACCCCCATCTTATATTGATCTCTAACAAAACTTTTCTTTGTTTTGAGCTCAAATTTAGATTACATATATATCTTTGCTCTATTTATACCTCAGACACTCAGGGTCAATGTCTGATTTTAGTCTTATAGTCATACATTCATCTTGGAAGGCAGAACACTTAACTGCAGTGAAAGAGACATTCTATATACACTTCAGCAAAATTGGACCACCCTTATATAGGAAAGCTATTTCATACACTGTACACAGTGAAAAGGCAACCTTGCTTTATTAGTCTCTTAAAATTTAGAAGCAGCATTGATAAATCTAATTATCTTTTCCTGGGTGAATAAGAAAACTTAAGAAAGAACCAGGACTAGGAGTAGAAAAGGAGTTGAAGAACTGAAGTATAACTTTCTCATTACTCAGTCCAGGAGAGAGCCTTCTAGAACTCTCAGAAATATCTCCTTTTGTTGTGATACAAAATGGATTTTTTTTTCAATTTATAGGCCAATCAAGTTTAAGTATACCTAATAGCATCTTGTAAAATCTAAGCAGCATAAACAGCAGGCCCTGTCCTGATGTGATTGGTTGTCTGAGTCATTGTCTCTTTAAAAGGGCTGAATTGATCTTTCTATTTTGACTCTGGTAGAAGTCTGAGGGCTTTTGTTTTTTGTTTTTGTTTTTGGTCAAATGACAAGTGCTCTGCCTATTAAACTATTTTCTTTGATTTTTGAGGACACACTGGGTTTCCCCTTATGTCTTTTAGAAGCTTGAAAAATAAATTGAAATATTTTTTCAAGAATGGCTCATACTTCAACCTTTAAAGGTAGCCATTAAATTTTATTGTATTGGTAGTCCTGCCATGAAATGGATTTGAATTTGATTCTCCCCTGTTTTCGTGTAAATGCACAGTATTAAGCTGAAGGCATGCATAGAGAAAGAATTTACAAAGTAGGAGGGCATTAAACTTCCTGACCAATTTTTAACATTAAATTTTATTTGTTTTAAACATTGAGTAGGTTGGGAAATGTCTCTGCATAAGAAACATGTAATGTTGGGGACTCAAAGACAAATCATAGCAATAGTTTGTTTTTATGTTTCTTTTACTATCAAAGTAATGATTCCAAGAGACAGTTTATTAGTAGTTGCTGATATTACTCTCAAGCTATTGCTATGTACAAAATATTTACTTTCTGATTTTTCTTGACCATTCAAGAGAGATATTTAATAAAGTAAATATCAAAATAATTGTTATTACACTCTAAATTGAATCAGAAATTTAGTTGAGGAAGGTACTAAAGAGGGTAAGTGAGGAGACTAAAATCCTATTGAGGTTTAGTATGTACTTGGATCAGCAATGCTATTCATCAATGCTTTTCTTAAATCTGCAGAAGACTATAGAATTCCCAGTTATTGTATTACATAAAGAAGCCAAGAAAACATCATTGCTACAGCTTATATTCCTTCTCTTTCATTTTATGCTTATATTTAGCAACTGTCATGTGTACAGGTAAAAATGCTCTTGAAGTTGTGGATGACAAAGTAGCTTTAAGGTGAGTCCTGAGTAGATATACAAGTGCCAGTGTATTCTTTAAAAAAAAAAAAAAAAAAATCTGCCTTTGCCATTCTATTTAACATATCTGTCTCATTGGCACTGTGTGAAAGAATTCAAAGCAAGCCTTCAGAGAAGGAAGTTCAAAGAGTTTAACTAAAATTAGACAGGGAATTAAAATGCTATTGTTGCAAGAAGAGGCAGCCTTTCTCTTTGTCTATCTGTCTCATCCCTGGTGAAAAGGAGATCTTTTTGCATGATAACACAACAAAGTTATGCCATAAAAGGCAAGTAGTTTTAGAAAAATAAAGCTTTATTTTATACATGGTCAACAAGAAGAATGGAGCCCTCATAGAACAGAGTGAAAATCTGATTGTCCTGAGGCTCAAGCAAGAACTTTAAGAGATTCCACATCATGGACTATTAAGGGCTGATGCAACATAACACCTGGAAGCTGCAAGCAAAGTAGGTCGACAAGGAAGGGGAGAGAGAGATGGATTAAGAACTGTTTTTCCATCAAAGGCAGAATGGACAGAAGGTCAGCACAAAGAGAAAGTGAAGAAATGAGTTATATCGGTCTCTCGATTACAAGTGTGTTCGTGATCAACTATTGCTGCTCGTGAATGCTTTTCAGGATTTGCACAGTGTAGCTATTTTGCATTGCACCATTTAAAATTGGTATTATCTATTAAGACCCAGAATGTGATGGGGGAACCAAATGTACAATAAACCCAATTCAAAGCTCTTCACACTTGTAGGATATGAATAAGAATTTGTTGATCTTTGCATTTTATTTTTTTTTCTTTTTAGATCTGTGTTGAAGCTCTGTTCTGATTCTCCCATTTCCCATCTACTCCAGCATTTATTTAACCTTGGCACCCAGGTGACCAGTGGCTTAGTTCTATGGTTCAGGGTCTGTATTCTTGCATTTTCTACTCTGAGCTCTTTTGTCTCTCTTCAGGAGCTATGTCTATGGACTCCGATGATGACCCAGATCCGGCTGTGGCCTTGGAAGATGAGGTCTTGAGAGAAAGGGATTCTTTGAAGCCCTAGGACTAATAAAGTTGCTAATGAGGAAGATATTTGAATCATACTGAATGAGATAAATAAAAAAGGAGGTTAAATAAAAGTGCTATTATTCAACCTCTCTTGTCCAATGAAGGGAAATGCCCAGTTAAATCAACCTACTGGGTCTGGCCTTCCAGAACTAGCATAATGGAACTGGTTTCCCAGAGAACCCAAAGTCTAAACCTCTCATCTTATCAATTGAAATTGAATTCCAAAGCTTTCATGGGTAAGTTGTTTCAAATGCTCAAAGACAAAGAATTGTCTGTGTTACTGCAACATTGACAACAAAATAAAGGCCTTACTTACTTTTACGACTAAGAAGTTTTCCTGCATCCTGAACCTGATAAGAAATCACAGAAAAAGTAAACTACAAAATAAGATGCTTAAATACTAAACAATAAATTATGAAATGTAATTTACAGAATATTGATAGAATAACAGCAAATGAGATTTATTCAGGAATGTAGGAATGGATGACTAGAAAATCAATTAAAATAATCTAACATAGTGCTTTACCGAAAGAAGAAAATTAAAAGATTTTGCAATAGATGACACAGAGCATTGGATAAAGTTCAATATGTATTTCTGATTTTATAATCTTAGTAAAATAGAAAAAAGAGCATTTCTCAACTGGTAAATACACATTTTGAACTAGCCAGCATCATATTTCAGACTTGAATATTTAAATAATTCTCATTCAAATAAGAAAGATGAGAGGAATGTTTGGTATCACCACTATCATTTCTTATATTCTTAAAACTCTGAGATGTTGCAGTTGACAAGAAAAAGAATGCAAGAACCATAAATACTTTAAAAAGCCAACAAAATTATCATTATTTACCATTAATTTGATAGACTACATGAAAACACTAAAAAATCTAGTGGAAAATTTAGAAATAGACAATTCAGGAAAATGGTTAATTTATAAAATAACTTTTAAAAGTCTTGTAGTTTTTCATATGTCAAATATAAATAAGAAAAGTATAATGAAGAATATTCTAGCCCATTGGTTGAGTGTTATCCCATGCACCAAGGAGTTCAAGTCCCTGTCAGGGCCTATGCCTGGTTTGCTGACTTGATCCCTAGTAGGGGACATGCAGCTGATTGATGTTTTTCTCTTTCTGTCTCTCTCTTTCCCTCTCCCCTCCTCTTTTTCTAAAATCAATAAAAATATATTTTAGCCCGGCAGGCTTGACTCAGCGGTTGAGGGTAGACCTAGGATCCAGGCAATCGGGGTTCAATTCCCAGTCAGGGCACATGCCCGGGTTGCAGGCTTGATCAATGACTCTCATCATTGATGTTTCTATCTCTCTCTCCCTCTCCTTCCCTCTCTCTGAAATCAATAAAGATATATTTAATATATATATATATATATATATGTTTTAAAAAAAGAGAGTAGTGGTGATTCGCCATCTCTCCAGCCCTCTTTCCAATATTACCAAAAAAAAAAAAAAAAATCAATTAAAATATCAGCAAAACCCATAAAATAAATAAATGGTTATGAATAAATTTAAGAAATATGTAAGAACTATAAAAAAACCCTTTAAGACCTTAATGAGTTGCAAACAATAGCAATTTAAAAACATAAGCTACTTTAATAAAGTAAAACATATATACATATCAAAAGTTGGACAAAGAATAAAGGTACAGTTTGCTGGATTTTTACACAGTGGACACATTCACATAACATCCAAAGAAATAAAGAAATTGAATGTTGTCATTTAGAGTAATATCTCTAATTTAAAATATCTTTTAAATTTAACCATTTTACTTGCTGTACAGTGATATCACATTAAATTTGATATGAAATTTTCCAATGATTAATGATACTGAGACCTCTACATGTGTTTTCATGCAATTATTATGTCTTTGGTGATTTGTCTGTTAAAATTGCCTGCTTATTCAAATTAATTGTCTGTTAGGATTTTTAAAAGGTCCATGCTACATTTTTATTTATTTTTTACATAACAGATTAATTGAAGTATAATTCATATACCATACAATTCACCCATTTGAAGTGTACAATTGAATGGCTTTTAGAATCTTCAATATTATCCAGCCATCACTATTGTTAAGGGTTGAATTATCCTACCCCACTCCCATTTATATGTTGAAGCCTTACTCACCATGACTAGCTTTTAGTTAGAAAGTTTTAATATCAGATCATCCTATGTGGTTACTTTTTGTCTTAAGGCTGCCACGCAGGCCTCCCCTGAGCTTGTGATGTCTCATATGTGGTCCCTTTTCCATCTGCACTCTCATGGATCACTGTTTCTTATTGCCTGATGAAAATATTGTGAGAACTTTTATTTTATATATATTGTCTGGGTTTTAGTTGTTTCAGAAATGAGGGTTTATTTGGTTCATGTTTCTTCATTTTGGCTGAAAAAGGAAGTATTCTACAACATACTATTAAGTTAAAAAGCATCCAAAAGACATATTATACACTGTACACACACACACACACACACACACACACACACACATAGAGAAAAATGTTTAAAAGATCAGCACCAATATGTTTATAATATGTATATTCAAGTATTGATATTACAGATTTTTTTCTATTTTCTAAAGTATTCCACAAAGAGAATATATTGATGCTATAATAAAAATAAACCATTGATATTATAACAATAGAAAAATAGAATTAAATTAGAAGCCTAGAAATGAACACAACTTCAAATATAGAATATTTAATACAGAATACTGAAGGACAATTATTTTTTCTATTTATTTATCATGTTTCAGTGAATGGAAGCCTGAGATTGCATTTGGTTATTTTTTTATTGTATTTATTGGGATGATACTGGTTAATAAAATCATAAAGGTTTCAGATGTATAATTCTACAACACATCATCTGTATATTGCAGTGTGTGTTTACCACCCCAAATTAAGTCCCCTTCCATCACCATTTATCCCCCCTTTACCTTCTTTTACCTACTCCCATCCCTCTCTTTCCCTCTGGCAATCACCATACTGTTATCTGTGTCTATGAGGTTGGTTTGTTGTTGTTGTTTGTTTATTTGTTTCTTAATCCTTTCACCTTTTTGACTTATATGGAGTTTTCAGTCAACAAAATATTTGAGATCTTTTCTCAGGAATTGCTTTCCAGCCCAAATTTTCTGCTTCTATTGCTTTTTATTACTTGAGCAAAGTTTAAGCATCTTCTGTACAAGAACCACATTACAATTATTTGATAAACATAAAATCCAATTACAATAAAACAACATATGCATGCACACAATTTAAAGAGCTAAATAATTAAAAAGTAAATTAGCCCGGCTTTCTGTACTGCTCTATAGTGGCAATTATTTTAATATATTTTAGCTGATTCTTCAGATTTTGACTCCTTAATAAAACACTCATGCACACATTTGTGTGCACATTACTTCTTGATTTTTTGTGTGTTAGTTTTAGAGATTATCCACTGCGAAAGGTAAAATTCTAAGGTGGCACCTATGACTCTTGTCTCCCTCCCTCTGTCCATACCTTTGTGTGACCCCTTCTTGAGTGAGTTTAGTTAGGAAGGATGTGCAACTTGTTTCTAACTAATAGAATATAGTAAATACAAATTAAGATTGGTATCAACACATGGTCAACTGTATTAAGAGCAAACAGTGGAAAATCCTACCCAATTGTAGTACATTTTAATTATCTCACACTTTTTTGTTTTCTTCTGATTTTATCTGGTTGAGTCCAAGAGTATGCTATTTTGAGAATGGTTTAAAGTACCCATAACCTCACTGAAGAGAGACTTCTATAAAATTGTTAAACCAGTATTTTTAAGCAAATTTTCTATTTTCAAGCATGAAATCTCAGATGGAGCTTTAGTTCATAAATATATATGAGCTGTATGTAACAATTAAGAATCCTAAAATGTATTAATAGTTAGTGTTAATATAAATACAATTACTACTACTTACTATTACTATTTCTGGCTAACATTTATTGAATGGTTTTATGTGCTGTTTATGATTATAATCATTTAAAATCATCTCATTTTATAGTCTCACAAAACCTTTCAGGCATCCATTACCCACAACATTTTACAGAAAGGAAACTGAAGCTAATTCAGGTAGACTAACTTCAATGAGTAAACGGGCAGAGCTGAGATTTTGACCCAGTTTTGATTGTGTTCTTCCTATCTCTATAGCAGGAGATGTGAGAATTTTTCTTTCATTCCGGATTCATGCTATCTGAAGCTGGGGGAGTTTCATAGAGAAGCAAAGTCTTTAACAAGCCTGAGAAGACTGAGAACTCAAGTGTGGAGAGATTTCATGCTATAGGACTAAGTCCTGGGGGATGTTTCCCAATGACAAGGAGACAAGAAGAGACATCACCTCTAAATGAGACAGGAATGGGGCATGTGAGTGCTCATGTGAACACACTGTCATGAATAAATATGCTAACAAGGCTAATATATGCAGCAGAGGAAAGACATTAGCAAATTAATGAAACGGAGCTAAGATTTTGTTCTATCGTGGGGGGTAATCGTTTGTTGTCTAGTCTTATGGATCAAGGTCACTCATTTCTGTCCCCATACAAGATCCCATTTCCTCTCAGGTGAACTACCCTTGATTACTATCTGCATTAAAATTAAGTGGGTATTCCTGTCCTAAAATTTTTCCTCCAATCCATTCTTCACATTGCCACCAGAATTATCTTCCTATGATTTGGATTTGATACTAATCTCCAGCTTGGAAATAGTTGTTGCCTCACTATGAATTGACTGATCCTAACCTTTTAGAAGGATATCCAACCTCAAAAAATCAAGGAGATTTTGGATTAAAAAAAAATCAGAATCAGTGGAAAACTTTTTTAAAAACAGAAAAAAAAAATAAAATCCATTAATTTAACAGCAAGAAAATAAACGCCTGTAAGAGAATGCTTAACATATTAGAGAGCAGGCTAGTTAGAAAGTTATGAAAGGGGAAAGGGGCTGTGGTAAGTCTGCCTACTCATTCTCCCTCTATCTCCCCCTCTCTTCTTCTCTTTTTCACTTTTTAGTATTTTAACTGTTTATTTTATTTTTACTTTAAAATAATTTCAAGATTACAGAAAAGTTTAAAGAATAGGACAAACAATTCTCACATACCCACTACTCAGATTCCTCAAATATTGTATCGCCACATTAACTTCCGCTTTCCCTCTCCCTGGACAATTTTAAGTTGCTCATATGATGCCCTTTTAATAATAATGTCATAATCATAACTTCAGCATGCATTTCTTCAAAATAATTATTTTCCATACCACAGTGCAATTACTAAAATCATGAAGATGATATTGCTAAAATTATTATGATTTAGATACCTTGTTCAAATTTTATCAATTGTCTCACTAATGTCCATTACAGCAAAAGAAAAATATATATTTTTTTCTGATCCAGTATCACCTTTTGCATTTACTTATCACATCCCAGTAATCTACTTTAATTCCAGTCTATCTTTCATGATTTTGATTTTTGAAGAGTAATTTTGTAAAGTGTCCACATTTCCTCTTAACCTCACCCTAAAGGCTTTCCCCCACCATTCCACCTCACCTGCTCTCCTCAAGCTTACCCGTGACCTCCATGCTATGGTCTGTCCTCCGTTATCATCTTGTATGACTTGACTACAACAGATCGTTCATTACCTCTCCGTGAAACTTTATTCTCTTGGCTTCTGTGACACCACATTCTACTAGGTTTCTTTCTCCCTAGCTGGCCATTCCTCCTCTGCCTCCGTTTCCACTCCTATTTCCCTCACCTTTTTCTTAGCCATAGATACATCTGCACCCTGAATTCTTAGACCTCCCCTTTTCTCTACATACACCCATTCCTTTGATTTAAATACCATCTATGCTTTACAACAACCAAATTTTTATCTTCATTTTTGACCTCTCATCTGAAACCCAGAACCCTAGGCCCCCACTCGGCTGTTCACTTGGCATTTCAGACCTAAAATATTCAAAGCCAAACTTGTGATGTTCCCTGACCTCACTCCTAAATTTGCTCTCCTTCAGTCTTCCCAATCTCAGTAAATATTACCCCATTTTCCCCAATAGACTTAGGAATTGGGAATTACTTAGTAATTTTTCTAACTAATCAAACAAAAAACCTGAATCATAGTTGCCTTCTCTCACACTCCACATAAAAACTGTCAAATATGTTATTTGCATGACCATCAAAGTTATCTAAAATCTAATGATGGTTGTCACCACTGTTCCAAGTGTTATCTTCTTTCATGGACATTGGCCTCTCCCTTGCTCCTTAAAGCACACTAGTCACTCTCTCATCAATAGTATCAGCAACTGCTGTGCCCATCTACCTGGCATGCCCCTCCCTAGATGTCTGTGTGGTTTACCACCTCTTTCACTGAAGTGCTAATTTAGCACATGCAATTAAAAATACATTCTAACCACTGTCCATCTGTATTTCCTGCTTTATTTTATTCTACAGAATTTATTTTACTCACTATCTAAAAACTATATATTTTTTTACTTGTTACTATTGGTCTCTTTCTATTAGGATGTAAACTCTAATTTTCAATCTTCTGTTTGCTGCTATAATCCCAGTGTCTGGTGAAAATTAGGTGCTCAAGAAATACTTGAGGAAGAAAAGAAGAAATAAAACATCTCTGTGTCCCTGCTGGTCATCTGGTTTCCTCCTTTACTAATGACATTTAGTTTAATCTTCACTTTGCTGCCCACATGGTGATTTAAAGTTTTTTTAAACTGAAGATCAGATCCTTTTAAAAGCAAACCTAATCATTTCACTTTTCTTCTCAAAATTGCCCCTTTAGCTTCAGAGTAAAATTCAAAGATACAAGGCCTGAAAGGCCCAGTAGGGTCTGCTCTCTCACCCTGCCCTCTCTGATACTCTTGCTGTTCCTGAGCATACTAAGCTTTTGCACAACTCTTCATTAAAAAGAAACCAAAGAACATAATAAACTGATGAACAAAATAAATTCAGTGACATAGAAGAATGGAACAAACTGACGAATCTCAGAGGGAAGGTGGGTGGGTGGGGAGAGATTAACTGAAGAATTTATATGCATATATGCATAACCCATGGACACAGACAATAGTGTGGTGAAGGCCTGGGGTGGGGAGTGGGTGCAGGGTGAAAGAGGTCAATGGAAAAAAGGGGACATCTGCAATATTTTCAACAATAAAAAAAAGAAAGAAACCAAAATCAAGAAACAAACAAAAAACCTCCCAATGCCTGTAGCCTCACTATTACTCTTATCTGTCTGGTTTTGTTTTCACTTATATCACTTAGCTCTATCTACCATCTATCTATCTATCATCTATCTATCTATCTATCTATCTATCTATCTATCTATCTATCTATCTATCTATCATCTATCTATCTATCTATCTATCTATCTATCTATCTATCATCTATCATCTGTCTATCATCATCTATCTATCTATCTATCTATCTATCTATCTATCTATCTATCTATCTATCTATCTATCTATCTATCATCTATCATCTATCTATCATCATCTATCTATCTATCTATCTATCTATCTATCTATCTATCTATCTATCTATCTATCTATCATCTATCTATCTATCATCTATCTATCTATCTATCATCTATCTATCTATCTATCTATCTATCTATCTATCTATCTATCTATCTATCTATCATCTATCTATCATCTATCTATCTATCATCTATCTATCTATCTATCTATCTATCTATCTATCTATCTATCTATCTATCTATCATCTATCTATCTATCTATCTATCTATCTATCTATCATCTATCTATCTATCTATCTATCTATCTATCTATCTATCTATCTATCTATCTATCATCTATCTATCTATCATCTATCTATCTATCTATCATCTATCTATCTATCTATCTATCTATCTATCTATCTATCTATCTATCTATCATCTATCTATCATCTATCTATCATCTATCTATCTATCTATCTATCTATCTATCTATCTATCTATCTATCTATCTATCTATCATCTATCTATCTATCTATCTATCTATCTATCTATCTATCATCTATCTATCTATCTATCTATCTATCTATCTATCTATCTATCTATTATCTATCTATCTATCTATCTATCATCTATCTATCATCATCTATCTATCATCATCTATCTATCTATCTACCTCTCTATCTATCATCTATCTATCTATCTATCTATCTATCTATCTATCTATCTATCTATCATCTATCTATCTATCTATCTATCTATCTATCTATCTATCATCTATCTATCATCTATCTATCTATCATCTATCTATCATCATCTATCTATCTATCTATCTATCTATCTATCTATCTATCTATCTATCTATCATCTATCATCTATCATCTATCATCTATCTATCAATCAATCATCTATCCATTTATTTATCTATCTTCTATTCATCTACCTATCTCCCATATATTGCCTGCCTTTTTCTAAAAATGTACACTTGTGTGAGGATAGGGCATTTTTAGGAGGGTGCTAAATATATACCAAATATTCATTAAATAATGGTTTACAGTAAATAAATATTTTATGAAAATCTGTTATTTTATTCTAACAATATTTTATTAATATTATTCTTTTCCAACTTAAATTTAAAGTTCATGTAGTCATCCATGTTTTGGATAAATCTTTTACTCAAGCAAGTTGCTGTTCTTGGACATTAGGGTTTCCTCAGCCCCCTCAATTTTTTGATACTACAACAATCAACAGAAACGTAAATAGGCAAATCTTTGTGCATATCTATGTTATTTATTTATTTATTTTTAAAAATATATCTTTATTGATTTCAGAGAGAGGAAAGGAGAGGGAGAGAGAGATAGAAACATCAATGATGAGAGAGTCATTGATCGAGCCCACAACCTGGGCATGTGCCCTGACAGGGAATTGAACCCTGATCGCCTGGATCCTAGGTGGACGCTCAACCACTGAGCCACGCTCATCCAGGCTATTATTTTCTTATAATAAATTCTTATACTAATAAAATTATTGGGTCCATGACTATATTTCCTTTGGGATATAAACATACTGAGGGAGAGCTATGTGTTGGGCTACATCAACATCACTACTTAAATTATTTCTCTTTCTGCCTTTATTTCCTCCCCTGTGGTTTAAAATAAAATAAAAATGACATAATTCAAAATAAATGTGCATATGATGGAATTAAAAAGTAAAATGGTTTATTTTCGTGTTAGGAGTACTTAGTTTCAATATTTCACTGTTTTACATAATATTGACTTGCATCTTTTACCCATTTCTCTTCATGTCTTTACCATTCCTCAAAGTAGATCAAAATGTAAACTGTTCTTTAGGATTTTGAATGGTATATTGACCAATAGCTTTCTAGAAAGATTATAAAAATTTATATTTATATGAGATGTTTGACAGTGTTTATCTTAAGATAGGTAAATTTTGAACATTATAAATAGAAAAAGAAGCATTTTGTGCTTAATAAGTGCATGAGCAGAGACACTGAAATATGATAATGCAGAAATATTAGGTAAAAAGCAAGTTATCTGAAATAGTAAGTGTTTTAACTGATAATTGAATCTCAATTCATGTGCAAATATTAATAGCTATTTTGTTGTCAAAATTCCCTATGACTAGATTGGTTACCTACTGAAATTATAGCAGTTTTCATATTATATTGTAAAATAACAGAGATAAATTCATAAATTATAAGTTTCTTTTAGGGAGAGTCTGTCTTGTATAAATAATTGTCTCCAAATTGCTTATTATGTGTCTGGCACTTAGTGGGCACTCGAAAATATTTATTGAATAAATGAGAGTTGAATTTGCATGAAGATAGGGAATATATTAAATGTTAACTTTGTTTTTGGTTTTGATACTGAATTCCTGTAATACTGGCTGACTGTATAATTTGGTAATTAATGATAAGTCAGTGTCTTTTGGAATTTTAAAATGTTTCCAATTATTGTTTCTATACTGTTAACTCAACTTTTTAAGTAATTATGTTCTCATATTAACTCTAAATGTTTTATCTTCTATATTAACTAAATATTTTTAGATCAAGAATGGTGTCTAATTTCTTTTAGCATCATTTATTTTAATTAATAAACTTACTAAGTGATAACTTAAATATAGTTTAAGTCTAAAATGTAGAAGGAGAATATTCAAATAGAAGGCAAGAGTTCACATGGAAAGGCTACATGAGGATAACAACCTATCTGCATTTTTCTCTGTGTTAGAACCACAAAAAACAAAAGGCCACAAAACTGAAATATGTCCCTGGCCCTGGCCACAATTGCCTCTGTGACTTTGGGCCTGCTATTTGATCTCTATTGTTTTTTTCTGAAAAATAGGAATAATAATGTCTATTTTTATGGCTGTTGCAAAGATTAAATGAAATATTATATATTGTATAGCATTTGGTAATATCTGAAATTTATTAGGAACTCTAAGATGAAAACTCTTAGTTTTCCACCCCTTCCTTGCCCATGGAATAGCCTGAATTCCTAAGATCCTGGGATGGATTCTTTCTGACTTGAAGATCCTGAGGCCAAGAGAATATTCTCTGCAGATTGACTTTAGACAAGTAGAGCCACATACCTATTTATAACTTTTCATTAAGTTTTATATATTTCATTGTGGCAGGGATCTAAAAGAAGGAGAGTGGTTTCTCTTTTATCAGGCTGTCCTAAAAAAAGGATTTTTTAGATAGTTAAGTGGTGTGTTTGTGTCTGTGTATGTGTACGACCCACATAATAATGAGAGTCACAAAATAAAATAGCAAAGGAACTTAGATGACTCTAAGTCACAAGTGTTTGGATTCCAAGTTCTTTTGCTCTATAACGAAAAAATGTGTCAATAGTTCATAAGCCTGAGAAACATTTAGTTTAAGTAGAGTGGTTGCATAAATCTTAGTGGACTGATGTAAGTGGACATGTAAGGGCTTGAATTCACAGTAGAGTTAATATGCAGGTTATTTTTAAAGAAAAATGAAGATAGATTTTTCCTGTGAGGATGTGGGAAGTGGGTGAATAGAGTAAATGAAAATGTGCTTTCTATGCCTTTATTAATGTCTTCCATTCAAATCCTTAAATAAATACCTCCAGAAATGGTTATTGATCCTTGCCTTCTATATAGGGCCAAAGACATTCATCAAAGAGGCAGATACAAGACTAATTTTTATTGTTATATAAACACAGAATTAGGAGTAGGAAGACTTATTCCCATGTTCTGTGAGTTTGTCCATGTATTTGGGACTAAGAAAATTGAAAAATACTTTCATTTTCCTTTGTATATAAAATGATATATCCTTAGAAAGCCATTTTTCCATTATTAAGAACTTACATATATACACACACAACATGCATATACATACATACAGACAGACATGATTATGTGTGGGCAAATAGTGGGTATATGTAGAGATACTGTGTGTATGTGCATGTATTTTACTAAGAGAAAAATACAGAAAATACAGGAAAGGATGATGAATATTTTTAGCTCTCTCTCTAGGTCAGACAGTGTTCTGTTATTATCTCCTCTGCTAGCACTGGCTTCCCCACCATCCCTACCCCTTTAACCATCCCAGTCTGGTTGCTGGAGTTCTAGGTAGAATAAGTCAGAACAGTTTAAGAAATTCTTGCTTCACATCTTTACCCAATGAGCCAGCAACCTTGTGAGTTTCTTGCAAGTTATCATTGTCCCGGGGGCTGAGATCTCTTGTGGCCACTGTCAAGTCAAGGTTGCCTCAGAAGGTTAAAAAGAAGCACAGTAGTAACCTGCAGAATGCCAGCTGCAGCTTTATGTGCCTGATGATGCCAGAAACTTACAAGAATTAGCAATAATTCTACAACAAACACTAAGAACCCAGACAAGATGGTTTTGCATTTACAGTTTTTCATTCTAGAGAGGTGTCACACACTCTTCCAAGGCTCCCTTATTAAATAAGCAGCAAGAAAAGTGACAGAACCAAGTCACCGTTGGGGACCACTTAACAAGATTTCACACTAGAAAAAGCGTTAAAATTCAAGGCATTGGCACATTATTCATGATGCACTTTAAATCCCCCTTTTCCAAATTTCTTACCTCCCCCTTGTTTAAACTATAGACATTACTTAGGACCCTTCCTTTTTAGGACTTAAGAAATCATCTTCCATCTCACACCTTTCAGAGCTTGCATGACCTCCAAACCTCTGACCTTCTGGATTCTTAAAAAAGTAGTTTATGGTGAAAAGTATAATATATAATCATGGTCCTGCATAAAAAAATCTTAGAAACATGAATTCAGAAAGAGAATGTCCCTTAACACATCTTTCACAATTTCTGTGATAACATGACTCCTTATTTGATTAGTCTTATGAGAAAACCTTTGCCTAAGTACTTAAGACCCCCACCAAGGTGCCTCCCAAATACGTGAGGGAAAGAATTGGTAAAGATAACAATTTTTTAAAAAATAAAAGACTTGTTATTTATTTTATCATGAGTATTACATATTTAATATAGAAAATACTGAGTTATAGATAAAGGAAAAACAAATCACTTAAAGTATACCACTGATTTTTAATACATTTTCTGTGTCTTTTTCCTATATGTCAAGTTCACTAATTTTTAGCTATAATGAGAAATAACTTTTACTATCTTTATGACACTTTCTCCTGTTATGATGAGCTCTCTATAGAAATTATTGAGTCACTAACATTGAATGGACATACTATAAATATTTTTTGTTAAAAATTTAAATTATCTTCAACCTTTAGCTACGATAAATATCGCTGGAGATAAACATTGTCAAGAGCCTTGATACACATGGTGTTTGGTCTGCCCCAAAGAGAGCTTACCTTTTCCAGAAAGCTGTCTCCCTGCACTAAGTACTAGAATCAAAAGGCCAAGTGGAGACAGTCATCTTTTGGTGCCCCTCACTTCTCTGTTCACAGTGATTATTTTGAGTGGAAACCTAAGCTGGGCACCTGTTTAAAGATGGGCTGTTAAAACTGTTCTTGAGGGTCTTTTATGATTTTTAAGTGTGTCAAAGAAAGCAATTTCGCTCCTTCCCAATAGAGCAAATGTGAGGCTCTCAGGTTGCTACCAGCAACGGTTTTCTGCTTCATAGAAGGATTTGCTCTGCAGAAAGAAGAAAAAGCGGAGCTGAGGCCAAGCTAGTGCTGGCGGCGACTCTGGTTTGTTCTTATTGTCGCTGAAGCCTGGCCGCAGTCTTGTGCCTTCTAACAAATGCTACTTCAGCCTAAGTTATTTAAGTAGAATTTCAGTTACTTGCAACCAAAAAAGTACCAATGAGTTACACTAAACACAGCTCCTAATTTATTCAGGAATGTAAAAATGTGTGATTTTAATTACACCTTATCAGCATTTGATATTTCATTTAAACTTCTTTTGGCATTTTCAGCTTTTGACCATTTACTTGTGTGACTGAAAATGTTATACGTTATTTGGTACATGATTTTACTGTGAATTGAGTCTATTAGCTTTATACATTACCTATATTTTATTATTTTTCATTTAATGCTCCCTTTTTTGCTTAAATTCAACCTTGTCAGAAATTCAAATGATGACTTCGGTTTTGTATTTTTTCTGATAAAATTGTGACTATCTTTTATTGTTGGCCACTCTGAATTGGTTTATTTGGAGGGATCTCTTATACAGTAATTGATAGAGATGGATTTTCCTCTGAAATCAAATATGAAAGTATTTATTTTAGTATAACAGTTTAGCTCATCTGCTGTTACTGATACAATAGAAATGTTTGCTATTAGTTCTGTTCTATTAGCTTTTTGTGCCTTCCCTTTTAAGTCTACAAAACTCTTTCACCCTGTGCTCTGTTTCACTTCGTAAGCACCTGTAGGAACAGTGTGCATGCATGCCCTACAAAGATTTGCATTTTTATTATAGTAATTATCTTTTTAAAATGACCTTTCTTGAGACTTTATTAATTCTCTTTTACAAACACAAACAAAATTAACATGGTTCCTCTTCTCTTCACCCACTCTTTCCCCCACCATTTGGTGTTAGAGAGTGAATTATTTTGCTTAATGTTTGTTTACCTTTGTACACTTAAATATACTTATATCTCTATTAATTTATTTTGATTTCTAAATAATATGTTTGATCATTCCTCCAGCTCTTAAAATTGAGAAAATCAACATATTTAGTTTACTTCCATTTTCCATCCCCTTTCTGCTACCAAGTTCTGTTAGTAATACTATCAGAGCCTTTAATATTGTTTAATATGCTATGTACTTTATTTTTCATATTATTTTTAATCTTAGTCCCCAGATAGCATAGTCAATGTTCAGGATCAGTTATTTTATTTCAGTTCATTCAATTTTCCCTTGGTTGGCTGAAGTTCATCTTCTGGTAGAATACTGCGGAGGGCTTAGGGGAAAAATATACTCTGAGTCTAGCATATTAAAAACTATTTATCTGCTGCCTGTATATACAATGATGGATAGGCTGAATATAAAAAGTCCTTAGGTCTGTGTTTCTGTCCTTGAGAATTTTGTAGGTTTTATCCACTGCATTTATGAGTTGAAGGTTTCTGTGGAGAAGGCAGAAGCAAGGCTATTTTTTTCCTCTATAATAAGAGATTTGATATTTGGTCTGGCTGCTACCAAAATATTTTATTCGTCTTTCAAGTACTGTAATTTTCTTGTGATATATCTTTGTGTTATTATTTCAGGTCAGTTTTCTCTGGGCTGTAATGTAACCTTTGATATGTTATGTAAGTCTTTTTTATATTGGAAAACTTTCCTTTACTTCCACCTTTACTATTTTTTTTTTTTTATGTCTGATTATTTTGCTTCTTTGGGGGGCATAAATCTTTCATATATTAAATCTTTTTGTCTTTCATTTTATTCATTTTTCTTATAATTCCTTTAAACTCTTACTGACTTCTCATCTTTATTCTGTATTTCTGATATTACGTGCCCCCCCCCCCCCAGCAAGTTTCTTTATTTTGATGATAATTTTAAATTTTTCTTCCCTCCACTCCTACCCAATGTCTGCTACTTGGGGCTAAGGTTAAAATTTTATAGAAACTGGAGTGCGTAGTACCCAGAGTTCCAACAGAGAGCATAGTCCCAGGTTCAGCAGTTTTACCTTTTCTGTTTTTATTCTTGCTCTATAGAGGATATTATTTCACTATGCTTTAAAAATTCATAGCTAGCCATTTGATAATATTCTTCTGCTCTGAAACAATTGATTTCTGGTATTTACTTTTTTAATTCTTTACTTCCTTTCATTTGTATTATTTCTGTGTAGGTTCTATTTATTTGAAATTTGCTGATTGATTTATTTTTATACAGTACTCATCACTGAATGATTTTTTTCTATAGCATTTATTTGTAAGAGATTGAGATTAAATTAAGAATGACAAGTGTAATAATAGCAAAATTAGGATACTGCCCTCTTCAGAGTGAGGCACTTAGTGGTAAACAGTGGAAAAAAGTATTGTAAGTATTGGATTATCACACTTTAGATCTTTATGTACCTAATTCCCTCCTAAGAAAGTTTCACTTGATTCTAAAACAGATCTAAATACATTCACTTTTCTAAGACCAGTATTCAATGTAAGGTGCAGATAGGTTTAAGAGCATCAATTTCACCATCACCTAAGTTCAAACTTCACCAATTTTAAGAAAATCTAAAGAAAAACATAATATATCTTTTTGATGATCTGGTCGCCATTGCACAGAGCCAGTGTTGGTACTCTCCGAATCGCCTGAAGAGGCATTATTATTCATGGTTATCAATAGAGAAGTCTGTGCTCATAGATGTTATGTCTCCGTGTTTAAGTATAACAGCTAGAATCTGAATTCTTACCTTCCTCACTTTGACCTGTTTTATATATTAGAGCTCATGTCATATCACAACCCAAATTAAAAGTATTAAATTAAATATTGGATTCTAAAGTGATAACATGATAGCTGCTTTTCTGAAGATGAGAATGTTGGGGCCTCTTAAAATAAAATATATTGGATACCATAATGCTCTTCCTATCTTCAGGATCATTTTCTGCAGTCATCAGTGCTTATAATAGTCATTCTAGTTCATTGAGATGACATTTATCTTCTGGGTCTCTCACTTTTGTGCATTCTGTGAGATTCTCTAGTATTTAAGTACTTCTCAAAAAACATTTAATCAATATATTAAAGTCTTCACATTGAAACACTGCCTATGGGGTAGCCCAACAGTATCAATATGCTGGAATAATACTTTTAAACTGCTCTCTCTCCAGTTCCTTCTCATGTATCTATGCATGTAATAAATTGATGGACATAAAATCTATGAAGTCATGCATAGACTTGCCACAATTTAATGGCAATACACATCATGGTGAGTATAAAATTTGCTTCTTATAAGGGACAAACATGTCTTCTACTAAAAAAAAAAAAAAAAAAAAAATACTGTCATCCTAAGGTTAAAACTAGGTTTTATCTAAGCTTAGAATTAAAAGAAGAAATGACTTAGTAAAACATTCTAACCATGATTGGTACTCATATGGCCTCAGACTGTTTTTAATAACAAGTCTGTTATGAATATACAATGACATAAAGCTGAGTAGCAAAGGTTGTGGAGGGAAGTGGCATTTTCATAAAGCTGTTTTAAATGACATCGTCTTTGGTGCAGATTCTGGAGACAATTATGAAACACTTCAAGCAGCCAGGGCATTCCCCTAATATAGCTGCCTGTTCAATTTTTTCCATCTAGAACAAGAAGAGTTTGTGTGCCTGTGCTGTAAAATGGACTGTTGTTATTTTAACTTCACACTTAAAAAAAGGTAATATGTAAAAATGAAGCATAAAAGCATATGAATAATTTTCAGAGTATATGCACATGTATCGATACATCAAATAAAAAAGGAAAAATTGGGAGAAAACAATGGCTCTTTTTAATTTTTAAAAATAGACATGGATCTGTACAAAAGGGTTGTTGTTAGAATCTGGGGGTATCCTTACAAATATGAGTGTCAGTATTACTTAGATCTCTATGCCTGATTCTCATCTTTTTCCTTAAATATTATAATACAAAGATTCTGAGACTAATTTAAAAGTATATTTGGAAGGACATAAAAAAAGGAAAGGCAAATAATAGAAGAAAACATTTTAAAAATTACTGGGCAGGTAACTATATTTTCATAATCAGTTACAAATTTGACATATTTATACACATAAAGAAAAGCTGTCAAATTATAAAATAATGTGTGTACCCATGTTGAGGGTACACACACGTGCAGCAAACTCGGTGTGGCTATATATTGAACTAATTACCATAATTGCAGCTCTGGGGAAGCTGGAGTCTGTGATTTCCATCAAGAGGCATGGATATAATTAACTAATAAATATGGAGGCTGTGGTTCCACAAAATAACAGATTTTTAAGCATCTGTCACAAGCACATCTGCTGTATTGTACTTTATTGGCACATTATGATTAACAATCCATACACTTTAAAATATAGCAGAATATTTTACTTCTATATGTTTGCATACTTATAAAATCATCATGATCTCTTACCCTTGCTTTGGAAAGTAGTTCCTATGCTCTAATCTATCTCATTGCTTATATCTTTTTATCTTCACCTCTCTTTCTCTTTCTCCCTGTATTCTTTATAATAGGTACCAAAACAAGCCCAATAAAAACTTGTCAAAAGGCGTGTGTGTGTACAGATGGGGTCTTCCATTTCACAGCATATCATTATATATTAATAATAAACACCAGGCTGGACTGTTAGACCTTGGAATCCATCAAATTTTGTAAGGGCTCACACGCACATACTAGACTCTTTTGTGAATATCATCTGTCATTATTTATTTTCAATATATCTGTCATCTATATTTCTAGCCCTAAACAAAAACTTTATGAATCTAATGATCTGTGTTTTCATTCTGTAGGAGTCTGGGTGAAGTAGGTGGTCTGACTCTTCTCCTTTCACCCCACCTCGCTTTCCAGACATAAAATATACTAGTACTGCTACTGTTACTGCTGCTGTTAGGAGTAGTACTCCTACTATGTGAAAGTCCCTGTGTTAGATACTTGGAAGATTTAAATAAGAATAGGCTCTTATTCCTGCCTTAAGAAAGTTGCTGGGATGGAGAAGAATGAACTCACACAAAGTCTTCTAAATTGAGATGAAATAAAGTGAGTGGATGGCTGACTGCAATAAGCTGGAAACTCTGATGCACTTGATTTTCTGTGTAGGACAATAGCTTAATTTAGTTGAAAGACATCAACTTATATGTGTACAAACTTAATAAAATACAATGACTTCTAATGCATTTTTCTTCTTAAAACAAATCAGCTTTAAAACAGTCAATTTCTCACTAGTCTTTTTATTAGTTTGCTTAATTCCAGTTGGAGCTCAAAAACCACTATGGATCTTTGCTCTGCCCTGGTGGCTCAGTTGGTTGGAACATCGCCCCATGCACCAAAAGGCTGTGGGTTCAATTCACAGACAGGGCGTATACCTAGGTTGAGGGTTTGATCCCTGATATGGGAGGCAACTGATCAAAGTTTCTCTCTCTCTTCCTCTCTCTCAAATCAATTTTAAAAAATATCAGCATATCACAGCATATCATCAGGTGGAATAAAAAATAACACCCCCCCCCCAAACCCACTGGATCTTTGATAATAGATTTATAAGTATTTTATAAGTATATTAATACTTTTAAGTAGGTTAATAACTGACAGTTTGTCACAACTGAAGAGTACTTTTAAAAAGTAAAGGTGTGCTAAGAATATATATGCATGATACTGAAAAACAAATACCTGGCAAAATAATAATTACTCAAGAACTTAATGCTTCTTTTTGTCCTTTTGGTTTGTAGTCTACATGCAATTTTTTTTTATAAAAAAACATCAACACGAAATCAACCTTTAAATGTCTCCATTTAAAATGCTTAAATAAACAAATATATTTCCTGTCTAGATGCAAGTTAAGAAATGGTTGGGAAAATAAGAAGCAAAAGGTATAGTTGTATGTGTATACAACTAAATTTTTGCTACGCAGATATGATTTAGACTAAATTCATGCATTTGTGGTTGGACTGAAGGCTATGCTTAAGTAATAATTACTAGTAGCTCATTGTAAGTTATATTCTTTATAGTTAATGATATTGTCAACATGAAAGAGGGGATCAAGAGAATATTTATATTGAATTAATGATGAAATCATGCTGAACAGGATGTTTAGCTCCTTAAACATATTACTTATGGTGACACTGTCATAGATTAATTAGTAACTAGAAAAATAATAAATAAAAAAATAAATAGGCTAATATTGTTCATATTCTATTAATTGAGGAAAAGCATGTTCAAGTAAAACTCTTAAGAGGAGTAGATGGGCCTATTTTGAAGGGAAAATTCTAATAAAGTAGTGAAATGATTGAATAAAAGATAATTTTAGCAAACCTTGTTTTCTTTACCAGGGAGAGAAGCAGGTATGAAAAGTCTTGTACAGTAAAAACCCTAGGAGCAGGGGAAATGTAATAATGTTAGGGAGTACAAAACTGTTCATATTTCTGTCTAAAAGAGTCAATTTACTTTTAGCTCAAATTCAATATAAAAGTTTATAGTTCCTTGGAGAAAAAAACATAATTTGTGTCAGGATACTTTTTTTGAAGTACTGTTTTATGTTCTGCTGTCTCTGTTTCCCTCCCTCACCTCATTTACAGAAGCTAACTAGACCCTGCTCTGCCTGGACACAGCCCTGTGGCACAGGCGCTCAAAGACATAGGTGTGTTTGTTGCCTTATTTTACAAAAATGGACATGTAAAAGAACCGAGGAGGAGAAGAAGAAGAAGAAATGAGAGGTCTGAGGCAGTGGGCACTGGCTAACAGGTGACCCCTGGGTTCTGGAAAGCAGCTGTGTTGGTCGCGGTCCTTTCCTCTGTGGCAGGCCACAGGAAGGTGATGCGATCTCAGGGGACACTGCTGTGTGGAATGGCAGGTGCACCTCTGCACGAGGGACCCCATGTCAGCAAATATCCTTGTGCAAACAAAAACAGAAGTGCAGATTCTGGTTGGGTTTTTGTTTGTTGTTTTTGTTTGTTTGTTGGGAGGGGAAAGGACAGGGTAGGAGGAGTGTATCATGTCAGCCTCGAGCAAGGAAAAGGTCCCTTTTAAGACTGAAATAGAATGTTCTCTTAGTTTAATGGGATGGAAGCTTAGAGTTGAATTTAAGTAGGCTTAATGCAAATAAGGGAAGTAATATTTTTTCACATTTCTTGCATGATTGAGTTTGAGGACTGAGACTAACATTACTTTTAATATTAATTTATTGAACTGGCTACAGTGGGGCACATCGCATACTGCAGAAGAGAGAGAGTTGGAGAGAACCACATGAAAAGAGAGGGATTCCAGAAATCCCTGGGTAAAAGCAAAACTTTAAATTATCATTTGTATCATTTCTAAAGATCCTGTGCTTAAAGTAAAATTTATTAATCAGGTGAAGATTAATCAGAACAGGCTGAGGAATTTCTGTGAACACATTAGCACTCTTTCAGGAAATATGTCCATCAGTATACTGAAAGCATAAGATCAATAATAACATGAAACGCACAGAAAATGATCAGCTGAACCTGACGTTTCAGGAATAAAGATGTTATAGATAATACTACCTTGCCAAAAATTTCTTGTACCACACCTCATTAAGGAATTCTTCATTAGTTTCTTGTGAGGTCAACTGAGAAATAAATTTTACCCTTTATTATATAGAAATTAATATAAATACTAACTTGTGACATGGATTTAGTGATTCTAATTATTATTACTACTATTAAACTATCTTTATAAAATTATGTCATAAACAAGATTATGTCTACTCAGCTGTGTTGGATTCCATGTTTTTATCTAAAGCCAATCTTTTCATTTGGAGGTTAAGTGCAATCTCACCTCACTACCAAAAACATTGTTCCAACAGTTCTCCCTTTCTCTCTTACATCATTAATTTTCTCCCTTCTTCACTGGATTATTCCTTGAGTTAAGAAACCAGCTGGTATTTTTTATCTAAAAAACTAAACCCCAAACCAAAAAATAACCAACCAAACAAAAATTCCAAAGACAAACAATGAATTCTTTTGAGCCTACTTCCCAAGTACTCTCAGCTCCCATTTGCAGCAAAATTCCTAGAATTTGTTTTCTCAGTTGTTTTTAATTATTTTTCTTATATTCTCTCTTAAACTTACTTTAATTGTTGCCCTCATAATTCTTTGCTCTTTTAAGATCACCAAGAATTTAGATAATGCTAAACCTAATGGTCAATCCTCACTTGGGAAGTCAGTAAAATTTAACACAGCTGATCACTGCCCTCTTTCAGACACTTTTTTCTCTTGGCTCCCAAGACATCACTTTCTCTGTCTCTCTTCCTATGTCATTGGTTGTTCTGTCTCTGTCTTTTTTTTGCTTTTCTTTAACATGCTAGGCATTATCTTACCTTAGGACTTGTTCAGTCTCTATTCCACCTAATCAGACTCTTGCCCCAGATATTCAGATGGTAGTAATGCCCTCAACTCCTTAAAAGAGGCAGCCTAAACTCATTGCCCCTTTTAAAATCGCAGCCTCCCCCCCCCCGTACTCCATTCTTAATCCACTTACCCTCCTTTATTTTCTGTTCCAAAGTGCCTGTTACCATCTAACTTACTATATAATTTACCTAATTGTTTTTTTATTTTCTCATATCTGCCTCTCTTCATTAGAATCTATGTTCTATGAGGGTACAATCCAGTGCCTTGCACTCTCCTGTGGTCCTGCTGGTACAGATGGATTAGCTCTTGCAACTCACTTGGAGTTATAGTTCCTTTCCTCTCATATCAGACTACATTAGTTAGGGTTCTTCAGAGAAACAGAATCAGTGGTTTATATTGAATTTATTATGAAGAATTGGCTCATGTGATTATAGAAGCCAAGAAGTCCCACTATTTGCCATCTGCAAACTGGAAACATGGAAGCTGGTGGGATAGTTCCAGCTTAAGTCCAAAGGCCTTGGTATAATTCTAGTCCGCAGACAGAAGACTGATGTCCCAGTTCAATCAGTTAGAATTCTCCTTTTCTCTGCCTTTCAAGCCCTTCTGCAAACTCCCTCCCACGCCCACCCCACCCTCACCCTGCACTGAACGGACCCATTTTATTCTAGCTGGATGCTTTGTCTTAGGGACTCCCCATCAGCCTGGCCAAAACTTTCTCCTAACAGAGCAATAGTCTGAACCTATTTCTACCCCTTCCTCCAAAGGCGTTATCATTATCCTCCAAAGGCATTTTCCCCAATACATTTCTTGCATGTCTAATCCCACATTGGTGTCTGCTTCTTGGGGGAGGCAATACTATGCAGTCACTTATACGTGCATAGTCTCTAGCATTTTATCACTGTTCTCTACCTTTCCCACTCTATCTTTTTCACTACTTTACCGTCGTTCTATACTGATGAGTCCCAGATCAACAGTTTAAGATCCCTGGGAGCTAATTCCAGTTCTATCTCTTGTTTTCACCTGTTAAGTAGGTTTTAAAAGAACCGGGAGCAGTACTTCAGTGGCTCAGGGGAGTGCTCTGACTTGCATCTACATTTTGAATCCTGTTGCTTTGGTACAATGTGCTTGAACCTGGATTCAACATCTTTGTTGGACCCCTTTGGAATGATACTTTGGTTGAACTGCATGCATAGATTTTGATATTTTTTATTTCCTTTTTTATTCCTAGGCACTCTATACTGCAGAGTCAGTGATTCAGTTTCTTTCACTCCCACACACCCTGAATCCCTGAGACCCCAGCTGAGATTAAGCGCTCCCAATAAACTCCAACCTCTGTCCTGGACTAAAGACCTGTATCTCTAATAACCTACTGGATTGTTCTACCTAAACATGCTACTGGACCAAACTCTGCAGCTTTAAAAATGAGCTTGTCACAAATATGCTTCCCCTTTATTGAAAGTCACTATCTTGAGCAACCTCATGGATAGTGATGCCATTAACAAAGTCAGGAATGTGGGGGTTTCTATGACTTCCTGTACAAGCTTTTTTCTCATTCCAGTTAGTCCCCATTTCTGTCACCTGTCTTTATTCATTATTTGGTTCTCTCTTATCTGTCCCCACAACAAGCACCCTAGGTCCAGCCTTCGTCATTACTCACCCGCACTGTTCTAAGAGCCTTCTTGATTGCCAAGTGGTCTGCGTTTATTTCCCTTCAGCTATTGTCCGCATTTCTGCAAGACTATTCCCCCCCCAAAAAAAAATATAAACCTAAACTGTTTATTCCAGGATTTAAAAATGTTTGGGCTTTCTTTTACCTATTGACATGGTCCAAAACCCTTTGTTATGGCATCTAAACTCCTTATGACCAAACCATTATGAATTTTTCCTGCTGCATTACTGACCCCTCTCCCACTCACTTTATGCTTTAGTCTGGTTGAACTATGGGCAGCTCCCAGAACATGACATGTTGCCATACCACTGCATTTTTGTTTCTTAAGTTTGGGTTGTGTTTCTTCTAATGTTCCTGAAAAAGGGCTTGGAATTCAAGACTCAATTAAAAATTATTACCTTTTTGAAACATTGTTTTACTCTATTCTTATTCATGAACATTGTTACCACCTCCCACCCTATTTGCTCACTTCACAGTTAGGCATTTCTTTCTTTTTTTCTGTTTTGTTTTTTTTTTAAAAGGGAGCCTGGCCCTGGGCTGGACCTAATCAGGTAAGTCCTCTTAAAGATGTTTTTATTGATTTCAGAGAGGAAAGGAGAGAGAGAAATAGAAACATCAATGATGAGAGAGAATAATTGATTGGCCACCCCCTGCACTCCCCTACCAGGGACTGAGCCAGCAACCTGGGCATGTGCTCAACCAGGAATTGAACCATGACCTCCTGGTTCATAGGTCATAGGTTGACAATCAACCACAGAGCCATGCCGGCTGGGCTCACAGTTAGGCATTTCTAAGGCATCTTGTCCTTGCCTCTATCAGAGCCTCTCTATAGGGCCCTCTATAATGTACATTTATTTCCCTTGTCTGAAGACTATGAGTTCTTTGAAGGCAAGATTAAAGCATTCATTTTTGTATCAAAAAATGTTAAGTATTGTTCCTGGAACTTAGAAGATGTTTAAAAGAGTATTGGATAAACTATCCCTTCTATCATATAATTATGCCAAAGAGGATAATGATTTAATTCAAGAAAGTTGAGTGCCGCGAACATGAGAAAAAGTGCACGATGCTTACTAATGAGTCTTAATAAAAAGAAAACAGAAGAATCTAACAAAGAGAATAAACAATTTTGAAAAAAGGAAATTATAGACATTAACTTTTTACTAATGTTTGAATCGAATTATAGAATGCCCCTGGGGAATAGTGCTTATAAGGTTTTCATAGTTATTTTCCATAAAGTCAAAGCATTCTTGTTTAGTCTTAAATAATAAGAAACCTAAAGGATGTGGCTTGTTTTTAAACACATTTCATGCTTTTGTTGAGAGGTCTAGTTTTGGCAGGCTAACCTGAGTAATAAATTTCCCACAAATTGTTATGGATCTACCCTTAGCAACCCAATAATAACTACCCAGGAAGGATTAAATTACAATGGATTTTCAAAGGGGAAAAAATAAGCACATCAGTTTTTCCCCAGAACATTGACTGAATACAAATAGAGTCAAGATATATTAGCAAAGAAACTTAAGTAGAGGTGTTTCAGAATGTGCAAGTCAAAAGTAAAACTCCTTCATAAATAAGATGAAGGATGGTGAAGACAAATGCATAGCAGCAGCGTTAGCATTAAAAGCTTGTGTGAGTATGGCCTCCGCACACATGGAGGGTGTTGATGGGTGCTCAGCAAGTTAGGGTTGAAGTAAGCGTTCCCTTCCACTTTCTTTCATGGGTAGAAAGAGGTTCCAGATTCTACCCATGGTAAGAGTCTGTCTTGCTTTGCTTTTTTTTTTCTTAATTGAGGTAAAATTTATATAACATAAAAGTAATCATTTTAAAGTGAACAATTCACTGGCATTTAGAACATTCAGTGTTCCACAACCCTTAGTTCCAAAACATTTTCATCACCCTTAAGGGGCACCCAACACCATTAGGCAGTTCCCCCCTTGCTCTCTTCCCTCAGCCCTCTGCAAGAGTTGTCTTGTTTTCACCAACTGACCTGCAGTTCCCAGGGGCATTTGCATATGTATTCATTCCCTCGCTCAGGCAAACCAACTATGAATATTTGGACTAAATCCATTCTCTTTAAATTTGGAGATTTTGAGTAATGAAAGCAAGGTTACAATATTATCAAGTTAGAGATAAATTACCTTATTCAAAAAGACTTTTCTAATCATATTTATTGGTTTCATTTAATTTGAAAATAATATTTTCTGTCAACAGCTTAATGCTAATGCTAATGCTAATGATGCATTAGAAACAGCATGATAAAATGTTTCAAACTATTTTTATGCATTCATCTCTCTTTTTCCACCCTGATTGAGCAAACTTATTCTAAGTCCTCTCTATTTAAGAATTATCCAAGTAGAACACTTTAAATAAGAGAAACTGGGTTTTATAATAGTTGAGCAATATGAGCAGGTTTAACAGTTTTCAAAATGTTTGCATAAATACAGAAAACTCACACATAATTGGTTCAGTTTTAATTCACATATTCAACACATTGCAAAGATTCTGAGATAATTTTTTTTTTTAAGCCTCACCAGAGGATATGTTTTTATGGATTTCAAAGAGAGAATGGGAGAGAGAAAGAGAGAGAGAAAGCATTGACTGGTTGCCTTCCTTACACACCCAGACGGGGGAATCGAGCCTGCAACCTGTGTATGTGCCCTGACTGGGAAATGAACCCGTGACTTTTCAGTGTACAGGACAATGTTCCAATCAACTGAACCACACCAGTCAGGGCAAAATTTTTTATATAGTCATATACTTGAACATTGCATAGAAATTATTCATATACTTGCATAAATCTTTGGTATGCAGTTTAAAATTGTGTAGAAGTTGAACTTATCAACATTTGGAGTGTGTGCTTCCTAGAGCTCCATACTGTAATTGTCAAACTTGTTCCAATATTGAAAAGAAAATTAGCAACTAAAATTAAAATTGAAGCTCTGGTCATTCATTTTACTTTCTTTAGCCTAAGATTTATTTTTATTTTTATTTTTAAAAATAACACTTTACTGGGGTGACAATGGTTAATATGAACATATAAGTTTCAGGTATGGGTTTCTGTGTTACAACATCTGTATATTGCTCTGTGTGCCCACGACCCAAAGTCGTATCTTCTCCCGTCACCATATATTAAGACCCCCTTCACCCCCCACACCCCCTTCCCTCTGGCAACCACCACGCTGATGTTCGTGTCCATGAGTTTCAGTATTATATCCCACATATGAGTGAAATTATGTGGTTCTTAGCTTTTTCTAGCCTAAGATTTAAAGTTGATCAAATAATGAGGTTTTGTTAGATAAGCTCTAAGACCTCCTTTAACTCTAGTATTCTATATTTCATGTTCCAGAGTGATTAGGTGAAGCCTGACTATTTCCTCTGTCTGGGACTGAAAATTTCTCTAACAGTGGTAAAACAAGTGTTCATTGTGTTTTCCCTTCCTATCAGTTATCGCAGTTAGCAATTATTTATTTTGTGATTTGTTAAATAATGTCTGCCTATTCCACTGCTTTGTAATAGTCATAAAAGGGTGTATCTGTTATTTATTACTCATTCACAACACATAGCATTGGGCTTCACACATAGCAGATATCCTGAAAGTATTTATATAAAATGGATAAATGAACAAATGAATGCTTAAAGTAGACCTCTTTCTCCTGTAGAGAGAAAGACCCTTGGACATAGAAGAGGCAGTCTAGGTTCCAAATACCCCAACTGCCTCCATTCTTGGGGTGCACAGACATCTCCAGAGCCTCCTGTTATTTTGATCCAGATCTTTGGGGGTCACTCCTGGGTCTTAAAACAATTCCCAGGGGATCACCTACATGAACTTGGGCTTATCACAGCTTGGTAACGAAATGTGCAGCTACTCACAGAATAGATGCAAGTGTTACTAGTTGCTTATCAGTAACCAATGTTGCATTGACTGTTTTTTTCAAATCACTCCTCCCAACCTTTTGAACTGTTTTTTCCCAACAAGCACTGAGCCTGTGATAGCATCTCCCTGAGGTCACCAGCCTGGCAGTCAGCTCTTTTGATCGGAGTTTCCTGATTCATCCACCAGGTTCTGGGAGAAAGTTTTTGCTATCCTGGCAATCATCATAAACAAATAATTCTAGCCTTAATCCTCTTAAAATAAAGTTTCTTCTTATCTGTGGTTATAAGCTAAGATCTTCTATGACAGGCTTTGCTGTGAATTACCCACCCTGTACATATGGCTTGGACATTGGCTTTCTGAATACCTGAACTCTCTGTGACCCTCTCAAGTAACAACACTTTTGGTTTGGCTGTTACTCTGGAAGCCAGATGGGCAGGAAGCCCATGTCCTCTATAAGTGGATATTTAATAAATACACATGTATTTTAATATTATTTTTATCTGTCATGCATTTAAAAAATTATATTAAAAGAAATATCCTAATCAATATACTTAATCAGTCTTTTAAGAAAAGTGGATTTGAATTAGATTCTTTAAATGAAAGGCAAGTAAAAAAAGCAACAAACATATATTGCACACCTCTTCTTTGTTGGGCATCATGCTAGGCATTTCAAATGCTCTGTAGCAAGAAAAGTATTATTATTTAAACAGTAGCATTCTATTGTTCCATTACAGTTTTAGTCATGTACATTCAAATAGATGATTTCTCTTGGATATAGCCAATTACTGTAAAGGTAATTAAAAAAAAACAAAACTATGTGAAGTTATTACCAATGGATTTAACTCTGACTTAAAAAGAAAAACTAATGAATTACAATAGAGTACCATATATATGATAGCCTATGCACATATATCATATATACACACACATATATTACATATATATATAATCTCCCATATATATAATTATGAGACTACTGATCTACCCCAGATAGTTAACCCACTTGGAGCTGTTTAATCCATTACTGTATTTGACTTCAGTGATTACTCACTAGATTCTCACTTTCTTATTTCTTGTGATATATTTTCAAAATAAATATTACTGTTATGCCATACTATCTCTTTTTGAGATTCAGTTTAATAATCTGCCAAATGAATGCATTATCGAAAATTTAGTCTCTGTATTGAGGATTCTGAAGGCAAGTATCAGTTCATGAAAAAGTCTGGGGATTGATTAACAGTGTCTGTCACTTGTATAAGAAGTGTAGCAGTAACTGTGTGCTAGGTATCTGCCACCAAGGTGAGAGATGGTTGTAGAAAAATCAATCTTTGCTTCTTTAAAGATGTGTCCTAAAGTTGGCCTGGTACTCAATAAAAATGTACATATTCTATTATTTCTCTTCTTCACCATCCCCAGGAAGAAAGAACTATTTCTTACGATAGATATATTATATAAGCTTCTTTTTGATAGACTATATATGATTCCAGCCAACTTTTGTAGACTAGATAAAAAACCTCACTACCATGCACAGCATTGTTTCTATAGAAGAATGGGTTCTTCATTACAAATTACTGACTAAAAATGCACTATTAAGGACATGATCTTAATGCTTTTCGTTCTTTTTTGAGAGAATTAACTTGCACTTTGGTGACTCAACAGAAATTCTGCAATAATCTGAGGACTGCAGATACTGAAATGGATGACATCATCATGGGTATATGATATTTACCAATGAAAAATTTTCACTCTCTGTATTGAAAGGAATTGAGAAAGGAGAGGATGAGAGAGGCAGAGAGAGAGAGAGAGGCCCAGGGTGACGGGATGACACACGCTCACTGAAATCCTAAAAGCATCAATTTTCAAAACATACTGGTAAATATGAGTTACAAACATAGCCTATATTTTCAGCATCTAGAAATAATCTTTAGTTGTTATGTATCCTTTATACACTTCATGGTTCAGGACAAAAATCTGAGTCTTAGAATTCACTTATGTCTACAGTGGAGTTTGGATTTTCCCCATAAAAGCAATCATACACACTTACAGAACATCAAAGTCGAAAGAGTAGCACCATATAATAAGTTTCTATCAGTGCTCTCTGAAAGTATCTAAGTTAGGTCAAACATCCAAGGTATCCATTAGTGGTAATAAGAAAGAAACACAAAATAAAACTTGCTACAACTTCAAGTTGTACCAGAGTGGATAGCCTTGCAAGGGAGTCAAAACATCAAAAGGGTCTGGCTAACCCTATACACCAATGGTTATGTTTAGCGCTTAATACTAGGGGCAGGCATTCTTTCCATTCTGTGACTTATCATGTGGAGGTAGACTTTCCTAGAGAGTTAGAAAAAAGATAAGAGAATGGACATTTAGGTAAGTGTACAGAGAAAATATGTAATTGTTAGAATATTTATGCAACACAGGTTTTTAAAAATGAGGGTCACTTCTTCTTTAAGGGAAGGTAACCTTTCACAGAATGACCAGATGGATGTACAAATTCAACAAATGTTTAGTTGCTTGAAACTTCAACACTGCTTATATCTGAGAAGGTAGAGCATAGCATGAAATATTTCAGTTCAGAGGAACAAACTCTCCTTTATGTTACCTTCCCTTAACTTTAGAAGTCATTTTGCCAACCTTAAATAGCCTTTCTAAGAAGATAAAGTGAAATGGTAATTATCTCTGCTAATTAAGTTTTGGAGGTTTTAATATCAAACATAGGTATATTATAGGAGATTAAGCTATAAAATATTTAATAAATGTTATTGGGTGGGGTGTTGTGGAAGATTTAGTAATAGAAGACGTCATATTTGCCCTCAAGTCACTAGCAGAGCGATTTTCGGACTTTTTCATCTCATGGCACACATGAACGAATTACTAAAATTCTGTGGCACACCAAAAAATATATTTTTTGTCGATCTGACAAAGAATAGGTGTAATTTTGATTCATTCACACAGGACCGCTATTGTGTCGGCTGCTGTCATTTTTTTATTTGACAATCTAAGGGAAAAGAGGTCAGTGCCCCTCACTCAATAGTCAGGTATTGTACGTTTTAAACATTCTTGCTGCACATGGGCTGAAAATCGCTGCACTAGCACATTTGTTGTAGAGAAAAGAAATACCTATATAGGATCAGTATAAAAGCACAATTAAAGTACAAGGTCCAATGCCACATTAAATAACAGAAATTCTGAAATTAAGAAACCAGCATAAGCCTCACCCACCAGGAGCAAGAGAGAGTGGCAAAATGAAAGCTACATTTCTGCACCCAACTCCTTGGTGACAAGACACTGAGGCCCCCAGAGGAAAAAGATTGGCTCACAGCCCTGCTTCATGCTACCAAGAAAGTACTGGAGACACAACATTTGGCACAGAGGGAGGGCTCAAATAAAGATGGAAACAGCCTGGCCAGTGTGGCTCAGTTGGTTGGTCATTGTCCATGCTCTGAAAGGTTGCCAGTTGGGTTCCCAGTCAAGACACATACCAGAGTTGCAGGCTCCATACCCTGGTAGAGGGTGTGCCGATGGATGTTGTTTCCCTCTCACATTGATGTTCCTCTCTCTCTCTCTCTTTCTCTCTCTCCTTTCCTGTCTCTAAAAACCAATCAATCAATCAATAGATAGGTAAATACATATGAAACAGATAGGAAGGCCCTTCCAATCTTCTCCCTAAAAGGTCCTGGTCTTCCTACCAGGGATCACTGAAGGAGAAGCTGGAAGTGACCCCCCCCCACCCCAAACATACCCAATAGCTTGTTCCTAAAAGGTGCCACACCAATCACGCCCCCTCAGCCTAGCAGCACCCAGCGTGCAGGGCTCTTCCGCTTTGGTGGTTTCAGCTTGTGCCTCGCTCCTCTTCGGAGCTCTCCGAGCTAGTGGGGTCTGGCACACGGGCCTTCTTGGCCTGCAGCACTGCATCTCGCTCTGCCTTCTGCTTCTGCCCAACCCCCAAGGTTCTGCAGGACAAGGGTTTCTGGCTATACCAACCAGACACAAGGACAACTCCAGGAGATTTGAAAAGAAAGACCTTCCCATATCTTCCCACTCCTTCAAAGGTAATACGCACAAAGAGAATTTGAACAGTGATAAAGACACAGTGTAGATAGAATTTTGCATTTTCACTCATTTCATAATGTGGTTTTACAGTTGTCTCTTAGTCTTCAAGATAATCAGGAAGGTCAGTAACATAATAACAATAGTTAACAGGTGCAGGCACTTCACAGAGCCATCCAGGCTCCTCCCTCCTCCAGGACTTTTGGCACCTGCAGTGCCCTCTTCCTAGAAGACTCTTCCCAGGTCCTCCTTGTCCTTCAGGCCTCAGTCCCAGCGCAGCCTCCTCAGAGAGGCCCTCCCTGATCACCCTCCTCCCCAAGGTATCCTCTGCCCTGCCATCCTGTTTCATTTTCTTCGGAGCACTTGAGAATCTCCTGTTATTTTACACACTTCCTCCCTAGTGCCCCCACTACACAATCAGGCCCAGGGAAGGGAAGGTTGGAGGGAACCTTTTCCAGCCCACCCAGTATCTTTAGCGGATAACACACCTCTTAAAAAAAATAATAATAATTCAGCATAGACTATGGAAAGTTCAGGAGTTCTAAGAAGTGGCTTCAATTTTAATTCCTACTATTAACAATAAATAAAATAACAGTTATTCTTTAAAATGTGTGCATTTGCAAGCCTCCTAGCTCATGCAGAATGGTCATTGGAGATCGGATAGGCGTGATTGCGACTCATTCACTTAGTGCTTTGTCCTTCAGCTGAACACTCTGGCCACTCTAATGATTCTGACTGTTTCAAAGCCTAAAATTACTTTTATTTGTTACTGTAAGTGTATATGTAGATTTATAGTGAATCATAAATTAAAGGACCAGTATGTTGAAAAACAAGTGTATCTTAACTGACAAGTGAGCTCTTATGGGCAAGAAGCATCTCGTTCTCCAGTTTTGTTTGTGTAGTTAATTTACATGGATTCCATGACTCAGCCCTGCTGGGTTGGGGAGAAATCTGACTTTAGTCATGACTGGGCTTCCTTGCGCATCTCCACCAGTAGCACATGCAGGTCCCAGGCTTCACACAAAGCGCAGCAGCTGAGGAGGCCTCTGCAGTCTCCCGTTCTCACTAGTTCTTCTGAGGAGCTTATGTACTGAGCCTTCCAATTAGCCTGTAAATATCTACTAGCTTTGCTTCTGCTGCCATGCTGGGGGTACAAACACTCTGCAGTGTTGTGAAACATTGAGGTCTGGACTCCAGCTTTCACAGGTGCACAAGAAAGATACTCCCTCATGGGGCCTCCTGAACTTCCTCTAATGCTGCATTCAGTGTCCTGTGGCCTTGTTCCTCTCTAACATCTTGAGATCCTTGGGCTCTCATGCTACAGGGAAGGAAAACCTTAAAACACGTTGCCTTCGAATGGTTCTGGCTTTTTTTTAACAAACCTTATATGAGGTAATAGCAAGATACTTCTCTGAATTTCAACCTCCTATTTAGAAAAAAAGGAAAGTATGATTTGTAGTAACTCCATCAAAGAGGCTAGAGAGTGACCAAATGAATGATCAGATAGAAAAACACAGTCAAACTCAGATGTGCCAGGCAAGTACACGTTGCTGTGGGTGTTGTCATCTTTTTTATTGTACCTTGATTCCTTCTGCAAAATCATGATTCCTCCTTGTATTCTCTGTAATGCAAACCCTCTGGGAACCCAGGTCCAGTAGCCGCTCACCTTAATAAGACTTAGAAGAGTCTGTGCTCCAGTCAACGAAAGTATTAAAGCTGGGAGGAATTTCAGTGTATTCTTTTGACATGTATAATTCAATGTTTAACAAGGGAAGATATTGAGGCCTGTAGATTCCAAGTTACTTTGTCATACTTTTCATATTAGAACATTAACAATGGTAGTTTCGATTTTTATAAAAAAGATTTATTACATGTTATATATACATTCACAAGTATGCTGTTTCTAACATATATTTGCTTTTTGTTTCCCACTTGTGAACTAATATGCCAAAAAGAAGGTTAAGAAAGGACCTGTGTCCAAGTTCCAGATCTGACCCAGTGATTGTTCGCCCTGTGATTGGTTACTGGGTGTGCCTGCTCCAGTAGCAAGAGGGGGGTCTGCTATCTCGGTGGGTTTTTAGAGTTTAATCCTAAAACCCCAGCTAATTTACATTTGTCTGAGATATCCCTGATGTTTGTACTTTTTGCAAACATCAAAGGTTTCAACCAAAGTAGCCAAATACAAGTCAAAAAAATCTATTCATCACTGATAGAAAATTTTGGTTGATAATTCATAATCACAGATGATATATAATCACTATATCTAAATATAATCAACCATAGAATCAAAGAAAAGACTTAAGATCTAAGATAGAAACTAAGTCTATCATTTTACAGAAACATAAAATGAAGCCAAAAAATATTATTTTGCCCCAAAGAAGTTTGAGATTATGGTAGAATACCACCCTGATCTACTAACGCATCATGCAGTCTAGTTTTTATTTCACAGGCTACTGATTTGAAAAACAGCAAGCCTGCTCTGGAAAGTGCACTTTCATAATCGATGTTGGCTTTGCAGAGAGAGTAGTTAACAGGCTGCTAAATATTTCCTCCTCTAATATATATTGTCAGAGTGATAAAACATTTGAGAGCACTGAGCAAAATCTGATTGGTGAATGCTCTAAGGCAGAGTTTCTCATTTTAATTCTCATTACCCCTCAACCTTAACCCTATTTCTCAGAAAACTAGTCAAATTGCTTTTAAATTTACATCTTCAAGATTATGCTAATTTAGGTATCTATTTTATGTATATCACACGTTTTTAATATCAGAAATTAAAAAGAAAGTTCAGATTTTTATCATCTCCCATATTTCAGAAAAACAAGATTATTATATCAAGTGACTTAAATTCCATGGATGAAAATCAGTTTTCTAGAGTATTATTTTATATTGTTTTCAATGAAATTTTCTATATCACAATGCATGCTACAAAGAAAGACCTGCTCTTAGTAAAGTCACAAATAAAATATACAGTGGATTATTAAATAGTAAAAGAAGGAACCGTACACACAGGTACTGCATATGGGAAATAAGCCAACAAATAAAATGTCAGCCCAGCCAACAGGCAACATGTAATAAAGACAAGTGTTGTTCACAAGCAGGAAAAGTCGTTTTGAATGCTGACAATTGTGTAAAAATGCAATAATGCAATAGCGTTTTTCCAAATAAGAAATAGATGTGGTTTGTCATGCTTTTTAGCTTTAAAGTTGTTTTTTAGCACATTGTAGGAATATAAATATATTTCAAAACTGAGGTTGACCATCCATCAAATATATTTTCTTATATGAAAGTATACACAAGAGCTTTTTTAGTAGTGGAAGAAAAGCATTACAGTCTAGATTTTACTTTATCCTAAGGAAAAGTAATCATTATTCAACCAGGAGTGACCCTGGCCAGATAGGTGGGTTGAATAGAGCTTTGCCAGATACGCCGAGGTTGTGAGTTCAATCCTGGTCAGGGCACATACAAGAATCAACCAATGAATGCATAAATAAGTGGAAAAAATCCATGTTTTTCTCTCTCTCTCTTTCCCTTCTCTCCTCTTTCTCTAAAATCAATCAATAAAAACATAAATAAACCAGGAGAGTGAATGATGCTTGTTTTGTTGTATTATTAAATTTGTAAAGTGAAATTAAATAACATTTGTAATAATAAACTCTTCGTATGAAAGGTTTTGAGATAATAAGCTTATTTTATGTTATGAGGAAAATGACACACATGATCAAGATAAAAATAACTCCTAATACTAATAACTACTGAAGTATCATGCTACACCTGTCTTTTAAAATTATTTTTTCTTCCTTCATTATAGTCTTGTAAATATACACTTATGCCTATTCATTTCAAAATTTTTTAAATATGTTTTTTTTGATTTCAGAGAAGGGAGAAGGAGGGAGAGAGAGAAACATCAATGATGAGAGTCATTGATCGGCTGCCTCCTACACGCCTCCTACTGGGGATCTAGCCTGCAACCCGGGCATGTCCCCTGACAGGGAATATAACCATGTCCTCCCAGTTCACGGGGTGACACTCAACCACTGAACAACACCAGCCAGACTATGTCTATTTATTTATTTATTTATTCGTTATTATTTTCAATCCTCACTCAAGGATATTTTTTCCATTGCTTTTCAGAGAGAGTGGAAGAGACAGAGAGAGAGAGAAGCATCACTGTGAAAGAGATTGGTTGCCTCTTGTATGCTCCCCCGTCCGGGGCTGGGGATCGAGCCTGCAGCCAAGGTACATGTCCTTGACTGGAACTGAACTCAGGACCCTTCAGTCCACAGGCCCACGCTCCAACCAATGAGCCAAACAGGCCAGGGCTGCCTATTCATTTTAAATGGTTTATATGATACACCATTAATACCACCATTATTTGCAAAAGTCATATTATTTTATATGCAGTAAAGCCTAATTAGCAGGATAAGTGCATGACAATTGTTATCAACCAAAGATTAATTTTTTACATTTTCTTATATAATTAAAATAAAATAATACAAATATTATAAAATATTAAAAATACATGAAGGTATTTATAACTAGAGGCATACTTAAATTACACAAATGCCAGAATATAGGCATGACTGGTTTAAGCTACTAGCAACATTAATATGAGAAAATTAAATGTAGTGCCCAATGATATAATTTTTAAAAAAAGAAGGTAAAAATTAACATTCAAATACTTGGATAAGAAATCTTACTTCTGAAACCAGTGAGAACTGTTATTTTGATCCTTATCTGACCCAGAGAGCTTAAATTCTGTTCATTAAATAGCAGCAAATGACACATTCCATTAGCTCTCTGACACCAAGGAGATTATACTGAGTTGGGGAGTTGAGATCTACTACTAAATAATATGCAGGAGTTAAATAATAGTAAAAGCATTGCAACAAGTACACGAATAACTACTAAATCAGGTTTCTGAGTTCATAAGTGGGGCCACCACGTGGGGAGTCTGTGTGGAGTCTTTGTGGAGTCTTGGTGGGCTTAACCAGGGGCATGAAGCATGGAAAGGCTGGAATAGGAAGGAAGGATAGGAAATGCAAAGATAACAACGGGGAAACCAGTGAAATATCAAGTGGCTTTGCTTCTAACCACTGATGACAGTGATTAGAGAACAATGGGGGAGAAATGGTTAAAAGATGATTTGGGCAGGAATGAGATTGATTTCTGATCAGTGCCTGATCACTAAATATTTGATGTATTGAAATGATGACAATTTTACCCTAAACCTGCCTTCTATACTCAAGTAGAAAATGAAGCCAGAGATCAAAACATTTTTCATGTTTTTCCTTCTTAGTGGGGTTAAATTATTGAAGGGCTACAGGATACAGCAGCGATTCCTAGCTACGGCAATCAAGTGTCCCCCTAGGGAACAGCACACGGACTCACTTTTCTTTTTCATTATTCAAGAGGTTACAAATCCCAGCACCACCTGCATTATTAGAAAGAGATTATATTTTCCTTTGTGCCAGGTGACCAGAATAGCTTTCTCATTTTAATTTATGGTCCGTTTTTCTCTTTCAATACTTGGTCCCCACTGCACCCAAGTCCTAGCTCCCTGAGCTCAAAGACTATCTTTAAAGTGAAACACAAGTGACATGTTAATGATTAGTAACAACACAAAGCAGGGGGTTAATGACCGTAGCTGAAATTATGGACTTCATTTCCATCAGCTCAGCAGAGTCTGAAACAACCCAAGAAAGCTCAGGAAAGATGTCCTGCTAATGCAGCTGCTCCCAAACATGAGGGCAGCTCAGCATTAACTGTTAGTCAATGATCCATAGCTCTCATGGGGACTCACCATTCTTCAGTTTATTGGGATGAGCTGCTCCCTACGGACTTAAGATGGCTCCCTATTACTCTGATACCATCTGGGTGCCTGATAACCAGTTAGGTTTTCAAGATGCTTGGAAGATAATGGAGGCCAGAGTCAAGTAAAGATTTTTATTTGTATTTGTAAGGTGGTTACAGCCTGCTTCAGAAATGAGATGAGGGTGATGGAGGAAATAATGGTGCATTTCCATCCGCTCTCTTCTCTAGCCTTCCTCAGAAATATTTTATTTCTAATGGAATATTGATCATGTTACTCCCTGTCTTAAAACTATCCAATGACTTACTAGCTCTTAAGATAAAGACTAATTTTGTTAATGTGTTCTATTGTCTCCTGCCTGGTCTGTCCCAGGCTGACCTCCCTAGTATTGACTCACAGAGAGATGTCCCTTTCTGTTCTCTGTACTTCAGCCAGAGTAGCCTTCTTTTAGCAGCTCCAATGTACCTTGCTGGGTCTTGCCACAGGGCCATTGCACTTACTGCTCCACCTTTATGAAATGTTTTTCCTCTTTCTTCATTATCTTAGCTCATATTTATCCTCTGGGAAGCTATGCCTTTCCTCCCTGGTTAGATCAAATCAAATGCTTCCTTAAGATGCAATTAAAGCACCAGTAGCTCACATTCAGTTGCATAATTATTTTTTTTAATATATGTTTTTATTGATTTCAGAGAGGATGGGAGAGGGAGAGAGAGAGAGAAACATCAATGATGAGAGTCATTGATTGGCTGCCTCTTGCATGCCCCTTACTGGGGATCAAACCCAAAAACCAGGCATATGAAAGGTGACCTTCTGGTTCATGGGTCAGTGCTCAGCCACTGAACCACATGGGTTGGGCTGCATAATTATTTTTTGATTGTGTGACTGTCTCTGTCTCTAGATAGTAAACTCTATGAAATCAGGGAAAGTCTGTATTTCTCACCTTTGGATACCCAATCACCCAGCACATTGATAGGTAAATAGAAGACACTCATTACATATTTGTGAAATAAAAGCATATATAGGGGAAATAAAATTCTAGCAAATGAAAAAAGCTATACAAACATATTTGTATGTGTATATTCATACACATATAGTACTTTTGCAACTATAGAACTTGTAGAACACTTTGAAGGATATTAGAACATGAAAATGAGGCTCAAGACTATAAAAGGCCAACTGGTCTTTCAGAAAAGACAGGTAGAAGAACCAAGGAAGAAAAATTGAATAAAAGGAAGAAAAGTCATAGCAATTAAAACCAGTATCATTATTAAAAAATACTTTTATGTTGATCACAGAGCCTGCAATTGATACAAAATAAAATGATAAAGTCATAGATTATTAAATTACACTCTTATAGTTAAGCCTGTGAAATGGTAATATCATGAAACAAAGACAATATACTGCATGCTAGAAGAACATGTATAAAAGACTATGTTAGCCTTCTCTGATAGAAAAAAGTAAAATTATGGTTTTCTGACTCTCAATAAATGCAAGAATTATTTCTACTTAAAATTCATAAGTGTTCTTACAAGTAGATAAGCCACCAATACTACAGGGGATGGTAATTCAAGGTTACGATCACAATCTTGGTCTTCTTTTTCCCAGAGAAAGACTCATGACAGCTGTGTGCTAGCTTACAGCTGGTATGTGCCGCATCTCAAACACCCTGTTTCACTTTCTTCCTAGTTATCAAGGACAAATTTAATTTGTGGACCCTGCCCTCTTCACCACTAAGCTGACAGGAAATAAAAGGGCCAATTTCAAATGGATTTTAGGCTTTCAGAAAAATGAAAGCATATAGGATATATTCCAAAAAGTTTGACCTCAGAACATTGCTTCACACTAACAATACTTAAAAATTTTAAATGTCAAATTATTTTCTGATTGTCACTCAATATAAATAGTTAACAGAATAGAAAAATCACCTTTATAACGTGTACTCTATATTATTATCAACTTTCTTTTCAGTACATAGTATGCATGCATGCATAGACATTTATATAAACATTAATAACAATTGAAATACTATTTGGGTTTCTTATGATGAATCTGAGTCATATTTATCAAATAAAAATAAATGTAAATGTTTCCACTCATAAGTTTTAATAAGGCTTAATTACTACCTATATCATATTATTGGGATATATATGTAGTTTGATTGTATGTAGAACACAGATTTTTTGCCCTAAAACAAATATATAAAGAAGTTATTGATTACAGCATTTTTAATTTTGAGAATTAATGAGTTTACTAGAATGATAAGTCAGAATTTAGAAACATGAAACATTATATATATATATACGCATACATATATTCAGCTATATACCTAGACTTCAGGCTGCTCAAGGGCAAACCCTTGTTTAATTTTTGGGTCACATCTCTGAGTAAAATAACTGATGTTAATAGCTGTAACAAACAACACCAAAACTTCAAAATAAAAACTGGTTTCTTGCCCACAAAAAATGCAATGCAGATGCTGTTGGATTGGCAGATGCTTCAGTGACATTACAGAGTGGGTCTCCTTTAAGTTGTGACTTAGGGATCCAAGTCTCCATGCTATCACCTTTAAGGGACCTCTCAGATTGCTACAGAAAGAGAAGAGAGAATGAAGAGCTGTGTGTGGGTACATGGGAGATTTTTATGGACCATATCTGGAAGTGGCATACAACACACTTTCCCAGCCAGTATTTAGTCACAGAGCTCCACCCAAATGCAAGGAGCTTGGAAAATGTAATTTAGCTCTGTGCCCAGACCCTAAAAAAAAAAGGCAAAAAAATCTGATTAGCAGTCTTGGAAATTTAAGTCTCTAAAATACTTAACAAAGTAACAGCACAGTGATTATTTGACTTATATCTACCAAGGCTGATGATATAAAAATGCAAGAGAATTTTGTTTCTTCTACCTTCTTAAATAAAATTAAAAAAAACACACAATATATTCAGGGACAGAGTGAATGCCAAGCTGTGTAGTACAAACCACTAGAGATTTAGATAGCACTCAATATTCAGTTATATGTTTATTATTATTACCATTATTATTATTTGGTAACACAGTTAATAGGTTAAGTGGAAATGTGAACTTGAGAGATTTTTGTGGTTAGATGTCAGCAAAGTTTTCTAAAGGAGCAAGAACTTATGTGGGGCTCATGAAGAGTGGCTAAGGCACGGGTGTTGATGGTGGGTGGTTGGGTAGGGTAGAACAGAAGAGATGGGTGGAGTGTAATCAACAAAAGCCTTGATATGTGGATCTGATGAACTGATTTGGTTGGTTTATAAAGTTATTAGAAATAATATAAAATATCACTAAACAAGCCAATATGGGTAAGAAAGGAGAGGTCAGAAATTAAGGGAAAACTTTAAATCAGAAAAAAAAGGGTTTAAATTCATTGCAGGAGTTACAGTGAGACAAAAGGAAATGTGCATATATTTCAGAAAAACTTTTTTAATATAAATATTATGAGAATTGACTGAAGAATTGATGAAGAATACCTGTCATCAGTTTTTATTAGTCAAAAACATCTGATCGTAAGTAATTTAGTATTTTATTTAGTGATATAAATACAAAAGCACTCATTTTTTGAAAAGGGGAAAATTACCAAAGGTTTAAAAAAAAAGGCATTAAAAAGACCTTATACTTAATGAGAGGACAAAAAGGAAAAACAAATGCAATTTTCTCAAAATTAACCTACAAGGTCAATATGCATACAACAGATATCACAACTAGATTTTTCACGGACTATGACAAACTGCATTGGAATTCATCGGGAAAAATAAGCTTTCAAAAATAGCTAATACAATTCTGAAAAAGGCAAGGAGGGGAGTTGGCCCTATCATGTTTCAAAAATTATTATTAAATGAAAGGAATATAACCATTTCACCATAACCATTTTGTTTTTATAAAAGAAACTATATTAAAATCATTATTTATTTTCCTGCGGTGGATTTTCAGTATAATTGAAGCACGGTGGAGGTAGGGGGAGGGAAGAGGGTGACAGATCTCCGCACAACCCCTGTGGTGACACACGATGGCGAGTCACCGGGTATTTTGCTTCATTTCAAACGCCTGAGCTCTCAAACAAGCACGCTGTTGGCTTAGGGCCCTGTCTGGGGCCCGTCCCTATGCTTGCCTACGTCTTCTAAGAACTTGAGGGTGCTGAGGGAATAGGAGATATTTACTCAGAAAGCCCTCAATCCAGACCACAGGTAAACTGGTTCCTGTATTTCTTAGGTGTAGATGTAATTTCCTGGCGCAGCCCGAGGAGATGGGCAGCTTTTCTTTCTGTCAGCCCCTGTGGTCCCTGGATAAATCAAGAAACGTTTACATTTTGAAAACAAAGTCCTCAGTCCGCATATATCAAGGACAACAACAACAACAAGAGAATTGACTTACCTAGTTTTGAAGAAACCATAAAGATTAGTATTCCCATAATATATGACATGTATTACACTCTGCTTATTTCCCAAATATAATGAACCTTTTGAGGTCAGTTCAACTGCTTTCTGGATAAAGAGATTGTTTTAGTGTCGTCACTGCCAGCATCCTGGACAAGTTGCTTCCTCTGCAACCGGCTACAATTGTGCTACTCCCCTCTGATCCCTGCATCGTTATCACCCTAGGTTAGGTCCCCAGTGGGGTCTAGTGGCAAAAGGGAAAGGAGGTCACTGTCTCAGCATCTTTCCACGCTCCATCTCCATCTTTTCACCACTTTGCCTTGCGGATACAGGACACCATGGGGGCACTGAAACTCCCCCATTTCCTCACCACCTTCACACTGACTCATTCTTCTTGAAGAAAATGCCCCAAGGATCTCATTATGGGTTTTCTCTGAGTTGAAGAGTTTCAGTTTGGTTCTTTGTGTACCATAGATATATGACTGAAGTGAAAAAATATAGAGAGGAGTTAAAAGTCACACAGGAGACCTTTCTACTTTGGTTTGCATTTCCCCCCTAGCAATATAACAAAAAACACACAAAGCAGCAAAATTAAGAAAACCTCTAAAAAATATTCTTTCTCTCTCTTTTTCTCTCTTCTTTCGTGTAAGAAAAGTCAGGAAAAGGCTTATGAAATTGTGTTCTGTCCATAGGTATTCAGGAAGAAGAAAACCTCTCATTGGAAGCAACATGTGGAGGCAGAGGTATCTGCCTGTCTTATCCTGGGCCAGTTTTGATATATACACATTTCAAACTTAATATAGCCAATAAGGAACTCTTGATTTACCAAACCACAATAGCTCTTATTCCCATTATCCCGAATCATTAAGTAGTATCAACATCTACCCAGTTGAAAATTGTTAAAACCAAAATTACAGGTATTCTTTTTTCTTCTCCTTAAAGCAAAAAAAAAAAAAAAAATTATAAGAAGTAGCAAACTTTTGGAAGAGACATTAAAGAACAGAAGATTGGTAAACATCCATTTCATAAAGATAGTAGCTGTAGCAATATTCTTTTATCATAAAATTCTCAAAGAAAACCCTATTTTCAGAATAACATACTGTATTAGTTTCTCATTGCTGCTGTAACAAATTACTTCACGCTCAATATCTTAAAACAACATTAATTCAGTATCTTAAAGCCTAAAGTCAAAAGTCCACAATGGGTCATACTGGTCTATGATCAAGGAATTTGCAGAGCTACATCTGTTTCCTTGCTTTTTCCAACTTCTAAAGGCTGCTTGCATTCCTGGCTTACAGTCTCTTCTTCCATTTCAAAGCCATCAGTATAGCGTCTTCAACTCTCTCTCTGGCTGTACTTTGCTTGTCACATTACCTTCTCTCTCTTTACACTCTTGTCTCCCTCTTATAAGGACCCTTGTGAATACATTGGACCACTCAGATAATCCACCACAAAATCTGTAATTTAATTACATCTACAAAATCCCTTTTCCAGGTAAGGTAACATATTTATAGGCTTTAGGGCTAAGGATATAGATATATTTAGAGGGGTCATTATTCCACCTACCACACATGCTTTAAAACTCTATGAAGATCCCCCTACCAAAAAAAATTTTTTTGGAAAAATTTAATATCTGAAAAAGGGGAAAAAATAAGAAATTCACACTTTAGTGAATTATCTATTAAAATTATGGAGTCTCAGAAATGCTTGCTTGTAAATCTGAATGAATCTATTAGTTTTTATGGAATGTTTTTTTAGTAATTCTCAATTTTATAAATGTTTTTTCTATAATAATTTATAATGTAACTACTTCTGTGTGAAGGTACAACAGTGTGCACTGAAATAAAAATGAAGTCCTAACTGACTCTCAATTCCACAAAACTCTCTCAGGAAACAACTTTAACAAACTCAAGGGAAAGTAGTCAAGATAAAATAGGTCTGTCCCCATACATCCCACACAAAAAATGCAACTACCATAAATTATGAATATTTACATTTCAGTAACATATGTGCTTGAGAACACCAACTTCATTTCCAGTAAAATTTATTTAGTTGCCGCTATAAGTCAAGAGTAATATCGGGTACTCAAAATATGATGTGTGGAGTGGGCACAATTAATTGGTCTGGCATGGAATCATTTATTTTTTGAAGCTTTATAAATAAATTGGATCCCTTTCAGGTCCGCATATCTAAGCCTCTCTTCACTCCCAGAAATAGGAGTAGCGCCCCTCACACTAAATCCCTGGTGACTGACACAAATCATAAAACCCAGGATGTTGGGTGGCCGCAGCATCTGAAGCAGCCTGCCACAAAGGCCAGATGGGAACCAACTAGGAGTTGGTTTTACTCTCCCCCTTCACCTCCTACAAGCTATCAACATTCTGTCTCCAAAACAGATTGAGATCCTGAGTCCATTTACTTTCATTTCCACTTTTACTTTCCCAGTGAAAAATCATCATTTTTTCTGTCATGGATGACTGAAAAAGCCTCTTACTGGTCACCCTACTTCCATTTTTGCCTTTTTAAAATTCATTCTTTACACAGCACTCAGACTGAGCCCTTCAAAAAGCAAATCAAACACAAAACTGTAAAACTCCCAGGAAACAACATAGGAGAAAATCTAGATGACCGTGGGTATGGCAATGACTTTTCAGATACATCACCAAAGGCATAACACATGAAAGAAATTATTGAAAACCTGGACTTCATTAAAATTAAAATGTTCTGCTCTGCAAAAGACACTGTCAAGAGAATGAGAAAACAAGCCATAGACTGAGGGGAGAAAGCAAACATTTGCAAAAGACATAAGACATATCTGATAAGGACTGTTGCTGAAATTATATACAGAACTCTTAAAATTCAGCAATAAAAAAATAAAAAAACTTGATTAAAAAATAGACAAAGACCTGAACAGACACCTCACTAAAGAAAATATACAGATGGAAAATAAGTATATAATAAAAATGCTTAGATATTGAAAAAAATCATATGTCATTAGGGAATTGCAAATTAAAACAATAAAATAATTTTACACACCTATTTGAATGTCCAAAATGGAAAATACTGATAATATCAAATGCTGGTAAGGATGTAAAGAAATGGAAACTTTCATTTATTGCTAGTGGGAATGCCAAATGTATAGCTACTTTGGGATACACTTTGGCAGTTTCTTACAAAACTAAACATAGCTCTTACCATACAATTCAGCAATTATGCTCCTTGATATTTACCTCAATAAGTTGAAAGCATTATGTCCACACAAAAGCATGCTCACAAATGTTTATAGAAGCTTTATTCATAATTGCCAAAACTTGGAAGCAACTGAGAGGTCCTTCAGTAGATGAATGGGTAGATAAACTTTGGTTGAATGGGTAGATAAACTTTGGTAGACAGGCACTAGACTATTATTCAGTGCTAAAAAGAAATGAGCTATTAAGCCATGAAAAGACGGAAGAAATATAAATGCAGGTTACTAAGTGAAAGAAGCCAAACTGTGTACATCTATGTGTGGCCAATTTAAGGAATATTGTCTTCATTACTTTTATAAGTGTAAATCTATTTTCATATATATAATCTTCACAGACTTTTATATTTTATTTTTTCTCCTTGCTTTGAAATTTTTTTTTTTTCTTTTTACTCTTTGACCTTCTTACTTTTCTTACTTTCTCCCAGACATTTGCCTGTGCTTCCTCTCTGCTCCAGGATGACATTTCTCATTTCTGTGCCTCATGTCTTTCTCATTAGAGATAGTTTCAAATCCTGACAATTTATTTGTCTTTAAAATTTTATTTATTTAACACATTTATTATTCTATGAAGGGTCATTTGAGTTGCCCAGACATTTTTAAGCTTTGTCATGGTATTAGAGTTAATAACACATTATTCTGTTTTCTTTAATTCTCCCCTTTGGGTTAATAAAAGCTGGTTTTCTACCTGTTATACACACTGGTCAGTGTGGAGGAGATGAAAAATGTGCTTAAGAATCCCATGACTTTCTCTGAGAGAAAGTGTAAATAACCTAATCCAGTGTTTCTCAATCTTTTCTTCATTGTTGTTCCCCTAAGGGGCTCTTTTAGACATTCTTTCTTATTTGCCTCCCCCACCCCCATGAAGTTTTAATACCTCATGTATACTGTACATCTGTTTATATATTTATGTATATCTGTGCTTTATTCAAAAAGAGAGTGAGACTTATTTCACCCCACATGGACAATATCTCTCCAGCTGATAATGCATGAAGTCCTAAGCCATTCTTCCTGCAATTCCTTCCTGTGGTTCGATCACAGTGAACTGGATTACTCTCATCAAGACTCAAAGAGCATGAGGCCCATGAAATAAAATTACCCTGAAGAGAAGCTGATTAAATGGTGGCTCTTACTCTGCAAGGGGACCACAATCTCATCAGCCTGTGACTAAAGCTTAAGATTTCCTTGGACATGGCCAAGCTGCCACAAAGTTTATGCTATTGAAAACCATGCTTGACTATGTGCATGCTGAGCTTTGGGGCACAAACTTAGGACTATAGTTAGCAGGAGCCAAGATCCAGCGAAGACATCTCGAAAGAACAATAGACAAGCACAGATAAAGCCACCAGCTCAGTGAAGACAGGGATTGTTTTGTTTCTTTCTCTACTTTATTCAGGAACAGATACCTAACGTGTGGAGCCCAGTGCAAAAGGAAAATATGGGATCCCTTGTTAAAATATTATTAAGAATTTCAAGATAGTGAAAGCAGAGCACTAAGCCAAGCTCAGGGCCTTCTGAACTATGGGGCCATGTGCATCTGCACTTGAACCTACCATTGGCTCTATCTCCAGCTTGTAGAATAGCATCTGGCATATTGTTACACTTCAATAGAATTTGACGATTGTGTTAGTCAGGGTTCTCCAGGTAAATAGACTCAATAGGATAAATAGAGATTATTATGAGAAATTGACTCACTTGATTATGGAGGCTGAGAAGTCCCATGTTCTGCTATCTGCAAACTGGAAGTTCAGGAAAGCTGAGGGTGTATTTCCAGTCCCAACCTGAAGGCCTGAGAACCAGGAGAGCTAATGGTAAAATCCTGGTCTGGGTTTGAAGGCCAGAGATCCAGGAGTGCCAATGTCTGAGGGCAGAAGAAGAGATGATGTCCCAGCAAAAATTGATCCTTTCTCTTTCATTTTTTGTTTTGTTTAATTCAGGCCCTCAACAGGTTTGCTGATGCTTACCCACACTGGCCAGGGTGATCTTCTATACTCAGTCTACCAATTCAAATGCTAATCTCTTCCAGAAACAACCTCACAGATACACCTAGAAATGTTTTATCAATTATCTAGGCCCAATCAAGTTGGCAAATAAAATTAACAACGAATAAATGAAATTATGGAGCAAGGCTGGGCCTAGGACAAGGCAAGAGAGACACTTAAGGTACCAAATTTGAGGAGGCATTTACTCTTGGGTAATGCAAGAGCTGATCTTGCACCTGCACAGCCCTGGGAGCAGTGCACAATCTCCCAAGAGTACCCTACATGGTTCAGTGTTCTGCTATCGCTACCTTGCGATTCTTAATCATTTTTAACAAGTGCCCCACATTTTTACTTTGTGCTGGGCCCCACAAATTATGCAGCAGGTCTTGCCTGAGAGTGAAAACTTCCTTAAGAGCGAAACAGCTAAGTCACAAAATTTAAAAGTGCTCACTTTGTCTTGTGCAAGTGCTCATCCTGTACTTGCAGCAAGCTGAGAACAGTGTCTCCTGATAGTCTGTACCATAAGCATCTCATTTGCCTCACCCTTGTCTGGTCTACAGTGAAAGACAAGTTTTCAATAAGCATTTCCAATGTTGCAGAGAATTGGAAAAGGGCTGATGTTAGGACTGTTTCAGTTCTCCATGTCTTTGAAACATGTGGTAGTGATCATGATGGTAGGAACATGGAGTCTCAAAAGATGTTGCTACCAAAGGATGGATGGGGACTTGAGAGATTAATCTGAAAAATGGAAAAGGCATATTTCCACTTCCATGTTCATTATACCACAAATCCCAGAAATCTCCTGGGAATACTGTGATGTGGAGACTGCAAATGAGGACTTACTGTCAAGAGCCATGTCTATTCTGGGCCTTCTCATAGTTTATTCATGACACTGAGCACTTGCCTAGAGTTAGTCCCTGATGCTGGGACCACTCAGGCCCTGCCCAGGCTTCCCAGGTTCCCAGATTTATTATTCATCATTTTGAAAGCTGAATCATTACTGTAGGTCTTTTAATATCCTTATCAGAGCCAGGCTGAGAGAAAGATAGATAGATGATAGATAGATGATAGATAGATAGATGAGAGATAGATGATGATAGATAGATGATAGATGATAGATAGATAGATATAGATAGATATAGATAGGTAGATGATGATAGATAGATGATAGATGATAGATAGATGATAGATGATAGATAGATGATAGATAGATAGATAGATAGATAGATAGATGATAGATGATAGATAGATAGATAGATAGATAGATAGATAGATAGATATAGATAGATGATGATAGATAGATAGATGATAGATGATAGATAGATATAGATAGATGATAGATAGATAGATTATAGATAGATAGATAGATAGATAGATAGATAGATAGATAGATAGATGATAGATAGATAGATAGATGATAGATAGATGATATAGATAGATAGATGATAGATAGATAGATAGATAGATGATAGATGATAGATAGATAGATATAGATGATATAGATAGATAGATGATAGATAGATAGATAGATGATAGATAGATGATAGATAGATGATAGATAGATAGATAGATGATATAGATGATAGATAGATAGATAGATAGATAGATAGATGATAGATAGATAGATAGATAGATAGATAGATAGATAGATAGATAGATAGATGATATAGATAGATAGATGATAGATAGATAGATAGATAGATAGATAGATGATAGATAGATAGATAGATAGATAGATAGATAGATAGATAGATAGATAGATAGATGATAGATAGATAGATAGATAGATATAGATAGATGATAGATAGATCTCCCCTCTTATTTCCATCCATTGTTCTAGGATCATAAGGGTGACTATCTTACCTCTAGAGTGGTATCAATGTATTAGTCATAAGAGTGTCTCTAAAAAAGGCTCACATCATGGATTCTTACTTTTTAAAAAGTCAGGAGTATTAGTCTACACCATCAACATTACAAGTGTTCAAAAGATATACACCTTCCTGAAACACCAACTTTTAGAATTCTCTCTAAAAACAGTAGTTTAATAAACTGAATTGATTTGGTACTTTAACATTTATTTTCACATAAATAAAAATATTTTATTTATGTTTGTTAGTAGAAAGAGCAACCATGTCTTTGCTTTTATTTTACTGTTTTACTTCTACATTAGAAACTTTCATGTTTCATTCATGATCAGAGCATAACATAGTGTAGCCAAAGCACAATTTGGAATGAAAAGTTGGAAAATACATGTGGAAAATTCAAGGCAAATGATAGCGCCATGGTTTTATTAGGTTTATTGGGTTGCAGAGAATGAGACTGCACACTACCTCATGTAATGAGGCTTTATTGTGGGATATATAATCTTGAAAAAACCTGAATAACAAGGCCATACCTTTTTAATGGAGATTGGAACCAGAAGGTTCTTTAGAATTCAAGACCGCTCCAGGGACCAGAGCCATGGGAATTAATGGATATTTATTCTAATTGCCTGCCATTAGAGCAACCCGGCTATGCTCTGTGAGTCAGCTTCTGTCTGTTTCTTAAATTCTCTCCCAACTTGCTTTTTACCTTCCACTCCCAGGGTCATGAATTGGCAGAGGAGAGAAGAAGAATTCTAGAAGACAATTCTTTGTTAAAACAGCACATGGCTGTTTTTGTTTGTTGGTTTTTCTTAAAAACAGAATTTGAATGTTGTCAAGGCAGTATTTGCATTTAATACAGTGACTTATATGCTGTGAAATACAGTAAACGTTAGCTGCTATTATTATCTAATGTGAAAGTTGAGCATCACAAAAAGGTCAGTCAGATCAGTCAGATCTCTCTGAAACTATTCTTGACCATTTAAGCAGTAGGAATTTACTTTCATCTTACTTCTTAGTGGAATATTTAAAACTTGCAAAGTTTTTCTTAGTCTACTAGTATTTTCCCTGATTTCTCTCCTTCCATCTTGCCCCATAATTACCATCTCTATTCATGCTTGAATTTTCCAATAATTTAAAAAAAAACACCTCAATTTTTTAGTATTTTGAAAAACTCTGATATCCTCTCTGGGCACTCACATTGTAAAAGCTTAATAACTAAATTTTAGCAGAAGTCTTTAAAAGTACAAATTGTATCTAATTGTCTTCATAACAAGAATGTTCTGAACATGGTTTGGGCTTTTATCCGTGATGCCAAGTCATTGCCAGAGGCATCACTTATTGTGCTGTGTTTTAACAAGGTGCTATTTTATTACTTTGCAGCCTTGTAGGGCCTTAATAATACTGCAGACATTACATCAAATTTTCCTAGTTCAGATAGGTATTTTTTTCTGTCTACTCTTTTGCTTGCCCGTTGTTAATGTATTTTCTGTTTTTAGTCTTATGTCCATTTTAACATAGGGAAGATCTGATATTTGCCAAGAGAATGTGGCTTTCTTCATTTATTGCATGCTGCATCCCATCAGTCTCTTTAAAGTACCTGGGCTTTGTGATAGACATTTTTTTGTTTTGCTACTTAGGTGTTATTATTTTTTTGTATTTTTCCCCCCTCTTTTGTACTTACATCTTTGAGCTAAAGCAGTGAGCGGGACTATCCTTAATCATGGAACTGGGAGGGTTACTATGTGCATTATGTAATTTAAAGACCATCGCAAAGCTATTTAGGCCCTGGCAGCTGTCAGTGGGAGCAGGGGTGGCCCCACAGCTAGGTCGTGGCTTCTCCTACTGACTATAAACAGTTCACAGAACACCAGCATTAGACCAGACTCCTCTGTGACTAGGATGGAGCAGGATGGAGCCAGGACCACTTTATAACCATGTCTGAACACAGATAAAACAAACAGAAAAAACAAACCAAAAAAGAAGAAAAGCTATTTTGATTCCTCAATACTTTCTCATCCACCTACCAAGGGGCTAGAAATTGTGACATTGTTTTGACCCTTTTAGGTTTAGAATGGCAAAAAGAGTAGAGCACGTATAGTCATTCTAATAGGTGTCTCTGAATCAAACATATTATACCTTCTTTTTACTTTTCTTCATGTTGTCGGTTTAAAAAAATGAAACGGGAAAAATGACTACTCGCTGCCTTTACAATGGAATGTTGACCATTAGCTAAAGAACCCTTCTGAGGTTATCTGATTCTATAAGGATATGTGCCGTTCATTGTCTTTGACTATTTCCCAATATTCTGGAGATAATTTGTGAAGAGATCATGGTGATGCAAATAGTTCATAGAAATGCAAATGAATTTTGGATGATGGAGATGAAATTGACTTCTAGCCTGTTGAAGACAACAATTTTGTTTGTTTTTGTTTGTTTGTTTTTTTAAATATATCTTTATTGATTTCAGACAGAGGAAAGGAGAGGAAGAGAGAGAGATAGAAACATCAATGATGAGCGAGTCATTGATCGAGCCCGCAACCCGGGCATGTGCCCTGACCGGGAATCGAACCCTGATCGTCTGGATCCTAGGTCGACGCTCAACCGTTGAGCCACGCCTGTCCGGGCAAGACAACAATTTTGTATCCATTAGCAAATTTGTCTCAGCATTCCTGAATATTCTTATATGTCCCCATTCTTTGATACACTTTTGAAATGTTTTTTATATCTTATGAATATCCTAAATAATGAATGAGATAAAAATTAGTTAAGTAAAATCTTTGACATATATCTTTTTTATATTTTATAAGAGTCATGCTTTGACTTTTTAAAAAGTTAGCCTTTAACAATTTTACTTCACCCACCTGGAGTGGTCTCTTCCCTCTCTCCATTTCTATAATTTCCATTTATCCTTTAGCACAGCACTCAGTGCACATCCACGTAACAAAATTTTTCCTGATCTAGCAGGGTGATTGGCACATGGTCCTTACCTACAGATCACTGTGGCCTGAGGGCACCCCTATAGATCAAGGGAGCACTGTGACCTACAGAGCCCGCTGGGAATCTGTCTCTGCTCCTGTTTTCCCTTCTGCTCTCAAGCTTGTCACCCTAGTCTACAGCCTCTTCACTGTTCAGTGTTACCACCTACATTGTGGGACTTCAGCTGTTGGCTACTGTCAGTGATAGAATCAACCAAGTGGTAGGATCTCAGTTGGGGAATTAGCAGTTCAAGGAACCACCTTGCCTCTGGTTGAGATGGCTGAGCTCTCTGGGAACGGAGAAGAGTGCACTGGGATCTGAGTATCACTGGTTAATCTGACAGCTGCCTCCTCACACCTCCAAACAGGCCTCTCCAGCTCAGGCTCATTTCTCTTGGCCTGGAGAGCACATTCAGATACTGCAGCGGGCCCAATGCTGGACCACCACAGGGGATGGTCCACCCCAAGAAAACAGGGCAGGGCGGGGAAGGACAGGATGAGGCAAGAGTATTCTCTCTTCTTAAATCACAGCTTACATAATATCTTCTACTTTTCCTCTAGGCCTCCAAAATATTTATATATGATTTAAAAAAAAATATCTTTATTAACTTCAGAGAGAGAAAGGGAGAGGGAGAGAGAGTTAGAAACATCAGTGATGAGAGAGTCATCATTGATCTGCTGCCTCCTGCACACCCCCGATTGGGAATAGAGCCCACAACCAGGGAACATGCCCTGACCGGGAATCGAACCTCAGTCTCCTGGATCCTAGGTCAAGGCTCAGCCACGGAGCCACGCTTGGCAGGCTATTATATGACTTTTTACAGAAAAAGTTTGCTGATCCTTGCTATAGATTATTAAATTTTAATTTGTGACTCATCTTCTTAAAAGGATTTTAAAGGCCAGCAAAAAAGTATAATTGTCCACCATGCTCAGTAATTATTAGATGATGAGTTGTTTGCTTTCACAGATCCATACTCTTTAGAAACAAAGTCTTTTATTTTCCCCATTTAATGCCATTATAAGTTTACAACTTTAAAAAAGACATATATTTCAAAATAAGACATAGCCATGCAGTATTATTACTTACATGTGAGATGTTTAAAGAAAGTTTTGAGACATTTAATTCTTTAAAATAAACTAATATTTGTATTTGACAGCAATGACAAAAAGGAGAAAGAAAAAAAAGAAAGAAAAGGAAAGAAAGAAGGAAAGAAAGAAAGAAAGAAAGAAAGAAAAAGAAAGAAAGAAAGAAAGAAAGAAAGAAAGAAAGAAAGAAAGAAAGAAAGAAAGAAAGAAAGAAAGAAAGAAGAAGGAAGGTAAGAAGGAAGGAAGAAAGGAAGGAAGGAAAGGAGGGAGGGAAGATACTGCAGGTCACAAAGAAATTTTAAAAATAAAATAAAATTCTAAAGTAGGTCTCAACACTTGGGCATTAAATATTTCATAAGTTTTGAAAAAGAACAATTTCCTGTGTTCTAGAAGTTTCAAGATATTTTTATCAGTAAATTAGACATTGATCCCTTGCTTTCCTCATCTGCTTTTTGGCATAAGGCCTATGACTCAAGTATATCACATGTTGGGGATAGTCCTGAGACAACTACACTACAAAGTTATTTTCTCATTGACATCTGTGGGGTGATCTAAGAGCTTTGTCAGCCACTGCTCATATTTTAGTAATTCTTCTGGTCACTAAGCAGGCCCCTGCCTTTATTTTAAACAAATGACTCATGCTATAGTCTAAATTCTACTAATCAAATCATTCTGTATTCATGAGCTGTAAGGTCACTCATGCTCAGGGTATATACTGTGTATTTTTAGCATGTGATTGTTTTGTCTGAGAGTTTTGGAACTGGGTGAGAAAAGTCTCAGGGGAGAGGTATATTTGAATGAAAAAGCCTGGAAAACGGAATATCCCTGGATGACACATGATGAGTTTTTGAAATTAAACTTCCCTGCCAGATGGGTTCCAGGGATATCAATTGCTTGTTGGGTCCTAAATATCTGTAGGAAGGAGCTCCAAGGAGGTGTGCATGGTCATGTGAAAAGACACATTTTTAACAACTGTTAATTGTGAATATGTAGCTACATTCAGTGTGATTGTTGAGGAATAATTTTTACTGTTTAAATTATTACTGTTTTCAGACAATTTAAGGGATTTTCAAGAGAGTTTGTTTAACTATTTGGGTCATGATACCAAGGAAGCTGAACCAGTGAAATAGAGGTGTGTATATATATATATGTGTGTGTGTGTGTATGTGTGTGTGTGTATGTGTGTGCATGGGGTGCCTCCCAAAAATGTATACACTTTAACAGCTGATTCTATTACGTGTTACAATGAAATCCATTTTCATAAACGCTGCCTTTATAATCATTCAAAGTGTGCATACATTTTGGGGGACACTGTGTGTGAGAGACAGCGTTGCATGGGTAAAAACTCAGTGTCTCCAAAGGATAATACTTTAACCTCCTCTGGTTCACATGCAGAAGGCTTGCTGTTTGCAAGGAAATAAGTGTGAGTGGTTCAGAACTTTCTGTCACTGCTTCATCTTCATGTACAAAGGACTGAGCCTAAGAGCCAAACTCTAATAACACTTGCCATAAAAAGCTTCTTCTAGTTTATATAGAAGGGACTCTAGAATGTTTCTGTTCATTTAGAAAGAAATAAAAGAATCTATATGAACTTAGGACACATTTTTCAACCTTTTATGACCACACAAGACTGGACAAATGAGCTCATAGTCCTTTAGGAAGTGAGAAGAGCATGAATGAAAAGCAAACCAACAGATGTGTTGTGCAACACTGTACATGGACACTTAGCAGGGAGGTGAAGCCAATTTCTTAATACACCATTTTTAGACAGAGCATTTCATGTAGACTTCGCCCCTTCTTTTTGTGTATGTGGGTAGAGGGAAATTAAGCAAAACTGAAAGAATAGTCTTTCCCTTTACTGTTTTTAAGAATGTATTTGGGAAAGTAAAACAAATCTGTATTTATTTAAAAGCTGGATTAAATTTGGTTTTTAAAATTTTTATTTATTGATTTTAGAGAGAGAGGAAAGGAGAGAGAGAAACATTGATTTATTGTTCTACTTTATGCATTCATTGGTTGATTCTTATATGTGCCCTGACCAGGTATAGAACCTACAACCTTGGTGTACTGGGATGATGCTCTAACCATCTGAGCCAGGGCTGGGGATTAAATTTGGATATGCCAACCTGGAGTGGGTAAGAAGTAGGATTATTGATATTGGCCTGGCAGTCTTTTTTAAATTATAAATTTAAGAAGTGGCCAGTATCACCTTTCAATAGTTTCTAAAAGAACCAGACCTCTTGAGGGGGAAAAAGAACTGTGTCAAACCTAAAATACATTCTGCCATGTTTGTTTGAATTTGCTTCAACTATTGAGTTTCAACAAATGGGAAAGTGAGCTGGAAATCTGAAAGCAAACCGATGTTACTTCAAAGAAGGATCCAGCAGGGGAGCACAAAGAAGGAAATCGATGTTTTTTTGAGGACCTACCATATGCTAGAATCAGTGCTAGACACTCTATTCAAATAACACTTACTAGTCATAGTAGTTCTACAAAGTATGTTTTCTCATTTCTACTTGAAATAGAGGCTCAGAGATTGTAAATGATTTACCCAAGGTCACATACCTAGTCAACTATGGAAGTGAAATTCAAATCCAGGTCTGTATGGCTACAAAGTTGATGGCCATGAGTATATCATGACATCGTGCCAAAGGAGCATACAAGTAGACCCCTATAAATATATATGAGTCCTTTTAATGCTACAGAATCACAAATGGTAATTTACTGTCATTTTAGTAAGATAACCAATAGCAATTATTTTTTTAACCTTAACTCTTGGGCTTTAATGAAATGAGGCTCTAATTCACCTTAAAGAAATATATAGAACTATAAATATATATGTATTTAAAGTGGTTTCCATCACAACCTTTTTAGTATACCTCAACAGTGACTTAGTTAATTAAATATGGTGTAGAATAGCTGATAGCCAAGCAAAATGATGCTATAGAAGTATATTTATCAACATGATAAAAATTCTCTTTCAAAACAAAATAACTGCCCAGTCGGGCATGGCTCAGCAGTTGAGCGTCGACCTAGGACCCAGGCATCAGGGTTCGATTCCCGGTCAGGGCACATGCCCGGGTTGGGAGCTCGATCCCCAGTTGGGAACATGCAGGAGGCAGCTGATCAATGACTCTCATCATTGATGTTTCTATCTCTCTCTCTCCCTCTCCTTTTCTCTCTCTGAAATCAATAAAGATATATACATATATATTAAAAATAACTAAGGTTATAAATAGTATGTTCTCATACTTTTAAATACAATTATATAACATGAATGGATGAAATACATCAAAATTTCTATTATAATATGTATGGTGGTGAGCTTGTGTGTTTTACTTTGTGTTTTTTAAGATTTCTATATTAAGCTGAATTTGTTTATAATCAGAAAAATTAAGTATTTCAAACTCCAGGGAGGGTCTTTGACATCGATTATGTCCACATTGCTAACGAGACCTCTATCCAACGTCAGCACATCTATCTAGCATAAGTAGAGGTTACAAAGAGTTGCTACCAGTGGTGTGCTGGTAAAATTTCCCTTTACTGTTTTTCAGAATGTATTTTGAAGAGTAAAACAAACAAAAAATTCTTATTACTTTCTAAAATGGGATTAAATTTGAGTATGCCAACCTAGTATGCAAAAGAAGTGGGATTATTGATATTGGCTTGTCAATCCTTCTTGAGTTGTGGGCAGCCAGCTTTTGCAAAAAAGAGAATCTGATTTGTCGTGCTTGATGGTTTCAGTGGTATAAATACTCCAGCCATGGTTAATTTCCAGCACTAACATGACATCACTGAATACATAGGTGAGAAAAGATGTGCACAGTCAGCTCTCACGAGCTGAGAAGGCTTTGGTACACCATTCTGTATTGCACAGATCATGCCAAGAATGCTCATATAGACCAGGGATAGGTTAACCTCTTCAGAAAAGGTTCAGAGAGTCAATATTTTGGGCTTTGCATTGCACTTGGTCTCTGTCAGCACTTAACTACCATTGTAGTGCAAAAGCAGCTATAGGCAATACACAAATGAATAGGTATAGATGTGCTTCTATAAAATATTATTTACAAAAACAGATGGCAGGCAGCATTTGGCCAATGAGCCATAGTTTGCTTACCCTGTATAGACCATAAAACACACATGAAGCCAAAAGTAAACTTAACACAAGATAATCTTTCTTTAGAAATTCAAAAGACAGTGGGAATTTTTGTTTTAAGTTTTCTCATGTGTACTGGAAGTGATATTCTTTCAACTCCCGAAACTTCAAAGAATTCTTGGCTGTTCTTTGTAGTTTAAGTTTTAGTTGAACACCTTCTTTTGATCTTTCCAGGATTAATACAAATTACTCATCCTGAAAGATCAATAATTATTGGCTTTCTTAGTGTTCCCCAGGTGAGTTTTTTATGATGAGTGGACTCGCTGTGTTGTCACCACACAATGAAAAGCTTGTGAAGTAACATCAGAGACTCATGAGTGATGGATGGCCAGGTAACTAGCCAATTATGGGGGGGGGGGAAATTTTTTTCAAGAAGTCAGAAAAAGAGATGTCACCTTACATGATAGAAGAAAACATCTTGCTTACTTGAAAGGAAGTCATCCTAACAAAACATTATTGAGCTACAATGTCAATTCAATGCCTCATATATAGGTGCAATGTAATGTTGCTTGTCATTTCTGTTTTGGGGAAAAGGGCCTAAACAAATCCTCCAAATTACAGTGCTGATACAATTATGTATTCTCATAAACTCTCCTGTTTTAAAGTTTTAGTGAGCAAAAAATGTGACTCTGGGTGTATTCTGGAAGAAACCAGCACGGCTCTCTCACAAAGAGCATCTTTCCAATCAGTTTGCAAAGGACGTGTTTTTCTTGAAGCAAATCTCCTTGTACTTTTCTGCTCCCTCTCCAGGTTACACCCATGTCATGGCTCACTCATTAAACTGTCAGTAAAGCCCTGGACGGGTGGCTCAGTTGGTTGGACTATCATACAGTACACCAAAAGTTTGCAGGTTCTATTCTCAGTCCAGGCACAATCCTAGGTTGTAGGTTTGATACCCTGTCAGGGCATGAGCAACCGATCGATGTTTCTCTCTCACATCAATGTTTCTCTCTCTCTCTCTCTCTCGTTCCCCCATTTCCTCTCTCTCTAATCAGTAAAAAACATATAATGTAAACTTTTTCAATAATGTATTATTATCATTTGATATCCACTATCCATTAAGATCTATTAACATCTCTAGTGCTTACAAGCTCATTTCATTTTTCATCTTTGACTAGTTTTATTTCTGTCACTTATTCATTTAAAACATAATTACCGGCACTAGATATGTGCCCGTCACTGTTCTAGTCCTGGAGACCCCGAATAAGACAGAGCCTTGCATGCCAGGGTCTCACACTACGGTTAGGGAGACAGAAACACAGACAATTACAAAGCATTGTGGAGGCAAGCCCTAGACCAACCACAGGCACAACTGTAGCTTTTTCCAGAGGAGCTAATACATTGAATTTGGTTGAAATAAATACATATTTTTATCTAGAATTAAATTCCTATATCCTATACTTACGGTTTCTAAGAACAACTTATTCCAATTATTTATGGTGTGGTGAAGAAATAATCTTTTTGTTTATCGGTTTTGTTTTGTTTATCCAAATGCACTGTGTGCTGACACTTGTGTATAAAACAATAAAAATGTCACAGCAATATCAAATTGCTGTAATAATTTATGTGCTTATTCCATCAGGATCTGTCACCAACAGTTTCCTGATCAGCACTAGCCAGCAAGCCCGAATTTGAGTACCACTGACTTAGTTTACCAGGAGAAGAGATGTAAACTGTATTACTTGGACTTATTTCAGGGGCACTCAGATGACACACTGAAGATGTCCAGGGTTGTACCACCCACCCAAGAAATAATATTCCCTAACAATTCCATAGCTCTTGCTGTGAGACAAGCACTTTACAGAAACTCTGAGGTAAGAATTCTCCATTTCAGAGATGAAGATATTGAGGTCACACAGCTAGGAAGTGTCAGAAGGGGGTACAAACCCCAAAGGGCCAGTTCTGATCACTAAACTATGCCACAGGGTGAGGACATGGCCCTCACTACTTTGAGGCAGGTTTCTTTTCTCCAAATAAGAAACCTAATTAATATTCCTGTCCGATTTCCATTGGACATACTCATTCTCATGAAAATGTGAGTAGTGGGCTTGGTGGGTGAAAATGAGTGATAGTACAGTAGTGAATGGTTTTCTAAAATGAAAGATTTACTCTGAAATTCCAGTAATGAACTAAAGTCATTTAAATCAGATGCAGCCAGTTTCCTTTGTGCACGTTCGTGTGCTGTGGGAGGGTAGTGCCTATCTAGACACTGTACAAATTCTTGTCCTCTGTGACAGTTTTCTGTGTCAACTTGGCTAGGCTATAGTACCCAGTTACTTTTTTAAAAAATATACATTTTTATTGTTGACAGAATTACAGATGTCCCCCATTTCTGCTCCCTTCCATATGCCCCTCTGCTGAGCCCCTACCCACTCCCCCCAGGCCTTCACCACACCATTGTCTCTGTCTGTGAGTACTCAGTTACCTAATCAAACTCTAACCTGTTGCTGTGAAGGTGTTTTGTAGATATGGTTAACAACTACAATGAACTGACTTTAAGGAAAGGAGAATATTCTCAATAATGTGGGTGTGATTCGTCCAATCAGTTGAAAGGCCTTGAGAGCAAAAATGAAGTTTTCGTGGAAAAAAAGAAATCCTACATTAATACTGAAATATTAGTTCCTGTCCAAGAGTTTTCAGCCTGCCAGCCTGGCCTACAGATTTTAGACCTGCCAGCCCTCACAAAATTGCATAAGCCAATTTTTTGAAATATATATATATATATATTTCTGGTACTGGTTCTGGTTCTATTTTTCTGTAAAACCCTGACTGATACACCCTCCCACCAGGTTATAAGCCAAATTATTTAATTTTCTTTAAAGACTCTTAATGTATCTATTAGGAAGTCTTCCATGTATATTCATTAGAAAAGTCAGCTTGAAATATATATATATATTTTTTAATTTTAAATTTTATTTATTATTTTACTTTTAATTTTTAATGAGGAAACCCTCTAGCAATGCCTGGAACAAAAAATAGGACATATCATAGGCTTGACACTCAATTTTGCATTTCAGTCTGTGCTGACAGTTTTGATATTCAATCTGTTTATTAATATTTTCATTTAGGAAGTAAATAGAATCAGTATGTCTGTATCACTAAGTTATAAAGTAGCATTACCTTCTCTTAATCTGTTACTTCAATTTCTCCTCTGTGTAATAGGAATAAAATATGTCAACTTTTTGCTTTAGATGAATACATTTTTTAAAATATTCAAAGTATTTAGAGTAAAGTCATATGTAGATAGAAAACAGCACTACTACTTAGTAATCCTTATAGAAAGTCTGGTATACACAAAAAGGTGATAGCAAATTAGTCAATTATTTTATCATTGTTATAATTAATAATTTATTAAATAATTAAAACAAAAAATATCCATTATTTATAAAGTAAATTTTTATTATACTTTAGGTTTCATATTTTAAACAAAATTCTATGAGAACTTAATTATGAAAACTATATCCCTCCTTTATTTAATTTAAAAGACAGCCACTGGTAGCCAGCCAGCACCAGTCCTGGTGTGTACACTTTTGGTTATGTTCCCTCTGGAAATATTTATTATCAGACACTTTTCAGAAAGGGACAGAAAGCTATTTATGAATTGTTGGAAGTAGTTTTGTCAAGGAAACATTTAACTTTTAACAAAATACAAAGAAATTCCAGTAGTTAAAATAGCCACGTCATTATTCCAATGAAGTGTATTATCTATTCAGAACTCGCACTGATTCTCCATGCCCCATCCCCTTTGTTATGTCTTATCTTGATTGTGTCATCGGAGTCAGTAATGCAGAATGATTAATCAGATCAAAAAAGCCAAAAAAAAGAAAAAACCTTCAGAAGTGTACATGGCTGCACCTGACATCTGGTGTGTTAACTATCAGCAGATCAGCCACACAGCAGCTGAAGACAGTAGATAGGACTCCAAACAGCATCAACCTCAGGTGCTTATTTACAATGCAAGACTCGTGACACTACCTTGAAATGACTTGGCTTTGGGCTGCCGTGAAATGACACTAGATGTTGTTAAGCAGCTCTTCACATACACCTAATAGCAGCATAAGCACTATTTCTCTGACTAAAGGCTAGAGGCACAGTAGGAGGTAAACTTCTAGTAAAAGGATTCACAACTGGGTCGAAAAAAACTTCATACTCAATTAATAGCATTAGATTAAAAATACACTTATTTGTTAGAGAGGATCATGTATATATAAACAACTACGAAGTATTGTGTTTTAACATCTTTTTAAAACAGTTTCTTTCTTTTACTCTTACAAATCCACTAAAATATCTCCCAGGGCCATTGCTCTTAGGAATGTATTTTAGGAGTCCCAGTAGTGGAGTAGAAGCAAACAGAAAGTCCAGACTTCCACATATCTTTTTATTACCTACCGCTGACTCCAGACTTCTTCAGATAGTAGCAGATAAAGCTCAAAACAGTAATTTCTCCCAGCAAATAGGAACTGGAAGTCTAGAGAGTTAATAGGGCTTTTGCATCTCAACTCAACTCTGTGATCTAATTTCAGATAGTGGGAAATATGCCAACTTTTAGTGGCTAATTAGGCTTATTCATTGGAAATTATTTGTAGCCAACCTTTAATCTCTTACAGCAAAGTGCAATGACAATGTTGGCAGCATGAATGTTGGAAAGGTTCTCAGGAAAGGGTGCAAGGAAAAATGATTGCATTTAGGTTATGCAATTTACTTGGCTGAAAAATTTCAGATTACGTGATGCTAATTTTGGCTAATTTTAGCCACAGTTCACGGGTTCCCACTGGATGGATGCTGGAAGCCTTTTTGTGGGGGGAGGAAGGAGCTTTAGTAGGAGTGTCTTTCTTTCACAAATCTCAAGACTTAATAATTCTGGAGCAGACTGGCATTTGCATTGCCAATTAGGGCTTTATTAGATTTATTAAGTTCAAATTGCTTTAAGATTAAACTAAAAACTTCTCCTTGTGTAGACACAATTATACTCATTCGTTTAATGCTGTTTCAACAAAGAGGATTCCACTTTAACGTAAACTCCATGAAATCAGGATGTTTTGTCTGTTTGGTTCCCTATGATATTCCCAAAGCCTACCTTAGGGTCTAGTACATACTATATATTTATTAAGTGAATGATTGAATAAATGCATGAGCTTTAGTCTTAAGTGAGGGAGGGGATGCCACTGTATTAAGATCAACTGACAGGCCTAAATACTCGGTTTCAAAGAAGCTTGCTCTCCCAATGCCAGGAACATTTGGGTCTCAACCATACCCTGTGTTCCCATCGCTTCCTCCTCAATCTATTCCACTGCTTTAGTAAAAAATGTTCCATTTGAACTTTTTACAAGTGGGAAAGTTTGACAGAGCTAATGAATGGCCTTTCATACCTTATTGACTCAAGGGCAAGAAAACTTACTTTTCCCCACAGTATCACTGCCCTAAGCCAAGATTTTTAAAACTAAAGAGCAGTTCTAGCCTTGGCCGGTGTGGCTCAGTTGGTTGAGTGTCATCCCATTCACAGAAAAGTTGCCAGTTTGATTCCTGGTCAGGACACATGCCCAGGTTGCAGGTTCCATCCCTGGTAGGGTGCATATGGGAAGCAACCAAATGATGTTTCTCTCTCACATTAATGTTTCTCTCTCTCCCTCTCCCTTCTTCTCTCTCTAAAATCAATAAAAATATATTTTAAAAAATAAAATAACATAAAGAGCAGTTTTAAAGCATGCAGGAAGTCAGTTGTGTCCAAAAGCAACCCTTAAAACCCCCCCAAAACAATAATAAAAACAAGAGCAACACATATATGTTAACATAATTTGTCTTCAGCACTCCATGCCTCAACTTATTATTTTTTCTTTTTATATCTTTCCAAAGGCACTCATTTCTTTCACTTCACCCTCCTGCCCCAGAGAAGGGTTTCATAACTCAGTCACTTTGAATTATAAGTGAAACTTTATCTGTTAATATCCCAAGCAATTTTACTCTTAAATTGTAGGACCCCATTTCTAATTGAGCAAGATTATTTTGGAGATAAGAGGCCAACCCAGAAGCTCTGAAATTGTATTATTCACTTGCTGTTATATTAATGAATAGTAGTTAGCAACAAATAGCTAATGGTTTTGTAGTAAAAGCAAATGTGTAAAACCAATTATAATGTTCTATGACTAGTACTAATAATGTATGTATAATGTGACTATTTAAAGGGGGTGGTAATCAATTTGCAGGGGCATTCTGGAAAAATCTTTATACTTCAGCCTTTTTTATTGTGGGATGGCTTTAGTAATTTATTATTATTATTTTTTGTATATGTCTTACTGATTTCAGGGAGAGGGAAGAAGAGGGAGGGAGAGAGATAGAAACACCAATGATGACAGAGTCATTGATCAGCAGCCTCCTGCACGCCCCCCACTGGGGACTGGCCCGCAACCGAACCCTGATCGTCTGGGTCCTAGGTCGATGCTCAACCGCTGAGCCACGCCCGGCCGGGCGCCTTTAGTAATTTAAAAAGCTTATCTTCCTGTTGGGTTGAAGACTGCTTCCATGTGTTTTACATATTAGCCAAGCACTGGCTCCTGGTGTAGGAAAACCTCACACTTCTTCAAACGTTTAGGAATAGGGTTTTTTTCCTTGAAGGATTGCCTATTTCCTCAACATTTAGGCAGGCCATTTCCTTATTTATTTAACTACTGCCTCTTCCCATTGAAGGCCTGGGCCCTCCAGCATCTGTGCTAACTTAGCAAGGATCTACCTAACATGGCAGCCGCTGGGAGAGGCGATGGATTTGCCTCTAAGAATTAATGGGCAGTTACTCACTTCATATTAAAAGTGAAGTTGAATATCACATCAGGGGCTGAAAGTGCATAAAATTAAGCACAAAACTCCTTTTAGGATAAAAACCTAGGTTATTGTCAGTGGCATTTGACTTTTTGCTTGCAAACCACAGCAATCTATCTCCACAATGGGCTGGGATATCTGAAAGGAAGAACAGAACATAAAGCAGGCTCTGAGTTGTTTTTATCCCTGACATTCTAATGGAAAATTTACCATAAATGCTAAATATAACAGGACTTTAAGGACCCTGAAATCCCCTGAGAAATCCAGATAAGAAATAAATGAGTAGTTGACATTTAAAACAATAATAATATGGAATTTAATGAGAAGATGTTGTTTACATGCTTCTGGTGGGTTCAGCCTTCTGGGAGGTGACTTGGCAAGGTTTCAAAAGTCTGGAAATGTACACATGCTTTGACCGAGCAATATCTAGAATATGATTGGGGATACATGCAAAAATTTCCCTTATAACCATTATAATAGCAAAATATTGGGGCATTAAATATTTGACCCCAGAAGATTGCTTAAATCAATTTGTTTATCTATATGAGGACATACCAGGAGTCACTGAAAATTATGCTGTAGAATACTTAATGACATTGGAAAATACTCATTAAATATTAAGGAAAAAAGCAGGTTGCAAAAATTATGTACCTTGATGTGATTTAAATTATGTAAAAATATATATGTAAATAAAAGATTAAACATATTAATGTTTATACATCAATGTATAATATCTGAGTCTTTAGCCATAGGGATTAGAGTATAATTTTTTACTTTCTTCTCTCTGTGTTTTTCTAAATACTCCATATTTTGTATTAGAATGAGCCATAAGGAGTTGTCTTTATTTAACTGTGTGTGATCTGCAAATGTCCACTTAATAAGGTTCAAGTTTATGTAGTTACTATGAGTTATTTTGTAATAAAAAGTTGTATTGGATTGTTTGTTAAAGAAATAATCTTCCCAACCCAGAGGCTGAGACATTGGTCTCCCAATACTTGTATTGGTGGCAATAGCTGGAATCCAGGCCTGTGCTTCTGTTTTCCAGCACTTTCTCTATTTACTCTAGTGCGGAACAGAGAAATAATTATTTTCTAAGTACACTATAAACTAAAAAAATGTGGTAAACACTAGTTAGACCAAGGAGACATTTTCTTTTTCTTTCTCTCTTTCTTCCTTTTTTTTTTTTTGGATAGTATGGGAATCAGCAAGAGATTTTTAGTATTGTTTCAGGAAAGTGGTTCAAATTTAGGAATTCCCTTTTTCAAAGAACCTGGGACACCAAAAAAGGATTGGTTTACCCTGCCCTCAAAAGAATTTTTCAGCTCCTATCATTAAGTGGGAGAGCTGTGCTCATAAAATGAGATTGAAATATAAAACTCTCTTTCCACACATCCACCCACCCACTCATGTAACCACACTCTCATTTGCAGAGTCTCTCACTTCGCTAGCAATCATTGAAATCCTAACTGTAGAGTGGTTGTGCCAAGCTGTGGGATTGTGGCATTTAGATGTGCAACTCTAGGATTGGTGTCATAAGGTAATCATAGCACTGCTAAAGCAGTGAATTGGATCATATGACTCTTTAAGACTTCAAGTGGGAACACACCAAATGGCATGGCTCAAAAAGGGCATAGCTCACCAGGCTAGCTTACTTTTTCCTTTATTGGATGACTGGAGCAGCTGGTAGGTTTTGAGCAATCAGCTAAACTTAGAATTGTGGTCAATCGACAGACATACTCCGCTTAGTCTTGGCTGTGAGTCCAGATTCACATTGGAATAAATTGTCTAAGCTTTAACTATACAGAACTGGGCAACTGTCCATATACATTTAGAACAGAGTTGGAAGAATCCTTGAGGTTTTCTAATCTAACTGCACCCAAAGAAGAAATCTTCACTAAAGCATACTTAGTGGATGGTATCAGTCAGTCTCTGCTTGAATGGACTAAAGTATACTGCATTTTCCATGGTTGGAATTACAAAAGGATTCCATATTAGGGATCTGGTATCTGCCTTGCTGTTGGTTTTTTCATGCCTCTGATACTGTCCATCTAAAGCAGAAACTGGTTATCTCCCCTTTCATGTGTTAGATTTTCAAATCCTTGAAAACAAAAACACTGTGGTTAAATCTTAATAACCAACAGAAATGAGAAGTCTTGAGAAACAGAGTAAACAAGCTGGTCTACATTAAATGTAAATAAAAACTATATTTGCTTTTTTTGAAAAACAGACTACTTTTTAAGAACACTTTTATATTTACAGGATAATTGAGAAGATGGTACAGAGTGTTTCTACATATTCCCATATATTACACACCCAGCATTTCCTATTATTAACAATGTACAGTAGATGGTACATTTATGACAGTTAATAAATATTAATATATTATTAACTAATACTTTATTCATATACCCTTAGTTTTTATCCAACATCCTTTTTTATTTTCAAAATCTCACCCAAGATAGTACATTTCATTTAGTTGCCATGTCCTTTCAGGCTACTCTTGGCTGGAGAGTTTTGGAATTCCCTTGATTTTGATGTCTTTGACAGCTTGAGGAGTATTGGTCAGATATTTTGTAGCATGTCCCTCTATTGAGATTTGTCTGATGTTTTTCTCATGGTTAGGCTGTGGTTATGAGTTTTTGGGAGAAAAGTCGCAGAAGTAAAGTACCATTTTCATTACATCATGTCAAAGGTACATACTATCAGCACATAATCACTGTTGATATTGATCTTGATCATCTGGTTTAAGCAGTTTTTGCCAGGTTTCTCCACTGTAAAGTTCTTCATTTTCTCCCTTTCTATGCTCTACTCTTTGGAAGGAAGTCACTATGTGCAGTCCATACTTAAGGGGTGGTTATGATTTCCCCTTTTTAGGGTGGACTACCTGTAAAATGTATTTAGGATTCTTTGAATGAAAGATTTGTCTCTTCTCTACAATTTATTCATTTATTAAATCATATATTTATATCAGTATGAATTATGAATACTTATTTTATATTTTGGGTTTTAATTCAATACTAATTTATTTTGTTGCTGAAATTGTTCAGGTTTTGGCCATTGTAAACACTTTCAGTTGGCCCATATGTCTCTATTTATGTACCCCCATCAACATAGATTGGTTTATGGGTTTTCTTTTTGGATTATAAAATGCTCCATCAGGATTATCTTGTATATTTAATCTTCCACTCCTAAAAATCAGACATTTCCCCAATGAGGTGTTTTTTTTTTTAGTTTGTTTTAACCAACTTAAAGATAGTGAGTAAAGCAAATTTACTATGCTGACGAGAACAACAGATAACTACCCAGTATGTCAGTTAGATGTCAACAACTATAAGAAGGCAGAAATGTGACAAAGAAAGTCAGGAAATAAGAACTCTACCACCTAACAGGTATCAGAGATGCCAAAATTCTTTAAAGATATTTCCCCAAAAGTTTTCTCATTATTTCAGACACATAGGAGAGTATAGCCAATGGAACCAGTTGATCCAGAAAAGAAAGAACATCTACAGTTTAGAGGCCATTTGGTGGTAAGAACTTTATAAAGTAGATAACTAACACACTGATGTTTACCAGATGTTTGCCAAAGCCTGCTGCTGAATTCTCTTGCAGTATATTGAAATAGAAGAAAGACAAAGTGTGGTGAAATAAATGCCTATTGTTTTTGAGACTTGGGGACTCATTCTGGTTCTTTCAATTATTGTCTGTGTGCCTTTGGACAAGTCATTGAATCTGTTATCTCATCTGTAAAACAGATGGATCATTAAATAAGATTCAAGCTCAGTCAAGTTTCTAATGATTTTCAGTTGGTTAAGCCTGTCTTAGTAATGTTGGTTCTTGACTCTGCCTTTTTTCTTTATTAAAGGAGGAAAGAAATTTGTTATCTTCAAGGAATAACCTTTGATTCAATTCTATCTAAGAAAATTCAATTCAATACAATAAGATTTTGTTAACTGCTTTCAATAGCCCCATATGGCCAGTAAAAAGACAGATGGCTCATGGCAGATGACTGTGGACTACTGAGAACTAAACAAAGTAGTGCCCACACCCATGCAACTGTATCCAATATCGCCACAGTCTTAGGTACTTTGGCCATGGTCTTAAGAGTGTACCATGCTGTACTGGATTCAGCAAATGCTTTTTTAAGTATATCCCTGGCCACTACAAGATCAATTTACCTTCACATGGGAGGGACAACAATGGATCTATCAGGTGTTTTTCCATGACAATGTGCACAAGCCCACAATAGGTCATGGAATGGTAACCTGAGATCTGTCTCTGTTCTTCTTCCCCAAATCAGTACAATGTGCCTATTACATTGATAATATAACATCAACATGTAAAAATTTGCTTCTTCTGCGGGACACTCTTCAGACTTTACTGTAACATTTGCAAGGGAGAGGATGGATGGTGAACCCACAGAAAAGTCAAGGCCCAAGCACCACTGTCATTTTTGGGAGTCATTTGGACAGGTAAGACACAAGTTGTCCCAAAAACCATATTGAAAAGGTAGGACATATGCAACCCACAAGAGCATAAAAAGGGTGTAGACCTTTGTAGAGATTTGGGGGTTTTGGAGGACATTTTTCCCCCACCTGGCACAGTGCCCCATCCCTTACTCCATCTGGTAAAGAAAGGGCATGTGAGACTGAGGGTCAGAGCAGCAAGCTGCCTCTGAGAAGGCAAAAATACTGGTGAAGCAGAATAAAGTTCTGGGCATCTTCCAAGCAGGGCTACCATTTGAATTAGATGTTTCTGTGACTCTAGAAGGTGTGGGCTGGGGAATGTGAAGAAGACAACAGTAGAGTGTCCCTAGGGTATTGGTCCCAGCTCTGGAAGTGGCCTGAAACCATTATAACCCCACAGATCAACAGCTACTAGAAGTGTACACAGTGCTCCTCCACTCAGAGTCTCTCATGAAGCAACAGCATATCATGGTAAGAACTTTCCTTCCTATCAAATGGTAGGTTGAGAATAAGTTCCATTGACCCACCTCTGCCATAGCTCAAACTCCCACCTTAACTAATTGATATGCCTATTTTGCAGCAGGGGAGCACCCTGTCCTCCAGCTCACTGTTTCTAAAAATGTGCGTGTTCCTAGGCCCTGTAGAGTATGTAGTTCCTACAAATGCCCCAGTCCCTATTCTGGGATAGTGGAAGCCCCTGCAGCCTTTAGAGGGGGAGTAGAAGAAATTCCCACTGGTATTTGGTATACTGATGAGTCTACTTGTGGCAAACCACCCACATGGACTACAGCTGCTCTTCACCCCAACACTGACACCATCTGGATAGAAACAGTAATGAACCACAGCAGCCAGTGGACTGGTGATCCACCTCTCATGAGCCCTGGCCTTTAACTCTTTGTACTGACAGTTGGGCTGTTCTAAAGGGATTAACTCTTTGGGTTGGACTGAGGAGTAGATAATCCTAAATAAATCCTTTGGAGTCAGGACTTGTGGGAAGACATTTGGGTTTTCCTTCAAGAGCTTGAGACAGTCCTCACTGTTTTCCATGTCCCAGTTCATAAGGCACTGTCAATGCCTGGCAATCAGGAAGCTGGTGCCCTAACTTGGATGCAAACCTTAGCAGCTGATCCTTCATTAGATACAGAAGACTGGGTGCATAGAAAGAGTAGCCACCAGCACTCAGGTGGAATCACATATTGCCAAGGATGACAGATTGTCTTTGAAATACAGTGACTTGGTTAATGCAGGTAGAACACTCCCGGGTGTTCTAAACCACACCCGAGGCAACTGCCAAAGGAGTCTGGGGACATTTTCAACCAATGAGAGGTTAGCAAATTGATTATATTGGCCCCCTCTCTCCACTTGAGGATTATAAATATGCCTTGGCTTTTGTTCACACTGTGTCTGTCCTAACCCAAGCTTTTCCATGTCACCATGCAAAACCACGCTGCCATTATTAGAGGATTAGAGAAACTGAGTACCATGTAGGAATACCTTCCTCAAATCAACAGTAATCAGAGGTGACATTTCAAAGGTCATGATGTACAAGACTGGGTAAAGAATGTGACACTGAGTGGAGGTTCCATTTCCCCCTGCAGGCTGGAGAGAGTAATGTGTTGAGACCATCTGGATGGAATATGGAACTTAACCCTGGTAAGGCCTCTATATAAAGGTTCTGGCAGGTGGACCCAGAGGTCTACTTGTCTTGTGGTGCCCAATATGTATATAAGTGTCTTGCTTATTAAACCTGCCACCTACCAATCTGGAGTCCCCTGCCTTTATTTAGTCACTCCTTGCCCTCCATGTACAGGAGTCAGTTTTAGATTTCACCCAGGAAGCTTTCACATTTGCGAACCAACACATCTTTAAATTGTCTTTTCAGCTTCAGAAATATAAATATTCAGTATTATTGGAACACGAAGGCCCTTCAGTCAGCTTGTGACTTTGCCCAGAAGCCCTGCAAGGACAGCCTGTGGTAAGTGATAACAGATTCTTAATTTACTGTAATCTCTACTTCAATCGGATCTTCAGCTACTGCCTAGTGCCCAAGCTGATAGCTCCCTTATCTGTACTCACTCAGAAAATAAAAGGTGGTAAAGCTGAATTACTGCCAGTCTTCTTCCAGCCCAGCCCTTCTATTTAAAAGGCCTGGAAGGACCAGCCCTCCATCCATAGCAGCTCCAAACACAGCTATGGAGTTGAAGCTCAGCATAAGGATTTAAGGACCAGGCATTAAAGTGAAAAAGAGAGACGCACTGATTTTGGCTTTGAGAGAACTCACAAGCCATTTAAGTATTAAGCTCCATTAGTCATGCCATAGCCAAAAAAGTGACTGTGGTATTCGTGTTAGAAAAACAGAAAATGATAAATACTCCTCTTCCCGCTGAGGAATGGTTCCTACTTTAACTTGTTAAATTTCTCTTGAGATTACGCTTTCTTTTCATCTGTCACCAGGCTAATTCTGAATTTGCTTCATTTGTAAATCAAGAACAGAGTTGTGTTCCTTCTTCTGTGGACTGAATAACACTAAATTGCATATCCTGCCCCCCTTTAGGGCTCAGGACTTAACTGTACTTTCTAAAATGCTTCCTCTTGACTTATGTTTATTTGTTCATTTAAGAATCATTTCATTGGCCACTCTTTTGCCTTCCTCACCAAGCACTTATGGTTTGGACACGTGTTGTTTTTTGAAATACAGTTGTCCCACATTCAAGTGGCACTACAAGGGCTGTTGGTCTTAATGAAGTCCTGGTATTAGCAGTTCTAGGCTGAAACTGTAGGCTACTCTGCATAGTCTTGTCATTCTTCCTTTAGCAAGCCTTCTCTCTTCCCTGAGCTAAATAGCCAGGAAGGCCTGAACAGTGTAAATAACCCCCAGGCTTGGACACATGGGTTGGAGAAATGACCTACAATAAGCAAAAGGATTCTTTTTGAGGGGTGGGTTGGCGGGGTGAAGATCACAGGAGTAAAGAGGGGAATGAGAAGGGGCAGAGCTAAAGAGAGATAGGTTGTTTCCCTACTGACTTAAAATTCTCCTCCAATCAGTTTGTGGCACAAACTGATTTCTGAAATGTCATCAGGAAATATGATCAGTTTGTCAATGTCATGCCAGATTTCTTTGTTTCCCCCTATTATGATATATCTTTTGGTTAAGGTCTTTCTGGTTTCTGAGATATAAATGAATAGATAGTCTTAAACTTTGGCCTCTTGACACTGCTTTAAAATAGGCAACAAAAAATGAGAGATGGAAACCTGGGAAGAGTCCTCATCAATAGAAGTTGCAGAATCAACCAATATTTATGAAATATTTACCTATGTTTCCAGCCTATGCAGTGCCATGGTAAGAAGCAAAAAGTGTATAAGATGATCCAGATTGATCTGAGATGGCTGCAGAGTAGGTAGATGTCACACACACCTCCTCCCAGGACCAAGCTGGAATTACAACTAAAATATAGAACAATCACCTTGAATAATCAACTGAAGACCAGCTGAAGAGGTCTTATAATCCAGGATTTACAGAAGAAAGCCACACTGAGGCTGATAGAAAGGGCAGAAACATGAAAAAGTCAGTCCTACTGGCACCAGCTGAGGTTCCGGAGGAATATTTAAGCTGCCAACATCCCCCCTGAGAAGCTGGGCTCCCCAGCTCAGAGCACCAGGGCTGGGAAGAGGAGCCCATATAACATCTGGCTGTGAAAATCAGTTGGGATTCTGTCCACAAGGAAGAGGCAGGAGTCTGTTAGAGACCCAGGCACCACACACAAAATCTCATTCACAGCCACTCACCCTGGGTGCTGGCAGAGGGAGGGCAGAACAGATTATAGTCACACAAAGAGAGACTGGGTTTTGTGGCTCTGTGGAGAGAGCTGAAGGGACAGCCACCAGGGTCCCTGAACTAGGTTCTTTTCCCACACCTTAGACACCACCTTACCTGGGTGAAATTAAAACCACAATGAGATATCAACTCACACCTGTCAGAATGGCTGTCATCAATAAATCAACAAACAAGAGCTGGTGAGAGTGTGGAGAAAAGGGATCTCTCGTGCACTGTTGGTGGGAATGCAGATGGTGCAGCCACTGTGGAGAGCAGTGTGGAGTTTCCTCAAAAAGTAAAAATGGAGCTGACTTATGACTCAGCGCTTTCATTTCTGGGAATATATCTGATGAAAACTGAAACACCAATCAGAAAGAATATATGCACCCCTATGTTCACTGCAGCATTATTTACAATAGCCAAGACTTGGAAGCAGCCCAAGTGCCCATCAGTAGATGAGTGGATAAAAAAGCTGTGGGACATTTACACCATGGAGTACTATATGGCTGTAAAAAAGAAAGAAATCTTACCCTTTGCAACAGCATGGAGGGACCTGGAGAGTATTATACTAAGAGAAATAAGCCAGTCAGAGAAAGACAAGCATCACTTATATGTGGAATCTAATGAACAAAATGAACTAACAAACAAAACAGAAATGGACTCATAGACACAGAGACCAGACTGACAGCTGTCAGAGGGGATGGGGGTTGGGGGGGTGGATGAAAAAGTGAAGGAATTAAGCAAAAAACCCCCACAAAACTCATAGATACAGACAACAGTACGGTGAATACCAGAAGGAAAGGGGGGTGGGGAGGTAGAAAAGGGTAAACGGGATAAATGGTGATGGAAGGAGACTTGGCTTGGAGTGAACACACAGTACAGTATACAGATGCTGTATTGTTGAATTGTACACATAAAATCTATATAATTTTATTAACCAGTGTCGCAGCACTAATTTTAATTTTTTAAAAAAGAAACTGGGTAACTTATGTAAAAAAAAAAAGATCTCAAGAAACTTACATATAATCTGAAATAGTGTTGAAAAGCTTTTTTGCAGTTGAAAGCTAGTTAACAAGACTGAAGGTTTCATTTACTCCTTTGTCAGTTGTCATAGTGCTGCTATTTATCATAATATTGTTTTTTGGAAAAAGTAATATATGTTCTTGGTAAAAATTCAAAATATGTAAAGGCATATGCAATGAAAATAGCTTTTCTTTCTACCTCTACCCCTCAGCATGTATATACATATACATATATATACACACATATGTGTATGTGTGTAAATAAATAAATATGCACATTCACACAATGTCTTGTGTTGAACTTGGCTTTAAAAATTATGTATATTAAACTACTTATCTTGGAGATTGTCCTCATGAGTACATACAGTTCTGTTTCAGCTCTTTTTTAAAAAGCTATAGTAGATTTTTTCATTATTTAACCTGTTTTTCTATTAAAAGACATTCAGATTACTATCAATCTTTTATTATTACAAACCATGCTACAACATATTTACCACTATATCCACCACTTTCATGAGTTTATCAGTAGGATGAATTTCTAGAAGTGAAATTACTGCACTAGCTGGTTTGGCTCAGTGGTTAGAGTGTCAGCCCTGAGACTGAAGGGTCCCAGGTTTGATTCCAGCCAAGGGCATGTGCCTCAGTTGCAGGTTCATTCCCCAGCCCTGGTCAGGGCTTGTGTGGGAGGCAACCAGTCAATGTGCCTCTCTCACATTGGTGTTCCTCTCTCTCTCTCTCTCTCTCTCCCTTCCACTCTCTCTGAAAAGCAATGGAAAAAAATATCCTCGGGAGAGGATTAAAAAATAATAACAAAGTGAATTTACTTGGGCAAAAAGGGTATATACATCTTAAATTTTTATAGGTTATGCTGTTTATTTCCATAGAGGTATAAAAATTATACTCCCACCAGTAATTAAGAGAACTTCTTTCCTCAGTTCTTAATAAAATGAAATGTTATTAAACCTTTTTTTTATCTCCTAAGTGCAAAATTATGTCTCCATGTAGCTTTTAATTTGCATTTCTATTATGAGTAGGATTGAGGATACTTTCCTGTGTTTAGAAAGTATGCCTTCTTTTCTGTAGACTTAGGTCATCTTTTGTTCCTTTTACTGAATTGTTGATATAGTTTTACTTATTCTTAGGGGCTTGTTATAAAAGAATTTAGCTATTTTTTTTTTAAGAATTTTTTTTTTAATATATCTTTATTGATTTCAGAGAGAGGAAAGGAGAGGGAGAGAGAGAGATAGAAACGTCAATGATGAGAGCGTCATTGATCGGCTGCAGCCCACAACCCGGGCATGTGCCCTGACCGGGAATCGAACCCCGATCGCCTGGATCCTAGGTCGACACTCAACCGCTGAGCCCCACCCGGCCGGGCATAGCTATTTCTTCTATAACATAAGTTGCAAATAGTTTTTGCTGTTTCCATTTGTCTCTGATTTTATTTGTGAATTTTCTCTTCAGACAAAAAGTTTAAGTATGTAATTAAATTTATTATTATTATTTTAAATATATCCTTATTGATTTCAGAGAGAGGAAGAGAGAGGAAGGAAGAGAGATAGAAACATCAATGATGAGAGAGTCATTGATCGGCTGCCTCCTGCACGCCCCCGACTGGGGATGGAGCCCGCAACCCGGGCCTGTGCCCTGACCGGGAATCAAACCATGATCTCCTGGATCCTAGGTCGATGCTCAACTGCTGAGCCACGCCTGGGCTTTGGTTTATACTAAGATAGGCCTTATTTAATCTAAAAATCTTCCAAAATTTATTTTATTACTTTTATGTTTCAAATTTTGAAGGTTTGAATTTTTGATGTAACTGGAATTTACTTTACATATTTTCCCCAACAGCATGAATTAAGTGCTACACTTATCATCTACTACAGTGTCATGTGTAACTGAAATCCATTTCTGTACTTTCTATTTTATTCTACTGATCTCTTCATTTGTGTACCAAGTACTGCACTGCATTAATTCCAACTACTTTATAGCATGATTTAGTTTTCTTCTTTTTGTAATTTGACTGGCTATTCCTACTTATGTATTAAGTGAACTATAGAATCAACTTGTATACCTTAAAAAACACTTTGTTTTTATTTGTGTTAGGAGAACAGACTCTTTAAATAGAAGTCCTTGACAGGAAGAAGACTGGTATGCCATGTATGAAATAACTCAGGGGATGTTAACATTTTAATGCTGTTTAAGTTTCCTATCATAGAACATGGTATAAATTTTTACATGTTAAAGTATGACACGTCCTTCACTTGTATTTTAACATTGTCTTCATAAATTCTATCCATTTCTTTCTAAATTTCTTGCTGGATATTTTATCTCTTTTGTTACTATTGTATAGGAACCTTTTCTTTCAAAGTACAATTTAAGGGGTTGTTGCAGTAGATATGACAACTATTGGATCCTGTATAATTTTCTTCCCAACTACTTTACTTAATTCTTTTACCATTAAAACAATTATTCAGTTGATTAATTTTTTTTCCTTCTAAGTAACAGTCATCTAAAATAAGTAATTTTATCTCCATTTTTCCTATTTTCATAACTGATTTTTCCCCTTTTGCTTAATTGTATCCACTAGTAATTAGGAAACAAAGTTAAGTGGAGGACTTTTGTTACTTTTGTAAAATGGAAATTTTCTAGTGTTTTAAATAATGAATAGATTTAATGAAATAGTAGAAATTTATCAAATAGCTTTCTAATATCTGTGAAGATTAATTTTCCTGATTCTATTAATATTTGAAGTGTATTAATAGATTTTAATATTGAACCACTCACATGTTCTTGGCCACCAGTGTATTATTCTTCACTTTGCCTCTAGATTCTGTTGGCTGATTTTCAGTTGGAAACTTTTTGCTTGGTATTTATAATGAGTTTATGCATTCTTTTGTTGTTTCTTTCCTTTGTTTTCTCTTTTTGGCTCTCTTTTATAAAGCTTTGGTGTTAATGTCATAGAAGTTTTATAAGAAATTAGGAAGGTTTTTTTTTTTTGGTATGTGATATACATGCCCATACATTTTAAAATTTATTTTTAAATTAATGCAGTTGCTTCTAAGTGGGAGACATCTTGGCTTTAACATGTTGATCTATTTTCCCTCTTTCCAGGAAAGGATCTGAATCATAAGGACATTGAGAGTTCTGGAGACAAAGTGTGATAAAGAGAAATAGGGGAATATGGAAGATGCTGATCGCAGGCTCCACTTAGTTTCTAGTATTGCCTAGTTCTGGTCCTGAAATTGGTCCTAAGATGAGTAAACATTCTGCTCTGTACAATATTCATGAAGAAGCCAGTTACATATTTGTTTTGATGCTTAATTGGAATGTACACTTTATAAGGTAGCTAAATACTCCTTTGTCCATCTATTAATCGATTTATATTTAGCAAGTGCGTATTGAGTATCTGATATACATTAGGAACTCTTCTAAGTTCTGAGCTATGAAAAAATAGTCATAAATCAATGAATATAACACTAATCACCTAACATGTTAAGTTAAAAAAATCTGTACACAATCTTTATTACAGCCAAAGAAAGAGAATAAGAACATTTAGAGATATGAGTAGAAAATGCCAGGCAGTAATTGTCTCTCATCCCTGGAGACCTGACTACCCAGTGCAGATGTGCATCGGAGCATTACTAATGCAATGATTCATCTAGTCGCTTCTGACTTCTCCCAAGTGAAGGAAAAGTAAAATGAAAGTTCAAGTAGGATTTTTTTTTTAAAATTTAAATGTAATTGAAGATAAAGAAAACAAAGGAGAGAACATACATCTTATGAATAGTGCATTGTGTGTGTGTGTGTGTGCGTGTGGTGTGCTTTACTTTCCCATTGGTTCTTCTGCATACATTTGATAGTGGCATCTTGGGTTGAGAAGATAAGACAAGTAGCCTGGTAGTTTCTTTATTAGTCCCCTACTCAAAATTTCCTCAACCCAACATTTGTTGATTAGTTTCCCCCCAAAATATTTATTTACTTAAAGATACCATTTACATGTGACAGTCTAACCATTGTAATTAGCCAGTTATTAATAATAATAAAGGAGCAAAGGGAAGGCCAGGCATTATAAGCATGGCCATTTGGACAGCTTCACCAGGAAGCTGCAATTTCACACTTTCCGGGGAACCACCTGCCCATTCCTTGCAGGTAACTTGGGGAAGGGTCCAACAAAGGGGACATAGACACATGTACAGTGAAGTTGGGATGAACCAGGGAAGGTACTCGTCAATCAAACCTGGGAACAGAAATCACTGGCTGGAAGAACATTTGGGTATACAAAATCCTCCAAACAAAGGAGTTTGCTCTCTGTGGGTTCCTGGCTCTTGCCTCCCTGGTTCCTTTGGCTCTACTCCTGCCTGTGTCCCCTCCATAGCCATGTGGCCCTGCAAACCCCATACACAGTGGACTGATGGACTACAGCTGGGAACACAAACTAAGCTAGACTAATGCTGAATTGGATTGTGCAGGCTAGAACAGAAGCTCTGCACACTGGCTCTGATTCTATCCCTATTGAAGACACAGCCACACTTCTTCCTTGGGCTAAAAAAGGGGAATGGGACCTTGGAAACTCGGGTATAATTCCACAGAAATAAAGCTTTCTACAATACCTCATCCTCCTGTGAAAGTCTCAAAAAATTTCTTTTCTCAGATATCACAAGAAGCCCACTCCCAGTAGCAACAGGTGGGAACAAGGACTTCTCCCCACTGATAACAGATTCCGGTGTACAACATGATTTACTATTTGTATATATCGCAAAATGATCACCATAGTGAGTCTAGTTAACAGCCATCACCACACATAGTTATACTTTTTTTTTTTTTTTTGAGATGAGAATTTCAGATCTCCCTAAGCAACTTTCAAATATACTATTATTAACTATAGTCACCATGCTATACATTACATCCCTAGGACTTATTTATTTTATAACTAGAAGTTGTACCTTTTGACTCCTTTCACCCACCTTCCACCTCCATCTCCAGCCTCTGTCAACCACCAATCTATGAGTTTATGGGTTTGTTGGTTTGTTTTAGATTCCACATATAAGCGAGATTATATGGTATTTGTCTTCCTATGTCTGGCATTTTCATTTAGCATAATGCCCTTACAATTAGTCTGTGTTGTTGAAAATGGCAATATTTCCTTCCTTTTTATTGCAAAACAATATTTCACTGTGTATATATAACATATTTTCTTTATCTATTCATCCACTGATGGACACTTAGCTTCCTTCCACGTTTGGGCTATTGTATGTTTAACTGCTCAGTGGTGACCATTTAGTTAAAATAACTTAATTAGCAACACATTTATTTGAACAGAAGTTTAACATAGTTTTGGAAGACAATGACATTGTTTGAGCAGCCACAGCTTTGGTATAGATGTAGTGTGTACCATATAGATGTAGACATGCTGTTATAACAGACCCATGTTAAGCAATTATGTAAATCTTTTTCCAATGCAGAGAAACTCTAAAGAAATCTATATGGGAACACTGATATTCTAGAAACCCTGGTTTGTTCTTGCCTTCTTACTTTGAACACAGAAATCATTTATTTCTACAAAAGGACTAAAATATGTAATAAAAAACCTGCTATAACTTCAAGCAGCATAAAGCATTTTCACATAATATGTCATGAGATGCTTGAAATTAAAATCTATCCATTATGACTAACTGGTCTGTGTTGCAATGTTATTTCTCGCTTAGAAATTTCCATGAAGTGTCTGCATCCAGAAAAGCTAATAGTGGAATGAAATTCTTTCTAGAAAAACTTGCCGTAGAGAAAGTCCTCTAGGGGCTTGTGTGACAGGAAGGGAATCTGACATCGTTTTTCCCCTCAGTGAATATTTAAAGAAATAACCCCCCTTCAAGCTTCTGCACTGGTCTCAGTCATGATTTACAAAGTGAAAGAGACTTGCAAAGAAATCTGCTTCAGAAGAAGAAAATTATTACTTTGTCTGCCCTAAAACCTCAAATTACCTAGATACCAAAATAAATCAGAGCAACACATTTTCTCTTGGTTTTACATGTATTGTTTTTTTGTTTGTTTGTTTGTTTTGTTTTCCTATGAGCATCTGGCAAACTTCAACAGAAACATAAGCACTGTTTGAAATTGTTAAAAATTTAAAAAACATACTCAGGTTGTGCTCCCAGCCTGTCAGGTACAGCAAGACTATTGATACACCAGAAGCAGTTAATTTAGAATCATTTTTGTTTGGGGTTGCTAATAAGCTCCTCTGATGACATTCTAATTTGAGATATCATTAGCTTCTCAGGGAGATATGACAGTGTAAACTTAGACCTGATGCATTTCCCCAAAAACAAAAGAACAAAGCTGTGACTAGCTCACGCTGCTATCTCCTCTGGGACAGACAAGTCTGATTTTATACCTCTTTAAGACTCAGCTGTATTATCACCATTGACCAGAAAGGAGCCTGACGTACTGATAAAGAAAGAAAAGACAAGTAGCCTTTCCTTATCAGGACATTTTTGTTAACTTGTCAGATAGCAAATGAATAAGGGTGAGTAGTATTGTAGGAAGATGCAAAGACTCCGATGAAGGTACCTGACATGCCCGGAAAGAAAACTTGTGAGAAGTACTTAAGTATTCATCCTTCCCTCTCCTGCAATACCTGGCCCCACGCCTGATCTATGGAGAGTCATGCGAACGCTGCCGACACAACACGCAAAGGCCTGCTGTGTTGCTAAGAGGAGGTGGGGTATTCCACATGAAATAGTATTGCACACAACGAAATTTCACTGTTTATTAGACACTGTAATCACAAAATTGTGGTGTAGGTTTTAAAAAAGATAATTAAATCCTTCAGTAATTCTTTCATGTTATTTCTTAACTATTTTAATGGCCCCAGATTATTATGTTGTTCGCCAAATATAGCCGTTCTCTCATGGATGCTACATGAGGATAATTTTCCCTTCACTAGGTGGTATCATATTGCTTTGCTTTCTTTGTTTTTGAATTTGCTTAATATTTTTTTCCTTTCTATTGTCCCTTCTTGTTGTTATTAAATTACATGCCTATTAAATTAAAAGTCAGGATTGGCTAGGTGATGATTCAAGGGGCTCAGGCCATAATTTTTCCAGTGTCCCAAGAAGTAGAGAGGACTACGTAACAGTGAGTAGCTGTGATGTCTCCCGCGATGATCTACTAGACTTCAAACTAGAATTGCCTCTTATCCATCTGTGAATGAACATGGTTTTTAGCATAGCATAGCAGTTCCTGACTAAACATGTGTAGAACAAATAAATAAAAGATGACCCCACCACTGTTAGCATACAGTGTGAGTGGGATGTTATGTGTGACATATTGTGCACATCACTGCATTTAATTTCCACAACATCCTGCAAGATAGATGGAATTATTTTTACTTTGCAAGGTAGGGAACTGAATCTCATGGAGATTAAGTGACTTCACTACATTCATCCAGTTATTAAGGGATAACGTGAAGATTTGAACTTGGGTTTACCTGGATCTAAGGTCAATGTCATGTGTTTGCTGGTTCCACAGTCCCTCCTTTCATTTGAATTCACTTCATCTGCTATGTCTGAGAAGCCAGACAACCTGTGTACATCATTTTATGCTTTATTTTCTAGTTCTCAGTTATATTATAGATACTAGAAATTTATAAATATATATTTAAATATTCTTCAAATATGGATTAAACCATAAGATATGCAGATAAAATTAAATGTCTAACACACAGTTTTGAGGATTATGCATGTACACATAGAGCTACTCTAGGAAAGCTTAAAATTTCTATTACAATGAAAATATTTGTCTTACTTTAACCATTCCCCTTTACGTTTGTTTTGGTTTATGAAGTTTGATTTGTACTTAGTATTTTCAGATACATATACCTGCACACAAAAAGTATCAACCATGTTGCTCATAGCAATGGTCTTTATTTTTTTTAAATATATCTTTATTGATATCAGAGAGAAGAAGGGAAAGGGAGCGAGAGAGAAACATAAATAAAGATAGAGTCACTGATCGGCTGCCTCCTGCACACCCCCCACTAGCGATGGAGCCCGCAACCCGGGCACGTGTCCTGACCAGGAACCGAGCCACGATCTCCTGGGTTATAGGTCAGTGCTCAACCAGTGAGCCATGCTGGCCAGGCAACAGTGGGCCTTAAAAACAATATCCCTTATTATAACTATACATTTATTTTTATTTCTGAAATATTTTTGGTAATAAAGTTGATACATTACAAAAACAGAAAAATGGCAGTTAAATGTGCTGCATTTCTTAAATGGTAAAATTCTTTTAATGCAGTCTGAAGTTTATTTAAATAAGGGCTATCACTGTGCATTTTTACTTGGCTATATTTTGCATCTATCCATCATGACTATCTCTAAAGAATGGGGTGAATGTTCAGAAGGACCTGGCTTTCTTCCAAATTAAAAAACAAAATACCATTAATGCAAAGAAGACTATTGACTACTATCTAGTCAACCACAAGCTCTTAAAAGCTGGAGCTGAGCCATTTCCGTCCCAGTGACAGCAGCAGGGTCACTTTTCTAGCGTGGGCCAGGGATGGACAAGCAAGGTGAAGGACTGAAATGGCAGAGCCTTAATGAAATTGATTTCACTTAAGAATAATTTATTTGTTTCAATTACATTAGGCTCTGATTAACCCCTACAAAAGTGTATCCCTCCCTCATTCCTGGTGAAAGCCTCATTCTCCTCACAAATGTCTTAATAACGGCCAGCGTGCATACGACAAGTCCTAAGGCATATTTGAGTTCTGCAGCTGGAGAGAACTCGCAGCTGAATTTCAGAGGACAGGCATGGTCATAGCCTTAATTTATTAGAAGATTAATACAAATAAATAGGAGAATTGAGAGCGATCCAGCTAACATGAAAATGAGATAAGTTGACTCTGTTGCCAAAGTACAATCTTATGAATAAATAATATCTTCCTTAGAAACCCAAAAGAAAGGTTTTGCCTATTCTAGCTGAATTCTGTGAAAAAGAAAGACAGTTTAATCTGATAAGGTGTATAGAAATTTATTTCAAGGGGGAAAAGATATGTAGCTGGAACATGAGTCTTTAATTGTAATAATACTTTGCTCTTCCCACCTCCCCTATTGCCAACACTTCCCTGAAATTTATCTATTTTTTCCAAAAAAAAAAAGAAAAAGATTACTCATATAGAAAGCTTGGAAGGTGCATTAGTGAGATTAACCTAGTGTCTACGAGAGTCAGAAACCGAAATCTCAGTAACATAACCTAATAAAGTTTACTACAAAGCTAGGGCTCTTCTGGGCATCCCCTTTCTAAATAGTGACTCGGAGATTTATTTCACCTGAATGTTTTGTTTCATCGGCTTCCAGGTGATGACAGAGAGGAGAGAACTTGAGGGGACACACAGACTCTTAAACGCGTTGGCAGGGAAGTGACACGTCAATTCTGCTCACAGCTCGCTTGCCCTAAACTAGTTAAGTGGTCCCACTTATCTTCAAGGGGGGCTGACACTTTTGGAAAAGCACGTGAATATTTGGTAAGGGTAGAAGTGTCTGCCACAGGGGGTCGGTTTCCAGAACAATCCAACAAGGAGTGCCGATATTTATAACAAGAGAGGTGTAATAAGAGTATTTCCTATCTAAAGGATACTTAGCTTTCAGAATAGAAGAAAAGCACTTCAGCATCAGAGAAACATGTTTTTTCATCCATCAGTGTTTATAGAAAGCAGCTAATTCCAAAACCTGTCAGTCAATTGTTAATTTTAAAGAAAAATTGCTGAGCAAGATGTAATGATTCACAGTCATTAGAGACTTCGAGGAGCTTTCTCTTTTTTTTCCCTTCCATTTCACTCCTTTTTATCCACTTCTTAGAGCTTTCATTTAATTTCTCACATGTACGAGGAACAATACCAACGTTTCTGTCCTCCAAACCATGTCCCTCACTTTAAATTGAAGTTCAGAGCCCATTTCAGGAGAGAGTCGCAGGGGAAATTTCTCTCAATTAACTTAGGCTCATTCTTTGATCTGCAAAATTCCTTCCTTATCATTTTATGTCAGAATATTCACTGACTCCCTACCTATCTCGTCTCTTTTGAAAAACTATTAAATTTTCAGGGCATAAGTCAGGTCTAATCTCAACAAGATACTTTTGGTTCCGATTATATAATGTGCTAAGCATCTGTGTGGACTCAGGAAATGTCATTGCCCTATTTACCAGGACTTCAAGTTCTGTGCATAGATTTTGTATTAAATTCTTTGAATAATTTCCTCTGGTTGTTCAAAAAAGTATATTTCAATGGGTGAGAAATAAATCATTTAGCAGCGTCTGTTTTACAGCTCGCCGTCATCAGCTTTGTAATAATCAGGAACAAATTGGAAGAAATGTTGATACTCTAAGACACTAATGTATTCACTGGGTTCCAAAATGTATTGTGAGTAATTCTAAAGAACAAATGTAATTAGCATTAACCAGCAAATAATAAACACAGCACTATCTTCAGGAAACAGTATGTGCCGAATATAAAGGAGAGTTTGGGAAAGTGTATTGGCCAGAAGTAACCCAGTGTATTGGGTTTATTTTCTGGAGGTAGAAGCTTTTGCTGCAAATTCTGTGGATCTAAGTGGGTTCTAACCTAGTCTTATTTATACTCTGACAATAGTCTATCAGGTTATAAATCAGAAACCTTTTGACTCACTTACTTGGTTCCATTGAAGTATTTCCTCGCTTTGCATATTTTCATTTCGTTTTTCCAGGATCATATAAAAATCATCTAAATTGCCTTTCTTCAGCTAAAGAGGAGAAAAATAACACAGTGAATGCATCTTCTGAATCAGTGGTTCTTTGGCTGCCCATCAGAATCACTGTGGAGGTGTTTACAACTACACCCTTGCTATGCCATCCCTGCACCCCAAGGATTTTGTTTTAATTGATCCAGGGTGGAGCTGGGCATCAGTATTATTTTTTAAGTTCATTCAAGCTTTTCAATGTAGGCTGTGGGTCTTTTTAACGTACCAGATCTTTTATGACCAGACGAGCAACTGGCATTTTCCACCTTTACAAACTGTGCTGTTATAATCATATTGTGTATACACTTGGAAATGGTGCTGCTTAAAGAAGTTGACTTGTGTATTTATACAGTAACAGTATATGAATTCATTAATCTTGCCTATAACTTTGCTACTTGGCTTTTTATTTACGCACTCACCCCCCATTTCCAGTTCTTTAAAAACACTTGTGATACTAAAATCAAGAGGGGGCAGAATAGACCCTGAATCACTTGATTTCAGGGTTCCTAAATAGTGGAAAGCTCATCCTATCTGTTGCTTCTTCAAATAAATGGAAGATGAAATCCTTTGCATTCTGGAAGGTTAATGTAATAAACTGTGTTCACAAAGGTTCCGCTCTGGGCTGTCTGGCTTTAGGCAGTCCTAAGACCAGGATAAGCACAAATTATGGAGTTGGGGTAGAAGGCTCCAGCCTGTTTCTGGAACCCCACCAGTATCCATAAGTGAGTTTACACCTGGTCCTTAGGCAAAGGTTCTTAACCCCTGCTTTACCTCCCACTCTCATTTTTAAATCCACTCAGTTGAATGTCACACACCATGACATGCAGCTATCTATTAAGACAGAAAAAAAAAAAAATGTTCTAAAGACCCAGGAGAAAATCTGGCTTTTTTTTTTTTTTTTTTTTTTGTGTTTAGCTGAAATAAATAGCAATCTATTTCAAGTACTACCAAGAATCAAACCCATCTATTTTAGTTTGCTACTTTAGTTTCTGAGAGTAAAGACAAAAAAATGCAACTGGCAAGTGTACAGATACGTGAAAACAACTGGGATTTCATGAAACCTGCTACTCAGATTTATTTACTTGATTATTTGTGTGTGTGTGTGCACGTTTTGGAAGATTAGTGAATTTCACAATGGCATAGAAAACATAAATATGTAAGCAAAACGTATTAGGGACTTAAAAAGTTGCTAATATTTACACCAGAAATGCGCAAACGGCACATTTGTCTGCTTTGTTTGACACTGTTTATCCTATAACATTGTAAACATGGTTATGTAGTATTCCTTTGTAGAGAACTAATTCATAAAAATCTTTATAGATTTTAATTTGTCCCTCTTCCCACTATCTGAAAATAAAAAGTCTTGCAGAAAGTGAAAAGCATTCTCTCTCTTTCCGAAGCTTTACATTGTGTATTATAACCATAGGTAACTTTCCAAATCTTTCAAGTTTGGGAGGTAACAGAAATTATTTTCTTAATTTAAAACAATAAGATCATAGAGAGTTAATATGAAATTTCAAAGCCTTGATTGTATAAGAAATGCAATTTTTGATGCAGGACCAGTAACTGAGAGCCAAGTGAACTATAATATAACCTTTTGGAGGAAGCTTCTCGAGGCAGCATATTGAGGAAGGTAAGAGACATAGAAAGAATCACCTATTTAAACCCTGAGCTCATTATGAAGTTATAGCTGACCGGGTTCTATCATCCTGGTGAATTGAAGGTTGCCTAAGAGGCAGGGAGTCAGGAAAGGATAGACCAAGAATCATCCATCAGAAAGAGGTCATTACATGTAGATACATGAGTATATAAAGTTAGGATGGCATAATTGAAATCAGAAAAGTGTACAGTCAGAATGAGAAGTTGGGAGCAGTGGAGCAGGAGATAGGTGGTGGTCAGAGGAAAGAGGAAAGGGAGGGTCAGTAACAAGAAGGTGAAATTACGAGAAAGAGGCAAGAATGAATAAAGGGAACCCATGGCTCTTCTAAGGAAATACTCTCTAGGAAGCCAGTGTGCTGCAGAACCAGCAAATAGGTAGAATTTTACAATGAATATACAAGAATGAGCCCTTGTCCTGGCTGATGTGACTCAGTGGTTAGAGCGTTGGGCTCTACAGAACATCCCGGCAACGTCCTTTTTGGAGAGTGGTGTGCTCCCCATTCCTCCTTTCCCTTACAACACATGCTGAAAAAATGCAGAAGTGGGGAGACACTCTAGAACTTCTGAGATCTCTTCTCTGTGGAGCATCCTGGCTGCTCCTGGTTGAGGGACCTCAGACCCCTTCACTATTTTGCACTAGGCCTGACTCTGCTTCACTCCCCACAACCCCACTCCTCCACCTAAGCAAGGAGCACTAACTGCTGTGAGTCAGATGGCTTAATGTTGCTGTGTTCAGAAATACAGGCCCAACAATAAATTGTGGGTTCAATCTCTAGTTGGGGAGTGTGTGTGAGGCAACTGATCCATGTTTCTCTCTCATCAATGTTTCTCTCTCTCTCCCTCTCCCTCTAGAATCATTGAGAAACACATCCTCAGTGCGGATTAAAAAAATAAAAAATAATAATAAAAAAAGAATGAGCCTTATATTTATTCATTCTTGATTCAACTAATATTTATTGCATGCCTAGTATATGTTGGCACTAGTATATACCAGGCACTGTGTTGAATCCTAGGGAAGTTCAGGTGAACAAAATGTTCCTCTAAACAGCTTTCCTACTCTATTGTTCACTATGTACTGTCACAGACAATGGGATGGAAACTACCTCTAAGAAGGATGCAGTGAGACTTTCCTTTTGGTAGCTTTGGGTAGAGCAGACTCCTTAAGTGGTTTTTCAAAAGATTTTTAAAAATGAGTAATGATACATAATGTGTAAACCTTAGTATTTGCTCCGTTTGAGTTTATATTTGCACAGGTATGCCCAATATCAACATTGACTCTTTCAGATTGTATTGATTTTAAAAGTTTGTTCTTAATTTGTACAGTTCCCAGTTTCCCTCTTAACAATGAGCACTTGAATATGGCTGATAAGCCCCAACTCCTCCTTGAATATCCTATCAAAAAAATCTGAGCAAATAAGGCCACCGCTTTGAGCAGATCTGCAGCATGAGTTCAAAGGGACTGACTGTCTTTGACAAGGGTCACCCAACAGTATTCTTTCTACAGCTAGGAGGAGCTTCTCAGTCTCCTGTGAGCTCAGGCACCCGCTGCTACCAGGAGATAACAGCTACTCAGGAGGGGTCATATTTTTGTGTCTTTCCTTTTTCAAACTCCTGACCCTATTATAACTTAGAAAACTGGCCTGAAGGAGCATGGCAATGAAGCCTACATGCTATGGAATTGCACTAACTGGCTGTATAAAGCATCATTAATGTTGTACTGAAACTCCAAACACAGGGCCTAAGGTGTAGACATACAAAACCTGCTGCGTCAGGTATGCAGAGAAGCTACTGGTATACGGGCAGGACGTGGGGCAGTCCCATTTCCTCTTGGTCCTGTCTCACATGATCCTCTGGGCAGGATCACAGTATGATATTTATAGGTCCTAGGTATCATGAAACTCTTACATTATTAAAATAAAAAATCAAGGGTTATATTTTTGACTGAGATAAAGACAAAGATATGAATGTTATATGTTGCAATATTTTCTTCTATCTAAAATTCTATTTTTTTCCTTCTGATTTTAGAGGAAATTAAAACATTGTGTGGGCTCCTAAAAGTACTATGAAACCAGGCAATCTGCCTGATGTATCTAATGGATAAATGTCTGTGCCTCTGGGTCCGCACCCCTCATCTTGCTGGCATACATTTAGTGTGCGGCCTGATCTGTCTTTGATTTTTTAAATGTAATTCACACTTTAGGTTTTTTTTGTGTTTTTTTTTTGAGTAAAACAGGCTCTTTTCCATTTAAAAGGTTATTTCTGAGTTGCAAAAAATAGCCCCCACCCTGCTGATGTTTTTAGTAATCCCTGTTTTCCCTCATTCATTCTTGGCTACCACATCAGAGAGACAGAAAGTACAAGGAAATATTTTATTTTCCATCTGTAGTGGTGGAAACCTTGGGCGTAGACGTTAATTGCTCTAGGTCTGTCAGGTAGATGCATTCCTCTTGTTTTTGATTTTCACTGCATAGAACAAGCCTTTGTTATCTAAGTTGCTTTATAACATAAAGACTACTGAGATAATATGAACACAATGAAAAGGTAAAGGGAAACACGGCAATGATATAACTAGAGGCACAAAGTGCCCGAAGCAATGGAAGACAGAAGCAACAGAGACAGAAGAAAAGACAAGCAGAGAGACATAGACAAGAGGCAGAAAGAACACGGAGAAACAGGCTCTCACACGGGAGAAGCATGGATGAAGAGAGTGGATGGTGCTAACGAGAGAAAGCATGGATTTCCATCTTTCACCTTATTTTCTTCCTAAAAACCATCGCTTCTAATCACTTACGCTCAGACATTTTTCCAAGTCATGTTTCCACCAAATCTTTATTTTCAATAGTCATCATTAGAACAAATCTCTAGGAAGAGAGGGCTGTAGGGGATTGTTCCGGTGACCACAGCTGCATACAAACCACCCCACCCCTAAGGGTTCCAAACAACCATTTTATTTTGTTCACAGCATCCGTGGGTCAGGAATTTGGCTTATCTACCCTCTATGTGATCCAGACCTTGTCTGGGAGGACTCCATGGCTCCATGGAGATAACATGGTAGGTGGGGGCTGGAGTCATCAAGACAGTGGTTGATGCTAGATGTCAACTGGAACCTCAGTGGGGGCTGTTGACTGAGGTACCTTCAAATGCATCTTCACGTGGCCCGAGTTTCCTTTCTTCACAGCATGGAAGCTCCAGGGCAACAGGATCACTTACGTGACAGCTCAGAACTCTAATGTGGAGCATTTCAAGAAAACCAGAAAGAAGCTGTGTGGCCTTTTCTTACCTAGCTGTGAAGTCACACAGCTATGGGTTTAAACAAAGTCAGACTGAAGGGGAGGGAATATAGCTCCCACCTGTCAACGAGAAGGGGCTCAAATAATTTGTGGATGTACTTTAAACTACCACAGATTTTAACTAATCCTTCAAACCATTCTTTTCTATCTAAACTGAATATTTTTAAAACCATTAGGCTCAAATAATACTACTCAGCCTTCTCTGAAACAACAGAGCCTTCCCTGTCACTGTGCACCTTTCTTACATTTAATTAGAATTAATTCTCCAAGAAAGTACCTCCAAATTAAGGAACCTGCACAACCTCGTTCTGGAAGTGGGGCTATTATTGAGCAAATGCCCATTTAATCAAAGGCCTTCTTGTATCATGCAGTAAAATGCAGGCTATAAAGCCAATGTAGTTCAATAATTCTTAAAATTATTATGTCTGTATACATAATAAGAATGCTAGGATAAAGCTACAGGCTCGGTAAAGCACTTTAGTAAATTATAATGGAATTATTTTCAAAAGAAGCCTTCAGTACTATTCTCAAGATTTCTTAGCATTAATTCATCTATGACCCCTTTACATTACAGTTGAACACAACTCAGTATATATAATTAACAAAATTGTCCCTGATTAATAATAACCTGTGAACTCCTCTGCGAAGACATATCTCTCACTACCTACAATTCTTATTTGTCTTAAATATTTTCCAGAGTCTTAACTGTATCCTGTGTACTTAATAGTCTCAAACTGAATGAATGAAAAAATGAATGAATGGGTAAATAAATGAATGAATGAATAAGTTTACTCTTTGCAATGACCTCACACCCATTATTCTGCTTCCAAGGTTTTAAATTCTATAGTGATAAACATTGTATCACTCACCTTTGTGTCTGTGGTGGATAGTCAGTATTTCTATTTCAATTAATGAAAGTATCATGTTAGACAGTGTACTTAAGAAGTGAGTGGTATCATCTTTATCACTGCAGAATTTAAAGTATAAAGGTATGTTTAGAAATATGGGGGGAGGTGATATACTGAGGGGAAGTCCACATAAATGCAGATCTCATTTATGGCAAACTGACTTTGAGTGGGGAGGTCAGGTAGCCTGAAAGGAAAGGGAAATGTTAGTTCCTATCTCTGTTCCGCTGAGATTGGACTTGAACCATTTGCTGGGAAGAGGGGCCCATCTGAGGAAAGGGAACTAACTCTATAGCCACCTAACCTAGGGTAGGAGTAGAGGGGGGAGAGTTAGGGTAATGAAAAGAAATCTATCTGTGATTCAGATTCAGGAAAAAATCATACTCCAATCCCCTGGGGATTTCTAGTTATCACCCCATAAGGAAGTCAGTAACTGTAAAACATATGATGACTATAAGAATATAACAAGATTCTGGGATTTTGCAACGTTTCTATGCCAGTTACTTTTATTATCCTCTATCAGTTTCTCTGCTCTGATTAATAGCAACAATGTTTAAGTTAAAAATCACTGTGGCTTAGCCAGTGGCATATTCACTGTGGCTGAACCTTGGGACCCATTTTGTAAGGCAGGCTTGGATAAAAGGCGGGTGAAGATATAGAAAAGCAAAAAAAAAAAAAAAAACTAAAAAAGATGGACTTTCAGGTCCCTGCTAAGACATACTATGTAGAATAATAGTACAAAAACAAAAAGCAAAAAAATAAGCCAATGGGGAAGACAACACCCAGGCCTATTTGTACTCCCCGACTTACAGCTTTAGCAGCTGATCGCGCTGTCAGGAGCAGCCCCCCACTCCACCGCTGACATGGGCAGTGACAGTTAACTGCGGCGACTCAGGAGCCAGGGCAGAAGCCCAGAGGTCCCAAGCTTTTTCTGATCATTCTCACCGGCTCCCACTCTCTTTTCCTTAAGCTTTTTTCACACTGTCAGTTGGGCATCTGGGTGTTTTGTTTTCAGCAGCTGCGGCCTTCGCTTTCCAGGTGGGGTCTCCGAAGCCCAGCGATCATCAGGCCCCTCCAGTAACCCTGGGTTGGCCTGGGCATCTGGAAGGAACTCCAACTTCTGTTGAATACCTTCTCCTTACCCCAGCCCCGGCGAGAAGTACGGAAAATAGTACTTTGGGGGGGGGGGGGGAGCAAAACACCAAAAAACCCAAACATGTGGCTTATTTTAGAAACATGCCCAGAGCAAGAATTGGCTGTTTGGAAACAGTATATCTCCTTTTAATTACTAAAGGTAAACTCTGCCTCTAGCCAGGAAGCCTCTGTTGTGTATCACATTAGAGCTTTTAGACAGCAACATCAATTGTTATTACTTTACTAGCTCAGACGTGGCCCTTTTTTTCCTGTTCAATTATACAGGCCTGAGCACAGGAAATGACTAATGCTAAGGCTTGATCCTTGGAGCACTTCATTTTCAGATCTTTGTTTTTCCCTCTACCTGGTGTAATAGGCTCTTTTGAGTAAACTTTCGCCTTGACTCTCTAACCTACAATTAATTTAAGCAAGCATCCAGAGTCATGGATGGAAACACATCCATTTAATTTAAATCAATGTAAGGATCAGCCCCTCTGTGAATTTTTAAGCTTTGGAGGAAAGATCTTGTCTCATGCTTTCGAATCTTTCACAACCATCCAGTAGAGCACTCACTGAGGATATGTTGCTGAAGTCCAGGTTTTTGAATTTGTGGAATTCCCCAGGATCAGCCACTGTTTTTATGAAATGTTCTAGTTTAGGGCTGGCCCATGTCTGTTAGAGGCTGGGTATGTGCCTTGCCCAAGGGGACAGAAATGTGTAAGTCAACAAAGGCATGCCAACACTGGACACAATTCCTCTGAGTTGGTGCCTAAACTAGATTGGAGAGAGGAAAGAAGCCCCGGAACAGAGTTCTGGGTGAGGGGTGGGGGAACAGTCAATTGACAGAGCTTCAAGCTGTAAGGACTAAGGTATTTTTTTTCTTTTTGCTTACCCACAATTTTACTTTTTTTTCTATAGGAAATAGGTCTTGCGCATCTGTATTTGAAATCTTAAGAAACAGTCTCTGATTAAAGTCTGGAAAAAACCTAAGTCTCAATTAGAGTAATCTCAATATCAGTATACCTTAACTTTAATTCACATTTGAAATATTGTATAAATTAATAAGTAGTAACCAAGCAAACATGCATTTTATTGCATTTTTAAATTTTTCATTTATTTTAATGCTCGGTCCGCCTCTCTCCCAGTTTCTTACCTTTCTTGCTGCCTTGTTAAACCACATTTTCACATATTCATATGATAACACTCAAGCATATATATAAGAACCCCCATGCAGAGACTCACACACATATACAAATGCAGGACTTTAGTTATTGGTTTATTGTTTAACTTACTAAAAAAGATTGTCCAATACTTACTTTCCTATATCTTTCTATTTTCACTAAACAACAAATCATAGAAGTTTCTCTAAATCAATTAACCTACTGGTATAGCTTTAATTCATTCTATTTTAATGGTTGTAAAGTAGTTTGTAATATAAATTTACCATATTTTCACTCATTCTACTGAAGAGTCATTGTTCCATATTTATTATTTGGCTAATATGAACACACTGCAAAAAATATCCTTCCTACTGTAGTCTGGCTTTCTGTTATGGTCTGGCTAAAAACAAGAGGATGTTTCTGTGTCAGAGGATAAATGCATGTTTAATTTTAATAGGCATCGCGTTCTTAAATGTTTTAATACTTTAGATTTCACACTTGCCAATCAAGTTATCACCTTTCAAATTATTGTCAGCTTCATGGGTATAGTGTGATATTTCTTAGTTTGCTTTGCATTCATCTGAATCACATTTTGAGCATCATTTTCCTGTATTTGATCATTTGGAGATAACCTCTGTGAATTGATTTTTTATCTTTTTTCCCTATGAGCTTATATTCTCACCTGACCTATTTTCTGTGTCCTGTGTATTATACAAACCACATTCTGTCTGTACTCTCCAGTGCACATATTTCCCCCCCCAAAATCTATTATATGTCTTTCCATTTTGTTTGTTATCTTTTGCCACATTTATACCCCTTATCTTTTATAGTTCCTGGATTTTCAGTCTCAGTTAAGAAGGTCATCCTTGCCATTATTTAGTGCATTCGTAGTCTCCTAGATTTTTGTACAGCTGTTGTTATTTTACTTTTTACAAATAAGTCTTTAATTCATCTGAAATTTGTTTTTTTGTATGTGGCATAAGATGCAAATAAGGGGACATCTATAAAGCTTTCAACAATAAAGATAATTAAAAAAAAAAAAATTGTGCCAGAGCTAATTATTAAGGATCCATCTTTCCTTGTGAAATGAAATACTACCTTTGTCAAACAAAAGAATTATTTATCTATGTTATGTTGATAAAGAATAATTTGCTATCGATGTTTCATAGGATTTTCTATGGTTATGTGGTTATGTTCTGTTCTCTCTTTATATATATATATATATATATATATATATATATATATATATATATGGACAAAGAGAGAGAGAAAGACAGAGAATCTATTCTGGCATATATAAATTTAAGGTAGTATTTTTTTACAATTTAAAAAATCCCCACTTGGGATTCTGATTAGAATTGAATTAAGCCCACATATTAATTTTAAAAGCATAAATAATTTTAATTATAGTGTTTCTCATTCAAAAACCTGATTTGTCTTTCCATATGTTGAGAAATTTATTTTATATCTTTTAATAAAATTTTATGTTTCTCTTCATGTAGGTCTTAACCATTAAAAATATTTTTCTAAGCATATAAAAGCATATAAGTATACTTTATGACAGTTAATTCCAGTAAATCTTGGTATGGTATCTATTGCAATAAGTCAAATATATGATTTTGTGTGTGTGTGTCTATATGTATTGTGCTGAGAAGGCATATCGATTTCCTTTATACCATAATCTAAATATTGGCGAGGGTGCGGAGGAAAGGGAGCCCTTGGACACTGCTGGTGGGAAGCAGACTGGTGCAGCCACTGTGGAAAGCAGTATGGAATTTCCTCTAAAAATTAAAAATGGAACTGCCTTATGACCCAGCCATCCTTCTGGGAATTTATCCGAAGAAACTCGAAACACTGATTTGAAATAATATACGCACTCTTATATTCATTGCAACGTATTTATAATGCCAAGATTTGGAAGCAGCCCAAGTGTCCTTTAGTAGGTGAGTGGGTAAAAAAGCTGTGGTACATTTACATAGTGGAATAAACACTATGTGGCTGTAGAAAAGAAGGAAATCTTACCCTTTGCAACAGCATGAATGGACTTGGAGAGTATTATGCTAAGTGAAGTAAGCCAGTCAGAGAAAGAAAAGCACCATATGATTTCACTCATACATGAAATCTAATGAACAAAATGAATTAACAAGCAAAATAGAGACAAACTCACAGATAGAGAGCAGGAAGAACAGTGTCGGGGGTGGGGTGGGGTGAGGTGGGTGGAGGGGTTGAGAGAAAAAGAAAAGGGAAGAATTCCTGGACACAGACAATAAGGTGGGGGGCGGAGGGAAGGGCGAGGGGAGGCCGAGGAGGGTAGAGGGGGGACAAATGCAGATAGATGGAAACTTGCCTGGGGGTGGCAAACACACAATACCGTGTACAGGTGATGTGTTGTAGAATTGTACACCTGAAATCTGTGTATTTTTTTAACCAGCGTGACCCCAATGTGCCCTGGCCGGTGTGGCTCAGTTGGTTGGAGCTTCCACCCATGCACTGAAAGGTTGCAGGTTCAATTATGGTCAGGGCACACACCTAAGCTGTGGGTTTGAACCTGGGTTCAGACCTTGGTATGGGTGAGTTCGAGAGATGGCTGATCAATGTTTATCTCATACATCAATGTTTCTCTCTCTCTCTCTTTCTCTCTCTAACCCCCTTCCCTCCCTCCCTCTCTCCCTCCCTCCCTCCCTCCCTCCCTCCCTCCCTCCCTCCCTCCCTCCCCTCTCCTCTCTCTAAAATCCATAAAAGGTATCCTCATGGTGTGGATTAAAAAATTTTTTTAATTCAATAAAAAGAAAAAAAAATTACTGGGAAAAAATAAATAAATTATAAATTCTCCCTCTCTCTTATCTACAATAATCTTAATGTGGATATGTAGTTTATAACTCCATATCTCTTCAGCCTGTAGTTTATAACTCCATATCTATTCTAGAGTAAATGACCTTACATTATTCATCTCTGACTATTCCCAATTACCTTATTAGTAAGTCATCCTCTTTCTCAAAGGAGTCATTACAATCACCAATTCTTTTCATTTAGGACCAGAACATGAACTCCCAACTGACTTTTAGAAATAATGTAGATTTCATGCTTTAAAGAGCAGACTTCTACCTGTCTACCTATCTGTCTCTCTGCTTCTATCTATTATCTATTTATCATCTATCTATCTATCATCTATCATCTATCTATCTATCTATCTATCATCTATCTATCTATCTATCTATCTATCTATCTATCTATCTATCTATCTATCTATCATCTATCTATCATCTATCTATCTAATCTATCTATCTATATCTATCTATCTATCATCTATCGTCTATATCTATCATCACTTATCTATATGCATGTGGTTGATCTAAAATACACAATATATCCCAACTTCAATTGAAGTTTATGCATATATTATTTGTCTGATGGATCATTAAAAAAAACACAAGTTTGGACTTTATAACAAGAAGGGGGGGGAAAGAAATGACATGAAAAATATTCTAAGATTCAATTAAGAAAATATATAATAAAACAAATGTATATCTAAGACATAGATCCCACCCTACCTAGCTGGTGACCAGAGACTGGAGGCAGTTACTGAAGAGAAAGGGTTCATCCACCCAGTGCTAGCAAAGCCAAACACTAGACGCTGAGAATTGCAGTGGAGAAATAGTGGCTATTTTATTCTGAATGGCACCATCCAGGAGAATGGGAAGCTAATGTTCAAAAACCCAAATTCCTCCATGGTATGTAGGTTACGGATTACACAGGGCAAAATCACAAGACACTGGGTAGGGGGTTCAGTGTTGTGCTGGAAGCTGATTGGCCAGAAGTGAGATAATGGTGATAAATCATTTCTTCAGGTCTTGAGGACAGCTCCGGGTCTGTTTTGGTGCCCCTCTATCTGGTTTTATGGGAAAGTGGCCAGGGGATCATTCCAATTAGGGCTCAGGAGCTGAAACAAAACTTAGGCCAAGATGTTATCTTCAGGCTGCCAGAGGCCCAGACCCTGTGACCATCAGTCGGGTCCAGGCTACTCTCTTCTGCTGCAGCAGGGGTCAATTATTTGGGGAAAGGCTAGGTCTCTGAGGGAAAGAGAGAGGGTTTCTAGAGGTCAGATTTAAAACTAAATTCAATTAAAGTGATAAGGACCCTCAGTTTCAGGACCACACAGCCATGCCAGTTAAAACCTGCTTTGTACTAATAGCTATTTTGAGTCACAAACCAAAATAAAATGTCATAAGAACAGTCACATTAAGGAAAATATGCTGATAAGTACTTTACTACTTATATAAGTGTTCAACCATTTAAATCCAGATGCTTACTCTGTTCTGTGAATGTTTTCCCTGGTACTCTCCTCAGAAGCAGCAACTCAGATAAGCCTTTACCAAATACTAAAACAAACAGATAAATCCCAACAATCCCTATACAAAGTTTCTGTCTTGCATTCTTTAAGTTGGGGCCAACATGCCACCAAAATATAGCATATTATATAAAATGCCCTCTTAAAGAGAATAAAAGGAAAAACATTTACACGTTCACTGAACTAATAATTATATTATCAGAAAGACCGAAAGGATATAAATATTGTATGTGTCACACCCTTGAGATGAGTGAGAGGCTGGCTACATGGTTAACTTCAATTCTGCGTTGTGTCTCAAGGTCTTTGGTTTGCAACAGAATTTTTTGGTTAATAAATAAAACCAGAAGCCCTCAACAAAAAGAAAAAGGGATTTTAGGTAAAGGTGAATATCAGATCAGCTGGGCTTTACTGAGTTTGCACATGAGCAATTCAGAACACCGGTTCTGTTGATTTTAAGACAGAGTGTGGCTCTCTGTGGCCTCATCAGAGAGCTCGTTAGAAATGCAGCGCCTCAGGCCTCAGCCCAGGTTTCCTAAACTGGGAACTGAGGATGGGCCCAGCAATGAGAGTTTTACCACTGCCCTCTACGTAACTCTGGTGCACACTGAAGTTTGTGAACCACTGTACAAAAACCAGCCAAACAAAACACATAAGAGAGGAAGCTGCCTTGTAAAAGCTACTCAAAGTGACTTTTTTTAATATAGGTTTATTTTTCATTCCTCAAGGAGGATTTGACCTAGGTCCACTTTTGCTGAGGGGTCTTAATTCTAACTAAAATAGAAGGGATTAGTTTACCTAGATTCCCACCTTCAACCTGACTCGAAGTCTAACTGATAGTAAAAGAGAAATTCCCTAATGTGGGTTATCATCACTCAAGACTTCCTCTTGCTCCAGCATAGGAAGGGCCACCTGGTGGGTGGGAATAAAGGAAGGATTCTGAGATTGAGCAAAGCCTCTGCCACTTAGAGTCAAACAACTGAGCAAATTGCATTACCCATGTGAGACTCAATTTTCTAATCTATTCAAAGAAGGTTAATTCATAGATTTTAATAAGTTAAGAGTAGGTAAGTGCCTGCGGGTACATATATTTTTTAAGAGATAAATAAAACCCTCAAGAGGATGGATATTTATGGCCAACTAAAGCCTGTTCTACCTCTGTAGATAACATATCCCCTAGGAAAGCCAAGTTATCTGAAGGGGGCTTAGAGAACACAGGCGCAGAAGAGGGGAGTTATTTATATGTTATGAATGTTTTATGGTCGGGCTCTCACATATTACATCCATCTCTTCGATAACAGCTACCACTTACTGAGCGCTTACTGTCAGACAGGGTACTAAGCACTTTACATACCTTGACACATTTCTCCCTCTCAGCAGTCTCATGAGGGAAGTACTACGATTTTCTCTAACACACGAGGAAACAGACACACAGAGCTTAGGAAACTTGCTTAAGCTCATACGACAAGTGAGGGGCAGGCATGAGCAGGAATGAGAGGTGAGACCTGACAGATGAGCTGCTCTGAGTTCAGTGATTACTCTGGGCCTAGAATTTTCTCCCTTCTCCGCTTCTCCCTTAAGCAAGCTGAGCGGGCTTCTCAGAACGAGAATTCCTAACCAAGATTTCGTTCAGGTGCCTGGATATCATTCAGACAGCTATTCTGACCCACAGGGTAGCCGAAGAAACTTCTCTTTATAGCTCAGCCCAGGTGAGGATAACTGAGGTCCAAACAGGAAAAGAGCTGAAGCCAGCATTTGGACTTTGATCTGAAACTAAATCACAACAGTGCTAAGAGTTCCAGCTACTTGTATGCTTGAACCTTTTCATCTCGAATTGAGAAAAGCAGGGCTCTGCTTCATTGAGGCCTCAGGCGACAGTGCTAAATCTTTACGTTTGTGGGCCATAGACAATGGTTCTAAGCAACAGAAGGAGATAGAGACAGAATAGAGAGGATTGAAATGCTGATTAATCTATTCTATACCTTTATTTTTCTTTTATCTCTTTCCAATAATACTTGGGTATGTGCAAATTCTTAAAATTGTACTTACCTATACCTAATTAGCTTCTGTAATCATAGTACTCTTAACAGATGAACCTAGTCCCTGAATCAGCTATTCTTGAAAAATGTTGCTATGGTCATATTCTGAGCATAAAAGGGTAACAGTTAGGTAAACACTGAAATGAGGGAAAAGGGAAGCACTCCACCTGGAATGTCAATTGCCAAATTTGCTGGAGGAGAGGGCATTTGGTAAGCCACTCTGGCCATGAACCTCTCCGGCATAACTCTACAAGGTACCACTCCCTGCTCGGGTTTATATAATAGAACAGGCATAAAGCAGCACCTGATCCCTGAGTTATCAGTAGCTAGGAGGATTAAAGAAGGGACGTTTTGTTCAAAATGTTCTTTGATTATGTAAAACATTCCAGGCAGTCTTCTGGATTCGGGGATACAGCAGTGAACAGAAATGACCAAATCCTGGCCCACAAAAAACTTAGATTCTCAATTCTCATTAATGAAACCACATCGCTATAAGGAGTCGGATGGGCCTCACTTTTCCCAGTCTCATACAAAATAGTAACTGGAATTTATTGCAGAATGTTTTCTGTAGCTGTGGTAATAATGATGCAGTTGTGGAATCTGCATTTTGGATAATTTCATCTTCAGCAATATGTGACACCTTTGTATTGGGATGGAACAAATGTAATGAGATGAGCTTTGTCATCAGAGAAATATAGATTACTTGAGTTACCTTTCATCCTCATTTTATAATATAAAAGAAAGGTGGAGACACAGAGAACTTACTCTAAATCACACAGCTAATTAGTTGTTAGTATTCTGAGTTATAGTCCAGAATTCACTCTATATACTTCTATGTTTGAGTAAGCCAGTAGAAATAGCAAAGACTTAAAGACATTCTACAAATATGTTCTATTATATTTCAGAATTTGCCAACATAACTCAATCACATAATGATATCCTTTGAACAATGTTAATTCTGGGGCAAGAAGAAAATTAATTAGTGTGAGAAATGCAGACATTGAGTTAGAGGTAATTAGAAGTCAATATGGCCTGGCCGGGCGTGGCTCAGCGGTTGAGCGACGACCTAGGATCCAGGCGACTGGGGTTCGATTCCCGGTCAGGGCACATGCCCGGGTTGCGAGCTGCAGCCGATCAATGACTCTCTCATCATTGATGTTTCTCTCTTTCTCTCTCCCTCTCCCTTCCTGTCTCTGAAATCAATAAAGATATATTTAAAAAAAAGAAAAAAAAAAAAGAAGTCAATATGATGTCAGGTAGAATCTTAAAGAAAATAAAAGTAGGGAGACAGACACTGCATTCTCTCTGAAGGAGGTGGTCAATAATCATCAGAAAAGAAGAATACATTCTGGCCACCTGGGGACATATGTCTTTGGAAACAGGCATAATGGCATAATGGAATGTCCAGAGGGGTTAGAGTTATGAGTAAGTTGGGGATAAACATTAGATAGCATAGCAATTCAAAATAAATCGCTGAAAAATTGACAAGATATTGCAGCCATCCAAAAGAGTTGTTGATAGATTGGATGAAAAGAAACAAAACCAAATAAATAAATAAATAAATAAATAAATAAATAAATAAATAAATAAATAAATAAATAAATATTCTGAGAAAGAGGTTGAATAAATGAAAATGAAGACAAGACTATGTGATACTTTTCAGCAAAAGCTTTCATGTGCAGTGGAGAATGGAACAGTAGTTGGAAGGATTAGCAAATTTTGAGTTTTGAGCATTAGAAAGAATGAAATTGTCTTTAGAGCAGAATGAAACAAATGGAGAAAAGCTGAGAACCCCAATTAAGCAAATATAGAATCCATTCAAACATCACTTCAAACATAACTCCAGACTTTTATGGTTGGTCTTCCACTTACTTTTTAAAAAACACAAACCTTTCTATTTTTATTTCATGTGATTCCCTGGGTAGTCCTTCCAATCACTTAAAGCTCGATTCATTATCATGTATAATGTAAGCATTCCACTTAGCAAAGAAAAAAAATAGTGCTTTAAAAAAATCCACAATAGTTTCACTTAAACGGTATGTTTTTAGAGAAATTCAGTATTCTTGAGACTTCAAGTGAAATGATTTTTTAAAATCAAAGCAGAGACAATTTTCTTATCAACACTCATAATAGAAAACTTTCAACCTCAGGCCTGACAGCAATTATTTTCAATCCTTTTTTTAACCACTAACTATGAAGTTTGACTGAAACTAATTTTGCTTAAAGAGTTTCTCCCTCGTAAATTAATAACAGTAATTCAAAGTGCAGCCTTTAAGATTATAGATAATTTATGGAACTATCCCACCTTCTCCCTACTACACTGTGGAATCCACACACACTGAAGTAATATCGGTGGTGGTGGTTGATGAAGGTTGTGGTGGTGGCACAGGTGGTGGATGTTTTGCATCTCTTTTCTTTTTCGTTGGGTGACAGCAATTCTACTTCCTCGGGAATCACCTGTTCTTCGTTCCATGTGATTCTCTTTGGGCTGCCAATCTCTGCACTGCTGTGATTTCCATGGTGTACAATTAATGACCGATCAAAACACTTCACCCTCCGACCACAGAGACTGGCCCGGGGAAAGTCATCAGACAGAAGTTATACAAATTAGTGTTTTATCTGGCACTTTATGTAGGTACTAAAGGAAATATTTCTTCTTTCCCTTTAAATCATGAGCTATTTAAAAATGTGATCCCAGAGCTACTGGTGAGCATGACCCTGTCACCCAGAGGAGACCCTGAAACAATTCTCAAGCAGGTACTTTAATCATGTGTTTTCTCTTTATTTCAGTTTTGAAAATATTGAGTACCTATTTTACACAAAATACTAGGCTAGAGACAGTAAGAGACTGAAAAATAAGCATGACGTTACTTCTTTGTTTTCAGTCTAGTTAATCGTCTGTGATATTTCAATTATCAGAGTTTCTTCAACAGACACTAGGTAAAAATATATTTTCTTCCAGCTATTGGCTGGCTCTGTTGGTGGCATAGTGGTTTCAAACATGCATGCTTCCTGGACTCTTGGAGCTTCCTATTGATTGAAAGAAAAACATAGATCAAATAGCCACTGAAATATTTAGTTAGAGACTGTTAGAATGTTCTAAGGCAAATCCAGCATATTTGTAAAAGAGAAATCTATTTGAGATTTGGTGGTGGGGTATGATGATGGTGGTAATTTAGTGAGATCTGAAGGCTAACATTGGAAGTAGGTGAGGCCTAAACCCTTAATGTCGCTGCCCGACCCTCAAGAGACATATGACATTGTGTCACTGGAACAGGTATGCTGCCTTTGACTAAAATGCTCAGTCTCTGCTACCGTTCTCCATTCCTCACCCTGACACTCTCTGATAGCCCAAGGAAAGGAGAAAAAGAGGCTGATGCAGAGAGGCTATTGGGACACATTTTGGGAGCCAGCGGAATGTGGACCGAAAGGCTATGGTCCGTAGAACCCTGAGGTTAGAGGGTGTGGGGTGCTAAGGTCAGCAGAGTCATACCTAGGGCAATTGCTTCAGGCCTACTGATGGTGAAGAATTTCTAATAATATTCAATGAAGAAAAATGAGATTATTTTTCACAAATGTAATTAATAATTGGAGAGGTTATCATATACAATCAGCATACGAAGCTTGTACCATCTCAAAGGAAAGCAGGGAGTACTAAGTTTCTCCTTGAAATATAGTTTCCAGACAATAATCTAGCAAAACACTGGGGAAAAAAAACATTTGAAGGAACAGAGAGGATGTGTCCACTCAACATATTCTACCATCTATTGCAACACTGGTGGTACAAGTTTTTTGCATTAAACTATTGGGTCTGGCATAGGGCCTTTAAGTACTCGAAAAATGTGTTGAATGAATGAAAGATTACAATAAGAAACAATTCCCATACTTATATTTAGCAGTTTAGCTTAAATTTTGAGGTAGAATGATTTTTATCCTAATGTCTTATTCCTTTTCAAATCCCTTCTCTCTTACTGTCTCTTCATCAATCTCTATTGGAAAAAATATATTTGATTCTCTTGACCTATTTCTTTACTAGAAAAATTGTATTAATATAAAATAAATGCCAACTATATTTCCAGTTATTTAACGAAGCGTCATAGTTGGTTTACCAGTATCTTTTAAGCATCTCAAGTTGCATGAGAGGAGTCTAAATATTCACAGGCCCTTGAAAAATCCAAAGACTTAGGCAAAGAGAGAGTAAAAAATGTCATTCTAAAGAAAAGGGGGGAGATTAATAAAATTACATGCATAGAAAAGTAGAGTTTGATTTTTAAAGATATCTACAGCTTTAGGGAATGGAAAAATTTCAACAATATTTGTAATAAATTTCAATGTTAACTATTTCCAAGGAATTCTACTCTGCAATCCTTCCCCCCCCTTTTTTTTTCCAATTTTCACCAGAGGATATGTTTTTAAATTGATTTTAGAGAGAGAGGAAGGGGGAAAGAGAGAGAGAAACATTGATGGTTGCCTCCCATACTCACCCTGACCAAGTATTGAAACCGCAATTTGGGTATGTGTCCTGACCAGGGAATCAGACCTACAACCTTTTGGTGCACAGGACGATGCTTCAGCCAACTGAGCCACCCAACCAGGGAACCAACCATTTATATTGATTTCTATTTGGAAACAAACTATATAACCTGGAGAATACCCATATTGTAAATAAACTTCCTTTGTTAGACTTTCTCTAAATTACAAGTTTGTGGACTTTTTCTATAATTAAAATAATAGAGAGGGGAAAATAATAAGTTCAAATTGAAATTCGAACTTTAAGGAAACTCGATTGAGTCAAATTGTGAAAAATTTACTAATTTGTGGTCATGAGGTTTCTTTTATGATTATATCCTACAACCCATGTTTATGCTCTTTATAATTATAACTCCTTTCATAGCTCCTTCTTTATCTTTAAGAGCTTCAGGAAAAATGCAAGCAGACCATAGAAGGACAAAAATTACATTTAAAAAAAAGCAATATACTGTTCAACAATTTATAATAATATAAAATGAAAGAAAATATAATTTAGAAGGCAAGAAAATGAGTAACTTGGGTCATTAGAAGATAAAGAACAGAAACCTTGAAAGGAATAAAGAAACAGTGAATGAATAGACATAGAGGTGTTTACATATCATCCATCCATCCATTGACTCCAAACTCTCTCTACAATCCGGAATAACATTCCTAGATACCTTTTGGACAACTCTATCAAGACCTTACAACTTTCTGTCTCAGTACATTGAAAGCACTAACTTTCATTTGATTTCCCAAGACGGCAAACAGTCATTCTTGATTCGACATTCTCCTTTGCCACTCATACAAACTTGATCATCAAGTCATATTGATTTTACATTTGAAAGGTCTCATTTGTTTTCCTTTTTTGGAAACACCATCATAGATCATCTCTTGCATGGTTACTACGATAGAATTGTAACAGTTTTCTGATTTTACTTCACAGAGCTCTTCCAATTCATCTTATTTATTGATGCTCAATATACTTTCCTTTCTTTTTAAGAAATAAATCCTTCAAATACACACGATATTACAAAGTATAATATAACATAGAACCATATTTTAAAATTGTAAATATTTTGTCATATTTGCTTTAGAAGTTTATTTTTTATTTTTTAAGAAATAAAATACTACTGGTACAACTGAAGACTTCTTTGAACCTGTCCCTCTTTTCATTTCCTTCCCACCATTCCCAAATAAATGCAGTTCTCTGAATTTGGTGTGTATTCTTCCCACCCATTTTAAAACTGTATTATGTATGTATACATCCAAAGCCACAGTTTGCATAGATTTTTGTATTTTTTTAAATAAAACTGCATGACATAGTACCATGCATATTCTTCTGCATCTTGCTTTCTGCACTCAGTGTTTCTTCACTTTAACATTTTATCACTCAACGTTGTAAGACGTACCCCTGTTGATACAGTTCATTTGAAATGCTGTGTAGTAGTACACCTTCCAATCTTTGCTATTATTTTCAGCATTTTACTTTCAGCTTGTTATTAATCATTACCTCTTGCCAATGATTAGTATTAGTAGTAGAAGTATTTGTAGTAGAAGTACCAGTCAGTGATTATTTAAATTTACAAACATTTTCATCAATTTCTTTGCTAGTTGCTCCTTGCATCCCACTCCTTGTTTTGTCAGTTTCCTTGTTAGTGTATTTTGAAAGTAGCTAACTCCAGAGTCTTTGGCTGAAAGTATTATTCAACCTCTTTCTTAATTGAGTCCATAGCAATCAGAGGAGTTCTAAGTCAACATTTTCCCTCAGTAGAGGATATTATTTCACCATTCTCTGGAAACATGCTTAATTATAGCCTTATTATTATTTTTGGAATTTTAAATAAGTGATTGTAGGTGGGCATAAACATTCAGAGGAGTTTTTTTAGGGGCAAAAAAATAAGATTCTAAAAAGTGGGGTAAAAAGTAACATTCTCCCATAAATAAAACTGAAAATCTTGCCAACAGGGTTTTCCAGATAATTATAGATTTGCTGAGAGACTTTGAATGGACGCACTGCTTTTATCTGGCCTTAGCACTTGATATGTTAAACCCACCTTTTAGAATTGTGAATTCCATGTAGGCAGGAATACATCTTACCACTTTTAGTATTAAATAAGTATTGCAATGTCAAAGGTAACCAAACCATCATATTATTTGGCCATGTGCTGCCTCACAGATCCTCTGAATTCCCTTTTCCTTGGGGATCATAGCAATGTTTGTTAGTAATTGGGCACTATCATTCTAAAAGGGAACCCTATGCTCACAGATGTCACCATAGCTGAGGGGAACCTGATTTGCACCTTAAGTAAAACAAAGTCATTCACTTCTTTTGTTGCTCTGCAAAGGCAATTAGGCCTGAGCAGCAGCAACTGCACGCAATTCTATAATAATGCTAAATGGGGAGTGTGTGTGCGTGTGTTTATGTGTGTAGCATTTTAAAGCAGGTGTAAGTAAGTAATCTTTTTATTTACTTTAACTCTGTGAAAGAAGCCAACATTAGGAAAATAAAAAAGAACAAGAGAGCTTTGTGAAAGAGCACAGTTGTCATCAATCTCTGCTTTTCATTCCTGTCACCTTTAATTTCAGGATGCATTGCCATGACTTAAGTGATCCTTCTCTCAAACTCTGTGCTTAGGGTATTTGCAATGACAAAGAGCTAACTCTACCACATCTTGATCTTGCACTGACAAGGTTTGTTATAATTCAAATAAACATTTACCTCTTGTGCTAAATGGTTTTCTTGACAATCCCTGGCCTTTGTTCTGACTTTGTTTTCTGTTCTCCTGAGGCTGTTTTCCTTCATCCAACTGCAACTGAGAGATCAAGGGCTGGTGCTGTTTAAGCCAAGAGAATAGAAAACATTTCTATTAAAACAGCTTTAAAATACAACCCCTCCTCCAATATTACTTAAATAGTTTCTCCTATCACCTGTATTTTCAGTTAAGAAAATTAGTCATCGTCCTCATAGGCCACAAATCAATAAAATTACTGACAGCAAGAGCTGTGTGTGTGTGTTACATGCTGTTGAGTAGGCTCTGACTCCTGGCGGCCCTACGAATGAGTGATAGTCACAACATTTTGTCCTCAATAGCCCTAATCAGATCCTGTAGACTCAGGCCTATGGCTTCTTTTATGAAGTCAATCCATCTGGTATTTGGTCTTCCTCCTTTCCTGCTGCCTTCTATTTTTCCCAGCATTATTGTCTTTTCCAAAGAACTCTGCCTGCTTATGATGTGCCCACTGTAGTAGTTAATTATGCTCTGGTGCAAGTCTTTCATTAAGGTGCTATTTCCTTCACTAGACCCCTCAATAAAGCATTTCTCAAAAGGCCCCTTAGGAGTCTGCTCAGAGAGGAGCAGTCTATCCAGCAGCTCCAGGAGGGATATAGTGTTGCAGCCTGTGAGGGGGCATTGATGAGGCTGAGTAATGCAACCTGACAAGGCCTGATGAATGGGAGTCTCTCGGGGGGTGATCTGACAAATGGAGGCTCCATGACAAGCATAGTTTTCTAAACAATGTGAGGGTTCATTTATCAGTTGATTGGTTATGAAAAAGATCTAGTCCAAAAGGAGGATTGAGATTTAATGAAGAAATTGTCCCCAGTGGTTAGAAGTGTGAGTTGATGATATTATCAATGATGGGTTTATTGGTATTCATGCTTTGCATCCCACAAAATCAGAGAAATCTCTGGTAACAGAGCATTGCTAAGGAATTGTCTAGTGACAAGTTGCGGTGAAAAAAATGGTATCTCTGGACTTGACCTCTTTGTGGTTGCCAAATATGTCTAGATATGCCAAAGGTGGGACCTGATATGGTCCAATAGCTTTGGCTTTTAAAATGTGCTCCATCACCACAATCTTGGCTATGAGTTTTATATCTTCAGTTTAAAAGAGTCTTCTTGTTGTTTTCTAATGCCCCATACCTAATGAATATAAACTTTGAAAGACAATTTGGAAAAGGCTCCTGTTTAGTTGTTTTTTTCTACACTGGAAACTAGAACCTTAACTATAATAGTTATGTTGGTTTTACTAGATTAGACATATTTATAAAAGAAAGATGAGGTCTTAAATTAAGAGTTTGTTGAGGTGACAAAATGTTGTTGTGGGAGATTAAGAAATACTCATGTGAAATGAAGAGTTCATACAGAGGATCTGGATTTCAGTCTTGAGTTCCTCTGCTCTAATAGTCTATCAACACCCCTTAGCCAGTACACCTGATAGAATAGTTCTTGTCCCAGCATTGCATGTCCCACATCATTTATATTGGAATGTCTGCTTCTTAGATGTCTAGGCCCTTGTTATTAAGTTTTTGGTATGGCCACAGTTTTCAAACTGTAGGTTTTGTTACCCTTGGGTATGCTTTGCAAAATGTTGGCCCTGGGTCTGTGTTGTTGCAGCTCTCTATTAACCTTTGGCTCCGTCCATGTCTGCTGGTGATGTTATTCTCTTTGTGGTAACAACATCATCATCTTCATCGTTATTATAAATTGTTTTTGTGGAATAACAGAGGACGAGATATTCTTTAAAGTCTTTGCTTGCTTAGGGAAGGTGAAAGAAAGAGATGCTCAATTATCAGGAGACATGGAAGCCATGATGTTTTCTATACAACACTAGTAAATAAGTGAACCTTCTTTTATCCACCTCACCTCCTTCCCCACAGGCAAAAGCAAGATCCCATATGTATATCATGATCTGTAGATATATATCTGTCTCTTTAAAACAATTCCCACCTGGCCAGGCATGGCTCAGCGGTTGAGCACCGACCTAGGATCCAGGCGATTGGTGTTCGATTCCCGGTCAGGGCACATGCCCAGGTTTCGGGCTCGATCAATGACTCTCTCATCATTGATGTTTCTGTCTCTCTCTCGCTCTCTCCTTTCCTCTCTCTGAAATCAATAAAGATATATGTTTAAAAAAAATCTTTAAAACAACTCCCTAATTCATTTGAAAGTCAACAAATCCTTTGTTTCCATTTCAAAGCCCCATTTCACTTCCATTTTGAGGTCCCATTTGCATCTGGAAGAAGTGTCTGGAATATTCTAAAATTATTTCAAAATCTTTTGAAAGAATTCTACAAATACATTCATTAATGTCATAGAATGATCTCTTACAATAGCTAAAAGAATAAAGAATAGCTACAGATACAGAAAAGAGGGAATTGTAGAAAATTAGTGTGAATTTACGCAGAAAATTCATGCATTTCTGACTGAAAGTAGCCTGATTAAGCTACAAATCTAGTCAGTTCTTTCAGACCTAAATTTAAGCTGCTTGACTTCTAAATAAGTATTTTATTATGTAGCTTGTCCTAAATTCTCCCTAACGACAGTGAAATCTTTGAATCTTGAGAAAAGTGTGAAATTAAAATTGTGTTCATATTGCCATTTCAGATTCTCTCCTTGCTTTTTTTCTGATAGTGTAGAAGGTTTGGCACCTCTTCCGGGCTTGTCTCATGGCTGCTTTCTCTTGGCATTTAGCCCAGTTAGTCTCGTTTTATTTACTCCTACAGAGCATCCCAGGGAGAGTAAAGCTATTTTGAGACTTCGCCATGAATGAAAAAAAAATTTCTTTAAGTGGCTGCAATTATTTCTAAATCAAAGCCTTCTTTTTAGGTCATTGATAAAAGAAACACATTAGGCTAATTTGAAAGAAGAAAAGCAATGTCAATATGTAAAATTGTGTGTGTGTGTGTGTGTGTGCTTATGATGGGCCAGATAAGGTAAAGAGAAGATAATCTCTAAGTAGAAGTTTCCTGAAGTCAAAATAATTCATTTGTTTTTTATAGCAGTTTACATAAACTCTAATAGTTCTCTTTTTCTTCCTGACAGAGTATCTAATTGGTTCATATGAAGAACAAAACCCAAACCAAACCTGTGTATCTCAGACTACCCCCAAGAAAACCACTGTGTTTCTTTTTGTTAATCTCCCTGAGTTTTATCATATGACACCGTGATGTTCAAATGAACATATTCATAGTTGGAGATCTGAAGTACAGAGACAGAATGTGAAAATGGACAGAAAATCACCAGCTTTATAACCCAATACCTACAAGTATCTAGTCACTCTCTCTCTCTCTCTCTCTCTCTCTCTCTCACACACACACACACACACACAGAGGAACTTGTTTTTGTTTTTTGTTTTTAAATTCTAAAACTTCTCCCTTCTTCCAAAATAATTAACTTTAATAAATTCCCAATTGTTTACATGAGTTTTAGAGTAAAAATATGGGAACAGAAATTTGTTAAAAAATATGGAAAATGTCCATATTTTGCCACAACTGAGCTCTTCTAAAAGAAATCTATTCATAGTGTTTCTGCCTTTGCATAAAGAAGCAAAACTCAGTAAATGTAAGGGCACATGTGGATTTGCTATATAACTTTGGGGTCACAGAAAATAGTTGCTTTCCATTTTGAAAAAAATGTTTTGCTCAGAGATGTGCTGATTAACAAAAATAACCTAAATTTAAGATATGCATTTTTTCTAGACTTGTTACTCCCAAAGAAAAATTGGCAATGAGTTAGATAATTGAACATAGAGACATGTGCACACACGCAGAGAATTTCAATATAATATTTGTTTACTGATTAACTTCTGGGGCAAGTGATTCCAAGAGGTCTCTGTCCTAATTCAGGCACCTAAGTTTAATTATTTTATGGTCAGAGCAATTCGAAGGTTGTTCAATTCCACAGACTATCATAGTTATTCATATATCATGTATATGGCATGACTATGCCATAAATCCTCATTGTTACAATATAGAAACAAAAGAAATATTAAACCCATGACACTACTTTGCTTGTGTGAACTTGTGCAAACAGAAGGTGGGACAGTAAGTGTGATTAAAACAGCAAGTAATGCTAAGAGATTGAGAAAATCCAAAACGATGTATAAAGTGAAGGAAATTTTACATCTCCACCATTTCAGCAATTTTTACTTTAAAACATCATTAGTGTTCGCGTAGGGAGGAAGACATGCTATTCTGGAGGCTTCCCCCCTTCAAGTTAATTTCTTCTGGGCGCAGACCCTGCTCCTCTGAGGGCAGCGCAGCGCTCGTTAAACACAAGTCATCAAGCGGCGGGTAGGAGAGGAAGCCTGCGCTCTGAAGTGATTCGTTTCCGTGATGCTGCTAGAGCGCAGCTCAGAATGATCTTTAATATGAATGAGAAGCTGGAGCCACTCGAGTAGGCAGATGGAGTTTTGTTTTTCCCCCCAGCCCGTGAACTTGCCTGCTTCTTTATTCTCAGGGCGCTCATCGTCTTGGTTGCTATTTTGTTTAACCTTGTTCTGCCACTTTCCAATTACTTGGTTTGGTATCCAGGCCGGGTCAACTAATCGGCTTTGCTTAGCCCCCCTTTTCACACATTTCCACCCCATTCCACGTGTAATTCAAGCCCCATTAGCTCCCACTTCATTTAAGCCAGCACAGGGCTCGTGGGAGCAGTGGGGCTGCTGGAAACAGGTGCCGCGGGCAGACGGCGCAGGCCCAGCGGCCCCCTGGCCCAGTGCAGGCTGTCAGGCCAGACAGCTGAAGGGTGAGCAGGCGGCTAAACCTGCTCTTAATTGCTATTGTTCTTCTGGTCTTGGTTCCTCCTTTGACTACAAGTGCATATCCTTTTCAGGCTTACAGCCAACTTTAAGAAATAATCAAGTTTCTTCTAAAACAGGCACCCACCGCTATAATGTATGCCAGCAACATACGGTTCTAGAGTCTATTTGGGGGCAAACTTGACTCTGTGATCAGCTATTTCCATGTCATATTAACTACTCCCTAGGACTGTCACTGTTTTGAACTCAGAGGACAGCCAGTCTAAACCTTGGATCACTCGCTCCTGGTCTCTTTCTTTTTTATGGACCAAGGCTGCAAAACAAAATCATGTGGATCTTGCCCTGAAAATTCACGAAATTAAGCTCTGACTTAATTTGCCTCCCTGCCCCCCCCCCCCCAGTTTTCCAGAATAGTCTACCAGAAAAGGTTTAAACACTACCATTAAATCCAAATTCTGCCTACTTCACTTTTGCAAAGATGACTGGATATGGAGGCATATCTAGCCTTATAACCCATTCTTGCTATACACTGGCCATTATTCCTCCATATCTGACTTCTTTTCACATAGCTCCAATAATATTGTATATATAAGGGAAATCATTAACCTTGTTTGGTCCAATTCCAGTCATTTTTTCCCTTCAATTCCCATTTCTATGAGCTTGAGGCAAGAACCACTGTTAAGGCCATGTAAAGAGCTATTTACCTTAAGTCCATGTAAATCACTCATCACCTTAACCATGACATCCTTGTCATTGTCCTATTAATGTGTCTTTGTTACCTCTAGTCTCAATGCCTAATAGGATTCCAACTGTGTATGTTGAAAATGCTACTCATTTTCTAAGAGCAAGATTACGGTTATTATGCTCATCTCATAACCAGAAATTAGATTTATCATTTCTCAATTTTCATTGTACTTTGTATTTCTCTTATTGCATTTATAATATGCTGGTTTGAATTTTTGTTTTTTCTTTATGTACTTTTTTATATTTTCTAATGGATGATAAAATATTAATATAAGGGGTGAGTATCACATATTTCTTTGTATTTTCCTATAGCTTGCAGTGGGCTGCTTATAATACATGCTCAATACATATTTATTGTTAATATTATAAATAATAAATACACCATTAATGTCTCATTTTACAATATGCTTTGATGAGAATTCCAAACTTCCAGCAGCGTGATGATGAGAGCTAGCAATTAAGGAAAGCCAGGGACAGTATTGGCACTTTGCATGACATCTAATTTTATCCTTCAAATAACCTGACATGGTACGTATTCTGAATCTTACTTTACAGTGAGAAAACTATGGTTCATAGAGGTTAAGCACATGCTCAAGACCGATACAGAAAGTGTCAGAGTTGGCTATAAAATTCAGGCCCACACCAAAGCCGCATTCTGCCAGTCTTCATTTTTACATCCATAACCATTATTCAATAAAATTCACTAAAGTGTCTCTTTAGCTAATTCTTTCTTCTGTGCTCCTTACTACCACTTCCTAATTCTACATTCTGATCAGTCTATATGCTGATTTCTAGAATATGCTCTTAGCCAATTTGCTTCCCTACAGAATTTTCAGCACTACTATATACTATATACTGTAGCTCAACTCATTTTTCTTAAAATTTTTTCCTTCAATCACATTTTTTGCCTAGTCAACTAGCTATAAAATAAGCTTGAATATTTTTTCAATGATCAATTTTGCCATCTCTAAAGTGGGAATAATAATATAGTCTACTTCATAAAGCTGCAAGTATGGAATAGATGCTTGCATGTCTCAGCTTACAGAGTAAGCATTTAATACATTTTAGAAATTATCATTTACATTGTGTTTTAGAACTAAAATGGCCATGTCTAACATCATTTTACAGAAAAATAAAATGGTATGCAGACAAGAGAACTGCCTAAAATAAATCGGAGATCTAGGATCAGCTCTAAGAGCAAATTCCTGACCTAGTAAACCCAATACTAATATTTTTTTTTTACCATAAAAAAATTATGTGACTTACCTTACCTATTTACTTTATTTCCCACTGTTATCATGTGTCTCTTGCTTCACATCACAATATAATCACCTGTACAATTTAATTTTTGTTGTTTCTGCTTTGAAAGCCTTCCAAAGCTTTCTCAGTTATCAGTCTGTCCAACTCTCAGGTCCTGTTCAAATGACACTTGCCTTAAGACATTTTCCATAAAAACTTCACATCAAACCTACTCATCTATGCCTGACTTTCTCTCAGGTTTAGTTTCTACATTATGCATTTGTGATATAATTATATTGTACATTGTTTGCCATATAAATGTTTCATAGTGTGTGATACTGATTTTAATTTTGTGTAAGGAACTGTTAAATCCCAAAGCTAGTTTGAAGCTGAAAGAATTATTGCTGTCCTGCCTCGCCGAGACCTTCTCATCATCATCACTGCAAAGCTTGGTTTGTTATTGCACATATCATTCCAGACTGCTTTGGAGCAAGCATATTTGAGTTTCTGGGCTTTTATGTGAATGAGTGAGAGAGATTTTCAATATTGCTTTTCGCAACTGTTCAAAAGTCAGACCTTGAGTTCAGAGTTGTCATCAACTCTGCTACTAAAGCTCAGTGTACTGCCTTTCTTAATTTCCTACTTCTCTAGAGATTTGTGTGATGCTGAAATATGAAAATGTTTGTTCTCCAAAATACATTTTCCAAAGTGCCCAAGATAGCTGCCAGGTTTCCAGGGCTTCTTTATTTCCTGCCACATTGCAGTGCACCCATATTTCCTCTCTTCATTTTATCTTCTCCTGACACAGTGGAAGAGTTACATAGACTACTCTGGAGTTTGGGGCAACTTCCAGCTCAAATTATAAAAAGAATCCTTCCTTTCTGTGAACAATTCATCGTCTTACCCCTCCAAACAATCTTTTTCACCATATCCTCAGAGGCTTCCTGACTAACTGTGTTGTGCTGACCATGGGTCACTCCAGGACTACATTTTCAATAGAAGCTGAAGAATATGTAATAGGAAATTATGATAGTTATTACTTATATTCCAGTTTACATTAATAGATCCATTACTTTCATTTGTAAACTCCTGGAAGAACTAGTAAATTTGTTTTTATTTTCTGCCTATATTAGTTCTTAGAATAAGCAATTCTTCAAGTTTTGAATAAGAGCATAAAGTATTAGCATTATTTTTGGGTAGTGGTTTTATGGGTAATTTTATATAATATTATAAAAATATAATATGATATTAAAAATAAATATGACACGATTTTATAATTAGAACAAAGCTATTTTAATTTTGATAAGAATAAGACTTTATTGTTATTATGTAGTTGAAGTAGAATTTTGTCATGCATTTTTAATGTATCTCAGTGGGGTTTGTTGCAATATTTTAAAGATACCTTTTTTATAATATTCAATATATTAGCATTTGGTAGAATTACTCATTTTCATCACTTTTAGTTATAGCAAGATAAAACCTAGAAGTTTTACATGGAGGCATTTTTATGGCCACACTCTTTTATGATACCAACAACCCACTAATTGCTCCAGTGTTATCCATTGCCTAATAGGCAAAGTAGTTAATGTCCAGGAAAAAAATTTATTAAATTCCCCTACAGATTTTTTAAAAATTGATTGCAGAGAAAAATATTTTGAAATTCAGACTTTCAATTGCAAAAGTATGCATTTCACAGAAATACATGATTTTTAATTTCTTGAATCTTGACTAGTCGACATAGAATTGGAAAGAAAGGCAGATGCTTTCGAAGATTTAGATCTATCCTAGAAGGAGGTAAAAGTTTGACTTGTCTAACTTAAGATAGATCTATAAATGACAAAACTAAGTTGAGATGTCCATACTTCCAAACCAAGGCCTAGAAGAGCAAAGGTACAGTAGTCCTCCCTTATCTGCAGTTTCACTTTCTGAGATTTCAGTTCCCTGAGGTAAACCACAGTCCAAAAAATATTAAATGTAAATTTACAGATATTTTGAGAGACAATATTCACTTAACTTTTATTACAGTATATTGTTAAAGTTGTTTTATTTTATTATTATTTGATATTGTTAATGTCTTACAGTACCAAATTTATAAATTAAACTTCATTATAGGGGTGTATGTATGGAAATAACCAGTATATTGAGGTTTGGTATTATTCAAGATATTAAGAGGTCTTGAAACATATCCCGTGTAGATAAAGGAGGACTACTATATTAGAAACTCTAATAGGTTAAGGGGAATCTGAGAGCATAGAAAACATTTCACAACAAAGACCAGAAAGACTGCAGACTTCTTAGACATATTTCTCTTCCATTGAGGTGACAGAGTAGTAGAATCGCAAGTGCTGAGAGATGGGATTGGTAGGTGGATTTGCAGGCAGAACGTTATTGTCAGCACCACCACTGTGGGGAAGGGAAACACCTGGATTATTTCTGTAACATTTGAGAGAACCTTGAAAAGGACTGAAAGTGAGCCACCTGGTTCAGGGCAGATTTAGATAGTGGATGTAGTGCGAATTTGGACACCACACCCAGCAACAATGGGTATGAATATATGACAATGGGAACCAAGTGGGATGTTATCCTCCTTGGAGACTAGTGTGGATAGAGATCAGTTTTGCATCTATATTCCTCTAATGCCAAGGTCATATATAATGACCTAGAAAAATGCTAAGTTAACTAAATAGTTGCCCCAAAGATACTAAGTGCTAAATTTGATATGACTGAGTTTATCTTGAATAGGTAAGATTAATGCTGTGTGCCTGGAAACCTCAGTCCTAGAGAAATAAACAACTTTGTTCAATTTGTTTGTGATGATGGAGACAGATTTATGGTAATTCTAATGTACCTGAGACCCTACAGCTTCTCCCTTGTTCAAGCCTCTTCCAGGGATCTGGGAGGAACTCTAGCAATGCTCATATGTGTTTGCAAAAGTTTCCAAGGTAAGATTTTAGCCACAATTTCATAAGACACCTGCCTCTTTCCACTCTGACTTACCTTTAAGCACATTTCCCCTTATGTTGGGGATTCCAACTAAGGGAGAATATGACTAAATGGAAATTGCATTGGAGATAACATTTAGTTTGGCCTTAATGAGATACATGTATGTGATTCATGTCTCCTTCTATGAAGAGTTAAGGTTAGCCTCTCTAATAAAAATGTTCATGATATGTGCATGGTTAGGAGCCATCTTGTGAGATGAATGAGTCCTATAGTACCCAGCACTGGAAATATGTGGGCTGTGGAGGAGACACAAGATTGGAATATAGTCAGCAGAAACTTCTTCCAATCATCAGACATGTAAACATTAAGAAGACTCAGCTCTCTCTGATACAAATTCAATAAATAATTTTTTGTTATTGAGCATATACTCAATAAAAAGTACCAATTACTATAAATACACAATAATATCATTTTGTTTTTAATTTGCATAAAATAGAAATGATCAGAATTCCTAAATTTTTAAAGGCAACAACCTGTAGGTATACAACAGAGTATGTCAATGTAAAGAATCATGCATTTGTCTTTCACAATAAATTGCACCTTAGCATTGTATTTTCAATGAATTGTGAAATCAAAAGAAAATTTTATAAGCTATCAATAATTAAAACAAATTTATTTAAATCATTTTAGATAAAAGTCTGAGTTTTTTAATACTCTCTACAGAAAATTATATTAAATCATTAATATATGAAGATGCTATAAAAAATTATAGAGCCAGAATTTTAGGGAATAAAGTATGATAGAATTGTGTCAGAAAGTTTATTAATAGAAATATTATGTTATTTTCCTGAGTTTTATGCTTGTGATATGTATCAGCTTTAATTTTTTAAATTTTGTGAATCTTTTCTAGTTTTTAAAAAATATTTAGTTATATACCCAACTTTGCATTTCTAATTTTGTATTCTTTTTTTTTCCCCCCCATAAATACCCCTGTCCCCAATTAACACACTTCAAGTCTTCTAAACTGGACAGTGACCAGAAGTACCGTCATGCTTTTTATTGATGCTTAAATGCAAGCTCCATGAGAGCAGAACATGTTTTTCTTTTGTTCACTGCTATATATCAAAAACCTATTTAGGATCTAAAATAAAAAATGTACTCAATCACTATTTATGGAATAAATACACCTCATTGTTTAACCTCTGTGTTTCTAAATTGAAGAAGCCTAATGTTATTTGTTCTTATTCAGTAGACTTGCTCCACTCAGTTTCCTGTATTGAATTTTCCCCACAAATGGCATGATGTTTATATGGAAAAATAAATTTCTTGCAAAACTCTGGTAATTTAAAAAGGATTTACGTTCTGTGGTAGTGAAATATTCAGTTTAGAAAATATGCAAACACCACACTTTCAGAAAAGTACAAGATGAGGGAAAAACAAATAGAAAAAAACCTAAGGACCAAACAGGAAAGATTATTACAAGAGGCTTGGTTGGGAAAGGTAAGAAAGAATAAGAGCTGAATGTGGAAAGATGACTGAACTCACTTCTTCTTTTCACCTCAAAAGAAACGCAAAGGGTATGTAAACATTTTACATTTATCTAAATAGCCAATGTATGTTATGTTCAACAGGTAGATGTTTTAAAACCATTATCCTAATCTTTCAATAATATTTACTGTGTGACAAAAGCACTCGCAGGGATAAACTGTTCAAATGACAGGCTAGCTCATTTTATAGAGGTGAAAAGAGGCACGAACCACATGTTGCAAAACTGAAACGCGAAATGAAGCTGTGATGTGTGAGCAACAGGGCCACAGATGTTCAGATGTCACTTGTTGAGACTGGGCTCAATAAACCAGACTCAACAAACCATGGAAATTTAAAATTTGGGGCCACTGATATTATTAAAATATTATGACGTAAGAGAGTTTTAAGCTTTTGAATAGTAGCTCCTGTTTATCCAACTCTAACTTTCAGATCATGCTCTTGAATATGTTGGGGGTCTTGCTGTTGTTGTTATAGTGAAGATATCAGATACAAACTCAGACAAATAACAAAAGTGATGATTTAAAATTTTAGAAACCAATGTTCTGAATTGCTAAAGTGGTTCATTTTCCTCTCCTATCTCAGCCAGACTCCTTGAAGTTACTCTGCACATTAGTGTATCACCTTCTTGGTGCTAAAAAAAGTGCTGTGTATTTTGCTTAAGTAAACTGTTATCTCCTTCTGTGATTGTAGGGCCCTACACAGAAAAAGAACTCTCTTTCTCCCCACCTCATTCTCTCAAATTCCACATTTATATGTATAAATGCATCTATTCAGTAGCCATATAAAGGTTAATTTTTCTTTAAATTCATAACTTTTCAAAATGTAAATTTTTCTAATGATTATACTGTTATTTTGGATGGTTTATTTAACCCATTTATAGTAAACAATTCCTTAAATCTTTGGGTATACAGTGATTTAAATCAACCGTAATTACACACACAAAGTCTAAACAGAGAAGCATTCTAATCATGAAATACTGGGAACCGATAGGTTAGCCGATTTCTATTTCAGTAAGATGTGGCTTAATAAAATGGTGATAACACTGTCTCCTGCCTCAAGGTCTCACTATGTCAGGCAATGCCAATGAAAGTAATGTGTTTGGAGTTCTTTGACAACTAGGCCATGTAACATTTGAGACTCTGTTATTGATGACTAAGTTATAAGTAAATGTTAACTTTTACTGGGTGTCTGCTATATTCCCAAGACACAGTGTGGTAAATCCTTTATAGGTATCCTTGTATTTAATCCTCGGGACTCTAAAATGAAGGCACTATTATTGGCCCTGTTTTACTGATAAATAAATTAAAGCTGAAATAGTTGAAATAAATTGTCTGAAGATATTGCAAGTAAATTTTAGATTCAGTAATGAACCCTGGTCAATCTAATTTCAGAGGATAATTTCTTTTTTTCTTATCTCATTCTTTTTTATTTGCGCCTTTTTTAATCTTTTTAATAGGCCTTGTTTTAGAGCCGTTTAGGTTTACAGCAAAATTGAGCAGAAAGTAGAGTTTTTATGTACCCAGTGCCCCTCTCCCCTCAGCCTCCTCCACTACAACATTTCACACCAGAGTGGTGCTTTTGTTACAATCAATGTCTGTACGCTTTTAAAACTTTTTATTTTGAACTACTTTTAGGTTTAGAGAAAAGTTACAAGAATAGTACATAGAGTTTTCTTATATCCTTCACCTTGCTTCCCTTAATGTTAATATCTGCATAACCAAAAGTAGGACGTTAACATTGGTACAATATTATTAAACTACAGACCTTATTTCAATTTTGTGAATTTTTCACTAATGTCCCTTTGGGTTTCCAGGATCTGATGTAGGATGCCAAATTGCATTTAATTATTATTTCTCTCTAGTTGCCTTCAATTTGTAAGTTTTTCCTTGTCTTTTATGACATTTATAGAGGATAATTTCTTAAGTGTTTCTCAGTTTAAGATGTGCAGGTGAATTCAATTATTTCAGTAGTTACATTATTATCATAGTGTGCATTTTTAAGAACATAGAACATTTAACCCATGATCTATCATAAACATCATAGGCACTTAATTTTTTAAAGTAAATTAATTTAAATATAAATATTAAATAACAGTATGGATTGTACCAGATATGTAAAACCAGGAAGAAAAGTGGTATGTCATTGACTGAACTTCGGGAAATTCTTTAGTGATCTATTGTGCATCTCTAGTCAGGAGCATTGTTAAGCTCTCTTCAGAACCTATACTAAGGAAGATGGGTGAGTTTATTTTCAGTACCTACCACATTCCAGGAACTCCTCATGAGAGTTGTGTCCTCGTTATTCTCTTGGGGTTACCAAGGAACCATTGTCTATGTATTTGGAATTCACTTCCTCTCTCCAAACTTCCCTGACCTAAGCTCATTACTTAAATGTCATGCTTCCTGGCGAACTATCAAGCAGGGTTTCCCTATAAGTTAACTTTTTACTTTAACAGCAGCATTTATTACCTAAACTATAAGAATGAATAATTATGGTTATTTAAGGCATTGTGTCACAGCCAGAATGTTGTTTTCAAGTAGGGAGGCTGGGCCCTTTTGATGCTCCTTAAATCATACCAGGTAATTATGATGTCAAATTGGTTTGAAGGTGACTCTCCTTTTAATAACAATAAGAGCCATGTCATTTTGAAGTGTATGTTTGTTTTATCTCATGACAAAAAAAGTTTTCCACTTAAATAGGAAATGAAAGTTTCATAACAACTTCATACAATTATTTAATGTTAAGCCTCATCAACAACTGTGAAGATTTATTGAGCATCAGTTGTGTACCAGCCATTACTCTAGCACCAAGGATACAAGAATGTAGGCATAGTCTTTACTTTTAGGTATTTTTGTTATTGTGTGTGTGTGTGTGTGTGTGTATGTGTGTGTTCTGGAACGAGACAGAGTAAGAGTAGTAACCAGGGCTGGGGGAGAGACAGATAAATAGATGATTATGTTACAGCACTACAAGGTCTATGGTGGCATGCATGGAGTGTCTTTGAGTATGTGGGAAGAGGCATTATCTCATTTAGTCCAGGGATGCTTACAGAAAGCTTCATGGAGGAGGCATGTTCTGAGCTAAGTCTTCAAGGAAAAATAAGGATTAGCCAAGTGAAGGAAAAAAGAGCACTAAGGCATAAAGAACAGCTTGAGAAAAGACAGGGAAGTCAAAGCTATCACACTTGGGGAAGAGCAAAGTTCAGTTGGTAAATATTATATTGAGCTGGAATTTAAATCCACACTCTTTCCTCGCACTCTTACAGGCTACAGCCTTGGAGTTTGGAAATCTGATCAGAAAATGCACCCCTTGACACTGAAGCTAATGATTATTAATATAAAACTAATGAAACTTGCATTTAGTTAATGTGTCATTACTTAGAATCCCAAATCCTCCAGGAAGATGCTAATTTAAAATGTAGTGAATGTAATATATAGATAAAGTCTACATGTATGTATTTATCTATTGGTTTATTCAACAAATATTTATTAAGTACCTACTGTTAGAGTAAGACTCATTCAAACCTGTGAAGAATTTTTGTGAGTTTATTTGAGCCAAACTGTAGACAAGTGCTGAGAAGCCAAAACCTGAGCAGATTGAGATAAATCTCCTGAGAATGGCAGTTTTGCACCTTGCTTTATAGATTACAATCTAAGGGGGAGGAGTAAGTGGGTTACATGAAATCCATTGGTGATAGATTAGGGTGGTGGGAGAAAGCAAAGCGTGAAAACCTCTGGGATTGGATAAAAAGCAAAATGATAGACACACACTTCTTTTACTAGGTGGGTACAGGATAGTTAACAGTCAAAAGTTAACAAAATACCAATGACAATGAGAAGATTCTTGGTCTCTGCCCTAGTGTGTCCTGAAAAAGGGGAAATTACTTTGTTTTGCAAAGGTGTGTTAATCAGGTATGTTATCTCAGATTCAAAAGACGACAGGTTTAGTTAAGGTGAAAATTAACCTTTGTTAGGGAAAAAGGCTGCCTCAGGACATAGCTACCAACCATAAACTGATTGTGTTTAAAAAGTTTTCATTTCCGACCATCCTTTGTGGTTATTTGAGGTCTCTGAGTTTGCAAGGCCACCATGCCAGCCTTTCCTGAGCATCTCAGGTTTAGCTTGTGGCCCCTTTCCAGCCACACTATTACATGTTAGGAAACAGTGCTGATGCAGAGATGCAATGATAAGCAATCTATGTCCTGTGCATCCTAACACATGACAATATAATAACAAAAATGATCTGCCTTGAATCTGAAATCTAAGAGACAAACAGCATATGTTGCTCAGGGTGGTACTGGCTTTGTTACTGGAATGGGCTGTTTTGGCTGCTATTTCAGGTATCCCATTTTGCTTTGCAGGTTTATCCCTTTGGCAAAGGTGGGCACATATCAATATTTCTCATGATGATATGAGTATTTCATTAAATTATCCAATATCTAAATTTTGACTGTTCTTATTTAAAATTTTTCAATTTTTATTTAGTTTTTGACTGGTTGAATGAACTGTATTTCTCAGTTTGTCCATTAGTAAGGGAGAGGTAATTTGAGCAGAAAGAAGACACTAAAGAAAGGGATTATAGAACTCTTTCTCTGTCTTTTTTTTTCTCCAGGCATTAGACACTGAACTCTCTGTATTTGGCAAATCTAACTCCTCCTTCCTTAAATATTTTTCCTGAAGCAAAGGAGAGAGAGCATGGTATAGCGTAGGGGAGGGGGGCAACTTTCTGACAATTTTACTATTTTATGAATGAAACTTATTAACAAAACAAATGAAAAACAAGTGTGTTCTGGGTCTCTTGGCTGTTCTAATCCCCATTTTCACTTAATAACATTATATTATGCCTGATCAATAAGGTACTTCTACTTTAGCGATTATGACTACTCTATAAGGCCTCATTAATGCAGTGGGAACTGATACAAGACAATTTGAGGATCAAAAATTGAGTCTTGGGGAGTCAGCAAAAATGTTGTTAGTCTTTGTTTCTGATCCAGTCAGCCACTATCTTTTTACCTTATATTAATTGCATCAAGCAGTTTATTATGGGCATTAAAACACAGAAGACAAAATAGCACAAAAATATGCCCATGTGGCCAGAATCCATCATCAATAAATATATTAGTACATATATCTGAACAATGTCTTTTTAAAAAGGTGAAAACAACCTCAATGCAAGTTATTACTTAAAAGTTTACAATGGTTCCTTAATATCATTGAATGTTTACTTAATGTTCAAAATTTCCAATGGTCTCCTACATGTTACTTTTCTTAACATTTATTTGAATCAGGATCAAATTAAGGGCAATAAATCTCAACTGGTCATGTTGTTTAAATCTTTGTATAATCTGTAAAGATCTCCTTCAATTTTGTTTTTCTCACTTGCAATTTAGGTGTTGCAAAAAAGAACCTATGTGCTGGTCGAATCCCTGCAGTGTCACTTGGCATGTTCATCAGTCATCTCTGAATTTGCATTAAGTTAGCATTTGGATCTAGAGTTTTCTCCCAAATCAAGTTTCTCCTTTATTTTACTTAATTTTTTTTTGACAAGGTTACTTCATAGTTGTTTGTTCTATCACGAGACACTTCAAGTCTGGTCATCTCTCTTTTTGTGATGTTAGCAGCTATGAAAGCTTAATGCCTACATCTGAATCAATTTTGATGAATCAACTTATCTTTTTAACTATGTTTTAAGAAAACCTTGTGTTCTTCATAACCTCCATTAACTGAATATAGGGGGAAATGATGTAAATGGTATTTCTTCTTCTTCTGGAAAGAAAGGTAGAGATAGAGGGAGAGAGGGGAAGGGAGGAGATACTATTAAATTTTTTTAAAAAAGTTACTCCTAGGAAGCTTGTAATTCACCAGTAATATCTGGCCAGTTATTTTATTAATGCTATAGAAATCCTAAAGAATAAAAGCCATTATCTTGATGTAAATACCAAAGTAGATATATATTTTCAAGTCCCATAAGACCTCAGCGTTATGAAGATTATTTTTCTAGCCTGGAAATTATTTCTGTGTATATCTGCTCACTATAAGATTAAATACAGTCAAGCATGGAAGGCATCATATCTTATGGTCTGATGATTAAAGTCAGTGATATAGGAAGTCAATAGTAGGAATGAGAATGTAGTTAATTTACATGTTTTGGTGCTATTTTACAAAATATTTTAAAATTTTTCTTAAACTAATAAAAGAAGCACAAGTAGAGATAAAGTGAAGAGACACTTCAAGTTGAGGCAAATAATTTTTTTTTTAAAGCTTCAAAAGATAGGTAGTATTTGAGATAGACCTTTAAGAGTAACATCTGTTGAGAGGAAATTGGAAGTCATTCAAAATAGAATGCAATAGAATGGAAATGAATAGTGACCTAGTGGTGTACTAAAAACAGGTGAAATCCTGGAGTGTGGATGGAGGCCATATATTAGTGGTTAAGTACACAAGTTTTGGAGATCAATAATCTAGACTTAGTCAGGGTCCTCTGAAAAGCACTACCAAGACAGCACTAGCCATGCAAGAGACCCATTGGGATTAATGCCATGGACGGTCTTAGACTGCAATGTAACTCAAGAAAGTTTCTACAAAGTCAGCAGGGACTCCTCCAGACAAAGTTAGTCATTAAAGGAGTCTTGTGTCACCTAGTGATTGGGAGCTGCCCATAGAAACTGTGACTCTGGTGTACACACAGTGATGGATTTCGCAACCCATGGTCAGTGACACGCTCCAGTCTGAAAGGCACATTTTTATAGCTTCCAAAGTGGCCTTTAGCAACTAATTTTCTCAGTTACAACTCCACCATGTACCTAGGGAATATTAATATTTACTTCATAGGGTTTTTGATAATTAAATGAGCAGGTATCTATAAAATGTATAAAAATGATAGTATAGAAGTTGTGGTATCAAATATAGTAGCCGTGATTTTTATGATAACGGTAAATAAATCTAAAGATAAGCTTTTTTCTTTAATTGGGTTAGAGATCAGGAATGCATAAAGTCTTCTTGCCCAAAATGTGACATTATCAAATTACATGGTAGGAATAAAAATCAGTTATTAAGAGAAAAGTGTCAGAAGAACAATAAGGGAAGATTCCAATCTCACATAATTTGGCAATAAAGCAGCGGTAAGTAAGTAGAGGCTATTAGTATAAACCAATTTTGTAAAGGAGACATTGAATGAGGGAACCCTATCAGAATATTGTCATATTAAATAAGACAATATCATAAGAGATAACAAAATCCTGAACTTAAGTGTTGGCTGTAATCATGGAAAGGAAGGGAGATATAAATGAAGCACTGAAGAGAATTAATCTATGAACATAATATCTGAGTCGATACGTAAGATTAGAGGAGAGAAAGAGCAAAATATATCACGAAAATTTCAAGTTAGTATCTTAGAAATATTTATCGGGAGTAAAAATTAAAAAAAAGTTTCAAAAGATTGAAACCTTAAAGTTTAGATATTTTCAAGCCATTATTTTTGAAATTGTGGTATTAGCAAGTTAATCATATCTAAAATAAAGGTCAGAAGTCCATGAATGAATTAGATCAGCAGTAAATAGACGTGTAACTTCATAGAATAGGAATAAATTTATGACTAAGAAAATGCATTTGGTCACCAAGAAAGTAAGTTGAGAGCACAGTGAAGGAAAACAAAGTCAGAGCTTTCACATATTCTGAATTTAGCTGTTAGGTAGAGCCAGAGCTTTGAAAATTAGTAAAAGTGAGTGGAAAGGAAAAGTAAGAGGGGAAAATTGTGAATTCGGAAATTTAGAAGGCAAATTTAGAAGGCAAACACTGGCCAGGAAAATATTTCAAGAAAAACTTGGACATTGATATCACAATGGAAAAGAAATTAAATAAATTTGTTTACGTAAAAAGTATTTAGTGATTTTGAGATGTTTCATTAGGTACAGAATTCTGAGCACATAAAATATGCAAACTATGTGGAAGATAAGGCACCAAGGACACATTAACTTTCTGATTGCTGAAATTGAAAATGGGAAGAAAGTGACAGAACAGCAAGTAGTCTGGGTACAGCAACATTCAGAGCAGTTTGTTTGTATTTTTGTTTATTTTTCTGAAGGGGCTGTTTGTTGTTCATGCCAAGCATATTTTCAGGCAGAGGGAAAGAGAGTAGTGTAAATAATAAATTAAATATATGTATAGTGGAACCTTAAACAAAATGGGGGTTAGGTGAGCTGACCCCGGCACAGTTGAATACCTGTGCAGGTTTTGATTCCTCATTTGTCCCTCGGTACGTGCTTGGGGACTGATTCCAGGACCTTGTGGCTACCCAAATCTGCGGATGCTCAAGTACCTTTACATAATATGACATAGAACAGAGCATATATTGGCCCTTCTCTTCTACAGATTCCCACTGGAAATGGAAAACACTGTTTTCCATCCACCATTGGTTGAATCTGCAGATGCAAAACCTGGGGATACAGAAGGTCAACTGTATATTTATCGGAAAATACAGTGTATAAGTGGACCCATGCAGTTCAAATCTGTGTTGCTCAAGGATCAACTGTAGATAGATAGATAATTTTAAAGAACGTATTTGATAAATCAAAGCCCTAGAGAACAATGAGTAGATTAGAGTGTAAGCAGAAGGATCAGCCTTCATTAAAAAAGATTATTTCTTTCTCAGAGGCAGTAAAATGGAAAAGAGTAGAAGCTATGGAGTGATTTTAGAAATGAAAAGGAAGAAAAATGAGTATTTGCATGTGGGAAGTTGTAATTTTTCTGTATATTAAGGAGTAATATTATCACCCCTTTCCTAACGAGTAATTTCCTAAACTTGGTAAGTTCGTGTCAGCCATAATGTATTGATCACATTTACCCTGCTTGTGCTCTTTAAAATGTCTGGAAGCTTCTCTACTCACTCCTGACAGTATTAATAAAATGATCTCATTAAGCACAAATTAGGCTAATCTTTTATTGAATTAATTTATTTAGATTGAGTCTGATAACTTAGGTATCATGATAATCACCCTGGCAGCATTTGACTAAAATAACTCAATTAATATAATAAATTCTTCATTCACTCTTGTATTCCAGATATAAAGAATCACTTTAACCCATTACTATGAACTTATCAGCTTGGCTTGTTATATGAGAATAAAGCAACAAACAAAAATGTCACTCATAAGAATTTTCTCTAGAAACATGATCAAGTCATTCACATTCACAAGTTTTAGAATAAGGATGCATAGTGATGGCATTATTGGTATATTTAAAGTAATTTTTACTCTGAAGTGAAATTCTAATTTTTTAAACAACTTAGAAATAAGTAATCTTGATCCCACTTATGCATTAGTGAATGCTACTATGCATTAAATCACTCTATTTTCCCTAAGAGCTATATATATTAAGAACTGATGTCCACAAACTAGAGCATTGATCTTGGCCCTTCTAGTACAGTCTCCCAGGAAAATTAAATAGCAGCTGTGTGGTGGAGAAGTGATAAGATGAAAATATTTGTATAGACTTTGGTATAACTGTGACCTTTTCAAACCAGAATCATCCTTGCCAGTCCTCATTAGAGCTGAGACCCAACCAAGATAAAGTTCAAGTAACAGAAGGAACATATCAGCTTGACAAGATTGCTTTCAGTATTTTGTAGTCATAATTTGCAAAACGATACGGCACATTTTCCTGACCCAAAGAATTCTAGGACTACTGAGTGCTCTGTGATGAAAATATCACTGCCTACTTCAGAAATTGGAGGTTTTCATGAACTGCATTTTGAAAAGCCACACATATCCCCCAAACCAAAAAGTGTCAGAGCTTTCTGGTAGCTTAGTAACAAACACTTAAACCTGAATGGCATGGGGAATAGAGAGCACACATTTTTAAATTTGAGGACTTGAGAGAAACAACTCGTGGTAATCCATGAATGGTAATTCATATTCGGGGAGCCAGATCTGTAAGCCAGATGGAAAAGTAGTAATACATACCTGAAGATAATGTTGATAATGTAATTAATAAATTCAATAAAATATTAGATTAAATGTGCCTTTTGTTTTAGACTAATGATCTTGGCATCATTGTCTTTGGCAGCCATTACCAACACTCTTGCAAATCTCTAGCTCTAGTCTTAGAAAAACTCCTCTTAATTCTTAAGGGAGATGTTTTACAAAAGTTCAAACAAGTAGTTATATAATTAGAATGGGCATCAGAGTCACAAGAATGTTGGCTATTGGATTCTGAATCATAGCACTGCTATGTCCTAGAACTTCTTGGGGAAGAAAGAGAGAGGGAGACACAGAGAGACAGAGAGAGACACAGAGAGAGAGATATTGACTCTCAATCTCTCTCCTTTCTTTGTAGCACTCTTACAAATTCCAATAAGAAAAAAAAAAACACAAAAGCCAACAGCATAACTTTATGGTCAACAGTGTCTCATTAAAGACAAAAGTGAATCTTTATAGAGGACATTAGGAACAGCCAGGAATATATGCTCACTTTGTTTGCTACTAACTGATGATGTCATAGGACTGCTCAGCTTCTGATTTCTTTTATGGTGCTAACAACCTAAAGGATCAGGAACATCAAAAAAATCAGAAGCCAGAATGAAGCCTCCTATATTTGTGATATTATAAGTTCCTTCTTAAAATAAAAATATCTCTGCAATAAGTCATAATTTATCTTATTATTATTTTAAAATTTATCCTTATTGTTGAAAGTATTACAGATGTCCCTGTTTTTTCCCCATTGACCTCTTCTACCCCACAGAGAGGTACATATAACCTGATCAAAGGACAGCTATTTGAAACACATGTATACTGGATATCACACACACACACATACACAACACAAACCAGATAGCAAAAGTCTCAGCTTAGCCAACCCTCTGTCATTAACTTCATTTGATCCTTTCTGATTTAGTAACTAAGAACCAGTTGGTATCCATATGCAATATTTATTCTATGGTGCTTTGGGGAAAATGGATTTAAGAAGTTGCTTTTAAATTGCATCTATTCTTTTTAGTATACTGAAAAGAAAAAGTAGAAACCGAACTATATACATTCTCACCTTCTTATCCAAACAATTTGTTGCAAGGAGACTGATTATAAGACTACCTTGGGCTATTTTTTATTTATTTTGTTTGTAGCTATGTTTTTGGCCTTCACATGTTTTTATTAAGTATAATATTAACTGCTTTGCCTGGCTCCTCGAAGCAGCAACCAGACCATAACAAAATGAATGTTGAAAAATGCGGTTAACAAAATCAAGATATATACACAAATATGTGTTGCCATCAGCCTCCCTTCACCGCAGGAAATTACTTAGGACAATGGAGCAGAGTGCCTTATTTAAAGCAATTCCATGGCCACAAATGTCATCATTATTGTTACTTTCAGCTCTGTCATCTCTACCTTGCTTTTTCCATCCCTCTATTTTCCTATAGTGCTTTCTTTTGTTCTAACTTTATTTCAAACCTGTAGAACTCTGACACCAACTCTCTACTCTCTCATGGATGCCTGCTTTTTAAAATATATATATCTTTATTGAGTTCAGAGAGAGGAAGAGAGAGGGAGAGAGAGATAGAAGCATCAATGATGAGAGTGTCATTGATCAGCTGCCTCCTGCACGCCCCCGACTGGGGATCAAGCCCACAACCTGGGCATGCAAAGAAGTTTGCCATATAACTGTTGTTGATTGGTTAGGATGTCATCTGCTAAACTTATTCTTCACAAAGAAATTTTTATGATTCCAGAAAGAAAGGGAAAAAGGTCTCAGAAGACTTGTTTAATTGCTTAATAATATTTATATTTCTAGGTATAGTTAATATAGATACTGAAATAAATTACCAGTATCTTAAGTAAGGAATTCAGGGTACAATAAACTGTTAGAAAGAGATTACAATTACATCATAAGTACTTACAGATCTTAACTCTTAGCTACTCATCAAAGACCTTAGAATCACTTACATTTAAAAATAACTATTTCTAAGTTCTTTAATAGAGTGCTTCAAAATATTGTAGAAAAGAGGAAAGTTGGAGTCACTAGAACTCCTTCCTTTTCCTCTACCCCTCCCCTCCCCTCCCCTCCCCTCCCCTCCCCTCCCCTCCCCTCCCCTCCCCTCCTCTTCTCTCCCCTTCCCCTTTCTCTTTACTCTCTTTTTATCCTTAATGGGGGAAACACATGTTCCCCAGGTTGATGACAAGGGACAGAATAATGAAACTTATTCTGCTCCTAACTTATAGTGCTCCTAACCACTGCCTCTCTCATATAGATGACACCTAACACCCAATCCACCCCCCCACATTTTTCCTCATAGAAGCCCTTTAGTCCAAAGATTTACAATATTTCTATCCTTTAGGGGGGTTTTACTTTGTTTAAGCCAGTCAAACAATGGTATTTCTTAGTCTGGAGGGGGAAATGTGAATCCAGTTTTCCCAATCAGATTGAAGAGAAGGAATATTTTCTGTTTAAGGGAGAAATTTCCCTTTTCCTCTCCTGCTAGCAATACGTAAGAATTATTGTTGCTCAGATTGTTACTGGCAGTAATATTGAAACCACAAGGACAACCAGCCTTAGGAGATAGCTGAGTACAGCAGAGGAGAAAGAAGAACAGGACCTGAAACCTTGATTATATTGGGCCTCTCACTACAACATGCTAGGAGCCCACCCTACCTCGGGATTTCCAGTTATATTAGATAATAAAATTTTTTGTTGGTTAAACAACTTTCACTTGGGGGTTTTCTGATATATGCAGTTCAATATCCTAACAGATAACATGAGGAATCAATGTTCACTGTCAGGATGCTGTTTAAACTTCAGCTGAGCTTTATTCTCAAATGAAAAGCATTTCAAAGGCCTGTAGAATTTCATCTCTAGTTTCCCAGGCAACTATCACATGTCACTCATGGATGTTTGAAGCACACAGGTAATATTCCATCTCATCACCTCAATTTTAAATCCAGAGAAAGACAAATGAAATGGGTGCCAATAAATCCTCCGGGCTGCAGAGATAAAGGAAAAGAATAAAAATCCAGGAGGCAAAGGCAAGTAAACAATCTACTCTGCTATCTGATCTACCCTTTTCTACCCTTTGTCTTCATTTCTCCTTTTTAATGCTGCCATGAGAAATCCAAAATTAGATATACATTTTCTTAGAGGTCAAGTCCTTCTTTCTGCATTGGTTTCTTGGACACACTTGACCCTCCTATACAAGAAACACTGCCTCCTGCAGAGAAAAGATTCAACAATTTCAAATTCATAATTTAAGATCCTTTGTTCCCTTCTTCCCCACACCATAATGATAATATTTAGTTTTGGACCTAAACAGGTATAATAGCTTTTAATGTAAATCATTTAGATGCTAATATTCTTACTCTCTAAGCATTTTTTCAATAGGGTTGAATTATATACTAAATATAATATTGAAAGATTATATAAAATTGAAAGATTAAATTTTGTCAAAATTTGTAATGCTGTTTTTCATCACAGGCAATAAATTAGATATAATTTCAAGGCAGGGCTGGTAGCTTTGTTCACAGTTGCTTTATATAATAAGCAAATGAGACTCACTTATGTCACAGAAGAAACCTCCCAAGAAAACATTCAGAAAAGCTGAGAACTTCTAATACCCAAAAACTACTCAGGCAGAAACCCAGGGAGAGTGAGTCATCATTTCTTCCCTGAATTGTTCATTGGTTCCATATTGATTTCTTGGCTTCTACCACTTGTCTGATACAGTCTATTGTCCACATAGCAGCCAGCATGATCCTATTAATTATGAAACAGAACATGTCATTTCTGCTCAAAACCTCCTACAGCCTTTCATCCCACTCAGAACATTATGGCCAGCAAGACTCCATATAACCTGACCTTTGGCTAACCTGTTCGACTTTATATTCTGCCTTACATCCCTTCTTAAAGTCCACCCCATTCATTCTGGCCTCCTTCATCTTGAAAATGTTAAGCAGGACTCCACTCACATCCTTTCCCTGTGAAGTTCTTCCAAGAGATATTTGCTTGACTCACCCACTCAATCATGTTTCCAGTGGAATGTTTCTTTATCTATTCAGATGTATTCATTACTCCTTGCCCAGCTTATACAAAACCTTTGCATCACTCTTCATCCCCTCAACATGTCTTCTTAGTATTTTTTTACAGCATTTGTCATCATTGGACATATTACATCATTTGTTGTCTATTATCCCAAACTAGAAGGCGAGCTCTCTGATATCAGAAACTTTCCTTTGTTCGTTGCTATATCCCAGCACCTCAACCAGTGCCTGGCACCTGGTAGAAGCTAAATACTATTTATTGATGTGAATGAACTTTTATTTCAATATGTTTCCAAGAATATGCACAATACAGCCAGATAGAATACTGTTTTATTGAAAGTCATTTTACCCTTTCATTTTGCATAATGAGATCACTCGTTATTCACTTGTGTGTGTGTTTTTAATTGCCATTTCTTTTTAAAAGATAAGTGATATTTTTTACAGAGAAAATATGTATGATGTATGTGCTCATACATGTGTAAAAATGTAAAAGAGATAATCACTCTTACAAACTATATAGGAAGAAGCTATTTTAATTTCCTGGGAAACAACTTAAATTAATATTTTACTCCATGGATTGAAACAATTTCATTTTTTGATAAGAAACAAACTGAGCAAAATACCACAGAAGAACCACTGACTGTTTAGCATAATGTCAGGCCAGATCCTTCACAAAGAACACACATTTCAGAGTATCTCAGCTGGGAGAAGACTGGTGTCTCCTCCCAATATTAGAACTTTTACCAGTTTTAGCACTTTTCTAGGAAGTAGACTTTAAGAAGACAAACGAAACACCGAGACAAAAACAGAAGTAATTAAATGAAAATGTCAGTGAACTTCCTCTAACATTTCATTCAAATGCAGTTAGAAGTAGGATAAAACAGTATTTACCCTCCCAAGTATCCCTTTATTAGAACCCATTAAAATGTCTATTTTGGAGGAAGCTCAAGGCTCTACACATTTTCTTCAAAATATTGTTACCTATGAATAAATTATAATTTGATATAGTACCTTATATATAACATACATAAAAAATTTTAAATTAAAATTTACATTATATAACTTCTGGCACTGTGGTCACAGCTTTCAATTTTTAAATAATTGACAATGCTGTGGTCCTTTGGACGTTTCTATAAGCTCATGGTACATATAGTTAGCATTTTCATAATGCCAATACGCTAGTTAAATTTTGACCTTTGAATTCATCTACCTAAGAAAATTAAATCTTTGAAATGAATTAATTTCCATTTATTTATCCAGCAAAGTAAGTTTAAATTATGTATTTTCAAGTTACCTGTTGTTACAATGTTTTCTAAGGTTTGTTCCCTTTGAATTTTCAAAGCATTTTTATTAGATATTTTCAAGCAACATAATTTTTTCTTATTGTTGGTATTCCCCACTCGTGTGTGTGAGTGTATGTGTGTGTGTGTGTGTGCTCCTGATACTCCCCTATAGTATCCTCAAGAAGACTCCCTAAAATGTTACTGGGTAAAGCAAAACAAAACAAAGACATGACAGGCTGACATGCCAGAGTCAGTGGCTTAGGAAAGAACATTTCCATACTCAGGATAGTCTACTTAAACTGAATCAGTTCACATCCAAAATGTGAAACATTTGGAATGATCTTTGATTTTTATCAATTCAAAGAGTTTTATTTTTTAAAATTTAATTTCAACCTCAATTTTAGTAGCATTCATTCTTTTTATAAAACAAGAAAACCTAGAAATGCACTGAACACAGATCCTTTTGATCTGTCTAAAGCTCACGTCCAAAACTAAAATTTAGCTGTAGTTACTGGGGAAGATATTCCAATAAAGAATAAAGCAGTTGTCAACAGGAGCCATGCTCTCAAGAGAGAAGCAGAGGTTTTACTTTACTTCTAGGAGATACAACATTACATCCATTGACATTACCTTTTCTTAAATTACAGTCTAAGACCTTAGAGCAAATGAGTGAGAAATTTAGGTTGAGGCTTGAGCCTAATTTTTGGGTGTATCAGGACATTACAGAAATAAGTTGTATCTCAATCTACCAAAATAGATGCCACATAAAGAAGTTCATGTCCAATAGTGTTAGAAGGACCAGGTACAGAAAGTAGTGTACAGAAATTCACCAGGGCAGGAAGCCCTGGATGCCTAACAAGGGGCAAAACTGGGAAAACAAGAACCTTGTCCCCAGGGTAACCTCCCCTAGCATATCTCTGGTCATTCAGTTTAGACCCCCTGAGCGTTTCCTCCCTAGAGATAACATCTAGGCCTCAGTTGTATTTCAGCTCCAGGCCCAGATAGGCAGTGAAACCAGACAAGTGGCACCATGGCTGCCTCAGAACCAGCTACATGGACTAATGACCCCCTGGCTGGCACCAACCAATCAGTGGAGACCACGACCTGAAAGAGCACACTTGGAAAACTGATGAATATTCTATTGAGACACTCCCTTGAGACCTCCCCTAAGATTCCCATCTGCAAGAAAGATAAACAGTTCAGGACAAAGGACCCAGCAGCAGGATCCCCACTAGGGGAGTATGCCAGCACCACATCCATCCCTCTGAGGGGACCCCACGAGACCTGCAACCAGGGGAGCAATGGGCAGCAGCAACTCATCTGGGGCTTACCTCCTGAATCTGTCTCCAAGGTCCCCGAGCCTGTCTCCAAGGCCCCCTTCTCTCTCTGACTTCTCAGTGAGACAAAGCAGCCCAGCCTAGGCTTTCTTGTTGCCTCTTCTATGTTCTTTCTTATTTCACTGTCTCAAGCATATTTTTGCTGCCATTATGGACCCAGTACCCTTTGGATAACACTTCCCTTTGGATATTCCCATCCCCTTTTAATAAATTTAATTTTTCTTTATTCACCCATCTGAGATGACTATTTAGCTGGCCTGCACAGCTTTTAACCTTTCAAATACATCTAAAGTTTAGTAATAATGTTGACTCAGAGTATACATATCCTCCTACATTAAATCTATATTATTGACTGATGCCTACTTCATGTTAAGCACTCTTCTAGGGGCAAGGAAACCAAACCAAGTCCTGTCACTCAAGGAAATTATGCCCCATTATCAAACAAAATCCAAAGATTTAACCAATATACATCAGGTTTCTAGGAGAAAAGAGACAAATGTTTTCAGGGAACTTAATCTCACCAGGAACCAACTATAATGTATCCAATCGTGCGGCATTTAGAAAACTTCCTATGCATCACCTGGGGTACTTATAAAAATGAAAATTTTTTGGCCCACTTGCCACTGAATCAGAATCTGTCCTATTACAACCTAGATATGCACTCAGATGTCAAGAATTGGAAACCAGAAGAAAACGGAATAATAAAAGAATTTCCCAAAACCGTCCTCTCCCTTTTCCACTCCTTTGTCTGCATCCAAGTCCCTCTGGAGCCTCTCCCCGCTCTAGTTCACAGAGCTGAAAATGTTGTTCAGCTTGATGTAATAATGTTAACTATAATCATACATATTGCATATTCCACCCAGCATGGGTGCTGCACAGAGAATTGATGGCTTTGTGCGGAGCAGTCATGTGTCAAAGCTGCTGGACCTGTATAGAATTCAGCAAATGCCAGTGCTCCCCTTCTGTTTATGTTCCCTGTAACCTTGAGGTCTCTCTCAGTTGCTGTACCAGAGAGCAGGTAATCCATCAAAAGAGAAACATCATAAACTACTCTTCTGCCTTCTGAAGTACCTTTTTTCCCTCTAACTTCTGATTTTCAAAATCGAACTTGGAAGGAGTTTTGAGCCAGTGTGAAATTGTGAGATAGTGTAGTGTGCAGGGCTTGAGGCCCTCAGAATCCTGGCCTCGGTGTTTTGGTCCTCAGCTTGCCCCTACTGAGTTGTTCTTATTAGAGAGATCTTTCTTCCCAAGACACTGAACTATTCCCGAGAGCAATCCCAAATTGCAAAGAAATTGCACTGCAGGTCAAGATGCTTTTTATCAGAGTTGTCAAACAGTCTGGTTCAACTGACAGTGCCTGACAAGACCTGTGCTCCAGTCTCTAATGATGCCAGCACTTCTACAGTTTCTTTACGTGGTGAGTGTGTGTGTGTGTGAGAGAGAGACAGAGAGAGATAGTAGAGAGATCTTTTCTTTATGGTTTTGAAAAAGGAACAATGACCAAAAAAGACACACAGAGAAAACAAGACAGGAAGGGGATCTCTCATGGAGATATAAAATCTCCACGTTCTTAGCAGTGTGAGAGAAAACACAAACTTTGTTATTTATGCAACTATTTGTCACCTCCTAGTGACCCTCAGAGCAGGACCCAGCACTGCTCAGAGATACAGAGTTCTGTAGTTTTTGAAGGCAACAAAGAGACCCTTATCATAAGTTTATCAGGATGTAAAACCCAGCTGTTTTACTGGAAATGTTTCTTTTTTATGCATGCTGAATCTGCTAACAGACTGTCTCATGTTCTTAGTTAGCTCTTTATAATTCAGTATTCTGTCACTTTTATTTTTGAGATCAGTCTCAAAGAAAACTAAATTATTTTGATGGGCTTCACATGCAACAATCAAAATGAACAATGAATACTCATATCCTGACACGCCTTCAATTTAGCATTTGTGGACCAAAAATTGTTGGTTTAATATTTGGGCACCAAAAGATTGTTTTTATAAGTAATTTCTCAATCTGGATGAAGTCCTAATTCCATTGTCACTCACAGAAGATGAATGACACTGTTTTATATTAAAGTTTTTTGTGGAAATAAATGTACTTATTAATCAATCCTGTTGAAAGGACACTATCATTAACACATAGTGATTCTTACATGTAAGGTATATAGAATATTTAAAAATAAACACGGGCACATTTTGCCCCTGATAGCAACTGATCATTACTGCTTTCAAAGCCCTTCCTGAATAGCAATTCCTTCACTCCCATCCTGAGGTAACTCATAACATTTATTGATAGTTTCACCAGCTAGATCTGTATTCCTAAACACATAGTATGTAGTTTTATGTGTTTAACTTTATATAAGTGAAATCATACATTCATTTTGCATTTGCCTTGTTTATTTAATGTAATCTGTAACATTCATTTAATGATAGACTAATCTTTGTTTTCATTGCCGAATACTATTCCATGGTATAAATATCACACACTTTTTATTCATTTTTTAGTCAATGGACACTTGATGTGCCTCTAGTTTTCCAGGTTGTTTTCTTTTCTCTATGAAAAAATTGCTTGGTTCTTTTTATCAGACATTGTTCCATGTGAAACAAAATCTAGCTTATCAGGAAATGTTAAGTCCACAAAGAAATTGACTACTTTGTGCAAGATTCATTGTTTGAGTCTACCTAGGAGGTAGGCCACAGATGTCTCTTTAGCTTTATGACTGAGGAGATTTTCATGGGGTTTGGTAAAGGGAGGCTCGTTTGTCTTCTTCCCCCATTTCTAGTCTGGACCTAGCTTCTCATTCTCTGCCATCAAAACTGCTTTCCCCAGGATTCCCAACCTACTGGAAAAAAATAAACTTCCTTTCACATTGGAAAAGAAAACATGTCCTGGCCATTGTAAGGAAAACAGTAAGGAAATCTTTCTGTTTTCTCTGTCTCCTGCTTATTATTTCACGCTGAGTGTATTAAAGCATGTGCTTTTACTTGAAACATTTGTGAAATTTGTTGGTGAATTTCTGTTTAGAAACTTCTGTCAATGTAAGTTTCTTGGCACCAAGTGTCCACTTCTGATTTATTTAACTCCTCTCCTCTCTCGGATGCCTGCACCTCCTGGAGGCTCATCTACTTTTCCCCCTTGGCTACTGCATTTTACAGACCATTTCGGCAGTTTTATTACTACCTCAAGGATGGAACATATTGCTTTATTGGTCAGCCTCTCACTAAGACAACACTATTACTGTCTGGTCCCTGTGATACTGAACCCCACAGATGAAGTGCTAACAGCATGCTCTCTAGTCTCCTCCAACCACATTTTACCAGTGAGAAACTGCACGAGCCCTTGCAACTGGGAATTTCATGCATGGACCTGCTTACCTTGATCTTAGTGCTTCATAAAAGTCTCTGGAATTTGACTAGTTGGCACTAACCCTGCTTTCTCCACTTACTATCTGTGCATGACTAATCATTTTGATTAACCTAACATTGCCTCATTTTACTCATATATAAAGTGAGATATAAAACAATACTGCATCAGTTAGTTCTTGCTGTGTAACACATCACCCCAAAACGTAACGGCATAAAACAATAACCATTTATTCTCTCTCATGGCTCTGTGGTTTGTATGAGCTGGTCGGATGATATGGGCTGGACCTGACTGATCTCAGCTTGGTTTATTCAGGTATATACACACTCAGCTGGCAGGTTAGCTGAGGACTGGCTAGCCTAAGATAGCCTTGGTTAGATTATTCAGTCTGTTTGTTATCATATCAATGCAGGGCTCTAAGAGTGTGATGCCTAGGTCCAGAATTGGTCCAGTGTTACTTCTACCAATGCAATTTACAAGACTAGCACAGTCAAATTGGTTGTAAACTACAAAGTTGCAGCACAAAGGGAGGCCATTACTTGGGGCCACCAATACAATAATTTTACATAATAATATCAATCTCTAAGCATTTCTAGGAGAATTAATCCACAAACTATAACTTGGTATAGAGCAGGTTCATAATAAAAACTGGTGGGGAACCAACATTATAATCCTAACATCTGGGACTGGAAATTGGTGTTTCCTTATCCGAAAGATGTTTGTTAAATAGAAGGGCAATGACTCTTTTCTGTCTTCCTGATATTTAAGAAAAAAATTCTTGAAACAGTTGTCACTGTGAAAAATGAGGGCTCCATTTCCAAGATCATCTAAATTTGGAGTCAGCAAACACTTTCTGTAAAGGGGACACTAGTAGATCATTTCAGCTCTGAGAGCTAATGTTTCTGTCCCAACTACTCAACTCTGCCACTGTCATGAAAAAGCAGCCATAAATGATGTCACCAAATGGGCACAGCTCTATTTCAACAAAATTTTAGTTACAAAAACAGGTGATAGATAAGATTTGGCCCACAAGCCATAGTTTGCTGTTTCCTAATCTAAATAACCTAGCCTACGAAAAACTGGGAAGCTTTTAAAGAACTAAACTGGTGAGTATAATTTATGCCTAGGTTTACTAGTCTTCTATTTTCTTTTTTTCTGAAGTATTCAGTATAATATTGAAAAGAGAATTATTGTGAGTTATATACATCCAAACATCAAGCAATCACCATATAAAGCCTGCTATACTATTAAATGGCTGTATCATGGCTGAGATATTGTATAAAGTTTTCGTTATATAGGAAAATCAAAATAGCAAAATGTTTTCAGATTGTTTGCCTTCAAAAAGCTCTTAAATAATAGAGCTTATTAAGATGATTGATATAGGTATCCCGCCCATAAATTCAAAGCGTAACATTATAAATCACGCATTTTCTTTTGTAAAAAGTAAATGATATTCATATTTCGATGTGATTTATTATTTTGAAGTTGACCGTAATGTGACTTTAATCCATAAATGTGAAAGTGCATTAGAATGTGTTGTTAAAGTCACAATAGTTGGCTGTAGCTATTATTTGAGAGAGATAGAAACATCAATGATGAGAGAGTCATTGATTGGCCACAGCCCGGGCATGTGCTCTGACTGAGAATCGAAGCGTAATCTCCTGGATCAAAGGTTGATGCTCAACTGCTGAGGCATGCCGGCCGGGCTTAATATTGATTTTAAAGCTTTGATAACATAGGCCATCATAAGACATGTTCTATTGATGGGTCATCCAGTAACAAGTGTGCCTTTCCATTTTACTGAGAAGCATGTTTGGGACAAAGAACTGGTTTCACTGCTTAGTCCTTCCTCATGGCAAATTTTGGGTGTAAATTTAGAGAGGCAAAATTACTCAGGAAATGCCACTAACATGTGTTAAGAGAAAGTAAAAACCAATCATCTCATTACAACCATTTCTTACATTTCTATGGTAATATCAAAATAAAATATAAAAAGCAAAATTTGAATACACTGTCTTGGGAAAGCTGGTGAAAGTGGCACTATTGGGTGCCTGGAGTAGGGCGTCATTATGCTTGGAGAGCTTTAGGGAGATGAGTACTTAGCAGAGGGACACAATTAGGTGAGGAAAAGGAGGGAGGGCATTTGGACATAAATTACAGGTGGGTTGATTCAGAAGCTGAAATGTATGAAGCATGCTGACGATGACATTAGTGGGAGATGAGAGAGTTAAGTGAGAGAACTCTCCAGGAGTATTTTAAATCTTAGATTTTATGTACTGCAGTGTTAGGTTATATAAAATATGTTAAAATCTTTTTAAAAACATTTTTAAGGAAAGGCTATTAAATAGCAGAGAAATAATGAACAAACCTTTACCATGCAGATTTGTCTTTAAGAAGAGATAAAAATGCTCCAATTAGTTTGTAATTTGGTCATGGATGTACACTTTTCTTATTGGAGGATAAATACAAGGAGTTTAGACCCTACTTTATTTAAATGGAAACAGAGATGCAAATTGACATATTTTTAACTATTTATATTTTAATTGCATTCAAAAGTTCAAAAAAATAAAATGAAGTAAGTAGCATCTTTAAACTCAGTGGTGTCATTTTTATTTTTATTTTTAGCATAAATAAAGGTTTTAATTGATTTCAGAGAGAGGAAGGGAGAGAGGGAGAGAGAGAAACATCAATGATGAGAGAGTCATTGATCAGCTGCCTCCTGCATGCCCCACCCTGGGGATTGTGTCCCTACTGGGAATCGAACCACCATCTCCTGGATCATAGGTCAATGCTCAACCACTGAGCAACACCAGCCGGGCAGTGGTGTCATTTTTTTCTTTTTTTAAATATACCTTTATTGATTTCAGAGAAAGGAAAGGAGAGGGAGAGAGAGAGAAACATCAATAAGGAGAGAGTCATTGACTGAGCCCACAACCGGGCATGTACCCTGACCGGGAATCGAACCCCGATTGCCTGGATCCTAGGTTGACACTTAACCACTGAGCCACGCCCAGCCAGGCAAGTGGTGTCATTTTTTAAAAAGTTGTTAATGGCCCTGGCTGGATAGCTCAGTTGATTAGAACATTGTGCCAATACACCAAGAGTGTGAGTTCAATCTCTGGTCAGGGTACAATTATTACAATTATTAATAAGGATAATTCCTACATTTCTATAGTATTTGTTACTTCAAATTATTTTCCTAAATATTATTCTTCATATGCATAGATGACATCTTATCTATACCTATAATCTACTATCTATAATCTTATCTGATCTCTAAGTATATTACCTAAAATCTATAACATCTATGTCTATAATCTCTTATAAATATCCATATAGTTTGATTGATATTATCTATAAAATAGATTTTATTATTCCCATTTTAAAGAAGAGAAAAAACATTGAACAATGGCAAGTGATTATTTGGAGGAGAACAGTGTAAAGTGAAACATAGTCCTATGATTTTAGTCCTCAGTATTCTGACTTCAGATTTCCAGAACACTATACCTGCCTTCCGGTCTGTACCTACTATTGCTGAGTCCATGAATTTAGGGAATCCTTTGAGACCCTTGCATTTCTCCATTCGTGGAAGCAAAGTAAATTACTAAATAAATAAATAAATGTTTACTTTAAAGTAGAAAGGAGGTTAAATTTGAATTGAGCAATCACTGGCATTGATTGATTTTAAATTTAAAAAACCATAATGTGTACTTAGATGGTTCTATTTTTAAAAATAAATTTCCTTTTTCTTCCTATTTACTTTATATTTATGTTGTTGTTTGTAAAATAATAATGTTAGAAATCAGGAGAGAAAAATGAGTTTCCTCTCCCCAACCAATAACTTGTAAGTAAGGGAAATATAGAAGATTGCCTTCTGATAGTTAAATTAGAAAAATCAATGAACCTAATGAATGAGTTGTCTGATTTAAAATGGTTTCTGGCTAATAGCCTTATAAATTTCCATAAAATTATCTATGAGATCCAGAAAAAGATATCAATTAATAAGACCTAAATATTAAGACTATCATGTAATATGTTATTAGAATATGAGAGGCTTTTCTACTAAATATAAATTAGGGAACTGGGTGTTTTACTTCATGGAACATAATGACCACCCCAGCCGAGGGAACATGAGGACACATAGCACGCGTCTCAGACAGCCAGGGTCTGCTCCCACAGAGAGCTGCCCTATCGCTTACTGCTAAACGGCGATTGCAATTTTCACATACTCCCCCATACAGCATGTCAGAGAATAACTAGTAGGATCAGGAAAAAAAAATCCCCCCAAGAATATGAAGCTTCCTAGATGAAACAGCTGCAAAATATGAAAATTCGGCTGGGAAACATGCACATTGTCCTGTTCTCAAGATGACTGACTGAGAAAGGGTGTTGACTGGTATTCAAATACCTAGCCCCCAAGTCAGCTTTGAAAATACAGGGTGTATTTTTTTGTTGTAGATTTTTATCTACACCTGAGGACATGATCCCATCGATTTTTAGAGAGAGGAAGGGAGAGAGAAAGAGAAAGAAAAATCGATGGGAAACATCAATTGGTTGCCTCCCAAACACCCTGACCAGGGATCCAACCCGCAACCTAGGTATGTGCCCTGAGCAGGAATCGGGCCCACAAACTTTTGGCGTACCAGAGGAAGCTCCAATCAGCTGAGCCACCCGGCTAGGGCTGCAAATACAGGTTTGAATGCATTTCCGCTTATTAGGAAAAAAAAATCAATATTTAAAACTCCACTAATGCACAACATGGGAGCTCTGAAGGAAAATTGCACCATCAAAGGCAGGGCATGTTATCCCTTCCACTCCAAACCCCAAACAAACTTACTAATATTAATTATTTTCTGGAGTGACCCATCTACTCCTAATTCTGAAAACATAGGCTAGTAACTTACCATTCTTATGCCTCAGTTTTCTCATCTGTAAAACGGAGGTGATTCTTTTACCTCAAGCACTTGCTCTTAGGATTAAAGGTGATAATACACATGGAGTATACAGAGCCAGCAGAAACCCTGTTTATCTCTTGTTCCTTTGCCCCTCTCCTTTCCCCTTTAGTTAACAAGTTAGAAAACTTCTTATGATATTCCATAGGCTACTACCAGCTGTAGCCACTTTAAAAGAAGCATAAATCTATAAGAAAAGAAGCTATCATGCAAAAATAATAAAATAACATGCAAAGAAAAAAAGGTAAGTGAAAGTAAAGTTAGATAAGTAAAAGTTGAAGGAACTTTAAAATTGTCTTGGCAGATTAAAATAATCAAACAAGGTAATAAAGAGAAAAATTAAATATGCGGGAACCGAATCAGGTACTAATTTAACATCAATTCAATTTGTATGCTCTCAGGGCCAAATGGTGACTGCCTCCAGGGAAATAAATCAGTCTCCCTCTGGCTTTCACTCTTGCCTTTTCTGTCTGTCTCTACCTTTCCTAATCTACTAGTACAGTACCCAGGTAGGGGTAGAATGATTGGCTTAAGGATGGGCTGAAGACTGGGGTGAGTTCCAACAGAGGGAATTACAGGATCACTGATCTTGATCCTGAGAAAATATGAGTTTGCATCTGTTGTAGCCACCCCTTAACCACAAGGAGAGAAGCTTTCTTAGCATGAAGCCAACACAGACGACAAAGAACAAAAACACCTAAAGCAGCAAGACAAAAACAAGCAAGGTGTCCTGAATGCTGTCATTGGATCTTCTGTATTATCACACCCGAGCTACTCCAGAAATTTGAGGCCATTCATAGATTCGCCTTCTGCTTTAGCTAGATTGGATTGTTATTTATTTATTTGTTTATTTATTTATCTTCACCACTGGCAACCTTGAGAGTCGTGGAGATGCACTACAGTTAGCCATGCATTTCCAACACTGTCGTTTGAACAAACATTTTTAAAGAGACAAAGAAAAGATCTAATATAAACATACTAGCCCTGGTCTTTGTGGCGCAGTTGGTTGGAGCATCACCCCGTATACCGAAAGGTTACAGGTTCGATTCCCTGTCAGGCACATACGGGATGTTCAGGCAACCAACTGATGTCCTCTCTCACATCAATGTTTCTCTCTCTTTCTCTCTCTCTCCCCCCCCAGCTTATTCTCTCTAAAATCAATAAGCACATCCTTGGGTATGGATTCAATATATATATGCATACTAGTTTTAAAAAGCCATGTGGGGAAAAGTGCAAACATTTTGTGGATTATGAATATGCAGTAAAATAATGAATTAATGTTATAATTCTTTAAAATAATCCCAAATCGCTATTCATTCCCTGTCCTCCAGCCATTCGTTTAAGAGAAATCTTGTAACTTTTCTTCGCACTTTGTGAAAAAAGACTTCAGATGGAGCCAATTTATGAAGATTGATTTATCCTGAAGTGCGTGCGTCCTGCTGAGTGTAACTGGCTCAGTCTCTAACAAACTGCATTTCTCCACCGTCTAACAGGCTGGGTTTCCCCATGGGAGGTGTTTCAGAACATGTACTTATCCCTGCCTGCAGAGCAGTCTGAATACCGCCAGAGATTGTGATGTTATGAACACCACGAGTACGGGTTGACAGAAGCAGGCTGGGTACAATTGATTGGTACGAAGGCTTTCAAACCGACAATGAGGCTTAGAGTTCAAAGACAAATAATAATTTGATGACATCTATAAGCAGAGGCAGCAAAACTCCACAAAAACCGTTTGGAAGGTACAGGGAAGAACATCTTATCAAATCTCTCCCCTAAACATGGAATTTTTAGTTCAGTGATGCATTATTTTGAATTTTAAGTCCTCTGTATAAAATACAAATACTTCTGGGAGACATAGCAGTTCAACTGAGTGTAGCCAAGATTAGTAGGTGAAGCAGACACTTTGCTTGGCTCTGTGGGCAGGGACAAGGGAGAAAGCGAGGCTGAGGGAGAGGAGCTTCATCTGGGCACACAGGTTATTTCACATCAGTCGTTGTTTAGGTTGCACCGACCAGGGCACAGGGTTGAGGCTAGAATGGAACCAGCAAGAAGACAACCAGGAGGGAGGGGAAAGTGACCCATCAACAACATGGGTTTGCTGACAGCTGGTCTTACGTGGGAAAAATGATTCTTCAAAGCGTTATGCACTTTTCCCCCCTGACATATTGGGGGAAGTTTTCCAACATCAATTCCTCCCAACGTGATTCTGGCTTCATGTAAAGAGAGCCCTCTCTGCCCACTTAGCCTCTCCTGTTACCTAATTTTCCTTCTAGTCATCCTGCAAACTGTAAATATTTATTGGGTGTTGCATATGAAAGTCAAAATATGCCGGGCCTTATAAACAGAGATATAGAATCCAAAAACAATTTCCATGCCAAATAACAAAACAGTGTTGAAAACTTCCTTTGTGTACACATAGTATGAATAAAATGATTCCTCTGGAGAACCTATGAAGTAAATTCAGCTTTCATTCATAACATGACTATTTATTTTACACCAAAATGGTTTCCTTTCTTCATTCATTTTTGTAGATCTAATCTAGGTTAAAGTTCAAAAAAGTTTTAGGATCTTCTTTATCAGTCTTAAGCATTTTTAAAAAGTAAGACTATTTTTATCTATGAGAGTTATCAATTTTATTTTCTAGGCTATACAAGGCTTTCTAATCCTGAGATTTTAATAGATGAAAAGACATTAATGCCTTAATACTTATCGACTGCCTAAGGTCAGACATCACACTGGGAGAGTTATAGATCATTTCACAATATGCCTTATGTTTTCCTATCTTTGAAAATATTACTCTGATATTAGCACAAATGGAATATCAGATATTCTATGAATTTGTCATTAGTTCTCACTTCTTTTTTTGTTCAACATGGAATCAGGAGTGAGAAACCCTTCTCAATGTACATTGGTCTTATAAAATGCACTTGCTGTTGTATTTTTAAGCTTTTATTATTATTTATTTATAAAATAATTCATGATAATTATATAAAAGTTTAGAAAGAATAGGTAAACTCTATAAATATAGATATAAACAGGTACAGAGACCCTGGTATTTATCTATTTATCTATCCATCACCCATCTATCTATCCCTCCAGTTGACAGCAAGGAGACATATCCCATGCTCATTACTGTCATTTTGTGTCCTTAGTCAATGTATAAAACAACTCTATGTTAGAAGACCTATTGTCCTCCTTAATCTGTGGATAGATGTATTCACTTCAGTTGCTTTTTAACTAGAGGATGGATTGTCCAGTTGCTGAGAGCATTGATTTAAAACCCTATTCTCCATTTATCCCCCAAATAAGAGGCTCTTCCTCATCAGGACTCATAAACTCCTCTCTTAGTGCACCTGTCATATTGAGTCTAGATGATTCCATTCAGGTATAGCTATCTGGCAGACAAAATATTCAACAAGATCTGAAATATTTCACCTTAAGAAACATTTACTCTCTAGACAATCAGAGCAGAGCATCCCAAAGTCCAGTATGAACCTGATAGAGTTTCCATCACTCTCAGTCATCACTTTGTTTCACCAACTTCCTCACAGGCTGTGTCCAGACACTGGTAAGTTCTGGGATTGCCACTGCCATTCATTCAAGTACCTGCAAATGCTATGCACCCTTAGGCAATGGAGATGCATAAACTTAAAAGACTGCTTAAATCCTTAAGAAGGTTGGCCATTGATGGAGAAAACAGGCATTAAGAGCAGACCAGAGAAGTATAGTCAGGGTTTTAAGCATCCAGTAAGAGTGTCCTTCGTTTACTAAAAACTGCCACCCCCTCCCTCACTCATTGGCTGTTCCAAAGTCATATCCAAGTCTAGTCCCTTCCAGCTCAATAAATTGGTTCTGGCTTCTTGCCAAAAATGTTATTCAAGGCCCTGCTAAAATGTTTTCTAGCCTTGGGAAGAGTTGATTTCCAGGGTTGTAGTTGGAGTATGGACCACAGGGAACCCCACAGTATCTCACTTCCTTGATCCCAAGGATTCCCTACATCATGTTTCAGGGTAACATTTTTCAGAATGGGTGTGGGGACTTGAGTTGATGGTAGTTAGCACTGGTTGTGAGCAAGATGATTTTAGATTAAGGTTAGGACATCAAAAAAATTATGTTTTCCTTTTATCTATCAGTGCTTTGATAACTTAAAAATAAAAATCTGTGGTCGGTGCCTTTATGTATTGGATACCATTGTAGTTTTGTTAGGAAATGAAAGGAGTTTCAGAGCATTTGACAAATAAGTACAATTTACTGTAATTAAATTACACTTTTATAGTACTTTTTGCATGCTTACCTTCTATATATGACAATTATGCTGGTTTTCTATTCAAGTTTTGGTATAAAGTTACCTTTCCAATACATTCATTTTTAACTTTAAATGTGGCTATTTTGAGCAACATGGGTTTGAACTGTGTGAGTCCACTTAAATGTGGATTTTTTTTCAATAAATACAGTAAATGTATTTTCCTCATTTTTTAATAAGAGCTTATTTTCTCTGGCTTACTTCATTATAAGAATACAGTATGTAAACATCTAATGCAAACTATGTGTTAATCAACTATGTTATCAGTAAGGCTTCAGTCAACAGCTTTTAAAGCTATTAAGTTTTAAGGAGTCAAAAGTTATCCTCGAATTTTTGACTGCATGGGGAATCTGCACCCTACATTGTTCAAGGGTAAACTATAATTATATGATGGAATACAATCCAGTTATAAAAAGTAATAAACAGCTATCTGAAGAAATATTGATGAGCATCTTATACTGTGAAAAAAAAAGATACAAAAGAAAAATATACTATGATTCCATTTATAGGGAACTCCATAGCAGCAAAATTTATGATGAAAAGAAATCAGTAGTGTTTATGTATGGGAGAGGGGAATGATTGGAAGATGTATGAGAGAACTTTCTAGTGTAATGAAATATTCTATATTTGATTTGGTAGTTCTTAAATAGATGCATAAATTTGTCAAAACTCATATAACTATATTTAAAATCCATTTTTAGATACATTTTAACTCAGCAAAAGAGAGAGAGAGCCTGTTTTGGACAAAAAAAATAGATATACTACGTTGAGTTATACTGATTTGACAAAGACTAGGAGCTGCCTTTCCCAGACCTCCTTCCCTGTGTGACTGAGAGAGTTCCCTGTACAATTCAGAAGGCAGAAATGAATCAGAGGTGACTGTAGTTATACATCCTATCTGTCCATCACAGAGGTACCTAGTGGGTCCCAGGTTGTCCTTGCCCTCCTTTACCCCATATCCAGCTCCTCTTCTTGACCCTGTTGACAGATAGCAACCCTAGGCCCACACCCAGATACTTAGTTGTATAGCTACAGAACTGGTAGCTATTTCTATAGACACACCACAAACTTCCCCTGAATAGTCTCACTTCAGAGGAAACATATTTGGCTTCCCAAATGGAATCATTATTATGTGTCCAGGTAAGATAAAGGACCCTCAGCTAAATTTATATTTAAGATAAACAATGGAAAAAGTTTAGTATATCTCATATATTGCATGGGACCAATACTAAAAATTATGTTTAATTTATCTAAAATTCAAATTTAACTGTTCTGTATTTTTAGTTGGTAAATCTGGCAACATTATCCTGCAAGTTTTGACTGGACAGCTGTATTTGTGTGTCTGATGGCTTGATTGATGTCCGTCCCTTCTTGTTTTAGACTTTCGTTTCCCCAGGTTGCCACACATTAGTGTTAAAGTCTAATTAATATAATGAATTATTCTAATTCATATAATAAATCTCATATTCACATAATTTTTATTGTGGCTTTGTTTTCCTGACTGAACTCTGATTGATGCAGGAGTTCAATTGAAAGGGGAAATTTAATTCCACACATGTACATAGGAAAGTTAGTTATGATTGAATTCCAGCACGTGGTGCAGCTGCTCTAAGAGTGCATGCTTTACTTCATTTGTCATTGGGATGAACAGGGCAGATCCTCTCCTTAGAGGACAGGTCAGTATCATGCTTACATAGGACTATCTCAAATTTGGTTTTTCTCACCTTTAAGCAGGTGATATCACACCTTGATGAAATCCAGAGGAGGCAGCCTGTTATAGTCAAGGAAAGAGCAGGCATTTTAAAGCCTAGCAAGCCTAAGAGCAAATCCACTCAAGTGATCTTGAGCACGTTAGATAATCTTGCTTTACAAATCTAATGTGGGCTTGATAATCCTTACTTTATAGAGTTATTGTGAAGACTGTCTTACATAAATAAAATTCCTAACACAGTGGCTGCCACAAAGTAAGATATTTTTCTTAGAGTGTTTAATCTTGGTGGAAGGACATCTACTTCTGTCTTCTAAAATATTTAATTTTCTTTATTCAGAGTCTTGCACAAGACTTGCATAGTCACCTTTAAGCCCCCTGGTTCCTGAGAAATATATTCAAATTACTCAAGGCTTTCATTTAGTTCTGAACTTGCAATGCCCTTTCCTCTCTTAGAAAGCAAGCACTCTCTGGCCTCTACTTTAGGTCTTAATGCCTTTGGGCTAGATATATAAGAGTCATATTTGATTTTGCTGACATGTTTACATTTTCGTGATCATAGAAACTGGTTGTTTCAGATGATTTTAGTTAGTGGTATTTTATTTAAATCCCCACAGGAGTGGGAGAATCTTTATGAAAATCCAAAATTTTATTTTGTATTTTTACTTTGGCAGGAGGAACAAAACCAAGTCTTGAAATAATAAAAATTTAAGGCTGATATATTGCCAAAATAAGAAATAGATGAGAGACACACACAAACACACACACACATACGCACACACAAAGATTGAACTGGCTAGATATTTGATGATATTAAAAAATATTTTTAGCATGATGATGGTATTCTGTTTATGTTAAAAGATAAGAATCCTTATCTTTTAGAGATTAAAAAGAAAACAAAAAAATTGGAAAGCATTATCTGATCTGATGGAATAATAACATCTTATCCAGAGTAAGGTGACCTGGCATGACCAAACTAAGCTTCTCAACTCCCTCCCTCTTGGGGGTTGAAGAATGACATTGTGGGTGGAATCAGAAATGAAGTCACCCTAAAAATACAAGTGATGACAACCTTGAAATAAGGACACACACCACCTTTTGAAAACTCATAGAAAGCCTTCCTCATGTTTCACTTTTGCTCTGAGCAATCCCTCTCTCCCCAGCTGCATCATGAGTCTTCATTCATCCTCTTACCCTGACTCTCAACTTGTTTGTATGTTTTGCTGCAATACTGACACCTAACCGAGACTGGCATACAGCCGTCCTTCAGTAAATACACATTAAGTTAATAGTAATAGTAATAACAAAAGCCATGCTTTCTAAAGCATTTGCTATGTGTCAGGCATTACACTAAACATACAAAATTTCCTTCAAACCTCAAAGTGACTATTTAAGGGAGAGAATTTTATTATCCTCATTTTATGTATGAGAAAATTGAGACACAGAGGTGTTGATCAATTTACCCAAGTTTGTAAGGCTACCAAATAATTGAATTGATTCATTCAGCAAACATTTATGAAGCATTTACTATTTGCCAGGCACTTTTGGTTATTGTTGCTGTATTAGTGATAAACAAAAAAAAGTCCCTCCTTACAGAGAAGTTGGGATGTTGGGGTGGACTGAGCAAAGGGAAAATGAGGGTGAGAGATATTGAGCTTTGTGGACCACAGAATTTCAATATTTTAAGTCCCATTTCCACAGGCAATTATTTAGAACAGTCATAAAGAAACTGTCCAAGGAAAGTATGATTAACAGGAAGTGAGTACTGCAATCTATCAGAAACAATGTCTCAATGAAGCAGCTTTTTCTTGTAGTTTGACAGATGAATTTCTTTCATATATCCTTTGTGTCTATGCTTTGAGAGAGGGCTTCAGATCATGGCAGACATCCAAGCAAAAGAGCAGCCTGGGGCCCCCGTGGTGAGAATACAGAGACAATCAGAGAGCTGCAGCCCTTCCCAAATGCAATCAGGTAGCAGAGACTCACTGTTCCTTGATCAATCTTGTCCTTCCGGAAGAGTGACACTGTGGGCTTTTAAAAAAATAAATCAAATGGACATTTATATTAAACAGAAGAAAAAGCAGGCCCCGAGACAAAAATGTTGGTGCTAAGAGTTTATTTGGGAGGTGATTCCAGAAAGCACAATGAGGGAATGGGGCAGTGAGTTAGGGAAGGGAGGGAAGAGAGTCAGAAAGTGAATGCTAATAACAGGGTTACCACTATAGGCAACCGAGGCTGAGTCTCCCTGGAGGTCATCTGAGAAGCCATAGCGAGCGCATCTCAGGATTCCAGGACCCAAAAAGCCCAGCTCTGGGTAATTTACCCACTGAATTTGGTTGAGAGTTGCTCCTGGGGCACTAATTCCCTAGCAGCACTTCTGTTCTCTCCCACTTAGGGGTCAAATGACTGTCTCAGACACAGAGGCACAGGTGCTCAAGGGAGCGCAATGGGTGTAAATGTTACCTTCCCACTGAAACAGCAGGTGAGCTCCAGGGAGTGCTGAAGGGGAACGGCAGGGCACCCATTCATCGATTCATCTGTTTCAAACCGGGGAAAGGCTCAGTCACCCATGTTTCTCAGGAAGTCACACTAATAGATTTGTACTTTCTTCAAGTTTATACAATCTCTGTAAAGGGACGCACAGTGGGATTGAGCCTTTGGTCGATATGATACCAAGTTTTCCTCACAAATAAAAAAAAAATCCAACAGGGAATTTTTCCTATATCAACTGCTTCCTCATGGTGAATTAGCTGTGCAAGATACACTTCACAATTTGGATTGAGCTATCTCAAAAGAAAACACAAAATAATCTGTGCTTCTTTTTTCCCTAGCATAATCTATAATCTAATGCCTCTCCTCAATGCAAGGCCTTCAACCCCTCCATGTAGTAAACTAGCATCCTTTGTTCACTGAGAGACAATTCTGTTACTTGGAAAGTTGTCATGAAATAAAATCTATTTATTTCTATATATGGATATATGGATATATATATTCGTAACCTGAGTATTTCTTGCAATATGATCAGTCACTGAAGCTGAAACTTTGTATGAAAAGTTTCCTGTTGATCAGCAAGAATAAAAAGCTATGGAAGTAAGGTTCACATTCAAAGTATTATTAAAAATTACACGCACTTTTCAGGGTTTTATAAAGAATAAATATACATTTGCTTCTGAAAACTGGAAAATTAGCCCATTATATAGGCAATTAATAAATAATTTAGCCCATTTTCAGAAATTACCCATATAATGTGCATTTAAAATAATTACCATTGTCTGACTAGAACTGTGCATTTTTTTCTTGTTCACAAGTAATTCAACAATCGGTATAATTATAAAGTCATTTTTCTTTCCTTTTGTATTTTTTACCTTATCCTTACCAGCTACGTTATCTAGTTTCATTTCTGTGACAGCAATTATTATAGATATAGACTAACAGTTATAGCATATTTCCTATCACTATTTGTCAGCCAAAATGTTCCTCTATAGGGATAATTAATGCAGAGTGATGGCTATTCAAAACTTGAGGGGAAGTTTTCCCTGTCCCTGGATGACCCTTTACCCCAACTTTATTAAGAAAATGCTATTGATGTAACTCATTCGGATATAATGGAATCTTGGTGGACTCTGATTTCTGCTACAAAATCTGACTTGGGCTAAGAGATTCCCCTTCTGACCCCAGCCGGTAGAATTGACCCATGACTAATGTTCAGATAGTCACATAGTTTTAAAACTTGAATTAGACATCTAAGAATAAAGTTTGCAGTTCATTTCCTGTGACATTGACCAGTGGCGGTGATAGTGTGCTCTATCAATTGGGAGCTACTGATAGAGAGAGAGAAAGTAAGCTGATGGCGCCAAGGACGGTATGTTTCCTAGACTACTCCTGGAATGTGACCTTGGCTGGCTTTCCTACTTCTTAAACTCCTATAATTCCTGAGCTCAATTCTCAAGCCTTCTCATTGCTTCTATGACATATTCAATATCCTTCCAATAATTTTCTTTTACACTTAAATCTATCCTAAACATTTTTTATTACTTAGAAATTAGTATCCCAACTGACATATATATTTATAATGTTAATAATAATGGTCATGTCTTAAATGTGTAAAATTTGCCTCAGGTTTCAAAGTATTTTCACATACATTATTTTTTTTTTCAGCTTTTCAATTATTGAGGTATAATTAATATATAAAAACTGTACATATTTAATGTACACAATTTGATGGGTTTGCATTTCCCAAATTATTAGTGATGTTGAGTACCTTTTAATATAGCTGTTGACCATTCCCATACATTCATGATATTATCACTACATTTAAGGTGATAAATATATCCATCATTTCCAAAAGTTTTCTTGTGTCTCTTCCTTTTTTATGTATGTATGTGCTAAGAATACTTAACATGAGATCTATCCTCTTAACCAGTTTTTAGATGCACAAGGTCATATTGTTACTTATAGGCACTATGTTGTACAGCAGATCTCTAGAATTGATTCATCTTGTGTAACTGTAATTTATAGTCATTGAAGAAAAGTTTCCCATTTCTGCCTTCACCCATTTCCTAGTAACCCTCAATCTATTTTCTGCTTCTTATGTAAGTGGAATCATGCAGTATTTGTTCTTCTGTGATTGACTTATTTTACTTAGCATGTCATCCATGCCCATTCATGTTGTTGTAACTGGTAGGATTTCATTTTTTTTAATGGCTGAGTAATATCTCATTGTATGTATATATCATATTTTCTTTAACCATTTTTCTGTTGATGAACATGCAGGTTGTTTCCATTCCTTGGCTGTTGCACATAGTGCTACAAGAAACTTCTATACAGAAAAGGAAACAACCAGCAGAGTAAAACTGCAACCAATGGAATGGGAGAAAATATTTTCAAATGATATATTTTATAAACAATTAACTTCTAAAATACATAAGGAACTCCTACAACTCAAAAGCAAAGCAAGAAATAACATGATTTAAAAATAGGCAAAGGATTTGAATAGACATTTCTCCAAAGAAGACATACAAATGGTCAACAGATATATAAAAAAACTGTTCAGCATCACTAATCATCAGGAAAATTCAACCCCAAGTCACAAAATATCACCTCACACCTGTTAGGTTGGCTAATATCAAAAAACAAAAAGCACATTTGTTGAGGTTGTGGAGAAATTTGAACCTTGTGCACTTCTGGTGGGAATGTAAAATGGTACAGCTGCTATGGGAAACAGCATGGACGTTCCCCAAAATATTAAAAATAGAACTACCATATGATCCAGCAATCTTACCTCTGGGTATATATCCAAAAGCATTATGGTATTTGGCCTATAATGTTAGATGAAAATAATAAACCCTGAAGAGGTTAAACAGTTTAGATAGGGTCATGCTGCTGGAAAGTGACAGGTTGAATCTGGTCTCCTGGAACATAGTCCAATGTTTTGTTAAACATGCTTATTTGTCTAGAAATGCAAAGCCTGCAGCTGCTTTTATTAAAAATATATTCTTCAACTACTAAATCTTGTTCAACTCAAACCAATACTAATTGGACCAACCAATGGATGATTAACAAAATGTTTTACATTTTTGCTGACTTATATGATAAACAGCCTGATAAATGCACACTGCTTTTTTTCTCTCCATACTTTAATTCTTCATCAAGGGTAAGAACAATGAAATAAATGTTGATTTAAAATGTAACATTCAAGAATTCTAGAATGAGGTCATCTTAACTTTTTTAGAGACTCAAGCTTTAAGGCAATCAGAGAGCTTTTAAATGTCAGAAGGACTCTCAGGCAATGCCTGTCAACTGATTAGAAACTTCTAACATCACAAAGGCATGCTGGTTCTAGTTTAAGCTACGCTTTTTGGAACATACATCAAGACCTTAGTGGGTTTGTTTTCTGCAAAATATTTTGAACACAGTAAATCTCAGGTATATTTTAAATGTGGATAAAATATAAAATAATATAATTACTTTAATGTATTCGCTCTCTTCTTACCCCCAGTTTTGAGTAAAAACATATTCCTTGTTTACTTTGCTCATAACTACCCCTGAAGGTCAATCATAGGTTAACAGCATCTATGCTATATCTCTGGCAATTGTGGCCCTAAGGGAAGATTAATAAATCTTAAAAACACATATACATTTCATTTGGGGCAAGGGGAGAAAGTTGCATATCTGTTTCAGTGGGCTTTCTTTATAGGTGGCATGTCTTCGTGTATCAGTTAGACATTAATGTACAAAATGTCTATTAAGAACTGTGCTTGGGATTAACAGGTAGCAGAAAATGGGATTCGACAGAGGAAGAAGTTAAACTGCAATGTAGTCTCTTTGGAGGCTTTTGCTGATTCTGAGGCAAGTACTGAGGATGACAAGAAACTCAGAGAAACTACAAATTCAAGCAAGAAGACCAAGCCTTTGTAGCCACACATTCGTCTGTTATTGGATGCATGCTTCCCCACAAAGTAGGCATGATCTTGGGTGAGGTGACCTTCTTCAGCTAAGGTAATCCCTGAAGGGCTGTCTGTCTGCAGCATCCTAGAAGCTGGTGTAACAAATACTTTAGTTCTGAATAACCTTGTAGATGATTCATAGCAGTGTCCACCACAGAATGTTTCTACTGCTGCTGAGAGGCAGAGTAAGTCAAGGTCTGAGAACTGACTATAGGATTAACCCTGGTAGAAGTCACTGGTGTATTTTTTTTCTTAATGATGAATGCTCAACCATGTTCTGTAAGTTTGGGGCCACAAAAAAATGTGTATCTCTTCTTACATAAGAGTGAAAAAATTGCTCCCCAGATCTCCTCATTGGCTCATCTGGATCAAAAACCATTCTCTCAGTGTAGCCTGGGGCATGCCACTCACTGATTTCCTTTGTCTTGGCTCATATACCACATTTTAGAGTTAGGAGTAGAGTTAGTTTCCCCTAAAACATTTGAATTGTATAGGGAAAGTGTGGAAACTTGAATGAAAATAGGCATAGTTAACCAGGTAAAGGAAAAAATGTGTTGGGGAGACATCCACAATGGCTCACAATGAGCATGGTATTGTTTGGTCTCTATGACCATTCAGAATAACTTTTTTCACTAATTTATGCTTCAGATCTTTATTTATTGCTAACTTTAGACCAGGTATCAAGGATACAGAGGTATAGAAAATATATCTACTCTCCTTGATCTTATATTTTCAAGAGGGGAGAGGAAATAAGCAAACAAATAAATAGGCTTATAGATTGTGGTGAGTGTGGTGAAAGACACAAAGGTAATGTGGTTGACATAAGGGAAGATACCACCTCATAAATGATGATCAGAGAGGACTTCACTAGAAGGTGACATATTTGGAAATTCTATATTACTTTTCTATATTTCTTGATAGAGAAAAGGAGAAAAGGAGGGAAGGGATAAAGAGAAGGAAAATCAGGAAAGGAAGAAAGATTTGCATACTGTGGACCATCTTTTTATATTGATATTGTTCTTTTCAAGGATATTAGAATTTATTCTATTTTACTGGAGTGAAAATTTAAAAATCTTATACCTGTCCCAGGCCAGTTTGGAGAAAATTGTTATATATGAAATTACTATATTTAAATGTCTATCAGTGCTCTTAAAACTTTAATTAGCCTGAGTGGTACTCAAAGATATGTAGCCAGAGAGGAAGATGATGGGGAGGAGAGAGGAAAGGGTTATGCAGCTCTTTTAAATATGTACACTTCCATAAAAATATTATAAAAAGCCGAGCATGAAAAAGTGTTTAGCACATGTTTATTGAATAAATGCAGGCATATTAATACATCATAAATAGTAACACCAACAGACATATTGACTACCTAGTTAGTGTAATGCTTTCTTATACATTTTTGTGATTGAAGGGAAATTATATAATTAAAAGTGATAACCAATTCTTAGAGATTAAATACATAAGCACTGGGACCACAGAATGTACAAGGAGAAGTATGTAAAATTCTTAAACGAATAAGCAATGCTCATAAAACTGCTTCTTTGGTGCTTAAAAAAACAAATTTATTGGCTTGGGGAATTAGATAATATTGTATCTAGTATCATTATGCCTTATGAAACCTATTCCAATTTAGTTATGTCTGCAAAACCATTGCAATAAGTTTAAATAATTTATCCTACTAATGTAGGTGAAAATTGTGTTTTAGGAAGTGCACTTTGGGTAGAGAATAAAAAAGTATCCTAGAAGTCAGTAAGCATATATATAACTAATGGGGGACTCTGTGGTAGTTAATTTTCAAATACGGTCCCTAAATGAATTAAGAATCTTAGTCTTGTGCAGTTCTCTTCCATAGTGAATCTGGGTTGGCCCTATATAATCCTGAAAATACAGAGGAATTGATACTCAGTGACTTCTTAGATTAGGTCATATCAAGCCTTGCAACTTCTTAAGATGTTCCTTCTGGAGTAAATTAGTGCTAGGAAAGAATTCCAGCAACTGTGAGACTCCCAAGTGCTGCAGCATCACTTGGAGGGAGAAAAAGTGATGCTTGATCAAACCCAGCCACGTTAGCCATTTCAATCCAGGCACCAGCCATGAAGAAAGAACCTAACTTGGTTTTCCTAACTCCAGTAGAACCCATGGAGGACAACTAAAAAACCCAGCTGACACTCAGAACTGAGGTCCTGGACATATTACCCCAGTCAAGCCATACCAGTCATCGCCAACCATTTGAGCCCCTCCAGGTGAGGCCTACAGTTAATGGAGCAGGGGGGAGACATCCCATTATGCCTTGACAAAACACCTGATCTATAAGATGACCAAACATAGTAATTAGTTGCTGTTTTAATCTACTAATGGTTTGGGATGGTTGGTTACTCAGGAATATATTCCAGAACCAAAATTTGGTACTGAAAGTAGGTTTCTGTTGTAACAGAAATGCAGAATATGTATCTTTGGGTTTGGGAACACATGTTGGGTGGTGGAGTGAAGAACCCTAAGTAGAATATTTGTGGTCATGGAAGAGTCTGAAAAAAGTGTTACTGGAGGCTGGAGAACAGATAAATGGTATTACACAGTGACAGAAAATTTAGCAAAACTATTGACTGTGGTAATGAGGAAATGATAGTCTTAGAATATGTGTACAAATTCTTTGATGTTCCCCTCATTAAGAGGTAAAACTTAATTTCCCCCCTTGAATGTAGGCTAATCCTAGTGACTTGCTTCTAATGGAATAAAATGGAAATGTATCACTTCAGAGATCAGGTCATGAAAGAAACAGCAGCTTTTCTCTTGCTCTCTTTTGTATCACTTACTCTGGAGGAAGACATCTCTGATGCTGGGAGGACTTCCGGCCTGATCTGTGATATTGACCCCTTCTACCAGTAGCCAGTGCTGAATTGAGGTTTTCTGCAAATAGCTGAGTGAATGGGGTATTTTTTTAAAAAATATGTCTTTATTGATTTCAGAGAGAGGAAGGGAGAAGGAGAGAGAGAAACATCAATGATGAGAACAAAACATCACTGATCAACTGCCTCCTGCCTCCTGCATGCCCCCAACTGGGGATTGAGCCCACAACCCCGGGCATGTGCCCTGACCGGGAATTGAACCACAATCTCCTGGATCATAGGTCAATACTCAACTACTGAGCCACCCCCAGCCGGGAGTGAATGAAATACCTTGAATGCTGATCTTCCAGCTGCAGCCTTCACTGACATCTTGACTATAGCCTCATGGGAGACGTTGAGTCAAAACCATCCAAGGCGCTTCCCAACACTTTATTCTCAGTAACTATAAGAGAAAGTAAATTTTGTTTTATTTTGTCTTAAGATTCTAAGTTTTGGGGTAATTTTTACACAGCAATAAATAATGTAGAAGGGAATATAACATAAATATGTGCCTATGAACTAGAGGACCTGGTTTAACAGATGTTAAGTGTTGAAAGTGCCAACTGGTTTCTTTCAATTGTGTATAATAAAATATGGCTATGTAGAGATGAGATAAAAGAAACTGGTAACTTTCCTATCTGAATTTTGAGGATATAAAAAGCCAAGACTAGGTTCAGATAACAGATATTCTCAATTTAAGGAACCACCTCAAAATAAGGGTCAACTCTAGCACCCTGCCAGAAACATTTGATCTCAATGCCAAAATGGGATGAAATCTGCAGGGACAGAGAAAGTGTATTTTGCATGTAGATGGAATGTGGATTGTGTGGCCAGAGAAAGAGATGACTGTGAAAGATTTCATTGTGCCAAAGATGACAACAATATTATCTCCAAAACCACAAGTTTCTTCTGCAATGTGACCTTTCTAATTCCTCACTTAGATTCCACCCTCTGGAATCTGGATTGACCCTGTGACTACCATAATGGTATGAATACAATGGAAGCGATGCTCCACTGGTCCCTTAGCTTGCTAAGCAGCTTCCTTTTTTGTCTCTTGTAAGACATGTACAATAAATGTGACTATTTGTTAGTAAAAAAATGTGATTATTCTGAAACCATCATACTTTAAGAAAGACAAAATGTGTAGAAAAGTCCTAAAGGATGTGGAGAGAGACAGGAAAACCAGGAACCATGAGGCACCAGTCATGTGAATGAAGAACCTATTGTGGAAGTGGATGCTCCAGCCCCAGACAGCCCAGCTGACATGTACCATCCACCTGAGCTCATTACTATTTCTTGATCCAAAAATGAGTATAATAAAATGGTTGTTTTTTTAATTCAAAGTTTCGAGTAATTTCTTAAATAGCAGGAGTAGTTCCCCATTACACTTGAATGCTCCTCTATCAAGAAAGCACAAAGCAAACCTAGTGACTTGATTCTGGCAAATAAAATACAGTAGAAGTGATGAGATGCCAAATTGAATTTTTAGTTATAAAAAGATTATGACTTCCATGATAGTGTGTTCTCTTGCTTTCATTTTCTATTTCTCTCTCTCTCTCTGAGAGAAGCTGACTGTCATGCTGAGGCAGCCTAGGAAAGAGAAAGCCAACTGTCATGTCATGATGACACTCAGGCAGTTTATGAAGTAGCCCATAGAGCAAGGAAATGGAAGCTTGCAAACAGACCTCCTCCAATTAAGCATTGAGACAACAGCACTTCAGTGGATGTTTGGATGTACACAGCTTGGTTACTGTCTCTTTAGAGAACTTGAGCCAGAAACACACAGCCTGCTTCCAGATTATGGACTCACAGGATCTATGAAATAATAATGTTTGTTGTTTTAAGCAACTAAGTTTGGGTTAATTTGTTACACACCAGTAGATAACTAATACAAATTTCTTCTGTCTTAGATTTTTTTTCTGTTGAGATGTCTTTCTGTTTGTTTCTTTTTTTACCTTAATTTACCTTTTACTCTGCCTACTTCCTTTAATATTTTTATATTTTTTCTGTTATCTACAGCTTTAGTACACTATGTGAGGTACAATTTTCTTTGTATTTATGCAGCTTGAGTTCACAGTTATTCTTGAATTATTGTTTTCATAACTGTCTAATGACTCAGAAAATTACAAACTTGTCTTTCCATATATTCTTCTATTTCATTCTTTCTTTGCTTTCTTAGACTCCAATTACACATATGGTAGGTAGATCTTCTCATGGTATCCCTTAGGTTTATGATGTTTTCTGCTTTTTCCATCATTTTTATTTATTGTACATCTTTCTTTATACAATGTTCTGACCTATCTTCAGTTTTACTAATGATGTGTTCAGGTGTTTGTAATGTGTTGTGAAACTTATCCATCACATTCTTAATTTCAGTTACTGTGTTTTTCATGCCTAAATTTCCATTTCCTTAAATACTTTTTTTTCAAAGTTTCAGTTATATCTATTTCTTTGAAAATATTCAGGATGCTTATATTAAGGTTATTTTGTAATTCTATTATCTGAAACATATTTAGGGTATTATTTTAAAGTCATTGTATAACATCTGAATTTCTCATATGTCTAGCCCTATTATCCAGATCTTTTTTTTAAAAAGTAATTTTTTTTTCCTGTGTGCATGATTATTTTGATTTAGTAACATAAATTGTATACAATTAAGCCTAATATTATGTCTCCTCTTCCTCCAAAGGAATGTATGTCTAGGGGAACTAATAACCTTCCAAGAATTCAATCTAATTATAGAAGCCAGCTTAATTTGAAGTTGGACTCCATTACCCTATGACAGACCATTTCTAGTTCTCTTACTCCTAGAGTGTAGTCCTTATTATGTGCATTTATAGGCATCGCTTCTTTGGCAGGCTCTGCACTGTGTTTAGCTCCTTGAGATTTTCCAAAGTTCTGCTCAGCTTCTCAACCCACCTGCCTTTTGACATTTTCCAAATATCAGGCTCCTCTCTCTGGAGTTTTTTCTTCTTTAAGACAGTGGATTCATAATTTTTCAGTGCTTTGTTAGCTTTCTGATAACTTAGAGTAGATTTTTAAAAGTATATTTCTATTGGGTTTTCTTTTAGTTCATGATAGGAAGATTGGTCCATAAGTCCTAGTCATCATGCCCAAAGTGGATGTCTCCTCATAGAGACTTTTTGGCTTTCAAGGGAAAGAAAATTTATTTACTTTGGATGAGAGTTGCTCTTTTGTTTGAGGGAAAAAAAAAAATTGTGTGTGTGTGTGTGTGTGTGTATTTGGTTTCAGTAAATATTCTCTTTAGAAAAGGAGAAATGTGCACATATTTTGTACCTGTATTTATTTATTTTTGAATCTCTTGTATTATGTCACCATCTTCATTACAGTTTCATTAAACTAGGTAGAGGCTATGTAGGTGTTGGGTCAGAGGATACATGGACAATTTCTATACCTTTCCCTCAATTTTTGTGTAGACCTTAAACTGCTTTAAAAAATAAAGTCAATAAAAAAGAACTTCGTTTAACTATGTAACTAAATCTTAACCACATTTGGTGAAAAGAAGAGATAGATCTGTTTCTTTCTTCAGTACAGAGATGGCAGTAGCCAGCTGTGATATAGTAAGAGGTGACCTGCTATGGGAAAATAAATTTGTGATTATGTTTTTCTGTCCAAATTCAGGACCACAAATATAAAAGGGTACTAAATCAGAAACACTGGCAGGCTAAGTGTAATGGAATTTTTGAAATGCTGAAAACAGAGATGTGCTACTCAGGGTCACCTTAGCATTATCTTTTGTTTGTTTGTTTGTTTTTCTGGGGGAGGCTGTGCCTTGCAGATATTGATTATGGTTCAAGCACCAAGAAAACCTACCGTCTGTAAGTATACCCTTCAAAGAAAACCATGGGTTATGTATAAGTTCTTCCTGAATAGTGACTAAAGAAATTTCGGACTAAAAAGAAATAGAGCATCTTTACACCCCAAAGTTCTCCATCTTGCCAAATCCCGTGTCCAATTCTCAGCCTTTTATCTTATCAAAGTCTCTGTGCTATTGAGTCTGAAATAGATTGTTTCACTTGGATTGGATTGGATAGCGTTCTCTTATTTTTCTCTTGTCTCTCTGTCTGTTCTTTCTGAATGGTCCTTGCTAGTTTGTGCTTCTCTGCTGCTATGCCTCAAAGTGTGGATTTCAGTTCTCTTTGTTTCTCTCTCTGTACTCTGTCTTTGGGTAATTTTATTCTGTCACATTGTTTGAAACATCTAACATAGAATTCCTAAATCTAATCCAGCTTTGTCTAAACTTCTTCCTTGAACCTCAAGTTTATATGTCTTGCTTGCTCATGTAAAAAGGACATCTCAAACATAAGTCACCAAAATAGAATCATGTATTTAAATACACCCTAACTCGCTAAAGTTATGTTTCCCCAAGTATTCTCCATGTTAATGAACATTTCCATCCATCACTCAGTGGCTTAGTCCTAGGAATCATCCTCAATTTGTTTTTATTTTGAGTATATCACATCCATTTACTCTGTCCCATTACCTTGCTTTATTTCCCTATATTTTGACTGAACCTAGCAAACCCTATAAATTCTTACCATTTTCTCAGCTACTACCATAACTCACGACTCCATCATCTATTTTCTTGAGTACAATCTCATTATTGGGCTCCCAGCGTCCATGTCTACTGTCATGGCTTAGTCTCCACATACCTTCTGGAGAAACTCTTTTCGAAATGAACATTTACAAAAATCAATGATATCTGGCATTTTCTGTATCACTTCCACATGTTCCACAATAGAAATAGAAATATTCAAATTCTTTTGTATAATTAGCAAAGCCTTATATGATCTGCCTGCTGCATAATTCTCTGACATAGTTTTCCACCGTTCTTCTATGTTTCACTATGTTATAGCTACTTTGATATTAATTTTGTGTCCTAAACAAGCAAGCTTTTTTTTTGCCTCAGGGTCTCTGCATTCATTGCTCCTTTTGCTTAAAATACTCTACTTGCAGATTTTCAGTTTATCGCATCACTCAGGTCTTATTTTAAATATAAACTACTCAACATGCAGTTTAACAACAAGGTTTGGGTAAGGAAGGAGCCAAAGGTATAATCCTGATGTGCTGGACATGGTCTTCATTTTGATCCACATGGTGAAAATGCAAAATTATGCCCCCAAAATGATGGAGTAATGCCTTTAATATTAGCAATTTTTATATACATTTTTGGCATATACTTATACCTCATTAAAAAGTTTTTTTTTAAAAAAAAAAAACTATTTAGAAATCTCCCATGACCACCTATGAGTAGCTTGCTCAAACCCTACCCCTCTGAATCTATTACTCAGTTTTATTTGCTTTGTACAACTTAACACTTCCAGAAACAACCTAACGTATTTAAATACTTACATGTTTAGTACGTCTTACCCAGATAGAATATAAGATGTTTAAGACACAGCATTTTGTCTTTTACACTATTATGTTTCTAGGACCTTAAACAATACATGGGGCATAGAAGAAGCAATATAAGTGTTTGCTTAAATGAATTAAAGCAAGGGTTTAGCATATTTTGTTCATTTTATCACCATATAATATACAAATAACATATAGAAGGACATGGCCACCTTGATTAGACTTTTAATAAGTGTGGTCACAATCCATTAATTCTCTCTCTTTCCTAAAGAAGGGGGGAAATGTTACATAATACATGCTGGGAGATCTGCATAACATTTTTCTTCATGGAATTTTTTCTCCCCTTTCTTAGTTTTACTGACGGACATTCTATTCATTTTCCTTTTGTAGCTTTCACAAACCCCACTGTCTCAAACATATATTATTTTTATTCTTTTTGGTTTCTTTCATGAATATTTTTTTTCTCCATCTGGCCTGCATTAAAGATATTTGGGTACCAAATACTTCCAATTTAACAAAAAACTTCTTGAGAAGAGAAAATGGCCATGTTTATATTTTATTCCTCGAGTTCCTCATCCAACTGTGCATATATTATCTTTAATAATTATTTTAAACAAATTTACTCAAAAATATCTCAGGCAGAATGGTTAGAGGTAGGACCATTTAGGAGACAGTAACTAGATCAGTATGAAGAAGACTTAATTACGTTAAAAGGCCAATAGTGCAAAGTCCTCCTGTCTTATTTTCCTGTCTGTTGTCTCAACTCTTCTAATCAGCTCAACATGTCAGAAATTACTAAAACCACAAACCTTATCATAAGGTTTATTGATTTCAGAGAGAGGAAGGGAGAGGGAGAGAGAGAAACATCAATGATGAGAGTCACTGGTCGGCTGCCTCCTGCACACCCCTGACTGGGGATCGAGCCCGCAACCCGGGCATGTGCCCCGACCAGGAATCGAACCCCGATCACCTGGATCCAAGTTCCATGCTCAACGGCTGAGCCATGCCCGGCCGGGCATAACCCTACTTCTTAAAACCCTTTAATAGATAAACCTTACATTCCGAATCAAATAGAAGTTTCTTAGAATGTCACACAAGAGCTGGTTCTGCAGCCTGCATCCCCCCCCGCCACCACCTCACTATTCACGTGTCGCCCCAGAACATGTCGTGTTCACTTTATGCTTAGAGGATGTTGTTACGCCTGGAGCACAGTTATTTTCCTCTCTCCACCTGGATTATTCATCTTATCCTTCAAGAAGTAATTCAAGTGTTACCTTCTCAGGAAAATTCTCCCTGACTTTCTTAATTTAATCAGGTACTTTTATGCTGTGCTGAAATGGTTTGGGGAAAAATCCTATCATAGACCTGCCTACTGTAATTGTTTGATTTTTTAAAAATCTGATTAAGCCACAAGATTGGGATTCATTCCTCAGAAAAGGTCTCTGGCTTGTTCACCTCCGTATCCCTGGTACCCAGCAGAGTGTTTTCAAATTAATTTGTTGTTAAGAACCCTTCTGTTAAATAAGTGGGTGAATGAACAAGTGAATAAATGGATGGATGGGTAGATATATTAATGGGTGAATAACATATGAGTTTGAGAAGATAAGTGCTATTCCTTTTATATTTTAAGAAAAAAATGGCCCGGCCGGGCATGGCTCAGCGGTTGAGCATCGACCTGGGATCCAGGCGATCTGGGTTCGATTCCTGGTCAGGGCACATGCCCGAGCTGCGGGCTCGATCAATGACTCTCTCATCATTGATGTTTCTCTGTCTCTCCCTCTCCTTTCCTCTCTCTGAAATCAATAAAGATATATTAAAAAAAAAAGAAAAAAAGAAAAAAAATGAAGATATTGTTCTTGGGAACTTACTGCTACTGTTTGCTACACTGATTTTGACAAGTAGGAAGTAATACATCTGGGTGATCAAAATATACTGTAAGAGAGAATAAACCTAACTTGAATGACCTGGGACTAAGTAATTAGCTTAGGGGCTCTGGGAGATGAATGTTTAATACACTCAATTGCTTAGTCATTCTTTTTTCATTGTCATTTGTCATTGATATTCCTGTATCTGGTAGGTATTATAGATGCAAAGAAAAGGAGAGAGACATTGTGGCAGGTTCAATGTCACAAGCATATTTTAAGCTCATGTTACTGTCTCAGCAAAGGTATTGTCAAATATTAGTATCCTGGCTCAGAGTTGCACCCCTGACCCAGGATACGAATGAAGTCTCTTTTTCTTGGGAAGGACGCCAGTTCTATTTGAACCAGAGTGGCAATCCTTAGTGCTGGAAGCCGTTTGAGGCATTGCCCTCCAAGCCCTCCCTGCTCCCTGCTGGGCTTGCATGATATTGCACTAGGGCATCCCAGATAACAGAAATATTGCAGCTGGCCTGTTGCCCAGGAGATGACTTATTCATAATAATGTTTCAAGGGGAACTTATTTTGCCAGATATACAAAGAAACACATGGCCAATGATTTCCTAAGTGACCTCTTCTCTTGGAGTTTTGGTACCTAGCAGTGTTTAGATAAGAATTCTCTTTATGAAACAGCTTGAGTATATGTTCTAGATTCCAGAAACCCAAAGTTATGGTACTAAATATAATTAAATGCTAAATTAATATTGCCCTATATCTATAAAATATAATCTAATTGAAGATCTTGAGGCAAGAATAGCAGAATAAGTGGAATTGTATAAGTGTGGTAGGAAAAAGAGAGAAGGAAAGATTTCTGGACAGACCTGTTTCAGAGTAACTCAGCCACAGGGCACAGAATCATACAGCTTTGGCAGCCATCAGAAATTGGCAGTCAGCAATCACAATAACATGATTCCACTAATTTTCTGTTTCAAAAGACTTGAAGATGGGGTGCCATTTAATTATACAGCACATTTGTTATGTCATCGATGCTTTATCCCATGGGGAAGCTATTTTTAATTCAGGATCCAAACAAGAAGAGAGTCTCACTGGTAACTATGCTTCAATAATTCTCCAGTTGTCACTTCTACCATTTTACAAGAAAAGTGGTTGTTAAAACTCAGGTTACAAAGAAATATGTTTTTGGTAACTCCTCAAGTTAATTAGAAAATTAACTAAAAAAATCCAGAAGCAAAAAATGGACATCTCAGCTTGGGACAAGAACAACACAGAACATTCAGAACTGGATCTACACTGGGCTACAGGCTTTACCTACAATAATATTTACCATCAATTACTTAGTGGAAAAGATCCGGAGAATGATATGGAAACTCACAGTTTTGTATCTGTGCAGTGAACTGATCAGGATCTTTTTTACAAGTGTAGTTTTAGGCATCAATATCAAGATACTCCTTTTTCAACTTCACTAAATTCCACAATAAAAATAACTAAAAATGACTTGATATTATATATTTTGTATTTAGCTGTTCTGAAAGGGTTGTGTATATATCCGATCGTTGAAACTAAAGTTCTGTTAGGTGAAAGGGTTGTGATGAGGAAGAAATGAATTAAAATTCATAACAGGCACAGCGTCAGAATAGGCACAGTTGCAATGATTATTATACAATTTTGTGTGAGTCTTCTTGGTGTCTTGATATGACTTATATAACGTGAAATAAATGTCTTTGTAACTTAATTTATAAAAATATATTTGTATATTGCTTTATTTGATGAAGTTATTTCACCTAAGTTTGCTTAAGAAATAATAACCATTTGTGGGAACAACTGTCAGTCTGTTACTCAGAAAAACACAGTATTTATTAAGCTACAATTATGTGTGAGGTATCATGACACATCCTGCAAATAGAAAAAGATAATAAACAACCTAGTCTCAAGGATTTATAGTGAAAATATAAATCATTTGCTCACATGAAAAACAAACAAACAAAACCTGAAGCTCAGGGAGATTTTATTGCCCAATCTCAAATAATAATAATAATAATAATAATAATAATAATAATAATAATAATATCAACTGTGAAATTAGCCTGAAAAATAGAAAATGTGTCTTACTGACCAAAGAAAGGAAGCTGGAAGAGAATAGAGAGTATAAAGAAGGAAATAATGACATGGAAGAAATGCTTTAAGAAAGAATAGAAACTGAAATTGCAACGTCACCCTCACATGTGAATCTTGTTCTAGTATTCCTTTCCCTGCCTTCTTTCTCTTTTTGTTAAAAAATAAAAACATAAAGCATATCCTTGCCTCTCTAATTCTATTCCTGTCATTGTTTTTGAAAAACTACAAGGTTCAATAAAACTGGACATTGCATCAAGGCAAAAACTAGATCAATTCATACCAGGGAAACAATCACCTCAGGATTCCTCTCATGAAAAGGTTTTTTATCATTGAGATGGATTTTCTTTATGTCCAAAAAGCCATTCCAGGAGGGAAAGCTCCCAATAACATTTAAGAAAAGACAGTATTAACCCAACACTAACTGTGAATTCACTGCTGTACTTTTGGTCCATAATGTTTGTAGTATCAATTATCTCTTTTGTGAGAAAAAGAGTGAATTTATGACCCACGACAGCAAAGACAATCATTTTCCTTTCACAGCCATCTGCACACACTTATTTTTCTTACTGGATCCTTTAATTGTGCTTCTTAATCAGATGTTCAAACCCTTGAATTCTCTGAAGTGCCCGGCTCTCTTTTTCACCCCCACCCTCACTTCCCCTGCAACCCATAATCACTACAGCATGTCCCCTTTTTTTGTAAAAGTATTGATGCTAAAATCTCCATGTATGAACTTCTGATTATTGCATTCTGCAGGCGGCCTTTCCTGTTTCTTTCCCTCTCCCAAAACATCCTCTAAGCAATATATGCTAATTAACTTTAGCCTAAAAGATAAAACTTCAAATTATGTTTTATGGAAAAGAAGTTTTGTAACTGCCCAAAGGAAAAAGACATTGGCATTGTGGTTTCTTTTATAATTTAACATTTTCAAACAAACATTAAACATTATAATTCAATATATCCAAACCAACATTTTGCTCTTAATGTTAAATTATAGGTCACTTAATAATTAGAGAAGTTTTTATTATACCAATGTGATTGATAGTTTAAAACCTAGTTGATATAGGTCCTCCCCCAAATGAAATAGATGAATAAATGAGCTCTAAAGTGGTACATGTGTATAGAATGAAAACAGTATATCTCTTGTTTCTACTTACTTTTATTTTTTAAAATGCATTTAAAACTCATTCTTTTTAAAATTAATGTACAGTCGACATAAAATATTATATTAGCTTCAGGTGTAAAACATAGTGATTTAGCATTTATATGCCTTATGAAGTGATTATCATGACAAGTCTAGTAACCATTTGTCATTAGAATATTATTGACTATATTCCCTATGCTGTACATTACATCACCATGATTTATTTATTTTATAACTGGAAGTTTGTACCTCTTAATGCCCTTTACCTCTTTTAGCACATCTCCCCCACCCCTTCCTCTTTTCTTAATGTATAAATTGGCACTTTTTCCTTCACTTGGTTTGTCACAAATGATGTATGCATAATTCTGCAGCAAGCATGGGAATGACATTCTAATTTTGTAAAAACAAGACCTTTAAGCAGTGAAATCTTTACAAAACTCTGGAATGTTTTCAAGTGTGATCGCAAAAATATTTTGTAATACACAAATGTTCATAAACTAACCCATAGCAAAGAGCACAGAAGAGGTGTTAAACTGAGAGATGAGTGAAAAATATTTTTTCTTTTACAAAAAGTTAGAGATTTCTAATTTTTTGGTCATTACCATAACAAGTAGCTACAGGTAGGAATCTATTTTAAAAGTAGTTAATTTGCCCCTTTAAGGTAAAAGGATATATTGCTGCATCACAAAATATTAAACCAAAAATTTCAAAATTATTGAAAAGTGTTTCACTGTTAAGTACATTATTTAGTAATAAAAGGTCTTTTGTTATTTTAATAAATAAAATTTAAAAGTATTTTTAAAATACTATTTACTTATTTTTTTTATCTCTTATTTTTAAGATTAATATTTTGTCTATATTTCTAATAAACATGAAAATAACATTTAAATGTGTAGATAGATAACATGAGCAGTAATTATTTTTAATTGTTAAGGTTGTATAATCACAAAAATGTAGGGGAAACATGAATAAAAGTATTCTAAAGTGATGAGGAAACTATGAAATGTATCCCTTCAGAACATAAATGGATATACAAAATGAAAAAACAAAAAGTAGTTTTAGCAATATTGTCTAAATTCTCATTTTATAAAAAAAGGCCCAGATAAGTGCCCATGGTGACTCAATAATCTACTACCACAAGCCAGGGATTTTTCTGAGGTGCCTTACTAGTTTCTAACTGTAATAAAATTGGAGACAAATAAAAATTTATTTTATATCCAGTTACTTATTACAAATGCCTTAGCATTATTTATACCTAAAATTAATTTTGGAAGAGAAAACAGATTAGATTGTTTTTTCCATTAGTCCTGGAAGCACTAATAATCAGATATATTTTATTTTTATAGTTTATTAAATATTTCTTACAGCATCTTTAAAGGGTGATTAATATTTATACTATTGTTTATACAAGAGCAAAACAAAAGTATTGAAAGGATATATTTGGTAATTCAGGGAAAACAATAAGTCCAAAGGTTGTTTTATAAGTCAATTAAGGCTTAATTCACCCATCATAGGACAAACACTGGATTTGTTTTCTTCTACTGAGCAGATCAGAAGTATTTTTTACTGGAGAAGATTTTGCAGTGGGGAATTTTAAAATGCAAATATATCTTGAAGAAGATTTGCCAAGAAAACTTCTAGCTTTGAGTTCCAGATTGATGTGTGTTTTCCTAATTACAAATTCTTCTGTTTCTTCTTTAACTGTTAGTCAGTCAGAGATTGATCTTCCAAAGGTTAAAGCTAGTACTTTGATTAAAATATGACTTTTGTTAAAGTTCTAATTTGGTGTTTGATTTTTTGTTAGGGAAATATAGTTAAATATGTTAAAATTCTCACTTTAAAAATAATGAAAACTGGATAGCAGGTACAAGATATATATTTTTTAATATATCTATTAAATATATCTGATTTCAGAGAGAGGAAGGGAGAAAGATAAAAACATCAGTGATGAGAGAGTCATCAATCAGCCACTCCCTTTATGCCCCCAACTGGGGATCAGGCCCGCAACCCTGGCATGTGCCCCGAACCGTGGCCTCCAGGACCCTAGGTCAATGTTCAACCACTGAGCCACGCCCAGCTGGGCAGCAGGTACAAGATTTTAGCCACATAACAGGTTTATGCTTAGGTAATTTTATATCTGTATAACTGAACTCAATTTATTTTAGAACTCCTCATTTTGCTCAATATCTCTTGTCTCAACTTTTTAAGTAATCAGATTTTAGGTTCAATACGGTCATGTGCCGCATTCATGGTATTTTGGACAATGTCAGACCACATATGTGATGGTGGTCACATAAGGTTATAATGAGACTGAAAAATTCCTATCACCTAATGACCTGTAGCCATCCTAATGTCATAGCACAACACATTACTTAGGTATTTGCGGTAATGCTGGTGTAAACAAACCTATTATGCTATCACTTGTATAAAAGTACATACCTTTTCTGTGTTTAAATATGTTTAGATACACAAATACTTACCGTTGTGTTACAGTTGCCGATAGTATTCAGTACATAACATGCTGTACAGGCTTGTAGCCTAGAAACAAATACCATATAGCCTAGGTTTCTCATGGGCTATCCCATCTAGGTTTGTGTAAGTGCACCCTATAATATTCTGATATTCACACAATGATGAAACACCAGCTCATTCTGCTTGGTCCCCATCACTGTATGCTGGCATCTATTGCTAATGCCCATGATCCTCCCATGACTTCTGGCATTCAGGTATATGTTTCTTGTGATCCATATATCTTTGGTTCTGCTCACTTACTCTCAGGCAGTGCCATGCTCTCCAAACAGACCTAGGGACTTCATAGACATTCCTAGATAGTGATGGGATGCAAGGACCCTCTTAATCTGACTTTAGGCTCATTCCCTTTGGTCCTACACTTGTCCATTGTTAGAACAACCACTCAGGATTTAGTCTGGACAAGGGTCACTCTAAGAGAGCTTCTAATTTCTCCATGCTACAGGCTGGGAAGCAGAGCATGAATTCCATATGTCTCAGACCCCACTAAACTTATTCCCACCTTTGCATCCTGCCGGAGAGAAGATATTAGATCTTTTCTAAGGGACTCAAGAAACATCTAAAGCTTTAGCCACATATTTTCCAAATCTCCATCTCTCTCCATCTGATTGGTTCTACAGTTTTCAAGGTTTACTATAGTAGGAAAGTGAGCTTTTATATATTTCCTCTCTGATGTGGTTTAAGTGTAATCTTTTTTTTTTTTTTCTGAGATTGCTAGTCATTTAATATTATGAAGCTCCAAATCCCTTTGTCTATAAAAATTCTAATATTTTCAGTAGAAATTCTCATCTATATCAAATGTGCTTGCTCTATGTTTAAAAAATATGTTCAGGAATTCAATTAATTCTTTGTTTTAGTCCATGTCAACCCTTTCCTCGAAGGGGAATGCTATTGATTCACTGGGCAAATGATGTTAGAAAGATGAGAAATTTAATACTGTAATAAACCTACTTTTTCATCAGAAATAATAATACTGACCTTTAATGCCAAACTGTCTAAGACGTTGTAGTCACACCAAATAAGAGCATTTAAAATGTTAGCTAAGCCATTTATAAACCAGTTGAAGTACTGGGTAAAGTTCTTAACACTTCAAGGACACATTCTGATCTGCAATTTATCCAAATCGAGGTAATAATATGTTTGACTATATGCAAGTATTCTATTCTTAAAACTTAAATTCTCTTCTATTCTTAAAATAGAACAACAAATTATATTACAGCCAAATGCTGTAACATGAAACTGTCCAAGGTATACTTACTTCAAGTAATATTAAATCCAACTGAATTCTAGTGTAGTAAAAAATATCCAATAAGTCCCCAATACAGTGGTTGGATTTGAAATAAAACACAGTACTTCATCAGTATGTTTTTTTCTCATGATTCTATACTACATTCACGTTTTAAGCTTTAAACATGGGATCAACACAAACAATGCTCTAGGTAAGTGGCTTTTAATTTTTAAACAGCGTATACAAAGTCATTGAACTGAACTTTCACTTGTTGCACACTATGAATTGACATTCCAAACATCTTTTTACAAAGAAAAAAATTGAAAATTAATCTGAGCTGAGTATATTTTCCCATGGATTAACAATCTTACTGTAGATATCAGAGTTTCCCTCACAGATGCTTTGATATATATCTTAATAGTATTGTGTGGCCATCAGTTATGTTGTCTGTCTTGGTGGTAATCAATCTGAATTGGGAATGACCTTTCTTATCATTATTGATTCCTTAATTAGCTTGCAGCTTTGGTCAATACTGGCATTCACATTTTTATAAAAAAACTTTTTCAAAATTTTATTCCCACACTTTTGCTTTAAATATTTAACAGAATCAAGCTGAGTTCTGTAACTCATCTACCTTCCTGAAGTAAAAATGTGAAAACAATCATGGGGTATAGTCTTATTGTTTAAATTTTTTTCTTTCTCTTTCATCTCCCAATAATGACTCTTCCTTACTAAGTAGCTCTATTACATTTACCACTCTTTCTAAAATGGTCCTTTTGTTCTTGTGAATGATTATATCCTCATTATAAGAAAGAGATGCAGTCATTTATAAGAGTCTTCATTATATTATTTTCAGTATGTTGGAAGTGTAAGTGGTATCTTTTGCTCTTTTCCATCTGTAACACATATGCCATTACTTGTTCATGCCTGGAATGCATTTTCTAAAGTATGACTTTATTAGAGTATATGCTAAGCTTGAAACTAATCTCCTAAGTAAAGCTAAACAAATAACTATATAAAGCTGCCAACTTTAATGATTTTAATTTTTATACTAAAGCAAAGAAAATTCAAATTAAAATGTTGTGTCTTTACAGTTCATAAGGCACAACACTAATTACTAGAGAAGGCAGAAAGATGATTAACACCCAATTTTTGCCCTTAGAAGAGCTCATGTTCATTCTAATGGGTAGGGCAAACCCAGTACAAAACAAACTGCTGTCTTGTTTGAATTACCTGCATAGACCTTCCATGCCCCAAATGTCTCTGTTAACCACTGAGGTAGAATCCAGTTCCAAAATATGATTCTGTAAATTATAGTACATATGATTCTAGTTTGGGCCTGAAATCTTGTAATAATTTCCAGAAATTTGCAAACTATATTTGTAAGAAGAATTTTAGTTTTCAAATATGTTCCTACCTTTTCTCTTACCTACCTTTCTTTTAGTAGCTTTTAACAATACACTATATGAAAATAGAAGTGAAACAAAAACTACATGTCAGAAAAATGTAAGAGAGAAAATGAACCTCACATATATTCTTTCGTGATTACACAAAAATTCAAGAAATTTATCTGTTGAGCTGTTTATTTGGAGGGGTAATTAAAACACACACACACACACACACACACACAACAGAAAAACAAAGCAACTCTAGGCCACATGCCCCTAATTTCCATTTGCCCTAACTTTCCCCATAAGAATATGGTAACTCATGCATAGCTGAATTAGAATCCTCTTAATGTACACATACATTATAAATATTAAAATTTTAAAATGCAATGCTGCTAGCTTTCTAATTTCAATTACCCAAGGTACAAGGCAATTTAACCTTTCAGAGATAATCCCATCTATTTTGAAATCTAGCTAACCTACAGTGATCAAATACTCAACCTAAAAATCAGAGACATATCCATAAAACAAATAAAATAATTATTATATAGAGACATGTGTAGATGATGTGATATCCCAGAGGCAGGTGCATTGGGGAGTAATTCAGTAGGTTGTGTAACAGTTTTCCAGGCAGAAAAAGAAGAAAATCTGTTTATGTCTGTAATATAAAAAGAAATGAATGTTAAGAAAATATACAAAAGACTAACTGTGGTCAAAGTTAGGGTCCATATGAAATGTCAAAAGGTGAGGCTACAAATTATATAGAGGGCAAATTGTAGGACCTTGTAGTAGATGCCATCAGTTGCCTGTTTAGATCTCCTTTCCTTGGATGACATGCTCATCCAGCTATTGTTAGTGTGTTCCACCAACAACACACTGCTGCATCCTCCTCAGGAGAATTGCTCTTGGTCTATAAGTCATTTTTTCAGAAACGCTTCAGAGGTTACACTCCCCATCCTGGAGAGTGGCCCATTGCCAGTATCTGATATGGGGTAGAAAAGAAAGCCTGGTCTCCTTGTCATGTTGGGACAATTCTGTGGTAGCATTCCTGATATAGAGGTCTGTATCATTCAGGGTTTTGTCAGAGTGATACAAAATAAGTGATTATATATAAGCATTAGTATATATAACTATGAGTGTGGTGAAGAAATCTGTGGAAGACTGTTGCCTCTCCATCCGATAGAAGACATAAAGTTGCCAAAAGTCAGCATAATGACAGTTAGGAAGAAAAAAATGAACATAAAGTGGGAGAGACCAAGAGCAAACTGGAACTCATGTGAGCAGACAAGAACCAAGGAGCACAAACTGAAATCCATGTCTGTCTCCCACTGCCTCCAACTCCAACAGTGTAGCTGACCTACAGATGCAGCTGGAGACCTACACCGGGGAGCTGCACATTCATCTGGCCCAGAACTTAGAGAAACTAAAGAAGGAGATCAAATGGGAACTGGAATCTCCAGGGACCCAGCTGCGGCCTCCCGCAATGCCGGAGAACCAACAGATTAGCAACAATGGGAGCAATATGCACCAGCATCTGGTGCCCTTCACCGACCCTCAGAGTAGAATGGCTGTTGCTTCACTTCTGCCTTCCAAATTGCACGCATATTTCTCTTGTGGCCAACAATGGACCCCAAACCATATAGGGAAAGTGATTCTAGAAAACATAGTTTCAACTTAACTACATTGATACAGTGCAAAGCCAACACAAACTTCCCAAAGATTGGATGAACATATATATCTTTACCTAGAATTTACATGAAATTCAGCTGAGCTCACATTTTTACCTTCTTCTGCCCATTCTGTTTCCCAGACATCACAGGTTTCACCTGAAAGCATTGCATCAGCAAATCACTCGCACAAGAATTCTGCTTAGGTCTCTGTTTCTAGATATCCTAGCCTAAAATAGGCTCCATTATGCTCCTGAATTGTGACTATATTTAACAGGCAACAGAGATGTTGAATGGCTATTTTGTTTTTAATTGGAGGTAAACTAATTATAAAGATGACAAGGTAATTACTGAATTACTAAACTAAGATGCCAAAGATTTTAAGGTACACAATAAAATCAAATCACTGCTAATTAAACTGTTTAATAAACAAAGCAATGTTTCCTGATCAGTTAAAATTATTTTGTATTTGTTGAGTTATTTTTAGAATTAAACATTGTTTTTTGTCAGTTATCACTTTTGTGCATACATTAAAAATGGATATTATAATGGAAATATTTAAGGTATTTTCAAAATTTCTTCATATGAGGTATACAAATAAGTCATTTCTCAACTCAGAGTGGTCAATATCAATTTTACATACTAAATTTTCCTCTGTGCCATCAAGAGTGTTGGAAATACATTTCTTAAAGAATTAGTAAAAGAACTAAAAGCTATTAGTGCTCAAAAGCTAGGTTTGAAGTCATGTAAAGCTGGATTACTTTTTTTTCAATTCTCACCAGAGGATATGTTTTTACTGATTTTAGAGAGAGGGAAAGGGGAAGAAAGAGAAAGAGAGAGCTGATCAATGTATGACAATAACATTGATTGCACCCCAACCATAGAATCTGCAAAGTTAGGTATGTGCCCTGACTGGGAATTGAACCAGCAACCCTTTGGTGCACAGGGTGATGCTCTAACAAACTGAGCCACACCCGCCAGGGCTAAAGCTAGATTACTTTTGACTTTCTCCTTAGAAATCTTGTTCTACCATTATTCCTAGGGGGTTTTCCTAAGTTGTTGACATCCATTGTAGTTATGATACTGGGTCACTTGATATTTGGGCAAAAACACTAATAACCTCATTGTGACTGGCTGACAGTAATTGTAAGACGTATTCTGATTTCAAAGGAGTTAAAATGTGAAAAACTATGCACTTAGAATAAATAAACTATGGTACCTGAAGAGGAATTGAAAGTGGGTAGATAATAATTAGGAAGATCGGCTACATGGTATTTGATGCTGATCCAGGTAAAAGATGACAAGGACATGCACTAGAACTTTAACAGTAGCTCTGTTACAGAAGGGATTTAGAAGCAAAGCTAGTGTGAATGTTTAAAGTAAAAAAAAAAATCCTAAGTGAAGATATTATTAATACATCTATATTAAAGGTTCTGGAGTTTATTAGAGATTATTTTATTCCAAATGACAGCATACCTTTACAAACTGGTATATATATACACACACACATACACACACACACACATTTATATGTGTATATACACACACACACACACATATATATAGAGATAAGACTGAAGCCCATAGTCATAAATTTGAAGAACTTTTTAAGATTCCTCATTTCTTAATGAATGTGTAGGTTTATCCAGGTTCAATGGAGCCTGTTGCCTGTATCAGGGTATCATTAGGGGATGTAAAAACGGTAACATGCACCCAAGTGATTGCTATCAATTAATTACACATGGATGTTTGACCTCAGCTTCTGTCCACAGCCCTATCTAAAAATAGCTCAGGAAGTCTTTTTCTAAATCAATATCCTCATAAAATACTGTGATAATACTTTGCAATTCAGTAAAAACTGTTCTCCTGTTCAGTTCAAACCTGTTCTGTTCTGTTAACAGTTTAGAGCTACTCCCTTTAACTTCCTGATTAAACAGACAAGTCTTACTTTGAAATATCCCCACTGTTTTTCCTTGCTATGCATTGTGGTGGGTTAAACATCTTATCTGAACTAACAGTATCTCTAGATGGGTGTATATTTCTAATATCAACTAGTAAGCACATCCCTGGCATTAATAATTTTAATATTTTTATAATAATTAAATTTGACCTTTAAAATTTTGAAGGCATTGGTTACCATAGTATATCCTTCAAAGCAGATCATCTGACAAAGGCATAGTTTTATCAGCAGTATCTATTCCTAACGCAATTTTTAGAAGTTACTTCTAATATGTTTGTCTTACACCCTGCCTCACCACACACTTTAATGTAAAATATTGTTGGGAACAGGTTTCGACCTTGCTGCAAGTAAAGACACAAAATGGAAGGCCACCGGCAGGGCGGCTTTACTTCTGCAGAAGGGCCCGGGCCCCCACACCAGGCAAGCCCAGGACGGGGAGTCCGCTGGGCTTCCATCCCTGACACGGGTGCCCCTGCGCCACGCCCGCCTGGTTAGGGCGAGGCCCCACAACCTAAACCCACAGCCTAGTCTGGAAAACGCCCGTGGGGCGGACCTTTGGGACGGACAATTGCCCGCACAGACTCTGAGCACAAATGGGGGGCTGCCACGGTAAAACAGAGGATGCTGAGGTGGGCAGCTATTCAGTCTGGCTTATTCCGATCCCTTTGATGGAAAAGATTATTTCCTTCTCACAATATGACTCTTTTGGAGAAACTGCATGATCAAAATTTGAAACACATAACTTATTGCTGGTTAATATATTAAGACAGAATGAAGAATTTAGATCTCTGCTTATCCCCTCACATAATTAATGATTATAACCTCTAGGTGGGGCAAGTAGATATTCACAATATTTAAAAAAAAATTAAGCTGAATAAAGCTTCATGTCTGGAAATTTATCAGTTCTTGCAGCTGTCGCTTTTATTTGATTTTAAACATAAACTGTAAAGCAGCTGTTAAGAAACACATAATTTCTGTCCATCACAATATGTGTCTGTCATGCATATATTTATGTAATGTTTTTTAATTATTACAGGAGGTTTTAAATATATGTACAAAACAGAGAATAGTGTAATAAACTTCAGTATATGTACCTTCCAGCTTCAGCCACTATCAACATTCAATCATTCATATTTTTTCATATAATATGACAGTTTCTACAACTGTTAATAACTACCACTACCACCATTTGAAGGCTAGTATTATGTGCTAGTGTCTCAGTGAAGGTCCAGATTGGAAACAGTAGAAAAAAGCTGACTAATTTAAGTGGAAAAGAGGGTATTTAATGAAAATAAAATAAAATAATCTATAGAAATATTCTTGGAGATAAAACATTCAGGAACACTGCTGAAAATCACAGTGAAACTTCTTTAATGACCATTGGACATTAAGTGTAGCTTCTACTTTTACCATAACCTTATCAAATAGATTCAACATAGACCTTTACTGTATTAGCCACTAGATTCAGCGATGTGATCAGCAACCTCTATACACATACCTGTGCATAGCTGCAAGGGAGGCTAGACAAACAGATAGGTGGGGTCTATGGTGGGAGATGTTCAACAAATCACAGAGTAGAATATAGAAAAGGGGTGTAGATATGAGAAAATCAAGGATGAACACTAATTATGTTATTCAGGCATCAGGCATTGGGCTACATATTTTACATGCATTTTTAGTCAAATTTGCTTATAAGTTAGTCTCTTCTTATCTTCACTTTAAAGATGAAATGATTGAAGTTGAGTAACTTTCCCCAGGTTATACAGCCACTAAGTAATGGAACTTGGGTACTAATAAAGGTTTATCTGATCCAAAGTCTGTGTGTTAACTGCAGCACTGATTTTGAATTCAAAAAAGTTATTTACAACAGCTATTTACTGCAACCAAATTAATCATCTTACAATAAGAGTGAAGGTCAGGGAGAATGTTGAAAGGACTTGTCCAAGTTCAATCAACAGCAACCTCAGACAACCTATAGAGCAGATCAAACTATCTGATAGATTTTGATAGATCATGTGCTTATAATCATGCATGCTGCTCATTAACTGTGAGAAAACTGGCATCCCCAAATTCAGAGTCCACATTCTCTATTAAATTTATTCTAGAACATTCAGTATATCAGAACTGTAAAAGATACAGATAAAATGTCCAAAACAAACAGATACTCAAAACTGGATACAAAGAGAAAGAAATCGTAACGGAACTTAGCCAAAGATTGACAGTAAGGAAAACATCCATCTCTTTTCAAGGAAGAACACTTGATTTGTTGCTGCATTTGCTTGAAATCCATCTCAGACTTTCAGGGTGAAAAGAACAATTCAGTAAAGAATCAATACAATTTAATGAAGCTTCTATACTTGAAATTATGTCAGGGTCTTTTCACATGCCAGTGTTCACATATCTATAGATGTATATTAACAACAGGTATCTATGGAAATGTTATAGGCTAAAGAGTACAGTACATAAAAATTGGGGTAAAAATTTATCTGAGAAGATTTTTTAGCACAAATAAATTTTTATTATCAAAATTATGTATACAAAGACTTCCTTTTCCCAGGCTCTTCAAGGATCTATGATTGCATGAGATGAAATAAAGCAAAAAGGACTTTTTATAAGTACCTTTTACTATTTACTTATAAAATTGTTAGTCATATTATACACTTAAATTTGTTATACACTTTCTATTATTCTTTTCTTTAAATCTTTTCCCCTCTTGTGTTATGCTTTGAATAAAGTATATTGATTTATCTTTAAGTGTACTGATTATTTCTTTATTTCTGTCCAGTTTGCTTTAATGCCACTGAAGAATTTTTCATCTTTGATTTTGTACTTTTTTCCTAGTATTTCTATTTGATAGATTTTTCTTCCTCCCTCCCTTCCTTCCTCCCTCCCTCCCTCCCTCCCTCCCTCCCTCCCTCCCTCCCTCCCTCCCTTCCTTCCTTCCTTCCTTCCTTCCTTCCTTCCTTCCTTCCTTCCTTCCTTCCTTCCTTCCTTCCTTCCTTCCTTCCTTCCTTCTTCTTCTTCTTCTTCATTCTGTCCATAAGTCATTAATGGGGCAATAAAGGTTGGAGCTTATATAGTAGATGGGTGTAGCATTAGTGTCTTTTCTGGGTAAGTGTTAAAACTTAAGCAGGATAAAAAGGGCATCTGCACTGAGGGAAGCAAGGGCTCCCTCAGTATGAAGTTGGTATGAAGTGAGATTGATCCAATAAGTAAGTATGTTGTCAGACATGAGAGTTACAAATATGGTAAAGGAAATGGATGCAATTAACTCTGTATGGTTTGGAATTGAAGTTTTTCAGTGTGAAGTCATGGTTAGATAATAAAAATACATACATACATACATAACCTATATTATATATTTTAGTTCTGATTCTTGAAAGGACCTCAAAGTAGAACACTATTATTACAATGAGATCATCTAACACTCAGATCTTAGTTTCTAAATTCTGTTCTCCACTAATAGAAACTAGGGTTTCTTGCAGAAATGGTTGATTCCAGGGCTGCCACAGGAAAGTACACAATAAGCTCATAAGTAAGGAAGTACTCTAAGAATGACAAGAACATGCTGCTGTTCAGTTTCTATTGCTGCATGACAAACCACCCCAAAATTTAATGGTTTGAAACAATTTATTATTATCTCTTACGGTGGCAGAAGCTCCCCTGGGTGGTTCTTGCTTGGCATATCTCAAGAGATTGCAAACAAATAGCAGCTGATGCTGAAATAATCTCAAGTTCTGACAAGACTAGATGTCCAGAATAGCTCCTTCACATGACTGGTAATTGATGCTGGCTGTTGTATAGAGCTCAGTTGGGGATAAATGCCTACCATGTGTCTTTCTTATGGTTAGATAGTCTTACTGAATGGCTTTTGAATTCTGAGAGGAAGCATTCTAAGAGTATGCATTCTAAGAGAAAAAGGCAGAGCTATAAGACTTCTTAAGACTTAGCTTGGAAGTAATGTGGTATCACTTGTGCTAATTTTGTTAGTTACTAAGGGCAAGCCAAAATTCAATATGAAAAGGGACTATACAAGTGTGTATGTATCAGGAGGCATGCTTCTTAAGCAGGCCATCTTTGCATTCTAGATACCATCATCTGACATCTGGCTTCAATGATTTACATTTCTCCCATAGGCACAATAAATTAATCTACCCTAACAGCCACCCCCAATCATCTAGTCTCATTTGGGACAGTACCAGACTTCAGTTTGATATTCTGGTGCAGATGAAAGTCTTTGGAAGTGGTTGCTCAGATGCATTTCCTATAGTGCAGATTTCCAGTGTAGCAAACACTAGCTAGACAAAATATTAAATGACTTTAACTGATTGATCTTACATTGTAACACCAGAATCACATATTGTGAATTGAGAGAAATACTACCAGAATTTAATTAGGAATATTTAAGAAAAATGAAATAACTTCATAGCAAAATAAAAACTGGAAGCATGCTATAAAAGAATTTAGAAGAGAGATCAGAGGTTGGTAAACTTTTCTGTAAAAGGCCATATTATAAATATTTTAAAGGTTTATACAGTAATTGTCTCATATCCCTCCTTTTTTTTCTTTCTTTTTTTTTTATAAACCCTAAAACAGTGGAAATCATTCTTAGTTTGTGGATCACATAAAAACAGGCCATGAACCAAGCCAGATTTGACCTGCAGGCCATAGCTTGCCCACCTCTGTGTTAGATCAATAATTAGTAGATAGTAGAATTATGAAAGAAACATAGCAACTTTGGTTATACTAACTGTATTTAAAAAACAAATATGGAGTGTTTATGTATAAATTTCTACCCCAAATATTTCTTAGTTGTATATGAGTTCTATATCTCAAATATACAGATGCTGAAAATATATCTGGTTACTATAAAATCATTAAGTCAAATCATGATGTATAGCAATTATAAAACTAGGATACGCAGCTCCTCAGAAAAGTACCCCTTCAGTTGTTTTAGAGAACTGAAAAGGCAAATGTAAGGGTAATGCATTCTAATATTGAGCCCAACCATAATGTTTTCTGTGATGCATTTCTCCAGTGTATATAATTTGCTTTCATACTACTCCCTGTTTCGTTGCTAAATATTTCACTTAAACTGCCGAGGGCTATTCATCTACACGGCAGTCTGCTGAGGAAGCAGACGCAAATTGTGCATGGTCATCATGCTCCTGGACTTCCTAATGGACAAACTATAAACGTTATTCATGCAGAGACTGGTTTCTTCCTATTTATTATTGAACCTGGAGTTAATCGGCAATAGACTGAGTGCTCCCTGAGTTTTAAGAACCAAACTGTTGGAAGAAAAGGTTTATCAAGTTGTCTGTAGAGATGGAAATCAATTCTAAATACAATTACTCATAGGAGGTTTATACAGAGTTTGACTTCATATAAGAGTAAAATTCTTCCCTCTGGGGAAAAGGGACAGATGAATGATAGTGAACACAAAAGATATTACTTGTTAATTTCAAATCAAAGATTGGTGTGTTTCTCCCCACACAAAGTTGCTTTGTGGATAACAGCACAGGCTCTGGAGGCTGAAAACCTGGGTTCCAAACCTGTCTCTACAGCTTTGCTACTTGGGAGAAATTGGGAGTATTATGTTTTCTGTAAAATGAGGAAAACCAGAGTACCTTATATAGGATTCTTGAGTAGATTCCATTAGTTAACACAGGAAAATTTAGTATAGTGCCTGAACTTTCGTGGTTTAAAAAGAAAAAAAATAGGGTAAAATGGTAATGGAGGGTTCCCCAGGTTACAGTCATTCATGAATGGCTTTTATGGTTTCTATGTACTTTTATATTCCACCTTCTTGAATTTTCCTCTTAATAATTGTTATGTATATTATTACTTAAGATTTTTTTCTGTACGTGTAAGTAAAACATGATTTTAATGGAAGCTTACTATCATCACCCTAAAAAGACCAGTATATTTTCCACAAATAGAAGGTAACAAAAACATGTAAACAAAATAATGTTATTTATTCTAACTAGATCATGCTGACTGTCAAATGCACAGAGGTATTATCTCCCTGCTTTATCATCAATTAAAAGAAACATTATCAAGTGTTACAGTGATGCTAAAAACCAAATTGAGGTCTTCTTGATAAAAACAGAAAGATAAAAGGAAATATGAAAGGGAATAGTTTTTTGACTAAATAATTATGTCTATTACTGCTTTTCTACATACCACTTCAAGTTATATCTTCCACAGTTTGGAAAACAGTGCTATGAAGAAGCTTTAGGGAGACCCTTAGACTTTAATTGGACTTCGATATGAGGATAGATAGAGTTTAGATCCTTACTGAGTCTCAACTCAATAATCAAAGAAAGGGAATACTATGAGCAGGCAAGTGCACCAAGTCAGGTATGATGTCTAGTACACCATCATGAAATCATTGAGCTTGCGAGGGGGTAAAATAGCCAAAGACCTCCGTCAGTCATGTTGCACAGGGCCTCACATAGCATAGGCAGGGCCTCAAATCCAGCCTAAGCAAGGCAGACCACAAGCAATAAACATCACGGAAGAGGATTCTGAGGGTTGGATAATATGCACAGTTTATGAGGTTCAGTTCAATATAGTGTAGGACATGGACTCAAGAAGGCAACACTTAGATGCAGGGAAACCAGTGCCTAGGTGGTTACTATGGCAATGAAAAGAAACCTACATGTCTTTGCCAAAAGAGGGAAAGGTTGAAAAGAAAAGGTAAGAAACTGAAGAAAATGATGTACACTAAGATTCAAGGTCAAATGACAAGGAGACTGCTGGTACCACGACAGAAAGGAAAATTCAAAGAAAAAAGGGTTTAAGGAAAAACATAATTTGTAGTTTTAAAAATATTGAATCTGAGAGGATGGTGTATGATACTTAGTGACAGAAATAGGTTTTACCTACCCAACTTAAGTCATGAATAGACATATTAGCCTAGGAAACACTCTAAATGACAGACAGTGCAGAAAAAGAAGAGAAAGGGGACGACATATGTTTTGGGTGGGAATATTGAACTATGTTGATGGAGGAGGCTGCGTGACGTCAGAACCCAGGGCAATGTCTTGGGACCAAAAAGGGAAAGAGAAGTTCAAAGGAAGATTGGATTCTCTAGTGCCTAGTGCTATATAGAGGCCAAAAAAGATTAAGAAAATTTCAAACAATGGATTTGACAAATAGAAGGTCATTTAGTGTCCTTAGATGACACAATGAAGCCCTGGCCAGTTTGGCTCAGTGGTTAGAGCATCGGCCCACAGACTGAAAGGTCTCAGGTTTGCTTCTGGTCAGCGGTACATGCCTCGGTTGCAGGCTCCATCCCTGGCCCCAGTAAGGTCACGTTCTGGAGGCAACCAATCAATGTGTCTCTCTCAATCAATGTTTCTTTCTCTCTCTCTCTCCCTTCCACTCTCTCTGAAAAGCAATAAGAAATAATATCCTGGGGGAGGATTAAAAATAAAAGAAGAAGGCAGTGAAAAAGGGAGACAGAGATTAGAATTAGGTAATAAATGAGAGAAAACGGAGGCAGGGAGTACAAACTATCAAATACGACTAATTTCCTTTGTATCAAAGTTTGGTTGCTGAACTAAAATTTAAGTTCCTTAGGCAGATATCAAAAATAATAATTGAACCCATGACCCTTCAGTGCACAGGATGATGCTCCAACCAACTGAGCAACACCAGCCAAAGATGAATCTGAATTTTTAAGACATGGAAATTGGAAACATTTTGCCTTTTGATTTACGATATTTAGTTTGTTAGAAAAGTACATGTTCATTGTAGAACATTTAATAAGTATATAGGAAGAGGGGAAGACGGCGGCCCTGTGAGAAGCAGCAGAGGCCCTGCTCCCAGCCACGGACTCGATTTCCTCCTAAAATCCTACGGAGCCAGCTTGGAAAAACCAGAGAAACATACCTGAGTGGACGGAGTGCGAGTGGGGAGCACTGAAGAGACATCACGGAGTCCGGTAAGAGAGGGGGGTGCAGGAAGGAAAAGCCCCCCTGAAGCCTGGGCTGGGCTCCAAGCCCCGAGGCCTGGAGGCTGCAAAGCTCCCTCCCCTCGGGAGAGCGGACGGCCTCCAAAAGCGGGGATCCCACTCCCGGAGCGACGAGAGGGGAAGGGGTGCCCCGCGCACAGGGCAGAGGGACCCCGGGAAATGGTGAGTCCCGGAGGAGACGGCGCCTTCCTAGGGAACAGCCTCTAATGGCGGACGGAGCCTCCCTAGGAAACAAAGCTTCTAGTGGCGGCTGCGACCGGCATCTAATGCTAGGGGTGCCGACCATAGGGAAGGCTGTCCCAAGGCCTGTGGCACCCGAGTGGTGAGGAACCAGAGGACTGTGCTGAGCAGTCGCACACGGGGACCCTCTGCCTCCCTGTGGGGCACTGTGCTGAGGCCCAGAAAGCGCTGAATCTGCATGGCTCAGGGAAGGGGAGGAGCCCTCCCGCCCTGAGCTCCCAGTGCCCAGAGGCTGGGATCTGTGACCAGCCCTGAGAGGGACCATGGTGGCGCGTGAAGCCGCCCCAGCTTTGCTGAGACCAGCGGTGCAGGGAGCTGACTTTGTGTCCCCTCCCACTGGGGGCCTTGGTGCTTGGTCAGCGGGCAGACTTTCTGCCTGTGTGTTGCTTTGTGCGTTTGTGAGTCTGACCATGGAACTGGCTCCCACCTTCCCGGCATGCACTGGGGGACAGACCAGTGGAGGCTGGGATTGGGACCTGCACAGTAGACGGTCTGAGGGGCGGACCTGGTGCGACAGGCCAACCAGAGCTGAGCAGGGAGGGGCAGAGCCCAGCGGCCTCTCCTGCAGCCGGGAGCACCACCCCCAACAGGAAAGGGGCGGGTCCAGCTCACTGAGGCCCTGGACACCCCCGCAGGGCATAGTCCTGAGGGGAAAGGGAGGGCAGCTCACAGGAGGACATTGCAAGAATAAGATTCTCAGGGACTGTTGTTTGGGAACTGGAGGAAACGCTGAAAACCTCTGCTGGGGGCTGGGCAGGCAAAGGGCTCACTGGAATGTTCTTTAATTGAATCCACTGAGCCCAGGCTGCTGAAACGGACCATTCAGAAAAGGCAACAGGCTGAAATCAATCTGAAGCTGCAGCAGGCCAGAGCCTGGGGAACTAGAACCAGAGGCCAGGGTAGGGACTGAGGAGCTGGTGGTGGAGCAGAGACTAACTCCTGCAGAGTGAGGGCCTGACAGCGACACCTCTAAGGGGAGTGATACCCTCGGCTACACTAGCCACCCTGCACCCTAAAGACTCTACAGAAGACTCCGGAGTAAGACCAGGCAGCTACAAGGTTGCAAAATAGCTGACAAGAGGAGGTGGTACACGGAGAGCCTCAGATCAATCATCTACCTGAGGACACCAGAGCCAAACCTAGACAGCTCCTCATATGGGCTGATACACAAGTACCACCCAGGAGAACTGAAATCAGCATACAGAACAGTGACCCTCAGACAACACAAGTTGCCCACAAGAAACTCACCTGATTGACTATCTTTTTTTCTTCTGTTTTTTTGTTTTGGTTTGGGTTTTTTTGGTTTCTGTTTTTTGTTTGTTTGTTTTTTGTTTGTGTGTGTGTTTGTTTTTTCTCTTTTTTTCTTAGGAAGAAGAGAAAGGGGAAAACATTTGTTTTTTCTTCTTTTTTAAGTTTTATAATAATTAAAAAAAAAATTTTTTTAAACATTTTTTAACTAAATTTTTTCTTTTTTTATAAAAGAATTTTGTCTTGCTTAGCTTGTTTTTAGTTTTGTTTTGGTTATTTGCTTTGTTTTGCTTCTACTATCCTTGCTTCTACTATCCTTGCTTCTACTATCAAGACTTTCTTGATATCCCTGCTTAACAACTGGGACTTTACCATTATAACCAAGTTTACTGCTTTCCTCTATAATTTCCCCCAAATCTCTTACCACACTCCCTCCCTGCCTGGGCTATATCTCTCTCTCTCCTCTTGATCCACTGGCATAACTTTTTTTTCTTTTTCTACTTTTCTTTTGTTCTTTTGTTATCCTCCCTTCTGTCTTCCTGTCTTTTTGTTCAATTCTTAGTTTCTCCTATTGTCTTTATTGTATTTTTGTTTTCTCATTATCAACTATTATCCTATTCCTATTCTCTCCCTTAATTTTTTGCTGGCCCTTCTTTCAGAATCTTTTCTTTGCTTCTGTTATCTCCCAGGAGCTTCTCTATTTTTTACATTTTAGTTTATTATTATTTCCTAAATTTTCACCAGTATTAAAAACAATATACATCTCTCTCTCTAAGCTTTACTTTCCTTTCTCTCTTTTTTCTTTTTAAGCATTTGTGTGTGTGTGTGTGTGTTCTCCCTTTACTCTCCCAGTTCTATTTTCACATGGGTTATTTTCATTGTGACTGTCAAGATATTTTGCAAGATACCTCTTGTTTCCTGGAAGTTTAGTTGTGTATTTTCCTGCCTTGCCAGCACCCGTACAACAGCTTACACAATGAGGTTGGGGCTGAGACACAGTTAGCCAACCTGAGAGGAGTGTCCTCCCAAGGGCTGGTCAACAACAACCTAGACCCAACCACAACAGGAGAACATAAAGAAGCCACAAAATAGACACCCACATGAGGGACATGCCTAGAACAAAGAGCTCAGAAGTATAAGGAAAACACACCTCTGGGCTCCATTGGACCCACAAGACAAAATCCTTCCCCACAAGACCGGGAGTCAGCAAATATATCTAATATATAGATACAAACACTAAGACCTACCAAAATAAGGAGACAAAGAAACAACCCCCAAATTAAAGAAAAGGAAACATCGCCAAAAGAAGTCTTTGATGAGATGGAGTTAAGCAAATTATCAGAAACACAGTTCAGAGTATTGATGATGAAGATGTTCAAAGGAACTTAAGAAGACACTAGATGATAAGATCGAGGACCTTAGTGAAAACAAGAAAAAAGAGATAAATACCATAAACAAAACTAGGACAGAGATAAAGAATGCTGTATCTGATATCAAGTATGCACTGGAAGGAATTAAAAGTAGGCTCAACAAAGCAGAGGATAGAATAAGTGACTTAGAAGACAAGGTAGAAAAAATCACACAATCAGAGCAGCAAAAACAAAAAGCACTTAAAAAGCATGAGGACAGTCTAAGGGAGCTTTGGGACAACATAAAGTGAAACAACATTCACATTATAGGAGTGCCAGAGGGGGAGGAAAGAGAGCAAAGGATAGAGAAGTTGGTGGAGGAAGTAATGATAGAAAACTTCCCTAGGCTGGCGAAGGAGAAAGCCACACAAGTTCAGGAAGCACAGAGGGTTCCAAACAAGAGGGACCCAAACAAGAGGGTTCCAAACAAAGAGACCCATTCCAAGACACATCATAATTAAAATGGGAAATGTCAAAGACAAAGAGAAAATATTAAGGGCTGCAAGAGAGAGACAAGCAGTGACCTACAAGGGAACCCCCATAAGGCTGACAGCTGATTTCTCAACAGAAATTCTTCAGGCCAGAAAGGAGTGGCATGAAGTTCTCCAAGTAATGAAAAGCAAGAGCATGCAAACAAGATTGCTTTATCCAGGAAGGCTATCATTTAAAATTGAAGGTGAAATAAAGAGCTTCCCAGACAAAAAAAGGCTAAAGGAGTTCAGTACCACCAAACCAGCATTGCAAGAAATGCTAAAAGGACTGCTCTAAGAAAATGAAGGAATAGTGAGAGAAAGGTACATCAGCATAAAGGGGAAAAATGGCATTAAATAAGTTGATATCAATAGTAACCTTAAATGTAAACAGAATAAATGGTCCAATCAAAAGACATAGGGTAGCTGAATGGATAAGAAAAGAGGACCCAAATATATGCTGTCTACAAGAAACCCACCTGAGAGCAAAAGACTCACACAGGCTAAAAGTAAAGGGATGGAGTAAAATATTCCATGCAAATGGAAAGGAAAAGAAAGCTGAAGTAGCAATTCTTATTTCTGACAAAACAGACTTCAAATAAAGACCATAACAAGAGACAAAGATGGTCACTACATAATACTAAAGGGATCAATCCAACAGGAGGAAATAACCCTTATAAACATTTATGCACCCATTATAGGAGCACCTAAATATATAAAAAATTTCTTGGGGGACTTTAAAGGGGAGATTGACAATAACACAATCATAGTGGGGGACTTCAACACCCCACTGTCAGCACTGGACAGATCATCAAGACAAAAAAATCAACAGGGAAACACAGACCTTAAATGATTCACTAGACCTAATGGATTTAATTGACATTTACAGAACATTTCACCCCAAAGCAGCAGAATACACATTCTTCTCAACTGCACATGGAACATTCTCAAAAATAGACCACATGTGCCCAGCCGGGTGTGGCTCAGCAGTTGAACGTAGACCTAGGATCCAGGCGATTGGGGTTCGATTCCCAGTCAGGGGACATGCCCGGGTTGTGGACTCCATCAGTGACTCTCTCATCATTGATGTTTCTATCTCTCTCTCTCCCTTTCCTTTCCCCTCTCTGAAATCAATAAAGATATATTTAAAAAAAAAATAGACCACATGTTAGGACACAGGGCAAGTCCCTACAAATATAAGAAGATTGAAATCATATCAGGCATCTTCTCGGATCACAATGCCATGAAACTAGAAATCAACCACTATAAAAAAAACTCAAAAATATTCAAACACATGGAGGCTAAATAACATGTTATTAAACAATGAATGGGTTGCCAATGAGATCAAGGAAGAAATCAAATACTTCATGGAAAGTAACAAAAATGAACATACAACAACCCAAAATCTATGGGACATGGGGAAAGCAGTCCTGAAAGGAAAATTCATAGCATTATAGGCCTATCTCAAGAAACAAGAAAATGATCTAATGAACCATCTAACACAACAACTAAAAGAACTAGAAGGAGAACAGCAAGAAAAGCCCCAAGGAAGTAGAAGGAAGGAAATAATAAAAATCAGAGCTGAAATTAATGACACAGAGATTAAAAAAAAAATACAAAAAATCAATGAAACCAAGAGCTGGTTCTTTGAAAAGGTAAATAAGATTGATGCACCTTTAGCCAGATTCACTAAGAAACAAAGAGAGAGGACCTAAATAAATAAAATCAGAAAGGAAAGAGGTGATATAATAACTGACTGAACAGAAATACAAAGGATTGTAAGAAAATATTATGAGCAACTATATGCCAAAAATTGGACAACATGGGGGAAAGGGACAAATTCCTAGAAGCATACAACCTTCCAAAGCTGAATCAAGAAGAGGGAGAAAACCTGAATAGGCTGATCACAACTAATAAAATTGAAGCAGTAATCAAAAAACTCCCAGCAAACAAAAGTCCTGAACCAGATGGATTTACAGGTGAGTTCTACCAAACATTCAAAGAAGAATTAACACCTATTCTATTCAAACTATTCCAGAAAATTCAAGAGGAGGAAAAACTCCCAAACTCTTTTAATGAGGCCAGCATCATCCTAGTCCCAAAACCAGGTAAAGATACTATGAGGAAAGAAAATTACAGGCCAATATCCCTGATGAACATAGATACTAAAATCCTCACTAAAATACTAGCAAACTGGATCCAGCAATACATTAAAAAGATCATACATCATGACCAAGTGGGATTTACTCCGGGGATGCAAGGCTGGTATAACATCCTCAAATCAATAAATGTGATACATCACATAAACGAAATGAAGGACAAAAAAAAATATGATCATATCAATAGACTCAGAAAAAGCATTTGACAGAATCCAGCACCCATTTCTGATAAAAACTCTCAGCAAAGTGGGATAGAGGGATTATACCTCAACATAATAAAGGCCATATATGACAGACCTACAGCCAACATCATACTCAATGGGCAAAAACTAAAACCATTTCCATTAAAAAACCAGAACAAGACAGGAATGTCCACTTTCACCACTCTTATTCAACATAGTACTGGAAGTCCTCGTCATAGCCATCAGACAGGAAGAAAACATAGAAGGTATCCAGATTGGAAAGGAGGAAGTAAAACTATCATTATTTGCAGATGACGTGATATTGTATATAGAAAACCCTAAAGACTCCATCGAAGTACTACTAGATTTGATAAATGAATTTGTCAAGGTAGCTGGATACAAAATCAACATCCGGAAATCAATGGCATTCTTATACAGCAACAATGAACTTTCAGAGAGAGAAACTAAAAAAGCAATACCATTTACCATTGCAACTAAAAAAATAAGATACCTAGGAATAAAATTTACCAAGGATGAAAAAGACCTGTACTAGGAAAACTATGGGACACTGAAAAAAGAAATAGAGGAAGATTTAAACAAGTGGAAGAATATACCATGGTAATGGATTGGAAGAATTAATATCATTAAAATGTCCATACTACCCAAAGCAATTTATAAATTCAATGCAATTCCTATTAAAATACCAACAGCATATTTCACAGACCTAGAACAAACATTTTGAAAATTTATATGGAACCAAAAAAGACATCAAATAGCTGCAGCTATCTTGAGAAAAAAAAACAGAGTGGGAGGGATCACATTACCGGATTTCAAACTGTATTATAAAGCCACTGTAATCAAAACAGCCTGGTATTGGTACAACAACAGGCATATAGATCAATGGAACAGAACAGAGACCCCAGAAATAGATCCACACCATTATGGTCAGTTAATATTTGACAAAGGAGGCAAGAGTATCCAATAGAGTAAAGACAGTCTCTTCAATAAATGGTGCTGGGAAAATTGGACAGATACATGCGAAAAAATAAAACTAGACCACCAACTTTCACCATACACAAAAATAAACTCAAAATGGATAAAAGACTTAAATATAAGCCATGAAACCATAAAAATCCTGGAAGAAAACATAGGCAGTAAAGTCACAGACATCCCACGTAGTGGACTTTTCACTGATACATCTGGTAGGGCAAGAAAAACAAAAGAAAAAATAAGCATATGGGACTACATCAAACTAAAAACTTCTGCACAACAAAAGAAAACAGCCTCAAAATACAAAGGAACCCCTCGGTCTGGGAAAACATTTGCCAAGGATGTATCTGATAAGGGGCTAATTTCCAAAGTGTACAAAGAACTTACATTACTCAGCAAGAGGAAGACAAACAACCCCATTAAGAAATGGGCAAAGGACTTAAATAGACACTTCTCCAAAGAGGACATACAGATGGCCAAGAGACACATGAGAAAATGCTCGACGTCACTGATCATCAGAGAGATGCAAATTAAAACCACAATGAGGTATCACTTCATACCTGTCAGAATGGCTCCATCAACAAATCAACAAACGACATGTGCTGGCGAGGGTGCGGAGAAAGGGGAACCCTGGGACACTGCTGGTGGGAATGCAGACTGGTGCAGCCACTATGGAAAACAGTATGGAGGTTCCTCAAAAAATTAAAAATGGAGCTGCCTTTTGACCCAGTGATTCCACTCCTAGGAATGTATCCTAAGAATCCTGAAACATTCATCAGAAAGGATATATGTACCCCGATGTTCATAGCAGCACAGTTTACAATAGCTAAGATCTGGAAACAGCCCAAGTGCCCATCAGTAGATGAGTGGATCAAAAAGCTGTGGGACATTTACACCATGGAATACTATGCAGCTGTAAAGAAGAAGGATCTCATACCCTTTGGGACAGTATGGATGGACCTGGAGAAAATTATGCTAAGTGAAATAAGCCAGGCAGAGAAAGACAAACATCACATGATCTCGCTTATACGTGGAATCTAAAGAATTTAATAAACTGATGAACAGAATAGATTCAGCAACATGGAAGCATAGAGCAGACTGATGAATGTCAGAGGGATGGAGGAGGGCGGGTGTGTGGAGGGGGAGAGAGTAACCAAAGAATTTACATGCATATATGCACAACCCAAGGACAGGGACAGTGGTGGGGAGAGGGACTGGGAAGGGGGATGAGACAGGTTGGAATGGGTCATTGGGGAGAAAAAGGGACATCTGTAATATTTTAAACAAAAATAAAATTAAAAATATATATATATAAAAAACCTACTGAATAAAATCTTGCCACTTGACAAGAGAACCAAAAAATAATAATAATAATAATTATCCATTTCCACACTGATTTCACATGGCGCCTTGCAAATGAGAAGTACTCAACATCTCATCATGGATGTATTGATTGATTTATCCATTCATTTAACTGATATTCATTAAGTGTTTACTGTATGTTTCTCACTCTTCAGGTGCTGGAGTTACAACAGTTTGGTGGGACACAGATCTGCTTCCCCCAGGATCTCATTAGTTGAAGTGGAGACATTTATGTACAGTCTCAGAGTCCCCAGCAAGGTTATATAACCTTTAAGGAAAAAGAATCTAACGCTATACCTGGAAAGGTAAGAGATGTCTTCCTGGATAAAATGTTCTAAACATTCCTTATTAAAGTGATCAGAAAAGCCAAAAGTAGCTGAAGAATCAGCAAGAAAAAATTTATTTTTAAAATAAAGGGTCAGCCCGGGTGGGCGTGGCTCAGTGGTTAAGCATTGACCTAGGATCCAGGTGATCAGGGTTCGATTCCCAGTCAGGGCACATGCCCGGGTTGCGGGCTGCAGTCGATCAATGACTCTCATCATTGATGTTTCTATCTCTCTCTCTCCCTCTCCTTTCCTCTCTCTGAAATCAATAAAGATATATTTTAAAAAATAATAAAAAATTAGAAAATAAATAAAATAAAGGGTCAAATCTTTAAGAAAAACCCTTGCTTCCAAGAATCCCCAAACTGTATCTATACTCCATTTCCCTCTTCAACTGTCCTTTCCAAAAGGAACAATTTTTAACACCATCAAAAACAAAGATTTAATACTTAAATTGTATTCCTGAACCTCATCACAACCTACAAACTCACACAGGCTGTACTCTTTCTCTTAAAAGTAATGTAATTATCTGTTGAACAGCAAAGGCAGGTCTTAGTGAGTTCATGTGGCAGATAAAGTTAGTTTCAAAAACCAAGACTATGGATGACATTGGATTGCTAAAATGACTGTGTAGTTCATGGTTCATTCATACATGGGCCAACTTAAGACTAGAAAGTAGGTTTGTATTGGAAATTGATAAAATTGTATGCAGAGATGAAGTACCAAATACTTGGCTCTGGATGATAGTTTTGAATGCATTTGCAAAGACAAATTCATACTGGTACTGCGTAGCCACACACAGAGGTATTTTCTCCCTAACCCCTTAAATGCTAAAATGTAGATAAAATGGTTAGGAAATCCCTCACTTTCCCCATATTTTCCTCCAACATCAAAATACTCAGACTTTGGCTTATTAGACTAGCACAATTAAGGAGATTAAAGGAGACAGAGTTGAACTCTAGTTCAAAACACTGAATTTGCAATATTATTATGATTCTTTAGAAGGCATGAGCTTCAGATTTTTTTGAGAAAACAATACAACTATGAACAATTTCTGTCTATTCTATAAAATCCTACCACATTAATGACTGTAAAATCCTCCTTTGATCACTTCAGAACCCTGCTAACAAGTCTTAAAAGAGTCCTTTGGTGAGTAGGATCAAGCTAAAATTACTTTGACCTGGAAGACAGGCCCCCACAGTTGAACTCTAACATACTGCAATTTCACATCCCAGCTTTCCTGTCCCGCTATCTCTTACAACAATTTTGTTGTTTCTTGCTCCCATAGTTAATTTAATTCACCTTTGTACCTAGTCAAATCCTATCTAATTTTTCTCATATATCCAGCTCAGATTTCTCCACAAAGTATTTTCCAGTTCACTCCAATTAAATATGACCACTCTCTTCACTGAAATCCTAACATGCCATTATCTGTACAATTTGGTGATGGCAACAACAAATTCATGAAGTCCTTTGCAGTCATAAAACAGTAGCTAACTTTTACTGAGTGGAAATTTCTTATGACCCTCTTTCTCCCTCCAGGACCTAGCCTCCTGAAATTCTGTTCACCCTCCTCTGCTTTCCTTTTTATTGCTCTATGCCAAAATCCAAGTTGTGGACTGGTTTTTATTTAAAGGTGTACCCTCTATCAAACCTTGACTAAGAACTCTATTTTAGCCCCAAATACTTATTAAGATATTATTTTAAACCAATATATAAGACAAACTCTGGTTATAGCTGCTAAAATTATATAAACTATATAATTTTATAATTATATATGTTTATAAATAATAAATTTATATATGTATATATACTGTATATAATTTATAAATTATATAATAAATTTATATATATAAATATATAAATATATGCTATAAATATATATATATATATATTTATAGCATATATAGTATATTGACTAACTTCTTCTTGGAACTGGTCAAATAATAGCACAAAACCAAATACCTATCATCCTCACTAAAAAGACCAGCCTGTATATATTTTTTTCCAGCCTATATTTTGAGCCTCCAAGTAAAAACCTTTTATTACAATTATAGTGCTCAGACCCCTCCAACTCATTATTTTCCATGAGATGAAAGAAATAAACATTTCTCAGGGGCCTGTGTGTCTACCAGACAACAAATCTAAAAAACAACAACAAAAACCCACAATTCATTGATGCAGCTTGGAAACTCTCTAACCACAAGATGACACTTGTCCCCTTAAACCAGGGCTTGGAAGAATCTGACTTTCCATTCTATTTAATTACTGAACCTTGTTTAGGGTTTTTTGAGAGGCAGATAGTTTTCTTCAGGACAATGTGCTACAAAGCTGACACAGGTAGATTTATCCAAGGGGATAAATCTTGACAAAATAGTACACAGCAGTTCAATTAACCTGCTTCAGGGGAGCCTAATGTAATTGCAGAAATGCAATCCCTTCAGCTGGGGTTATAAGGTTTGAAGCTAACTTTGTTATCTGAGAGTAAAAGCATCAGTGTTCGATGTTCCTTTGGCAACTAAACTTGGTACAAAACGAATCAACAAAATCATTGAGTAATAATTAACAATAGAAGAATCTGGTAGCTGTCTAGACTCCCCAAATTAAGTGGCAATACTAATACTCAGAAATCACAAATCAATAAAAATGCATTCAACCTTTTTTGTTGTTGTTAATATGTTAAAGAAAAGAGTAAGGAACCAGGTGGAGGAAGAGTTAGGATAAATCAATGAGTTTCAGATTTTGGAAAGACAAGTTCATTGGGTATGTGTTTCCCCATGAGTAAAAAACAAACAAACAAAACACTGTTTCTAAAAAAAAGGAAAATTTAAAAAGGAATAAGGTATTCTACAAAATGAATTATCACTCCCTTTGCATGTAAATTTTACCATCCCAGGCTGCTGGCGGGTGTCTTAACCTTTCAGTGTTTCAGACTAGCCCTCCTCTACATGCAGATTCAAGAAAGAACAAGGGAAGACTTACTGATCCACCCTACCTGCTCCATCATACTGGCTGCCCCTCAAAATTTACTAATCAAGAGCTACTCCAACCACCACCACCCAGTAGTAGAAACCCCACCCCATCAACTGCATTTTTTTTTCTGAAATACTAGATTTCTATTTAAGAATTTATTTTTTTGCAATAACACCAACATTTATGAAGAGCACTATAGCATACAGATATCTTTCTCACTCATCATTTCATTTCTAACTCATAAAAATGCTCTAAATTAAGTTCATTATCATCTCATTTTCAAATAAGGAAAACGTAGTGACTTGCCCAAGGTCACATAGCTAGTAGGTGGGACCTGGACTTCAAATCTCATTCCACATTATTTTTGTTCTTCATCACTGTATTTAGAGAACTGAACAAAATTCCACTATATGACATATAAAAGTAAATTATTTCTTTTCTGTAGTTTCCAAAAACAGCCAGAGAGTATTTATTTCCCCTCATCTGAGGTTTAGTAACATCAAATCAAAATTTAAAGTGTGGGAGAGAAACGTTTATGGGTATGTGAGACATACAATAAGGCACAACATTCATATTTCCTTGTGAATGGATGAGATTAATTCACAATAAGTAAGCAAATGCACAATGAAATAAATGCAAAATACTATTTACATGTTTTTGATTGGTAATTTAAAGGTTTGATAATAACAAACTTTATTTTGGAGGAAATAAGCATTTGTATGCATTGTTTGTGGTAGTATAGATTGTAATGTTTTCGTAGGGCAACATAGCCATAGCCATCAAAATGTAAAATGGATATACATTTGATTGAGGATTTTCACTCTAATGATTTACTTTATGTATATATACTGGTGAAAGTTTACCTATATGTGCATATGTGTGCATATGTCTTTATATATACACATGTATGTATATATAAACATATACACAAATATATTTATTTTAACATTATTTTATTAACAATAATTTTGGGAATAAAAGGAAATGTCCATCATTTGAAGAACGGTTAAGTAAATTATGATATATGCATACACTGGTGTATCTCCAAGGAAAATAATTAAAGGGAAAAAGCACAATAAAAATCAGCATGAATTTAATAAAATCCCCTTTGCTAAAAAAACCCCACTATACAGGCATGTGCATATTTCTTCATAAAAATTATGAAAAAAACTGAAAATAATGCTTACATTTGGGGGGGAAAGAAGGAGAGTGTTGGAGGGATGCCTGTTTCTCATATGGCACCTTCTGTACAGTCATGAAAGGTAACTAGATACATATATTACTCCCTAGCTAGTGTCATTTGCTTACAATAGTTTTCATAATGGATCTTAGGTTGTTGCAGATTCTATGATCTACTATTGAGTAGTTCAAGGTAGTTCATACCATGTTAGACTGTATCTTAAATATTTGCATTTTTCAAAGTTTATGGACTATGTAATCTGATGGGACTAATAATTTCACTCCATTGACTGGGAAGCTCATCCTTTTATTTAACAATCCTAAGCATGAAATGATTAGAAACAGCTTCTGAGCTCTAAAGTAAAATAGATGTTGGAGTCATTCAAGATATAACTTCAAATATACCTTCAAACAAATACTGTCAACATGATTGCCTCCAGTAATACTCCAATGACACCCAGCAATGTTCAGGTCTAGATGTAAGGTAAGCTAATTTCTAGAATTACATCTCCATTTGTTTTCACTTTTATGCCTTGTGCAGGAAATGTTACACAGACTTCACCCCATGAAACCCTGAAAAAAGAACATCACCAGAGCTGAGGGAAAGGAGTATATATTAAAGTCTATAGTTAAAATTGTAATCGCTATTTGGGAAAGATTTTATTGCTACTCAGCAGAAAAACCAACCTCCAGTACTAAGTAAAACTGTTGGACACACATTTGGATAATGAAGGAGGCAAATTTCATATACCTCGCAGAAGGAGCACTCAGAACATAGGTCTGCCTGAATTTGCTTCACTTTGTATTTATCTACCACAGCACACAGGCTAAGAAGAATCAACTGTCTTGGTCTATATGAAAATGATTTCAGGGATAATAATGAGGGGAAAATCTGAGAAATCAATTTCTTTCATATTGCTACTTTAGAAGACAAAAAAGAAAGCCTTGAAATCAGAGAAAAAAATATATGTTTTATGACTGAGAAATATATAGAAATCTATGCTTTTTATAAAAATTTTTTAAGTAAAACTAGTCATCTTTTATCTATTTTTTTTAATTGAAAGAAATGAAAATGTCATAGGGAAGCACCAAGTGTAGATGGTGCATCTTAGGTAATACCCCTGGGGAAGCAGTTACAGCAGCCTCACTTCCGTGATAGTTAAATTTTCTCCAAGTCATGCTAGAATATTTAAGAAACAGAAAAAAATTAAATAGTTGAAAAAAAGAGTTACATTCCAAGGAAGTAATGTTAATTGACTGTTAGCAATTTTTTTTTTAATATGTCTTTATTGATTTCAGAGAGATGAAGGGAGAGGGAGAGATAGAAACATCAATGATGAGAGAGTCATTGATCAGCTGCCTCCTGCAGGCCCCTCGCTGGGGCTCCAGCCCACAACGCAGGCATGTGCCCCCACAGGGAATCGAACCCCGATCGCCTGGATCACAGGTCGATGCTCAACTGCTGAGCCATGCTGGCCAGGCAGACTGTTAGTGATTTTTCAAAAATCAACAGCTTAATAAGCGGTCAGAATAGAAGTTGTCTGGGCCATTGCCAGTCGTCAATGACAGTAAACACCCGAAAGACTAGTCAAATGCAATCTAATGAAAACCACAGAACAAAAAGGCAATTGCTCCTCTGTCTGTACCTTTTCAAACCACCAAAACCATGCTAAGATGTCACAGTCCAAGTAATTCAAAATAATCAGCTTTCAGAGCTTAGGTAAAAGCTCACATACCTTTTAGTGCCTTTCTAATGCTCACAGGCAGAACAATGTTCTCCACCTCTGATGTACACAGAGAAATGTATTTGTGCTTTTTACCCCACATATATACACATATATAAATTTTCATACATACGTAAGTTTGCCTAGCTCAGTCCTTGCTGATTCTCATGCTAAATTTTTCTGTCAGCCTCTGTACATCTCCCATCTCTTCTCTGCCCTACGATGTATGCTGTGACCTTCATGAACCACGTTACTCAGGCTCATTTACTTCTTGTTTCCAGTTGGCTTTCACCAGCCTATGGGAGGGCACAAAAGGCTGTGACAATGAAGAGTCTGGAATATTTCTTTCCCCCACTCCTTCCTCACTTATCACAGTGCTGGAAAAGCTTTTATTGTCTAACATCGCTTCTCTTGTTGGATGGATCCTAATTCCATGGCTTCAGCTATGACCCCTCAAGTCCTAGGTGATGAATATTCTATTGAGACCCTCCCCTGAGACCTCCCCTAAGATTCCTGTCTGCAAGAAAGAGATAAATACATTCAGGATGAAGGACCCAGCACGCTCCCTACCAGGGGAGCACACCTGGGCCATCTCCTTCCCCCTTCTTCCCTCCTAGGGGATCCCAGGAGATCTGCAACCAGGAAAGCAACAGGCAGTAGCAGCTCATCCCAGGCTTACCCCTGAACCTGCCTCCAAGGCCCCTTCTCTCTCTGACTTCTCAGTGAGCCAACGCAGCCCAGCCGGACTCTCCTGTTGTTTCTTCTATGCTCTGCCTTGTTTCATCAACCCAAGTATGTTTTTGGTGCCATCCTGGGCTCAGTATCCTTTGGCTCAGTGCCGTGTAGCCCTTCCCTTTGGATATCCCCATCTCCCATCCCCTTTTCCTTAAATAAATTCCATTTTTCTTTATCCACTGTCTGAGATGGCTATTTAGCCTGCCCGAGCACTATTAACTATAACCTTTCACTAGGAGTAGGTAATATCTTCCTACTGTTAGTTCCTGGACCTTCACCAATACAATTTAGTTCTCTTAGCCCTGCCTATATTTACTAGATAGTTTCTTCACCTAATGTTCTCAAGCTCTTCTGAGGGTGCAACCCATTTCCTACTTCAGCCCTGCCAATATCCTTCAAAGAGTAGACTTTCAGTGTTCGTTATCTTTATGTTTTCAGTGCTTCATACAATGCCTATGAGAGCGTGCAAACTCACTAATTGTTTTTGGAATGCATGAATGAATAAATGAAAGCAGTACTGGGTTAGCTTCTGTGTACAAGAAACAAGAAACATAAACAGTGGTCCTTTTTGCAAAGAAAGTTACAATCTAAGGGAGAAAACAATGCACAGGTACAGGAATTCAAACAACTCTTCGAGGCTACACATGGTAAATAATGAATCACAGGCCTCCATGTTCAGACCCTAGAAAAGGTATGATTCCTAACTGTCAGTAGAGAAAAGCTACCTAACACTGGGTAAAAAAAACATTAACATTCAGCAATCTCACAAATTCTCCAATAAGGTAAACCAAGTAAGATAAAAACAACAACCCAATACTTCTCTGCCTCATAGGTGTGCTGGCAGCTAACTTTCATTAGTTAATATTTATAAAGCACTTTGAAGATTTAAAGTGATAAACATTATCTAACAGCCCTATAAATGCAAATGTGTCAGGTCTTATGAAACTTAACAGAAACTAGAGAGTGACAAACTACTCACAAATAAAAAATACTCAACTAGGGCTTTGCCTTTAAAGAAGCCAGATGGGGAAGAAAAGTCTTTTTCCCTAAGGGAAAGACTCCAGCTAATCTATACCCCACCCCCACTACCACAACACACACACACACATTGCAGAAATGTTTAATTTAAAGCCTGAGAGATTATGCACTTTGTAACAGCATGTAAATCAATGTTTTATTAAAGCCCATGAATTACTATGCAGAAAAATGCAAATAACAATAAAACACATCACAAGCAGATTCAACCCTGCTCAGTTCTCAGTAGATCAATTACCAAGCCTTGCTTTAGGGGTGGGGATGGAGTTTAACTAAGGGTAGGCAGTTTTACCTACCCTCTTCCTGGCCTGTGTAAACTACAGACTCTCCAAATCATTTCTTTTTACCCCCAGAAAAGCAAATAGACAACTTTTTCCCTACTGGCCATCTTTTAAGTTGCATTTTTAAAATGCTTATGCGTGTCTCCCCATTGACTTTAATTACACACATAGCTTAAGAGGCTTGCCTGGTTAGATAACCTTTTTACACAAAAGAGAGGAGCTTACACACCATAGCATTTATCTCTAGGTCGTCCATCAGTTAGAAAGCTTGGATTTAATACCTTTAAGCTTGTCTGTTTGCAGACTGATTTTATTTATTGAGTTTATATATGTAATATATAAAAATATATATTATAAATATAAAATATATGTAAATTTGAATGTTTGTGTGTGTGTGTGTGTGTGTGTATAAGAGAACCAGAACTATGTCCTTAATTTCAGTGTGATTTTTAGGTTAGCTGGGAACATGAGCTCAGATTTACTGGGTTTATTTGCCACAGACAGGAAAAGGCATCTAAGTGACAAATCCTTTTTAGAGGGGACTGAAATGATGATAAACAATATCCACTGAAATTGAATGCAAACATGAAGAAAAAGGGGTAAAAAAGAAAGGAATGGAGCAAATGTAGTGCAAAATAAGTCCTAAGAAACACTGTATAAAAATATATTTAAAAAGAGATAGAAAACTAATTCTTAAACTGCCTTGAAGTGCAAGTTTTCAGTTACTGAAGGGAAAGGAAAAAGTAGAAGCTATTATTGCCATTATAATCCATAATCTTATTTTATATTTGGGACTTCTGAAATTCATTTCAAAGGAGTTCTAAAAAGGCTTCACTGCTATGCAGTATGTTAAATAAATATGGAAGAATAAATAAAACACAGAAAATAATATATTGTACAAATTCTAAAGAGTTAGATAGGTTTTTAAGGCTCAGTGCTTTTTAATATATTAAGCAATCGTGTGTCTGTGACAAAATAAACTGGAATTGCTGCAATTTCATATTGCAGATACCTTGAGCACTTAGTAACTAAGTGAATTTCTAGTGGATCTATTTCCTGCTATTTATGAGTAATAGAATACATATGATAATCAGCCTTTCCATTTCTCAAGCATTGGACTTTGAAGATCAAATGAGACACTGTATCTGAAAATGACCTAAAAACTGTAACAAATCCAACAAATGTTAGGTTTTATTAGGTATTTCAAATAATGTAATGCCTTTGAAAAAGGAACAAAATATTGACCTATCCACATTTGAATTTTACAAGCCAGTGGTAATAATAATAATAACCCTTATTCTTTTTCATGAGCTAATCAAAGATCTTTTCCAATCCATCTTTTCACATTAAAACAAACCATAAGCAAAGACTCCAGTTAACAAAATAGAGAGTATGAAGGGAAGGGAACATACCTTGCCTGGCATCCCTGATTTGTGTCTCTGTTTTATTCTTTAATTTGGAAATGTTGGGAATAGGTAAATAATAAAAATGTGTTATTTTATGCAAATACATAACTCTTTAGATTATGCATCCACTGAATAAATGAGTAATTCCCCCAAAGTGGCTATATCCCATGTAATGCCTCCCCAACCCAAGAATTATGGTGGTCCTTACTACTCCAATAGTTATGGAGAAAGGTAAAATCCTGGTATTTGTAGTTGTTTATTGAAGTTCATTTTTACATATAAATGACAGTATGAATGGTGGCTACATGTGTTTAAAATACTTGCTTTGACCTATGTATTAGGAATATGTATGATTTAACTAGCTTTCTGGGGTTAACAATGAAAAAAAAATTATTTGAAATATTTGCTCAATAAAAATTGTTTACTAACCTGAAAAGCAACTCTTTACACATTAATTGTTTTGTGTTGTTTGGCCTATTTATAAACTGAGAACTACTTATTCAGTAAAATCTCCTACAAAGACCCTTTGAGCATCATAATTCTAGTTAGTTTTGTGTCAGACTATAATTTCAGGAGCTGTGGTAGGAACATAAAGAAAACGTCATGCTCACTAACATCTGGTTTTAATTGCAGCATCCTCCCCATTGACCTGATGGCACTTCATTCTTTGGTTAGTGCCCAGATCCTGCAGAGCCTGCATGCCATAGGCAATAATGATTGTATTCCTCAAATGCAAATTAACACCTGTTCTCCTCACTGAAATATGACCAGGCAATGAGTAGTAGTTACATCTTTTCCTTCAAAATCAACTTAAAATTATCTCCTTTATTTTTGTCTCCATGCGTTAAAAATAATATTAAAAACAGTGTATAATCAACATTTTAAAAATAATTTAAAAGAAGATCCTAAATAAGAAATCAGCTTATGATATTCTTTAGGTTAGAGTGTATTGGATATTTTTATGAAAGCAAGGAAGACCTAAATAAAATTTTACCATTGTAAGTAAAATGCAACATAAGAGAATGAGAAGTTCAGGTTTATAGACTATAAACCTCTAAATACCTACAGAGATGGTTGCTCTGTCACATACATTAGAATAAAATCATCTCATTTCAGTAAGAACGAAAAATTATTAATGCTGAAAGTCATCAAAATAGTGAAAATACTTTTCATTACTTTTATGAAATTCACAATTGAATTTCACTATGAAATGTTGCTATTAAGAAATCAGAAATGCCACATGAAAATTTCTACTTAGGCCAATATGGAGTGACCCTTCCACCTGAAATGATAAAAATAAATACAGATAAAATTTATAAATCAATGGTTACAAAACATTGGACACCAGGCTATATAGGACAATGACCCCTGAAAAATAGGCAATAAATGAGTTAAACTTTATCATTATCCCAACTAACTGTATTTTGAGTTTCTAGGCTGTAGAACAAAAAAGGAAACTGAGGCAGACCCCAGCATAGGGAGTGATTTGAGGATACAGAGTTGAAAGTTTCAGGTGACTAAGGGGGGCTAGAGTTCACATAACAGAGTACTAAAGAGGAGAGAATTGTGCAGACAAAACTCCAGAGACCCATAGAAGGCCCTCCTTGAGTTTTCAGCGGAGTACTGATCAGTGACTATATTTGAGGCACATACTACCTGTGTCTCACGAAAGAATCTCCCAGTACTCAGCGCTCACAGAAAGCTGAAAGTATTTATTCCAACCAGTCAGACTGGAAAAAATCATAATTAATTGGCATTAGGCACAATACTCAGAAGGGTCTTGACTCAGTAGTAGGAAACAATTAGGCTTGCACTACCTGTGACTTTGGTCCTGCCTAACAATCCTAAAAGCAAGACCAAAAAGGATTAAATTTTTCCAAGTAACTTAATTGAAGCATATTGATAAGAATATAAAAATATTCAGCATCCAACAAGATAAAACTCACAATAACTTCCATCCAGTACAAAGTGACCAGGCATGCAAAGAAGCAAAAAAATGTAACCTGCAATAAAAAGAAAAATCAAACACTAAAATAGCCCAGAACTGAAGCAGATGATAGAATTAAAAGCGAGCACAGTGAAAGAGTTATTCCTTCTGTAGTTCACATGTTGAACTAGTTAAGCAGACATAAGTAAGCTAAGGAAAAAGACCAAAGTCAAAATGTTACATATTAAAACTGTGATGTTTGAAATACAATAAACAGAATTAATGAAAAACTGGACATTGCAAAAGAAAAGATCTATGAAAAAGACATTGCAACTCTTCTAAATGAAACATAGAGAGGAAAAAAGAATAAAAAGAAATGACAGATCAACGGTGAACTTTGGGACAACTACATGAGCCTATTCAGCTGGAGTCCATGAGGACGGGAGAAAGGGGGATCAGAGAAATTATTTAAAGAATAGCTAAATAGTTTCCAAATTTAAGGAAAACTACAAATCTGAAGATCCAAGAAGGTCCATAAACTCCAAGTACAAAAACCATCAAGAAAATTACACCAAGATACATCATAATCAATTGCTCAAAACAAATAACAGTAAATCTTAAAAGCAGTCAGAGAAAAGAAACATTACATAGCGAGGAAATACATAAGGGTAACTGCACATTTCTCATCAGAAACAATACAAACAAGAAGACAGTGGAACAAAGTTTTTAAAGCACCAAAAGCAAAACCTGTCAAACTAGAATTCTACATTGAGTGAAAATATTTTTCCAAATTGAAGAACTAAAGATATTTTCATACATTAAAACCAGAAAGTATCACAAACAAATGAACACTACAAGAAATGTTAAAAGAAGTCCTTCAGGCTGAAGGAAAATGATAATAGATGGAAACCTGGATCACAAAGGAGTGAGGAGTGCTGGAAATAAGTAAGTAAATATAAAGAACTATTCCTTATTATATATTTTCCTTATTATTATATTTTCACTTTAAAAGAGAAATTACTGTTAAAAACAAAAATACAATATAGTGTAGAGTTTATAACACATGCAAAAGTAAAATATATGACAACAATAGAACAAGTCCAAGAGGGGAGACATGCAAGTTTACGTGCAAGGTTCTTATTCTACGTGTGAAATGGCTTAACAGCACTTGAAGTAGACCACGCGAAATTAAAGATGTATACTCTAAACTCTAAAGCAACTACCAAAATAGCAAAACAAAAGTTAAAACTAATGAGCCTACAAGGAATAAAATGAAATCATAAAAATACTGAATTAATCCAACAAAAGGCTGAAAAGAGAAAAATGGGAACAGATCAAATAGAAACAAACAGCAGGAGGATAGATGTAAATGTAGCTATATCAATTATTCACATTAAAGGGAAATAGTCTAAATGCCTCAAATAAATGTGCTAACTTCTCTGCCCAATTTCTTTAGTGGATGATTTCATTTAATTCTTGGAGCAAACCTATGAGGAGATTGCTGCTCTTACTCCATTCCATTTTACAGATGTTCCATGAAATTGGATTATTTTATTTTTTCTTTGTTAGAGGCAATCAAAACACTCAGACCCTAAGAATCAGAATACCTCTCCATCCCCAGAAGACGAGGTTTTCTTTGCATGATAAAGACTACATTAGTCAGTTTTAACGATCACATCATAATTTTCATCACACCAGCAGTGCACATTTCTTTAGGCTGATAAATGCACACCTCACGGGAAACTAAATATCTTATTAGTTTACTTCTTTGTGATAATTTTAAAATTATGTTGCCAAATCTTTAATTCTAATTTATTGTTTACACAGTTCATTATTTTCTTGAATCTAGCTTCCCAGAATGAACAGTTTCTCAATAAATGATCAGTATAATCACAGACAATAAACTCAGAATAATCTTCCACCTAATCTAGTAAGAATAATTAGTGTCCATATTATCCTCACCATATCCTGTGCATGCATAAATGCATTCATTCATCTTCTTTGACTTAAAAATTGAAGATGAACTGGCAAATGGAATTGAGTTAAAAATCATGTGGCTTAGTCAAGAAACAATAAGCAGATCCTTAAGTGAAGATGCATAACATGAGGTCAAAGACATCAGGCAGAATGTAATCAAAATTCTTAATAATAGAACAGACTCTGCAAAACATCTTTTAGAGTAGGAAACTGATATGGCATTGAGACTTACTCTGTGGTAAGCACTGTGCTAAACATTATATGCATTCAGTACCTCCTTTAATCCTCACAAGATAAATTTATGTTAAAATATTAGTTGATGAGATTTTTATTCTCAGCTATTCCTTCTACCCTCAGGCCACTTTTCTCACTGAGTCAATTAGTCATTTAATGCTGCCCAGTCTTGTAAAGGATGACAAGAAGGATCACAGAAACAATTAAATACAGGATTATTCTTGGCTTTTGGATTACAAGCCCTCTGGTCTCAAGGGAATGTTTATACAATATAAAAATTAGGTTAAAATCGTGAATAAAGGATAAAGATAACCTATCTGTTCAGGGACTATAAAGGGGCGGGGAAGGGATGCAGTGTATATAAAGAGAAAAACTGGTATTGGTCAAGACTAGGATGAGGGTTGCAGATATAGTAAAAGCTCGTGGAAAGGAAATGAGTCACTATCTAAGCACCACTACCCTCTGCTCCACGGCACAACTTCTGCTGCCAGTGTCAAGGAGCTCTGTAAGAGCAGAATCAGTGTGAGGGGGTACCTCACACACCTGAGCCTAGGAAATATATCAACTGTCCTTTCTAGTGGATTCCATTTAGGACTTCCCTTTGATAGCAGTCAACATGTTACTAGCTGACTACCCAGAAAACTTGGTGCCCTTTGATTTCTCTATACTTTGTCCAGTAGGTCCCTGCCTAATTTACCTGATATTTTCCACCAGCAAAGTATACTTTGACATCTACGCTACCTCCTTCCATGGAGAACTGCTTTTCAGATTTCTAGAGGATAGTTGAAAGCAAGGAAGGAGAAAACTTACTTTTTTACTTGAGTGGGACTTAATGAATCAGTTTCTATTTCCCTTGAGCCACGTTAGAGGTAAAGCACACCTTGTTATGGTCTAAACAGCCCTACTAGTTAACGGTTGTAATTCCCATAACACAGAGAAGAAAACAAATGTTTAGAAGGGTTAAATTAATTTGTTCAAAGTCACACTGCAAATTAAATGCCTTATTAGAAATTTAAGTCCAAGTCTGTCTATGTACTATCTTTTTACTATACCTCATAACTTTTTTTTTTTTAATCCTTACCTAAAGATATTTTTCCATTGATTTTTAGAGAGAGCGGAAGGGGAAAGGAGAGAGAGAGAGAGAGAGAGAGAGAGAGAAAGAAACATAGATTGGTTGCCTCCCCCACGTGGCCCTAGTATTGGACCTGCAATCTAGGTGCCTGCCCTTGACCAGAAATCAAACCCATGACCCTTTGATGCTGAGGCCATTGCTCCAATCACCGAGCCACACTGACCAGGGCACCTGATAGTGTTGATCTTAATGACAGAAAGTATCAAAATAACTAATCTTTTATGGGGGGAAAAATTGCACTCTTGCCAGGTTTTAGATAGCCACAAAGTTCCTGACTATGAAAAAAACAACTAACTGAACTTCTAAGCAATTCATGATTAGAAAAATAAGCCAAATTGGTCATAAGCATTAGGACAATATGAGGGATTATCAGGGAGACACTATAAATAATATATCATAAAAATAATATGAACATTATGCTAATGTCTTTGAAATTCCAATTAATTAGACAATTTTACAGAACAAAATAATGTCCAAAAAACTTTAATAGTTCATTAGACCAAAGACTGCAAACCCTTATAAAACCAGGTAATAAATATTTTAGCTTTGCAGCCATACATTCTGTCCCATCTACTCAACTTTGTTGTTGCCATGTGGAAACAGTCATAGATAATAAATAAAACATACACTTCACCAATACACTTCATTTTCAAAAATAGGCAGTGAACTAGACTTGGCTTCTAAGCCCTAATTTGACAATCTTTTATTAAGTCAATTGCTGTTATAAATATTAAACCAGAACTCAAGGATATATCTACAAGATAAACTCTATCTCCAGATAATTTATGCTAGTTTACCAAAGCCTAAAAGAATAGATAACCTCAGATGCAACTGTTCCCAAGTAAAGAAAAAGTTGGTAGAATACAAAACTCTTTTATATTAGTGTATTCTTTACACTAGAACTAGATAAAATAAGAGTGAACCATTTTAGGCCAATTTCACATAGAAATAAATGTCATAAATAATTAGTAAACCAGATCCAACCATATATTTCAAAAGAACATACCACAACCAAATTGAGTTCATTCCAGGGTTTCCTGGATTTATTTTAACCATATGAATGTATCAGAAATGTAGAGAAAGAATCACATAAAATACACTTGATCATGCTCAAAATTCTTAGAAAAATAGTAATAGAAGGTAAAATTTTTAACCTCATAAAGAATATGGGTCAAGACTCCACAAAAATTTTATAGCTGAGGATCAAACTGTAAAAGCATGTCCATGAAACCAAGGGACCAGAGGGACATAATCAGTGTTACTTCTACATTCTCTTGAAGAGCTAATGCAATGAGGCAGGAAAAAATAAGAGAGAGACGTTGGGAAGAAAGAAACCAAATAATTATCATTCTACATCAAATATATGTCTACCTACAATAAAAATCTAGAGAATTATTGTAGATAGATATTGAAAATAAGAGAATTAAGCACTGCACCATATAAGCTCAATACACAAAAGTGATTAGCATTATGTTATATCAGAAACAACTAATTTGGAAAGGTAATAACACATTTTTAAAAACTTCTTATTTACAAGGGCCACTAAAACTATGGAAATTCTTGAATAAATTTAAAAAATTAGCCAAAGGAAATTTTTAGAGATTATTATAAAACTTCATTGAAGAATAAAATTGTCATAAAGGAGTGGAGAGAGATTCCGTATTTATGGATGAAATAACACAATATTTTAAAATGTTGCCCTTCCCATATACATACATGTCAAATTAATCTGATATCACTTCTAATGAAATTAGGTATTCATATGACATATTCTTTAGTGAATTTTACATTTTAACTATTTTTAAAGAAATTCTCCAAAGCAGTATTACTGATTTTAGTAAGAGCCTTGTACCACCACATAACTGGTACCAGAGTATGCTCTTCCTAATTATAGGCCGGACTTCTTAATGTTTGGTACATTCATAACACATAAAGGTACATTATGTAACACATACCTACATAAGCTTTTATCATCTTTTCCAGTTATAAAATAATACACATTTATTGTAAAATACAAAAAGTACAAACAAGTACATTTTGAAAATACAAAAAAATGCAAGCAAGAAGGGAAAAAAATACCTATAATTTCACCATCCTTATAAGCGATATTGATGTTTATTACTAGTTATTTTTTCAGGTACATTTATTTTGTTGACTTTTATACTTTTTAGACTAATATCTTAAGATGCTCTTCTTCTGTCACGTGGGTATTTTAGGGATGTCTGTGTTTTAGGAATGTCTGCCACTGAACAAGTAAACTGAACACGCTCAGCTTTCTGTCTATACATGTGAATTGATGAATCTGTGGACTAAAAGTCAGTAGTGAGGCTCACCCTGGGGTTAATTACACAGCAAACTCAGAATATGCAGGCATTTTCCTATATTTTGTCTTAATCTGTTTCTTATTAGCAGCTCTCTGCTTGCAAATGGGTTTATTAGGAAACAGTTTGAAATAAATGTATATTATATAAAAATGCTGCTGGCTTTAAATGCATTCTTTTTTGCTTTTGCAATTTACACAATCATTTCCTATTGTGATCTTCTTTAAGAAAAGGTCAAATCCCATTTCCTTTTTTCTTGGAGACAAGTGACTAAGCCTTCCTTTGATGACACACCCTTGAGAAATGGTTTGCAATAAATGACAGCTCTGAGGAATTAAAAACCCTCAAGCAGAATTCGGAAAACAACACTGTGGCCTTGTGCTAACCGACAAAGTCTGCATGTTGTAAAAACATCAGAACTAAACATACCCTTGCACTCGTGGCTCTCAGTCCTTATTTTACTTGATCTATTTATTGTGCCTTATGAAACATCAAAGTAATTTATGTTTATATATTTGACAAGTTGTGATAGAACACATTGGGGCTCACCAATTTTCTGCACACTACTTATATTTTCCCAGTCCCAAGGCTTCTAGGTGTGGACATGTTATGAATTATTGCAATGGAACATCAAAAGAAGGGATGTCACAATGTGTCACTTCTACTAAGGCACTTAAAAATGAATATTCCCCCCCTTTACTGTCTCTCTCCACAATTGGAGACCAAAAAAAAAAAAAAAAAAAGAAAAGAAAAGAAAGAAAAGCACAGAGATCTAAGAGAAGGTAGCCTAAGTCTCTGAGGCACAGCTTGGATGAGAACTGTGCTGTTGAGCCTCCTTTCTGCATGAAGAAAGAAATGAGAGAAAGAAGAAGAAATAAAGAGAAGAAATAAATCTTATTTTTGACAAACCACTGAAATAGTGGGATTTATTTCTTACTGCAGCATGGCCTAGTTGTATAATTTAGCACTGTCTTAATTTTTTTACAGAAGTTCAAGTGTGCGTTGGAGAGCGCATATGGAAGCTGAGTAGCTGCAGCAGGAGTCTGGGCAGGTTCTCAGGTAATTGCCTCTCAGCTCCACATTCACTCCCTAGCACATGCTGAGCAATAATGACCTGGGCTCAAGTATTTCCCCTTCGCAGTGAGCACGATGTTAAGCTTGTCAATAGAGGGCGCTGGGGGACACAGCAGAAGAATGGGGCCTCTCTTCCTAGTTCTGAAGTTCTGTCTTTTTGCTCATGCTCCACAATCCACCAGTGGGGTGTGTGTGTGTGTGTGTGTGTGTGTGTGTGTGTGTGTATTTGTGTGTGTGCACACATCCAGTGTCATTCTGCCCCAATTGTGCACCTGAGTGTCAGTCTCTCAGCAACCTTGCAGCCCAGGTTGGGGCCGAGTGACCGCTGCCAGCATTAGTCCTGTTGCTGGCAGCAACACCTCTGCCTCCCTCTGAGTCCCTTCCTGCTCTGTACAGGAAAAGGTTGATTCCCGCAGCCCTCCCAACACAGCCACCTTGCACTCCAGAATGCACGCTGCTGCGGGCAATCGGGCCCTCACAGCTGACTCCTCCAAGCCTGCCTCCCAGCACCTGCCTGACTGCACCCAGAAGGCAACCTTGGACCAGCCCTGCCTGGGAAACCCAGCAATCTTGCTGGCCACCCAGTTGATTATAACCACAGCTTTTCCAGTGAGGTCTGAGCCCAGCTGTTGAGAGGGAGCCCGTCCAAGTTTTCTTCCCTATGTATTCTCATCCAGCTCTGGAGAACCCTTTAGAGTTCTCTTACATCTTTAATGTCACTCCCCTACTATGGATAAGTGATTGTTATATTAAAATTTCCCTCTTCAAATGACAGTGAATTTCTGTTTTCTAACTGGCCCAGGACTGATATACTAGTCTAGCCTAATTGGTGAACAACTAATGGTAGAGTTTCAAATCAGAAGTCTAAACCTTAAATACAATGTAGGAACAATTTAGCTTACACGCTGCAGGACACCTTGAAACTAATGTAAGTTATTATACTTAAACTCAAATAATTCTCCTAAATTCCAAATTGAAAAGAATTATGTATTAGAAGCAAACACTCCTGGGAGCCAAAACTGGCTACAAATTAAATTTGTGACAAGGTAAAAGGATGCCTATGAAATTGTAAGCTATCCGGGGAATGTCTCAACACCAAAAATTTTTGCAACAAGTGATAAAGTATAAATTCTAATTTTTTTGATAGTTACATTAATGGATCTTATTTATTGTTTGTTCCCTAAAGGTCTAGTTTTCTTATTATCTCCCAGAGTATTGCCTCAAACATTTATTCTTATTATAGTTTTGGCTTGTATTTCCATATATTTAATAATGTATTTTGATGAAATATATATTGTATTTGTGTAGTGTATATTCAACAAATATCTTCCATGTTCCAGGAGCTCAGTATTGAGAATGGTGCAGTAAACACCACAGTTAGGGTTTCTATCCTCATGAGCTCACATTCTAGAAAGGTATAAAGGTATAAAGTGGTAATTACAATACAATGTATATCTGCTATTTACAAGGGAAGTGCAAGGTTTTCTGGGAGTTCAAAGACTGAACACTTGGCCAATAGAGCAAGAGAAGTGCTGGGGAAGGTAACCCACAAGTAATAGCTGAGACCTGAAGAGTAAGCAGGAACTAGGGAAACATCAGGTGGTGGTAGGTGTAGTAGAGAAGGTAAGATTGTTCCAGGTGAACTTCTTAGCATAGGCCAAGTAAAATAGGCTATGCCCAGAAAGAATTGAACTTTCTAACTGTGGCCTAACCTACAGCATTTTTAAAATATCATTTACAAATTTGTAAGAGATCTCATTTTTTAGAGCAATATTAATGAAAGCTGTGACAAACCCCTACCAACAGCAGTGACTTTTTATAGCAATGAGATTAGAATATTTTACAGTACCAGGAGAATGCAGTATAAAGGGCATATTAAAGTTTGAAAATCCTTGGGTGGTGGAATATGACCTTTAAATATGTGGGTGTGTGACAGTGTTTAAAGTCATTGGTTTTAATTATAATTATAGTCATAATCAGTAACAATTAGTGGCCATAATCACTAGTAATGGACTATTCTAAGTTTTTATATTCCTATGATTATATTTAATATTCAGAACTAATTTAGGCAGTAGTTGTTTTATTATTCTTATTCTTCTTATTATTATTATTGGTGAAACTGAAATTTGGAGAGGTTAATTGTAAGCTTGAGGTCACACAGTTTTACTCCTTTCACAGTCAAGGAAATGGAGGCCCAGGTATGTTACAACTTTTCCATGTTCCCACTACTAGTATGGGGCAGGGCCAGAGTATTAACATTTATAATGCATTGCATCCTATAGCAGTCCCAAAAGAAATGTTAATCACTTGGCATAATTTTGTCAGATACAATGAACAACATTCAATGGAAGCATTTGGTTCCTTAAAACACAGAATATAGACTATTGTGTTGAGGTTTTGTTTCAAATGAAAGCATCATAGAAGACTTGCTATAAGAAAAAAGGAGGTACACAGCTAAATACAACTTTCACCCTATAGCTTGAACACTGAGAGATAATAATTCTACATGATCCACCTGGCTTTTGATGTCATGGCTCTCTCCCCTTACATTGCCTACAATTAAATTAGTCCTTCAGGTTCAGTGAGGAAGATAGGTATCTGATTTCAGAAAACATCTGCTAAAATGCATATCAATATAATGGAAATAGTTCCAGTAAAAGTAGGGGTCTTCTTTATTTGGCTTCAGTTATCGGATTAGTTATTTGAAATACTATACAGTGAAGAGAAGTTTCCTAAGTGAATGATCTCTTTGTTGGTAATTTTATGTGTCAACTTGAATGAGAAGCAGGTGCCCAGATATTTGGTCAAACATTATTTTGCATTTCTGTGAGGGTGTTTTTGAATGAAATTTGCATTTAAATTGATAGACTGAGTAAAGCAGATTGAACTCAGTGATGAGAGTGGGCCTTATCAAACAGTTGAAGGCCAGAATAGAACAAAACAGCAACCATCCCCCTAGTAAGAGAGAATTCTTAAGCCCGACAGCCTTCTAACTGGTACTTCAGCTCTTCTGGGATCTGCAGGAGCTTTGGGTTTCTGGACTCAAACTAAAATATTGGCTCTACAGATTTTGGCCTTGCCAGCCTCCTCCATAATTGCACAAGCCAAGTCGCTATAATCTCTCTCTCTCTCTCTCTCTCTCTCTCTCTCTCTCTCTCTCTCTCTCTCTCTCTCTCTCTCTCTCATCTCTCCCTTTATTTATAAATATTTTAGTGGAGCACAGTACCCAATAAGTATTTGAGAAATAATGAATCCCCCCAAAAAGGTTGACTAGGTGAATGAATGAAGTGACTGGTAAGAAAAAACTAAATTGGGTATATCTGAGAAGATTTAGCCCTGGTAAAGGGTCACCAGGAATGATCGTTAGCAACAAGTGTGTAGCAGGAGGAGATGCGATTTCATCACTTTGTTTGTGTATTTTTTCTGGAGTTTGTCCATGTAGGTCAAAACAAAAAACCCTCTGTTTTACTCAAACTAAGAAAGAAAGGGCAATAGATTAGAAAATGCAACCTGTGTATAAAGATTTTTCTCTGGACCTTGGAGCTGTCTTAAATAGACATATTCAAGATCAATTTTCAGCATTAAATTGGGTTTATCTGCACCAGAAAATATACCAGGAATTGATGCAATAGCCTTGCAAACCCCATTCCCCAAAGAATCTACTGTGAATCTCTAAGAAGCATTAATCCCAAATCTAAAACAGGCTTTATTGTTCACTTAGTGGCAAAGTCTGGTATCAAAAATAAGCTATTCATAGGGAAGCTAGGTTCAGAAATGCAGCTAAATCAATAATAACAAAGGTGCTTCCTTTTGCTGCATTTTAATTTCACCCTCAAGTAATCACTAGGTAGGCCGTACTGTCATTTAGAAATTTTCCAATTCCAAATAAGATTAAAATATTTTAATTTAAAAACACTTATTATGATGTAAAATGAATATTAGTTAACCTCTAATGTCTTTGTTCTGATATATTAGTCTACATAACTGGGAAAGTGTAAGCTTCACAGGAATTCCGTTTGTAAAAATATTTGGGTTTTCCATATTCTATTAAATTCGGGAGACCTTTCCCCTGTTCAGAAATTTTACCCTTAAGTATGCAGAGGACTGCATTTCTGCTGAGTCAGGTTATATGTCATTGCTTTTGCTTGATTTTTCTTCCTAAGAATGCACAGGAAAAGTACAAATTAGATGCAGTCGTTTTTAATTTCCTTTTTTTCCCCATTCGTCTCAGATTTTTATTCTCTCATTTTCCAAATATCCAGTCTATTTTCCTTAACATTGAGGCCAATGATTTTCCTTCATTGTTCCACTTGAATCGTTTTTATTTTCTAATGTTATTATTCAAGTTTTAGCAATTTTAGAAAATTATACATATTTACTCTGATACATTGATTACATTGATTAAAATGTCCTCAATGTTTTCCTGTCCCTATATCCATATCCTTTCCAGTGTCACTTTGCAGCATTTCCCATCAAGAAATAGAGTTCATTTCTCTGCTCTTGAGTCCAGACTGGAATTTTGATATTCTTGGACAGTAAAATGTTATTATTCCAGTTCTGAGCCAAAGTCTCATAAAGCCTCATACATTTTTACTCATTCTAAACTTCCATTTCAACAGGCCTGGGCTTTCCTGCTCTATGATGGCAGGCAAAGTGCAGCAAAGATGAGCCTTCCTAGCTGAAGTCATCATAGATCGGCCAGTCCCCAGCCAACTTGAGAGCTGACTACAGTCCCTTGAGTTAGCCCAGCTGAGGTCAAAGAAACCACAAGGGGGGGCAGGCACAGCTGAGATTGCCGGAACAGAGAATATAAGCTAAATAAATGGCTTTTCTCTTAAGCCACTATGTTTTGGGGTGGCTTGGTATGCAAAAAAACTGCATATATTTATTCTATGTTGTTACTGCTTTATCGGTTAGAATTCAGATTCTTCCTCACAATTATATTCACTCACATTAGAACTCATATTCTGATTTGGTTGACTATAAGAGATTAGGAAACAAAAAATACATTAATATTTTGGGAAAATGTAGGCAACTCTATACATAAATATCCAGGTGGTATCATAAATATTCACACTGTTGGCTTGCTTTTCCATGGAGTCACACATATCAAAAGCTTAAGAGATGTTCTGGTTTCAACAGTAATAATATGTAACCCCTGCTAGAAACTATACCAAATACTTTATAAGCCTTCTCTCAATTTTACCTTATAGCAACCCATAAAGTAAAATTCATATCATCACTTTTTTTATAGATAGGAGAATTGAGTCTTGAAGAATTTAAGTAATTTAGAAAAAAAGTAAATGAGATTAAATAACCCAAGACTCTAGAGCCTGAGTGCTTAACCATAAAGTATGCTGCCTACAGTGTTCCAGAAATGCAAGGAAGGAGGGGCTTCTTCTATCACTTCAAAGTGTTTCTCATCTACCCAAATTCAACTGGGAAAACTGAATGTAAAAAGGCAGATACAGTTCATTTTTCTAAATTTCAACCTAAAAGAATTTCCTAGTTGTCAAACAGCTTCCCAGGCTAACAACCCACCAATTTAACGTATTCTTGTTATGTTATCATAATGTAAATAAATTCAAGCAATGATAACATGTTGGTGGACATAACAATGAATATTACTCATTATGTGATAACTTGTTCTTACAAAGCTAATGAGCTTTGTAAGACATTTTCTAAAGTTTAAAAATGTCTTAACTCTAAAGCAATCAGAATATGAGAATTTTAGATAAATTATTGTAAACCTAAAGTATGATAGGAGCCTGAAATTCAGCCAATATATCTTTATTCTTCATGCTTATCCAGTCATTTCCATGTTAGTCTGAATGAGTAATCCAATGCTTTCTTGGGAGCATATTTTAAAAAGTAGAGGAGAAAGAAAAAGAGAGGTTTGAATTCCTTTTCTTTACCTTCAACATAGTTAGTTTTTAAAACACAAATATGTCAAAACAGATAAAATAAAATATGGCTTCAGAATAGAATAATGTTATAAATCTTACAAAGGAAAAGTATTCAGGTAACAGAAGTTGGGAGGTGGTTAGTAGATATAGAGAGAAGGGCAGGGACACAAATATCACCCTTTTTCATGGTGGGGAATTAGGAGATATTGTCTGAGGTTGACAGGACATTAAAAATGTGTATTATTTATATTTTAAATGCACACAGTAGAAGGAGTGAATAATAAAACACTAGCAAGTTTGGGAGTTATTTGAAGAGTGATGCAAGTGAACTAAAGCTTTATCTTTCAAAGTGGGAAATAAACAGATACGAATAAAGTAGATATATGAAGAATTATATATAACTTAGACTGAAAAGGTTAACTACGAGGTGAAAGAAAAGCAGAAACAGTTCCAAATGTCTGCTTATTGAAAATAAGATGAAGAAAACATGAGTAGGCCAGAGACTGATTTTAACGACTTTGGTAACTATTAAAAAAATAAAAAATAAAGTCAAAATATGATAATGCTAGTTGATTAGAATAAAACAGTCACTGACTACAAAGCGAGTTGCGGTCACTTTAAGTAGGGTGGTCTAACGGCGACCTGGCTTCGGAGCGGGGCAGCCAGGGGGACTCTGGAGTCATGTGCTGCAGGCAGAGGCCTCCCATCGGCAGGAGCTCGGTGGGAGGCAGCGCTGCGCTGGAGGAAGGCAGGAGGCCTTAGCAAGCCCGGGGAACCAGCGTGGACCACAGCGGGGTACACAGGGCTAATGATGTAATTAATCCCTTAGAGGCCACGGCATGAAGTTCAGATCTTATTCTAACAGGGGAAGACGCTGAAGGGTTTCAAGTAATGGAGAAAAACGTTCTGATTTAAAGAGACAGTACTGGCTACTCCGCTGGGGACTGACTGCAGGGGGAAGGATGAGGCAGGGAAGCTGGTGAGGGTGTTCCTGCCATGGATCAGGAAGATAAAGTGATGATTTATTAACAGGGTTAAAGGTTTGAGATATACTTTTGGAAGGAAACCGAACAAGGCTTACTCGTGCATTGGATGTAGAAAGCAAGGAAAAAAAGGGAAAATACTGGAAACTCAAAGCAATGGGGTAAATGACAGTGATGGTAACAGACCTGGAGAGGACTGGGGGATGGAGACTCAGAGCACTTTTGGAGCAGAAACCCAGAGTCTCTTTGTGCATGTTCAGTTTGAAATGTCTGTTAGAGAGTCAAATGGAGAAACCAATCAGGAAACTTGATATATGAACCTGGAGTTAGGGAAAGGGTTAAACTGCTGCTATATATTTGGTAGTCAACAACAGAGAGGTGACAATTTAAGCCAGGAGTGTCTATTACGTGCTTATTACATACCTAACACTCACCTAAATGCACTTTGCATGCTATGTGGGGAGGTTCCCTGCCACCTAGTTTTGATGATTCGTTAGTAGAGACAAAGCAAACTCAGCAAAGGGAAAAAGCACATGGGGTGAAGACTGGGCAAAGAGTCCCCTCCCAGTGGAATCCCACAGAACGGACATGCTCAGTGACCCAGCCGTGAGCTGCGGTAGCACGTGTGAGATGGTGTCCACTGGGGAGGCTCACTAGCAACTCAGTGCCCAGGGTTTTTACTGGGGGCTGATTACATGAGTAGCTTCTGCCCGGAATGTACCAAGATGCCCTACTCCCAGAAGGAACGAAGGTGTTCAGCATAAGCCAGACTGTGTTTTTTTTTTAATCCTCACTAGAGGATATGTTTTTATTGATTTTGAGAGAGAGAGAGAGAGAGAGAAACATCAGTGTGAGAGAGCAACATCAATGTGTTGCCTCTCATATGGGCCCCCACTGGGGATCGAACCCACAACTTAGATATTACTCACAACTCTTTGATGTACAAGACAACACTCCAACCAACTGAACCACTTGGCCAGGGCCAAACCAGACTGTTTTCATAAACAGATTAGATAAAGTGAGCCACTCTTATCAGTTAGGTGGATAGGAACCCTCCAGAATTCCAAGTTTCCAGATTCTAGCCCAGGCCAACCTTGTCAGGAGCCTTCCTAAGGACAGGCAGTCAGGCCTGCTCTGTTGACTCTTTTCTGCACATGTCTTCAATTATTTAAGCCTCCAACAACCCTCTGAGATAGGCCCTATTATCATCTTTATTTTAAGATGAGGAAAGGAGAAGAAAGCTCCCCCAGCTAATAAGGGAGGAAATTGGGAATTGAAACTTGGCAGCCTGGCTCCTGGTGGGAGCTCTTGGATACTTTGCAAAGCAGCCTCTCTCAACAGAGAAGAGAAAACAGCAGGGCAGGAGGGTCAAAGGACTGTGTTGGGTGACCTAACATTTAGAAGTTTAACAGACAACTGAGAAAGACCAAGAAGTGAAACGGGTAGAAAACCAGGAGACCCTGCGATTTGTCCCAGGACCAAAAGAAAAGTTCAGAAAATGTTTTTTTTTCCAATCCCCATATGGAAGGAAGTACAGTGATTGCTGACAAGGTTAAGTACACGGCCCAGCTTTATTGTGCAGCTTTATCTCCTACCCCATCTCACACACTCTACCTCTGATCACACAGAACTTATGTATTTCCCAAGACATTATCAACATTATTAAAGCTGACATTCTTTACACGCACTTTCCCTATTATATAAATGTTATTCCCTTATTTTCTAAATAATAATTCTAAGTAATTTTCATATTATTAATATGAAATATTATAATATAAAATAATATAATAATTCTAAACAATTCTAAATAATAATTCTAAATAATTTTCAAAAGCTCTACCTTATTTTACCTTTTTTGTAAAATACTGCTGCAACTCCCAAACAGAGTTATTATCTACTTTCTCCTTGGAGCTTTTCGCTTCATTTTTCTACTGCAATCTTCTTATTAGTTTCCTTTGATTTGCTTACTTTTTAACATCTTCCTGTAGCCTGCCAGATGCTGAAGGGCAGGACCTGCATCTTAGACATATCTATTCTCTCAGTGCCTAGTGCAGCAGCTAGAACATAGCAGATGATCAAGAAATGCAAGGGAAGAAAAGAGGGAGGGAAGGGGGGAGGAAGGAAGAAAAGAAGGAAGAACTGGGGGAGTGCTACTGAGATGCAAAAAAGTGAAACAGAAAAAGTGTTTTTAGGTGAATATATATAAACATGTTCTGTAACTCAAAGCACCCAATGCTTTCTCAGATTGGAAATATTTAAATTATAGTAATGTGAGGATTGAATTTGCATTTGCTTAACTGGTCCTATGTGAACAAAACTATAAATCTTATTTTCCATCTACACACAGGTACCTGAGAACTATAGATTGGAAGCTTCTAGGCACTGTTGTTTCCTTCCACTGAAAGCTTCCTTCAACTAGCTAAAATGCAAAATCACATGAGAAAAGAGCAAGAGGAACATTCTAACGGAACAGTGCTTTATTCCGTAGTGTGAATGAATGTATCAGGTCTTTTCCTGGGACACTTTTTTTTTTTTTTTTTTTGAGGAGGAGAAAAAATTATGGCCACACTGGTAATTTAAGAAAGGTAGCGGAAAATGGGAAGGAAATTATCCAGAACTAGTAGGCAAAGTGGTCAGGGAAATCAAATTGTGTACTTCACACAATATCCCATCTGTGGAAACGCAACCAAAAATATCTTTCTTAAGAACACAAAGATGCCATGGATCCTGTTCCCAAAGAGGGTTTAGAGATTGGTGGAGGAAATGCCAGTAACTCATGACGGGGAATGTTGGGTACAGGCTCCCTATAATCATGGCAGAACTATTAGAGCCAGGCAGCAGGCCAGGGAGGGGAGACACTCTTCTACCTAAGCCCTGTGGTGTGGTATGTGTTAAAGGATATTCCTCAGATTGGGCGAGTGAGACAATGACGCGGAAAGTTGGCAGGGCCACTGACCGCTGCTCCACAGTTCTCCCGAGCTCACAGATGTTTCCTGCCTTCCTCAGCAAGTGCAACCTCCGCTGAGGCCTCTAGGTTTTCTGGTAAAGGCATCTGCGGTAGCCGTGTCCTATTTCAGGGTCTGTTCCAGGCTAACCATCACTAAAAGGAGAATCATGAAGAATTTATTAGAGGAAGCACTGAACACAGTGAACTGATTCTCTCTGTCTTCATTTCTGTTTTTTCTTTTTTAGCCACTCCATTCTCATTACGAGTAAATTGATTTCCCCTAACTGACTTTTCATTAATGAAAAAAAAAGTAAGAAAAAGAGAGCAAGAAGAAAATTTTGCATGCTATACAATTTCCTCTTAAATGAATAAAATTTAAGAGATACAAAGAAATGCACTCACAGAAATCAATAGCATTTTAAGTGCAAGTTCTAGGGAGTGTACTGGGGTGGGGGCAATGCATAACTGCTTCTACCCTCTCTGAGCAACTAAATTGTGACTCTAAGAGCACAGGTGTTTACGTTGCCCAGCATCTTTACCTAAGGACCAAATGTGGTGTTGGAAGCAATTGTAACCACATTCTGTAAAGAGATCCACACTCAAGTGATACTCCGTGAAGCTCATCCCTGCTTTAAAGCCTCCGCAATTGCTCTTTCTTTCTGCTCAACCAGGCCCTGTACGTCTCACAGTTCATTACTCTCACCATTGAGGTCTGGGCTCACTGAAGCTTTCCCCAGCCATATGCCACGTAGCTGTGCCCCCCACCTGTCACTCTCGGATTACTTCTATCTTCTTTAGAGTGTTTATCACTATCCAAAACTATAGTATTAATTCATTGATTGATTGGCTTACTTGTTCACCAGAGAAGGTAAGTTCTCTGAAATTTGGGGGCCTTCTCTGTCTAGTATTCTATCTCCAGAGCATTAGAACGGTTCCTGGCACCTTGGAAGAGGTAGAAAAGTATTTGATGAGAAAGTCGGTATGAAGTCTAAAGCACATACAGTGGACTCTGATATTGTCACCTCTAACTCCTCAACAAGAAGCTGTTCAAGAGCCTTCACTAATTTGCTAAGGAAACAGTCTGTTTGTCACATGGGAGTTATCATCTCTGTATAGCATTTCCTACATATCCTAGTGGCTCTAACTGCCTTTTTTTCTGCCACTCTAAAGTGATATTTTTATCATGTTTATTAAGTCCCTTTTTAATTCTGAGAACCTTGGAGTGATAGCACAGCTCCATTTCTCTCACTGCGCGAGCTCGCCTGCTCTATCTGCGGGCTTCTTCAATGAGACCAGTTTTAAAATCCTCTCACACAAAGAGGTCTCTTCCTGTTTTCAGTCACACTGAAATTTTACATTTGCAAGGCAATCTTTTTCCCTTGGGGCAATAGTTTAGGATGTTACTGGTAAGTCGTTTTGTATCTACCATCACAGGAAAAATAAAAGCCTGAATCAGCTATTTGCAAGCCATCAGCCCAGGGACTGGCTCTCCCCTCAGACTGTGTTTGGTCCTTCCATTTATTGGTCTGTTGGTGTTTTAAATTTCTGCTGTTAGCCAGCTTTGCACATGAAATTGAATATCTCGGACTTCTCTTGAAAATCTAAAATGCTGGGGGAAAATAGACCTGTGTTCCCACATTTTAATAACCTGCTCAGCCGGTAACACTTCCTCCTGTAGGTGGGTTACGGAGGTGCCAGCTGCCTGAATTCTCAGCCCTCTCTGCTGCTGATCCCCACTGAGCCCCAAATCAGTTCCTTTTTCTCATCCAGCGCCTGTGTTCTTTCAGTTATTTTGACTGCCTGAGTACTGGAGAATGTAAATGTCTGTTTATGTCCTAAAAAATTCACAGAAGCTAACATACTTTTGTATTTTACTTAAGAGGCAACCATAACTCAACACTAAATGTCCGTAATATATTCATTGTATTCTTCGTAAACGAGCAATTTAGAAAAATGTGTGGGGTGGATTGGCCTCTGCAGAAGACTACTACCCCTGCGGGGGAAAATATCCTCATACTAGGCACAGAAATAGTTTTGTCAGAATAACAAAATCAGGAATATAATAAATAGAGGCATAGCTTCACCCATAGGGGTTAAAGAAGCAGCAGGTTTTTCTCTCAATAGATTTAAAGCTTGGTCTGCTGAAGAAGAAAGAACTTGGTTTAAATTCTGACTTGACTCTCTATGAAACCTTGGCAAGTCACACAAGCTTTGTGACTGTCAGATCTTTTATCTATGGGCCGGTAAAACTCACATGCACCGTGATGAAGCACAATAAGAAATAAATGCTAATATACATAAAGCACTTAGTCTCATATCCAATCAAAATAGTCTGCTCTGTGTATTTTAATCTTCACACTGTCGTCAGTTCCTAAAGGCCATACTTTTCGAAGGCATCTGAGCTGATGGCAAGACAAAGATGGAATTCGAAAGAGCCAAGGTTATTCATTTAAGCTTTTTCATCCAAAAACAAAAAGTAATATAAGTACTAAAATATAAATGCTTACAGATATTTTTACAAAATATACACCAAACACAGACCATGAGGAATAATTGACTATGGATCTCAGATTTCTGGATTCCATGAGGTGGAAAATTAAAAACATAAAATAGAAAAAGATCAAACATAGAACTTCCCCCCTCCAAGTAATAAAATAACACACAACAAAACAAAAGAAGTTGCCATTTATTACCCCTCATATTTTATTTTAAAAAGGACACTTAATACCCATCTCCAAATGGTAAGAAGGACACAACCTCAGAATGAAGGACAGCTTTTTAAATTGAATCAATTTAACCTAATGAAAAACTCACCAGATTACCCTTTATTCTTTTTTCCCATGGACTATAAAAGTGTTTCCAAACCTAAAACCAGAGAGTAGATCAGTGTTTGAGAACCATTTGTGTAGGTTATACTTACAGTCCTTGCTTCCGGGCCTGAGGCTTACTGCCACATATTTAATTTATATTTTGGGGGGGAAATCCTGACCTAATTAAATGACTCTGTCTCTCAAACTATCACACAATCCTTCACCACTGGAATTAATTGAGCGGTTGTAAGTTTCTGTGTTTGATGGGTTGAGTGGGAGAGGAGGAAAGAGACAAGTTGAATTCTTTCCCTTCCACGCCCCTTCTCCACCCACCCTCCTTTAACAAGTTTGCGGTGAAGGCCGTGATGGCTGAGACGGCTGGTTGCTCACCGGCCGCTTTTACCTTTCTCCGTTAGGAACAGAGTTCTAATGCCGCTCAGGCTGGCAGCGTGTGCAGCTAACATTCCTTCCTTCATCACCTTCCCCTGCAGAAAGTGGGGGCCAGGTGACACCATTCCAGCCCAGGAGCTGTTGCAGAAATTCTTAATGAAGCTTGAGGAAAACACCCTCTAAGAGAGCGGCATGCTCAGCTGCCTTTTTATCCCCATGCCTGACTCTTTTCTTCTTGCCTGGAATAAACTATGATTGTGCTGCATTTATTTTAAGATGCTCAGTCAAAGGCCCCCCAAATCACAAATCCTTGCCCTGACATGCTTTAAATACGGAACCAATATGGTGCCAGTAATTGCCTACCCCATGATTTCTCCTAAGATGAGGAAAATACATCCTTTTATGTTTATTCCACTATAGTGGCATAACTCATACAAATATAATAATGAAAAAGGAAGAAATGTGCTCTCCTCAGTAGCAGAATAGAAGAAGTGATAATAGGAAGGGTATATTATTTTTCATCTTAAAGACTGATGGATAATTACATATGTGTCATAATATGTTTGTTTTGTTAGGAATTTAAAAGTAGAACCTGGATAACCTCTTTATTTGTCATTACATATGTAATAGACCATAAAAAGCATGCTTAACATGTATTATGAGTTGAATTGTGTACTCCCCAAAGATATGTTCATATCCTAACCCCCAGGACCTCAGAATGTGACCTTATTTGAATCATGATCATTGCAGATATATTTAGTTAAATTAAGAATTCGTACTGGAGTAGGATGGGCCCATAATCCAAATGAGTGGAGTCCTTATAAAAAGTGGCAGGAGAGACACAGGAAGAGGAGAACACCGTTTGACAACGGAGGCAGGGGTTGGAGTGCTGCAGCTGCGAAAGCTAAAGAACATCAAGGGACAACGGCCACCATCAGAAGCTAAGCAGAAGAGGCAAGAGAGAACTCTACACAGTCGGGGGACACAAGGCCCTGCCACCACCTTGACTTTGGACTTCTGGACGGCAACACTGTAAGGGGATACATTTCCATTGTTTTATATCACTCACTTTGTGGTACTTTGTTATCCTAGGAAACAAATGCAGATGGTCCTTGATTTACCAGTGGTTCAAATTACGATTTGTTGATTTTATGATGGTACAAAAGTGATATGCATTCAGTAGAAACTGTACTCTGAATTTTGAATTTTGATCTTTTCCTGGACTAGAGACATGCCGTAAGAAGCTCTCTAGTGATGCTGGGCAGAGGCGGTGAGCCTCAGCTCTCAGTCAGCCATGCGGTCAGAAGGGTAAACAACCAATACTCTGCAGTGTCTGTGCTGCCAGCATTTTTTGGAAACTGTGTTCTGAGGAAATTTGAAGAAGGGTAGGCTAAGCTATGATGTTCCGTAGATTAGGTGTATTAAATGCATTTTTGACTTACAATATTTTCAACTTAATGATGAGTTTATTGGGGCATAACCCCATCATGAGTAAAGAAGCATCTGCAGTGCACAAACCAAAATATTCTTATTTGAGGATATTATTAAATTTTATGAGTTGTAATCAAGAGAATTGCAAATCTTATTTTAATAACTTTTTCCAGTTATAGATTTTCTGATTTTTTTGTATTAAGTTATATAGAAACACTTAAAGAAGAAAATTAAAACTGTCCACAATCCCATAAAAAAACACTAATATTTTGTAGCATTTGCTTCCAATAGTTTGTGTATGGAATTTGTGTATATATTTGTATGTGTGTGTGTAAGTGTGTCGGTGTATTTGTGTGCATAAGAGAATTGTGTGAATAAGACATTGTGTGAATAATGTATTATATTCCTCTCTCCCTTTCTCCTCTGCCTTTCCTCCCTCCATCTTTTGTTTCTTTCTTCCACACAAATTTTGAGAGCACTGAATCCTCTGGCCCTCTCCTGGGTGTCAGGGATACCATGATGAATATATCGGACAAAATTCCTCTATTTGTATTCTTTATAATTTGGTTCATTAAACAAAATACTTACCTGGTATTTTCAAAACAATGTGTTAAAACTTTGCAGCACAGGGTGTCATAGGAGTGCTTCTGTTGGTACCAAATAGGCACTGGAGAGTTGTGGAAGGCTTCCTGGAGGAGGCCACTCTCTGCTGAGGTCAGAAGGATGAAGAGCAGCAATAAGGCAAGAGAAGAATGGAGTTGCTCCAAGCAGAAAGAGAAGCTGGAGCAAAGACCTGGGCAACAGAGAACAGGATGTATTTGAAGAACATAAAGAAATTCAGTATTTCAAGTCGGCAGGGCCATACCGTAAAGGCCTTCCAATATAGACAAATAGTAAGGAGTTTAAGTAGATGAAGTGAAATGATTTCATTTGCATTTCAGGAAGATCTGATTGGTAACAGGGTGGGAGATGTATTGGAAAGGGTCAAGGCTACTGAAGTGGTTTGTGGAAAAGGTAATGGCAACCCCCAACAGGGCTTGGTATTAAGGCTGCGGGCATTATCAAGAGTTAAAAAGAAGTAGTAGTTATTGGTATAACCTGCTTATTAACTAACTAAAAAGGCTGGGAGGAAGAGGAAATGATCAGGACTAATCCCAGAGTTCTGGCTTGGCCTAGTGGGCAGATAGTGGTGCCAGTCATGAGAGAGCATAGGAGTTGCCTGAAGAAGAGAAGGTTCGGGGTGAATGACAGGAACAGAGGATGAATATTTGACATTTTGAATTTAAGATGACTGTGAGACATCCATGTAGACAGACACTTGGGGAATATGGCTGACGTTCAATAAGAAATGTTGAGCCAGAGCATTGCATTTGGAAGCTGTCTGCATTTTTGACAGGGTTAAGGCTTTGGGAATAAACAAGACTGCCCATGGAGAATGTGCAGGCTGAAAAGAGAGTGATGGGCTGAATTTGGAGGAACATCAGGACTTTAGGGGTGGGCAGAACAAGAGTAAATTACGCCAGAGCCAGCTAAGCAGAAGCCGGGGTGGAGAAGGAACCCGGAGTGTGCAATGCCATGGACTTCAAGTGGAGACAGCATTTCATGGAGAAAATCATTACTCAGTTGTAGTGATTAAAACCACTTAGATCTGGCATAAGAACTGGTAGATCAATGGACATCACAGTGAGCCTAGGCAAAACTATCTAAATATATGTGAGACTGTATTCTGTGATAAAAGCTACATTTTAAATTGGTGGTAGAGAAGATGGGTTATTTAGTAGAAGGCACTGGGTTAAGGACTAGTTGTATCATTTCAGAAATATATATATGTGAAATTATCTTTTTTTCTTTCTATATACCAATAAAATTTCCAAGTGCACCAGAAATGTAAATAATTACAAAATAAAGTCGTAAAAGTACTTTAAACTGATAGAGGTGCCCTGGGAGGTGTGGCTCAGTTGGTTGGAACATAGTCCCGTGCACCAACAGGAAACGTCACAGGTTGGATTCAGGTCAGGGCACATACTTAGGCTGTGAGTTTGATCCCGGGTCAGAGAGAATGAAGGAGGCAACAGATAATCTCCTCCCCCCCTTCTCTCTTCTTCTCTCTCTAAAATCAATAAAAACATAAACTTGGGTGAAGATTGAAAAAAAAGTAAAGTAATAGAGGTGACAAAGTAATACAATGTGGGGATAAGAGAAGTCACTCTAAGCATAACATGAAAGCCAGAGACCATAAAGGAAAAGACTGATACATATAGGCACACACAAACTTAAAACTGTTCATAGAAAATGCATCATAAAATGTAGATAAACAAAATAGGGGGGGAAATTGCAATATCTATGGGAAATGACTACTATCCTTTCTGAGCAACAAGGCTCTAAAAATAAAAAATAAAATAGTTAAATGCCTCAGTATAAAAATGCAGAAATGTGATTATGCTTCACACAAAAGATAAGATATAAAATGATAACGAATATATGAAAGGTAGAAGAATCCCTAGTAATAAAGGAAATATAAATAAATGCAACAATAAAATAGCATTTATTGCCTATCAGCCTGAAAAAGATTAAAGGAGATCATCAAAAGCTAGTACCAGGTGTATAAATGGATACAAGTGTCCTAAGTTTTTATCAAAGGGCAGCATAGCAAACAGGCTTTGAAGACAAGCTGCCTGAGTTTGAATGCCAGCTCCATCAGTCTCTACCCGTGTGACACTGGATGGTTTATTTAACCTCTTAGTGCCTCAGTTTCTCCATCCATAAAAGGGGGTAATAATAATATCTACCTCATAGAGTTGTGAGAGGAAAAACTGCATTAATATGTGTTAACACTTAGTGTTTAGCATAAAGCAAGAGCTAGTAGCAGTAGTGTTCCCCATTATTACTATTTTCACTTTCTTTCCTTCTCAACTTAAATTCTTCTGCCATCATTTTAACATGTCTCTTGCATTCAGGAATATCGTCAATGTTTCTGCTCCATTGTCCTTCCATAACACATTCTTGATTTTGATATATTTAATTGTCTATATTTCAAAAACATTTTATAAAAAATTATACAAGTTTCATAGAGTTTTTTAAAGGACTCTGAAACTAAATTTCAATATTCTGCTGTGTAATTCAAACCATGTCTAAGTTTAAGAATTTTCTTTCTTTGAATTCTATAATAAGACAAATTTAGAGTTTTTCTAGCATGCTACATTTAAGGACACCAAGTTTTGTTAATATGAATCATTCCTTAGGAGAAACATAGGTACTCAGAGTGAATATGTCCTGTTCCTGAAAGAGTTTCTAAAATATTTCCACCATGACTCTCATATACAACAGGAATCTGACATCATTGATAATATTTATTCATTTTTAAAAGTCTCATACAAAAAGAACTTATCTAATTCATGAAACCATTTTAAACCAACATTTATTTACTGATTTCTAGTTTATCGAGTCCATAAAAATATCCCACTGTCTGACTCTAACAACAATCTCATGAGTAACCAGAGCTGAACTGCTAAGTATCTCCATTTCACAGTGAGGATGATAAGATTAAGAGATGATAGAAATTGTTTAAGGTCGTACAGCAAGAAAGAGTCAAGGTTGGCACTGGGGTCTAAATTCTATTATTTTTATTCTATTTCTAGTCATTGTTAATGGTGTGTTTTGTTTGTTTGTTTGTATGTTTCCTTGGTTGTGATTACCTTTGTCCTTAGAAGAGAAAGAGAAAGGAGAGAAAGAGAAGACGGGGCAAGACACAGAGTAATATATTATATATTATCCCTTTTCTCCATTATCGCACTATTGATCACAAGCTATTGTATGCCAGACAGTGTCTAATAGCACTGGAGCATCATTGCTTTCTGGTCATAAAATGCAAATAACATAGAATCTCCAATTTAAAAACATATTTATGATATTTATTCAGATCATGTCTGTTTGTTCTAAGCAAACATTACTAATCCAACACTAAGGGCATTGTGAAGAAATAGTTTGCAGTGCTCTGAGGTAAACCTGACGGAGGTAGGCCCTATGCTAAGAAGATAACACACTCACATTCCTCAGAAGCCGATGACTCATAACCAATATTAAAATTAGTTAGTAGTTCTTTGTCAAACATGATCATTTTGGCCTCTTTAAGTACAGAAATCAAGAAGAAAAACCATTCCACTTTAGCAACTTGTTTTATCTTCACAGTTCTTTCAGAAAAAGTGCAGGCGCGGTGCAGGCAATATTGATGGAAAGGAGGAAGGGCACCCTCCCCGCAGAAGGCAGCGGGGCAGCCGCAGCTGTGGGGCGGGCCAACCGGCGGAGGTGGCGGGCCCACGGGTGAGAGCAGCGCAGCAGGAAGCCACCCGCGCGGTCCCCTTCCCGAGTTCCAGCAGGACGCCCAGGCAAGGGCCGGTTATTACCGAGCATGACAGTAATGCTAAAATCAAGGTGGAATTTTACAGAATTGTCTTCCTTACTCAATTTTATAATTTTCACCCTATATTTTAAAGTTCAGTCTCCTTTTCCCCCCTACCACACATTTGCGTCTTAAACTGCTAAGTAGATAATTGGTTAATTAAAAATGTAGCTTTTTGTTAATTTACATAATTTGGGGGCAAATCCAATCCAATGCTGCAACAGGTTAAAAAAAGCCTCAGCAGACACCTATGCCCACCCCCAATAGATGGTCATTCTCTACCCTCCAAAGAAGGTATGTTGAAATCTCTTAGCGACAAGAAAGACAAATAGGTTTCCCATGGTTGACAAGCCTAGAGCTGTCAGTGGGATCTAGAAAAACACGGCCCCATGTTTGTGGCTTTCTGACTGAAAGCAATGTTTTCAACACTTCTGCTGATGAGTTGGGCTGAGTGCCACCTACTAAGTGATTTGTGGTTTATGTTCCAAAGTCATGAATGCATAATATTACCCCTGAAACATTTCTTACACTCTTTTTTACCTTTCCATCGTCACTTCACCTACCATGTCTTGAAAATATCCTTTCTTGCTTCCTAAAATAACCTTTTTAGCCCCACTTGAAAGAGGTTGCGTGGTAATGAGTCGGTCAGGGCTGTCCGCTAACCTTCACAGCTCGCCGAAGGGCTCGGTAACAGGTGTCGCTGACATAAGCAGGGGAAGGAGAATGAGCGAGTGTGTATGTATCTTTATTTGTTTTTTGGCTGCTTTTTCACTGGTGCAGAACAACTGCAACATGTATCAGGAGAAAAAAAAAAAGGAAAGGAATGGAAATCAGGAAGACAGCCAGAGAATAATATACCGTGCCTGATGAGGCATAAAAATCTGACCTGTCTGGCCACTGATGACCTGTTCTCCTTTCTCGTCTGATGCCTTGCTGTGAAAAATTTCAGGGCAGTGACTGAAGCAGCCACCTTCTCCTCCCCTGGCCTTGCTTAATCTTCCTGAAATTTAACCACTTGTCTTCCAAACTATTCCACCACCACCCCCCCTCCGCCGAATGCCACATCTCTGAGTCCACATAAGCCTCAAAAATCTTTTTCCTTGCCTCAGGGCCAGTTTTTTCTTGATGAAAATGTTCAAATGTGACACCCAGTACGATGTAAGAATCTTCCCAATTTAAAAATCAACCCAAAATTTCAGAGTGCTTTACTCTGAAAAATAAAAATAAAGCAAAAGTAAAGACTCCTAATTTAGGACGAAATGAATGGACAATGCAATTAGCCCATTAGATTGTCAAAGTATTTATCTATGATGATCGTGTATTTTATACAAACCAAATTATACGTCTATTCTGAAAGAATATACACAAAAAGGCTCACAGATGTTAGCTGCTCGATGGGGTGGGGGCACAGTGAAGGAGAATTTTCCTTTTGGTAGTATAATTAATCTTACACTACACTTCATTTTTCATATTATGTATGAATAATGTTTTTTAAAGCATGGATTACTTACATATTTTTTAAAACAAAAACAATAGAAGAATTCAAGAATATAGAATTAGACGGCCAAAGATAAATTAATCACCACAGAGAAAGGTACATAAAATGTTTCCTAGTTCATCTGTAAGAATTCCTAACCCTCAGGCTTGCTACAGGCAAAATTTCACATGGGGATTTTTACTCCTAGTTTAACAAAGAACAAACCTGTATGTAAAAAGAAACAACGTTGTCAAATATAAAGAGTAAGAAATAAAGGTCCTTTAGGATGTACAAGATCCAGAGTCACTATTAGAGATCTGAAGTCTCCACGCACATTTCACATTTGCTCTTTTATCTCCTAAACGGCACTAGCACTGAGCTTTGGTGCAGGGCTGGTGCTTAGCTGGGTCCCCTGGTCCCCCAAGGCATCACGGAGCGGACAGAATTCAGGAACTGCATGAACTTGGATGAGCAAAAAGTTATTTCTCCATCTTCATCAAAATCCAATTGAAATTTGCCATTTCTTCAGTTACAAATGCTGGAAACAACCATTGTTACCCCAGGGGTACCTATTACTTTTTCATCAAAGGAATCACAGATATTTTTATTCCGTATTACAGTTGCCCCACGTATCACAAAATATTATTTATGTACATAAACACTTCAAAATTATAGTCATTATGCCTTCTGCTAGATCTTATTATTTAATGTTCTAATAAAGCAGCACAAATGCATTTTTTAATCATTTGTTGACAACTGTATTTTACTATTATTGAATAGTAAAATTCCCATATACAGTGGTTCCCCTTATCTGAGGGGTATACATTCCAAGCCCCCCAGTAGATGCCTGAAGCCATGGATAGTACTGTACTCTGTACACTTTTTTTTCTTTACATACAAACATATGTACTATGATAAAGCTTAATTTATCACAGGTAAAAGATTAACAACAATAACTAATAAAAGAACAATTATAACAATTTACAGCTGACTATTGAACATTGTGGGGGTTATGGGCACCAACCCCCATGCAGTTGAAAATCCCTGTATAATTTTTGACTCCCCAGAAACTTAACTACTAATAGCCTACTATTGATCTGAAGCCTTACTGATAGCATAAACAGTCAATGAACACATATTTTGTATGTTATATATATTATGTATATTTACTTATACATAATAAAGTGTATAATATATATATATACTTTATTGTATTCTTATAATAAAGTAAGCTGGAAAAAACATTATAAGGAAGAGAAAAACATTTATAGTATTTATTGAAAAATTCTGTATATAAGTAGACGTGTAGTTCAAACCCTTGTTCAAGAGTCAGTTGTACTTTATAAAAGCTATGTGAATGTAGCCTCTCTGTCTCTCTCTGATAGCTGATCTGATAACACAGATGGCCACAAAGGGAGCATATACAGGGTGGATAGACTGGACAAAGGGATGAGTCATGTCAGGTGCAAGGCATGATATATTATCACACCACTCAGAATGGCGTGCAATTTAAAAATTATGAATTGTTTATTTCTGGAATTTTTTATTCAGTATTTTTGGACTGCAATTGACCATGGGTAACTGAAACTACAGAAAACAAAATCACAGACAAGGGGTTAATATTATATTTTATTATATAGATCTAAATATATTTTTCTATGAAGAGGCCTGTAGATTTGTCAGTTCACCAGATTGCCAAAGAAGACCATGTTACAAAGAAAGTTAAGAGTCCCTCTTGCTGACATATATTTCTGAGAGGCCAATTCTCTTTAGATGTCTCTCTTGCTCCATCGACCTAAGGATACCCTTACTCAAGTCCTCACCACCACATCATCATCATCATCATCAGTTTCTTGTCTCTCTCCCTACTACCCAGCATAGTGAATGACATAAAATATACATACAAGAAAAGGCTTTGCAAGTGAAATAAAGAAGCAACATGAAGCCACTGGGTCCCTGGGGTAGACAGAGAGCCAATAGTGAAATCATTCACAGCCTTTGCTGGGCCCAGTCTTTAGCAACACCATTAATAGAGCTGAATTCTGAAAATTTGAAAGGAGTTTTAGTGCCTGAAAAATTATACTAAAAATCTAGTATATTCATGTTCTCCCCAGTAAACATTAATCTTTTTTCCTTACATCCATAACACATTACCCTTCTAACTATATTTAACATGCTCTGCTTTGGTCAGAGTTGTAAATATGTGTATACGGACATACATAACTAATTGTGTGTATATATGTACATCCACATATATACACATGTATTTGAGTGTATATGTGTGTGCATTTCTCTCAAATGAAATGATATACTCCTCTAGTGTAAGGATTAGGGATTTCAGTAAATTGATGGACTTTTCCTAGAGAAGAGGAATGAATCTGCCAGAAGCTGGGTCATTACCTCAGCTTAATTTTATAGGTTGTCTTTGATACTTGCATATAACTGAAGATTCCTGCATTCCCATGCCCCCAAAGAAATTGCTTTTTTTATGATCCGCAGGGAAAGGAGAACTTCATAAAGAAACTTAAAAAATAAAATAACCAAATATTAAAATTATTTTGGAAAAGAAAAAAAAACATCAATAGTTATATTTGCAAAGAAGTCAAATGTATGTTTTATATTTTAAGGTTTAGGAAAACTTTTGTTAAAAGGAGCGAAGGTATACTAACATCAAAGATTTATAACAGGGTTATAAGATCTGTGAAAGGGAGTAAAGCATTGACATTTTCATTTCTTTTAGTCAAATTTTTAGCATTTAGAACATAAAGTTTTGTTAATGAAAGTTTTCTCAACTGAAGCCTATATTTTTTAAATCACTAAATCCACCATAATGTTTAGTAACGTAATATATACATAGTAAGTAGGTACTCAAAGTTTGCTAAAGTGAATTAGTTTGCTAAAATAAAGCTACTTCTCATCACCAACGAAATGAAATAGGATCACATGAGTTAAGTCTCAGGTCCTCTATTTGAGACTGGACCTCTGAAAAGCATATTTAATATGTTCAGATCTTTTCTACTACTCTGGTAAGTCTTTCTGATGAAAAGCCACCATCAAAACTAATTTGGGAATGACAAAATCCAGATCACTGCATTCTCAAGACACACGTACAGATTATTGATTGGGAGAATTATCACAGCTTTTTGTTTTGACAAATATTGTAAAAGCTACTATTTTAATTCATCCTTTACCTGGAACATCGGCTTGCTAGCTCGATATTTTTATAGGTATTTGAACCTAAATTCTGCAATAAAACTACTACTTAAGAAGTACATTGTCCTCAAATGCACTGATTGACTAAAAAAACAAATACTGAAATCAAATCAATAACTTGCATAATTGGGTTCTAGCCCTAATTAATAAGGTGACAATATTTCTGTGTCCTACATGGACTCCTAGGTGCCCACAGAAGTTCTCACATTCTACGAACCTGTGAAGTGAGAGATGAATGACCAAGGATGTCAGGAGCACCGCAGAGGCCTGTCACGCCCGACTCTGCTGCAGCAGGCATCGCTTCCTTCCCCCCAACCGCATTACTCTCAAGTCTCATTTGACTTCAGACGGCAGGACAGTATTAGTCAAGTCCTACGTTATAACCAGTCAACCATTCCTAGAGTAATGCTTGTTACTAAGCAACTCAGCTAGGCTTAATAGAAGGCTGAAAGGCACCATCCTACACACAAGTACATACATTTTTCAGTGTGAGAAAAAATTTAAAAATGAAATTATAATAATTACGAGCAAAAGATGTGATTAAGGGATAACATAAAACAAAGATATATTTTTAAAAATCCTCACCAGAGAATATTTTTTCCATTGTTTTTCAGAGAGAATGGAAGGGAGAGAGGGAGAAAGAAACATCAGTGTGTCTCAACACATCAGTTGGTTGTCTCCTGCATGCACCCAGGGATCAAGGCTGCAACCCAGTACCCTTCAGCCCATGGGCTGATGTTCTAACCACTGAGCCAAACTGGCTAGGGCAAAACTAAGATGTTTTAAAAATTATATATATGCTTCTAAAAAACAGGTATGTACAGATTGAACTGGGATGCTAAAATTAAAAATGGTCTGCTTTGGTTAAACTTATATCTGGAGAGCAAAGAATCATGATAACACTTTGGAAATTCTAAAATGCAGCTAGAAACCAAACCAAAGATGGTCACTGTGTTCATCACATAATGATGTGACTCAGTAAGCCCTGGCTGGTGTGCCTCAGTCGGTTAAGCATCATCCTGTGCACTGAATGGTCGCCGATCTGATTCCTGGCCAGGGCCCATACTCAGGTTGGGGCTTGATCCCAGGTTGGGATGGGTGTAGGAGGCAACTGATCAATGTTTCTCTCTCACGTCACATCCATGTTAATCTCTCTCTCTCCCTCTTCATAACTGTCTTTAAAAAAATTCAATAAAAACATATATAAAAAAAAGATATGACTCAGTCAAGTATCTGCACATGACCCTTTCTACACATCTTAAAGCAACAATGCCAGTGGCAACACCTTCTCTCCCCTACAAGGGGTACTGTCTGTTTCCCAAACTTCAGTGTGCATGAAAATCAATTTGAATGTTTAAGTCTGTATTCATAATGCTGTCACTAGAGATTGTGATTCAACAACTCTGTGCTCAAGTTCAGGATTCTTCATTCAAAAGTATTCTAGGTTATCATGACATGGAAAGCCGGGTGACCATATTTTGAGAAATGCCACTCAAGTATATGTTGGGCAAAGGGAAGGCGGGTCTTGTTTTGTTGCTAGGCTGCTCTCTTGTATATCAATTTCATACTCTACTTTTTTACCAAAGAGTTAGTTGTAACCAGCGATATAAGTATAACATAGAAAGAGAGAAATGCATTTCATTTGACTGTCCCCAAAATCTAAGCACATAAATCCGAAAAATTTTTCATGGGAATTACATTTCAGATACATCTAGACTCTTTGTTGTTTTATTCATGGCTGCCCTTCCAAGGGGGGAGGTGCACCTCTTCCTAGGGAAACATACCATCTGTTCCCTTCTCAATGTCATGCTCCGGGTACTGCAGTTCTCAAAAGTTCAAAATGTTCTGTCTGTATTATGACGTTAGTGATGGCTGTGTCTGTGGCATTTGCTTATTGGTTGAAATGAATTGCTTACACTATAAATTACAGTCTCTTTGAGAGCATGGATTCTACTACTTTCTCTTTTTAAACTTTCATACCATAGGCTTCCATATGCAATAGTCCTCATAGATACTGATAAACAGAGTGAGGTAGTGTCCTAAAGATGTGACAGAAAAGCTAGGGTATGTTTTTTTATTATTTTTTGTTGTTGTTAAGTTTTTATGTTTTTTAATGGAATTTATTAGGGTGACGTTGATTAATAAAACTATATAGATTCAGGTTTATAATTCTATAATTCATCATCTAGATATTGTATTGTGTGTTCACCACCCCAAGTCAAGTCTTCTTCCACCACCATTTACCCCCCATTGATCCTCTGTCCCCCTGTCCCTCTGGTAATCACCATACCGTTGTCTGTGTCTTTGAGGCTTTTTGTTGTTGTTTTTTGCTTGATCCCTTCACCTTTTTCACCTTATCCTACAACCCCCTCCCCTCTGACAGCTGTCAGTCTGTTCTCTGTATCTATGCATCTGTTTCTATTTTGTTTGTTGGTTTATCTTGTTCGTTATAGTCCACATATAAGTGAAATCATATGGTACTTGTCTTTCTCTGCCTGGCTTATTTTGCTTAGCATAATACTCTCCAGGCCCATCCATGCTGTTCCAAAAGGTAAAATTTCCTCCTTTTTCACAGCTGCATTGTTTTCCATTGTGTAAATGTATCACAGCTTTTTGATCCACTCATCTATTGATGGGCAATTTGGCTGCTTCCAAAGCTTAGCTATTGTAAATAATGCTGCAATGTACATAGGGGTGCATATATTCTTTCAAATTAGTGTTTTGAGTTTGTTCAGATATATTCCCTGAAGTGAAATCGCTGGGTCATAAGGACGTTCAACTTTTTATTTTTGGATGAAATTCCATACTGCTTTCTACCAGTCTGCATTCCCACCAACAGAGCATGAAGGGTTCCTTTTCTCCACATCCTTGCCAGCACTTGTTGTTTGTTGATTTATTGATGGTAGCCGTTTTGACAGATGTGAAGTGATATCTCATTGTAGTTTTAATTTGCATCTCTCTGATGATTAGTGATGTTGAGCATTTTTTTCATGTCTCTTGTCCTCTTTGGAGAAGTGTCTATTCAGGTCCTTTATCCATTTTTTTAAATTGTATCATTTGTTTTTTTATGGTGTTGAGTTGTATAAGTTCTTTCTAAACTTTATATATTAACCCCTTATCAGATGTATCATTAGCAAATATGGTCTCCAATTCAGTGGCTTGTCTTTACATTTTGTTGATAGTTTCCTTTGCTGTGCAAGAACTTTTTAGTTTGATGTAGTCCCATTTGTTTATTTTTTCTTTTGTTTCCCTTTCCCAAGAAGATACATAAAAATATATATATATATTGCTATGAGAAATGTCCAAGATTTTAGTGCCTATTTTTTTTTCTAGGATTTTTATGGTTTCAAGTGTAACATTTAAGTCTTTAATCCATTTTGAGTTTATTCTTTTGTATGGTGTAAGAAGGTGGTCTAGTTTTGTTTTTTGCATGTATCTGACCAATATTACCAACACCATTTATTGAATAGACTATCTTTTCCCCATTATATGTTTTTGCCTCCTTTGTCAAATATTAATTAACTATAAAGGCTGGGTTTATTTCTGGGCTCTCTATTCTGTTCCATTGAACTATATAACTGTTTTTATGCCATTACCGTGCTGTTTTGATTACTATGGCCTGTGGTTTAGTTTGTTATCAGTAGCATGTTTCCTCCAACTTTGTTCTTTCTCAAGATTGCTATGGCTATTTGGGGTCTTTTGTGGTTCCATACAGATTTTTGGAATATTTGTTCTAGTTCAGTGAAATATGCCCTTGGTATCTTGATAGGAATTGTGTTGAATCTATAGATTGCTTTGGGTAGTATGGATATTTTAATGATGTTAATTCTTCCTATCCATGAACACAGGATATCCTTCCACTTTTTTGTATTTTCCTCTATTTACTTCTTCAATCTCATAATTTTTCAAGTACAGGTTTTTACCTCCTTGGTTAAATTTATTTGTAAGTACCTTATATTTTTTGTTGCAATAGTTAATGGGATTGTTTTCTTAGTTTCTCTTTCTGAGAGTTTATTATTGGTGTATGAAAATAGTTTTCTGGATATTAATTTTGTATCCTGCTATTTTACTGAATTCATTTATTAGATCTAGTAGTTTTTTGGTGGAATCTTTAGGGTTTTTTATGTACAATATCATGCCATCTGCAAATAATGACAGCTTTACTTCTTCCTTTCCAGTTTGGATGCCTTTTATTTCTTCTTGTCTGATCACTGTAGCTGGACTTCAGCATTGTTGAAAGCAGTGGTGAAAGCAAACATCTCTGTCTGTTCCTGATTTTAAGGGAAATGCTTTTAGTTTCGTTGTTGTTAAACTTTGTTTCTGAAGAAAGAATATTGCATCAGTGACGAGTCCTTGATAATTAATGAGACAGAGTCCCTGAGCATTCCAGTAAACTCACTTTAACAGAACAGGTAATGATCCAAAACTAGCTTACGTGAACTGCCAAAAATTTTGTAAGATTTTGGCTAACTACTAGAAATAATTTAGTGGGTTAAATATTACTTTTGGATATCTCATATTCACTTTACATTTACAGGGAGTCTCAGATACACAAAAGTGCAGGAAGAAAGAGAACACCCCTTAGAGAACACTGAATCCTATTACCACCAGAGAAACCACAGCCTCAGCACATTTTAATTCAGAACCGGCAGTGTTTGCAGGCCTTGTCATGCTAACACTGAAGAACAGTTATGCAGATCCTTTACTTTGACTTCAATATATAGTCATTTTGAGTCTACTTGGTGAGTAGAATGTTAAAAAAGAAAATAATTGCTAATCAGGGGCACATTACAGAAAACAATTGCACCACGGAATATGGGAATCAAAAACAGTTTATAATCTAAAAGCCCTAGATTTAAAATAAGGCTTCATTTCACACTGGTAGTGTGATTCTGGGCAAGGATATATTAGTGATAATTGAATTTATTAAGAGTTTTTAAGGTAAATTTTATGCTAAGTACTTTACACATATTATCTTATTTGAGTGATTTGACTTGCTAAAATCAGCTTCCTTATTGGCAAGAGAATTTCTGTAAGGACATACATAAGATCATAATTTAGACAGTGCTAAGTATAGACCCTGAAATGCAGTAGGCACTCAATACATCCTAGGTCCTCTTCTTCATTGCATAATTTTCTTATATGTTTTAGTTGTTTTGTGTTCCTAAGCTATGTAGACTTCTGGAGTTTATTTGTAAAATTATTTTGATACAAGAAAAAACAGATTCTTTGCTTTAACAAAGTTCATGAGGGTAATATGCCTTAATGAGTCTTAGAAGACAAAATTATTTCACCTGGAAGCTTCAAATAGGGCCCGTGTCAGAACTGTATTGAATAGAGAGAAACTGGCACGATAGAAAAGAAACACAAAACCTTTCTACTTCTATTCCTTCTGCCTCCATCTAAAATAATCAAATCTTAATTTAATAATCCCTACTATTATCGAACTTGGCATTTATTGTGAGCCTATCAGTCCTTCTCTCCACCACAATGTTCCTCCCTTTTTCTCCTCTCTTCCCTCCTTCCTCTTCCTTCCTTTGAGTTTTGGTTTCAAATACTCCACTGTTAAAAGGTAAATATATTTAGAATGTCTTGTCCTAAACACCTTGGGTGTTAGTAGAATTTTCTGAGGTGACTTTTGAAAGTAGAGAAAAATCAAAACTAACTTCTTACTAGTTATTCCAAGATTTTTTGTTCCAAGATGAAGATAGAATAGCTAAGTAGGTAGAAGCAAATGCATAATCTTTCAAAATGCATATATTTCATTTTCTTTTATAGCTAATCATCTGTAGTCTTAACCTTTGCTAGCCTCATTCATGTGTGATTTTCCTCTTAAGAAATTCATATATTTTGAATCCTATATAATAGAACAAATAATAGTTATATCTAGCCTTCTCGCTTTTGAGAGATTAAAGCGCATAGCCATTAAGGAGGAGTTGGTTAAGACACCACTCAAAGGTGGAGAAAATATTAAAAACTTATGTGATTGTGAATAATAAGAAGAAGGTAATAAACTTACCACATGTGACAAATCTAGCATATTCTATTAGCTTTAAAAAATGGCCCAATACAAGTCCAGGGTTTTTGTAACATTCAGAGAGAATAAATTTTTTTTTTATTTTTCAACTGAAAGCTACCATAATGTAATTTACTCTTTCAGTGGAATAAAACGTAGAAAGGTGTCACCTGCCTTGGCAGTCGATGCTGTCTCCACGCTGTTGCAATGTTGCTTAGCCCCTGAGCAGCCTGCAGTGCCTTCCCCTTTCAGAGCAGAACTAATTCTATTGATTTTGTTCAAAAGTCTGTGTACCCCCAAATGACTCTGGGGACTCAACCGCCATGACATCTCCATCTGTTTCCAAAAATCACCTTAGAAGTGGCATATGACGCAGGTATGTCCAACAAGGAATGAGGAAAGACTTGATGGAAGACTTCTTTAAAAAGACGTCCAGGCAGGAAAGGCCCTCTCCTGTTTCCATGTCTTCCTTGCTGCTGGAATTGTGCCATAATTTTCCAACCATTGCAGGAGCCAGGTTGATATGTGAAAGACGGTAAATAGAAAGATACAAAGAACCTGGGTTTTTATTGGTGTCACTGAGCTACTGAATTAAGCGACTTCATCATATGTAAACTTTTGTATTCCTTAATAAACAAATTGACTCACTTATTGCTCAAAGCATCCCGAAACACAAGCTCACTATAGAAACTTGAGCATGCACAGAGAAATCGAAAGGAGAATATTTTTTCACAGCACTATTAATATGTTCTCTATTTACAGATTATATATTTTTATTAAATGTGTATTATTTAGTATATTAATTTTCATTTATTACTTTAAAGTTTTCCTCATGCTATTAAAAAGTTATAAGTAAAATTTTCAAAGCCTGTTGATATATCACAATCTACCCAACCATTTTCCCATTGTTAACTATTAAATTCCTTTTTTATATTTCCATATATAAATAATTTTAGGATAAAAGCTAAGCTGTTGTATAGCTGAATTATTTTGACAGATAGTGTGTTTCATTCGTTCATTGATCTAAAAATATTGATTGAGTACCTATTATATACTAAATATACTGAAATGCAAAGTGAAGGAAACAATTTTTGTTTATGGGTGTTTAAATGTACTGAAAAAGGAAACCATGGGTACAATTGCAAAAGAAATTTAGAAGTGTTTTAGTGGACTACACAAAGTCAAATCAAAAGAATGGCCCTAGCTGGCTTGGCTCAGTGGTTAGAGTGTTAGCCTGCAGACTGAAGGGTCCCGGGTTCAATTATGGCCAACGGCAGGCTCATCAATGTGTCTCTCTCACATTGATGTCTTTTTCTCTCTCTCCCTTCCACTCTCTCTGAAAAGCAATGGAAAAAATATCCTCAGGTGAGGATAGAAAAAGAGAATGAATAAGTGAATAACAGCTTTATATTACGAAAATTTACTAGAAAAATTAATTTTGTTAAAAAGAAAATCTAAACTAAAAATTCAAATGAGAACAAAACATACTTTTATTATAACTGCCCGTAGTGGTCACTAATAACTGCCCTTGTTGTATAGAACATAGTATGATGTTATATATTCTCCATACAATGTAAATATGTAAATTTTGTTTTAGTATCTATAGCTCTTTACTTACCTCAAGTGATTCAAGGCAAGTGAATCAACTTGGGACTCAATGGTAAATTATGATCATCTAAAGCAATAATTATAACTTCCATCCCCAAGAAAAGCTTAAGTCTAATTCGTGCATGACAATACTGTGGTATTTTGGGCCCAGCAATAGGTATGACTTATGACTTCAGCTGACTGAATTAGAAGAGAGGAGAAAAACTGGACTATGTCATAACTGGTAGAGTTTGGTAGTTCACAAAAGTAGGTAAATAAGGGTGCATGTTGTCCCACTTGCTGCGAAGCCATTGTCACGCCATGAGGAAAAACATCGAAAATACAAAACGAGAGCACAAAAGAGGGCAGAGCAAAGAACTGTAGAGAGAAGTGAAATTATATACCATCCCCAGTTGCCTGGAAGACCAGTGGATTTCAATTGTTCTGAAACTTGTAGCTAAAATCAACCTAATAAATTACTCCAAAATGTTTAGGAAAATTAACTAAAATTCAAGTTACCCAAAACATATTGAAAAAACTTTATCTAAGAAAGGCAATTTAAAGAGAGCTAAGAATCTTTGATGTTAGTCTATGTAGTATCTATGCTACTTACTAGATAGTAATAATAGATTTGTCATTTCACCTGAATTTCATAATCTGCGATTAGAGTGACTTAAGCTACAAAAAAATATTAAGGCCTTTTCTATATCTAAGTATATTGGCCTTTATGATTCAAGGTCTTTTATTAAGTGAAACCAAAGTGTTGTTTTAATATGGTAAGAATATCGTTATAATGAAAATAGATGGATATACCTCAGATAAAAACAGAGAAGTAGACGGATAGGTGATCTGATAGACAGATGAATGAGAAGATGGGAAGACAAATGAATCACTGGGCATACTAATGGGCAGTTAGACAGACAGAAAGGCAGTATCAAGAACAGATGGACACACAGTAGTTCAGACAGGTAGAACAACACCCTGATTGCTAGAGACAAATATACTAAAGTCAGAAAAATAATGTATGCTGTAGAAGGCAGGCAAGCAGGTCTGAATGGAAGAGGAAGGGGTTAAATCAGCCAGACAATATGCTAAGCTCTTTACCAATACTTTCTATGTATGTATGTATGCATGTACTTTAGTGAAAACAATGTGGTGATATATATTTTCACTTATTTTATACATATGGGACTAAAGCCTAAATAGCTGGTGCACCTTCACACCGTCAGCAGCGCTGGGCCAGAGCAGACACAGGCACTGAAGCCTCGCCGCCTCCAAAGCCACCTGGCCCTGCGTCCCACCAGGCATCGCAACACCGCAGGGCCACCCCATGGAGCTATCTCAGCAGAATGACAGCAGAAACAGCGAAAACCCAAATCGCAGCAAATACTGTGAAAACATGTAAACGAGTTTGGGAAAATTCTATTTAAATAATAAAATAAACAAGCGCGTACAGCTCTGATAACGATGTAAGTTAAGCGAGGAAACGAAGCAACGGAGAGTAAAACTGTTTTGCTTTTTGAAATGAGATGATTCCATTAACACATTATACTTTTTTTAAAATTAAGGTTTCATTATGTTTTAGACCAATGAGAGGAGTAACAAATTTAGATATATGCCATGTCTACCTTAATATTAAATTACTCTTGGCTAATATGGTCCATACTGTTATGGCAAATATATATTAAATTAATCAGTGTAAGCTAATTATGGTGAGTAACATGTTCAGTAATATATTGTGAAAAAATGCACAGTAGCTAAGCTAAAATGTAATTGGGAGAAATATTCCCTTTAGCTCCTGTGATTTACACCTACAAGTCAAAGGATACTGCCAAGGTTCATATCACCAGTTACTCATCAGTTGTAGATTAATAATTGGATTAGCAGTGGTTTAGTTAGGAGCCCGTCACCATAGAAAAGCTCTTGCTATGAAATACACAGGGCCAGAGTTTTCATTACAGAGACATAAAATCTAATCTGCAGACCCCTTGCCCTTTGCTGTTTGAAAACAGAATAAAGTGCAGAGCTTATTATTCATATTATTGTTACACTAAGAAGTATTCTAAAAATACATGTTGAGAAGTTATGAGAAATTATACATGTAGCTCTGACCAAAAACCTAAAAAGGATGTGCGTAGTGAACTATCTCCAATAACTTTTACCGGAGATTCTCAATGTTTTCCTAACTCAGCATACAGAACAGATTGCTCATAAATGTGATTTATTGCATGGATATATCCATATTTTTATATTCTTCCCAGTACTAGAAAAGGACTGGGGTAGATTGTACAATAAGGGGAAAAGTAACCAGAAACTAACACTGAAGTTCTGTTGCTCATTTCTTTTGTTTTAATTGCTACATTAATTAACCATTTCCCAGTAATGATCACCAGGTCTAGATGGTGGTGTGGACAACACAGGATGTTTTTGTACAACTTCTGGCCTGCTAGCTGTGGTTGTGTCATTTTCTTTCCTATTCAAAACAAAATACAATAAGCATATCAGGATGTGAATAGTGGGAGTGACATCATTACAAGAATAACTTTGGATCCACTTTCATTTATAAAACTGTAGACTTTGCAAACTTTAGTTCCTTAACCAAGACACTGTATTTGCTCCTGTTTTCCTCTCTCCATGTCTGCTCTTTCTCAGTTTCCTTTGTGAATTTTTCTTGTCTTCTCTCTCCCCATCTCTTATTGGTGTGTCTCAAGACAGTCTTTGAACAGCTTTTCTTAGCTATCCGCACTTAATGCCTCATCCGTATGTCATTCTCATCTGCTCTACGGCTCTAGATTCTGTCTGCATGCCAATGACTCTGTAATATCTCTCTCTAGCCCAGACCTCTCCCCTCAACCTCAGATTTGAATATTCAGCATCCTAACCTCTCTCTCCATCTGGACGTCTAATTGCCATCTCAGACTTAACCTGTCCAAGACTGAGCTACTGATCTTCCGTGTACCTCCCTACACATAGCACCTGCCAAAAGTGTTTTTCTGGTCTCCCCATTGCTCAGGTCTAAATTGCTGGTATCATTTTCATTTCTTTCTCAATTCCCATTCTCTTTTACATTAGATCGTAAATCCTGTAATCTACACCATCAAACTACGTCCAGAATCTAACCACTTATCACCTATCGAGTGCTACTCCTTTGTCCAAGCCACCATTCTTTTCCAGGATTATTGCAATGGCCTGACTTTCACACTTGCTCCCTTCCCGTCTACTGTCAACAAAGCAAGCAGAGTGAGCCCTTTAAAATGAAAGTCAGATCAGGACACTTGTTTGTTCAAAAAGCTCCAAAGGCTTCCCATAGCGTTCACAGTAAAACTCAAGGCCTCCCGACGGCTCACCAGGCTCCACATACTCCAGTCCGGTCACCACTCTGACACATACGCTACTGGCTCCAGTTACAGCAGGCCTGTTCCTTTTCCTCCAACACCCTGGGGCTCTCCCTCCGCGGTTTGGCACGCTCTCTGCCTGGAATGCTTTTCTTCCAGGTATTTACAAGACCAGGTCCCCGCACTGTATTCAGATTTTTACTCAGCTGTCCCCTTCAAATTGGAGCCTTCCCTGACACCCTAAAACAAAATGCAACATCCATCCACCCTAGCCCCGTTTTCCCCTCATTTTATCCTTAATATTTATTACCATCTAATGCATTGTACATTATATGTATCTTGTTTACATTGTCTATCTCTTCACAGTAGAAAATGGACTCCAGGAAGGAAATCATAGCTTTCTGTTTTGATCACTGCTATCTCCAGCATTTAAAAAACACCTGGCATATGATAAGAGCTCATGATTTGTCAAATTGAAAAAAAATGATAACTAATGATTTTTGGCCTGTCTCACAACTGTTGATAGAAACCATAGTTCTAGACGGATGGTCTAGACATGAGTAAAGCAGATCAGAGTTGTGAGGACCGGATTCAGTTCAAAATGTTATGAATTATCTCAATATCTCCCTCATTGCCAAGGCATAGCTGGCGAAATAGGCAATAATTAAAGAATGATTTTTGTTTGCTTTTGTGTTTCTCTATCTAGTCAGAGCAAAATATAGTGTTATATAGCAAAAAAATCCCATATGCCTCTTTGTAAAAAATTCTCTGCCCTCAACCCTTGCTTCTGGCAATCACTGATCTGATACCCATTCCTGCAGTTTTGCCTTTTCTGGAATATTGTATAAATGGAATCATGCAGTATGTACCTTTTTTGTTATGGCTTCTTTCACTAAGCAGGATGTTTTTTTAGATTCATACTATTGTACGAAATTTCTACAGTTGTTTGTTTTTTGTTTTTGCATATGAATGCCCCAACCATTTATTAAAAGGGCCTTTTATCTACGTTTAATTACCTTGGTACTCCATACAGGATAAACACTCCCAGAAAATTAAGATAGCTCTCTCTCTTTTTCTCTCCTCTCACATCTTTATTTATTTAAAATTAGTATTCTGTAGTAGTGGAAAGAAGCTATGTCTTCTTTAAAACCTTACTTAGGGCTAACTGTGCATCTATAAATTATAATGACTTTCCCTTTAAGTCTTACTAATATACTTATTTAAACAGTTTCATATGCTACAATAGTTGTTTGAAAATGATTAATTATTCTCTAGATTGAGGTTCCATTGTACCTCTATAATTGGTAGTAATAACAGCAACTACCACATAACCAGTTACAATGTCTATCACATCATAATAAACAAATAATTTGTTCAATTGCTAAACACTGTCAAAAGATATGCATTTTTTATTGGAAAAAGTATGAAGATAGGCAAAATAAAAACACAATGATAGATATCGAAATATAATTTACAAAATTTTCTGTTATTCAATTCTTCCTAATAGAAAAGTTGAAGGGGTTAAGGCAATGGCTAAGTGTACAAGAAAAAGGATCATGCTTTAAGGAGAGCTGAGAGGTCCTTTGAAAAAGTATATTTGGGCTACACAGAATCTCTAAGTCTCAGAGCACCTAGTAATGCTTGTGAGTGATCGTGGCAATAATGGGCAAACGAGAGCATAAACTATGGCTGATATACTTTATCATCCATGGTACCTACTAGAGTTCTTTCGTGTGGTAAGTATTCATTGAATCTTTGCTAAAAATATGAATGAATGAAGAGGAGTGTGATATAATGGCAGAGTGGGCTTTATACAATTAAAATTATTAAATATCAATTTGCATGAATCTTGTGTTATAGGCTAAAAATTCCTGCACACGATACAGATTATCGTACTATAAGACAACTCAAACCAATCTGAACAATAAAGATCAGTAATAGACTTGTTAACCCAAACTATTGGTAAGGCAGTAAGTCCAGATATTTTGTGTGTCTTTCTTGAAACAGAAATTTCCTACAATGCTGGTAGTTTTGCGAAGAAGTGGGATAAAATGTTCCACCACTAGTAGGCAATATTTTAGAGGATACAATTTCCCAAATGTGTCCACACTCGCAAGAGACCATTGGAAGTCATTTCTGGGGAAATATTTACCTGTAGTGAGAAGCCAAATCTCAGGGAGGCAAAAAGGCACTGAACATTTGCTGTTTCCCCTCACGGAGTTGGAGGCTCCTCCAGAAAGAGTTAATTCTGGGGATTGAAACCAACTCACAGGGGTCACTGTGAGTTTTTTGGTAGTTCCTTGGCTGGTAGGTACCAGAATAGCTCATCAAAAGTATCCACTTAGGTTACCTTAGGGAAGGGCCAGTGGGAACAGGGACATTTGGGGGGCTTAAGCAATGGTTATTTACCAACAAAAATGAAAGTATTTCAATATTTTGAACAACCAGTATAATTTTATCATAACGAATATCAGCCCTGTTTACTGGTTTGTATAGTTATATACATTTGGTAAATGTTGAGTTAAACAGAGTTAGAAAGATATTTTACTGTGGGAATTCTCAGAACCTGAATTGGTGGTGCAGAATGTAAATCTTTAAGAAAGAACTGTTATATCTAGTTTTTTTCTAACTTACTTGACGTGGAACCTTTTTTCTATAGAGTATATCTTGGGATTATTGTTCTTTGAAGCTGCCTTAATAAGTTCTGAAGCAGACCTATGAATTAGGGTAATTAATGTTATAACCACCTTAAAATCTCAGTGACCTAACACAAAGATTTGTTTCTACCTTAAATCACAGTCCAAGGTAGGATTGGGTTGCTCTGCTGGGTAGCTTTCTTTTACAACCTCAGGAGAGGCCCTCAGCAAGAACCACCCAATCGCCACTTCCAGATTCCTTACCTACAAAGAATGTAAATAATATATGTTTATTTTTTAAACCATTCGGTTTTGGAGTAATTTTTATGCAGCAGTAGATGACAAAATAGAGAAACTTTAGAGACCAGTCATGAAAGAAGCAATCCCTTTAACCCACATTCCATTAACCAAAGTTCAGTCACATGGATTCGACCAACTGCAAAGGTGAAAGCTCAGGACTATTTTGTCCCCTGGAAGAAGAAGAGGTTGATGAACATAGAGTTATCTTCCAATGCGGTCTGCTAACAAATTGTCATTCACATGTAGTAGAATCTGATTAGTTGTCTCAACTTAAATAGAAGGTTGAGAAGAGTGTGTGGAATGGGAAGAAGCCAGTACAAAGCACCAGAGTCCAAGATCTTAAAAGTGATCCAGAGCTGGAATACAAGTATTATCTCAATTTTTAACCAATCCACCTTTGCGAGAGATGGAAAAGGCCCCATTAAAAAAGGATTATTTTCATCAAAGCTTAAACACTCTTGGAAGTCCCATTGATATACCCACAGGTTTGTAGGCAGAATGACTTTGGTTCCTGTCTTCAGTTTTCTGTGTTATCCTTGCTCTTGGGCAGGTTACTGAATCATCTGTATCCTTCATTTCTTAGATGAGGAAACACACGGGCTTATCTCAAGAGATCGTTAGGAATGTTAGGTGATACTGTAGATATAGCATTTGTTACAATGACTGGCACCTTTTAAGCACTCAGCAAATGCTAATTATGATCTTATTAAAACCATAAAAACAATAGTATTGGTGAAGATAATAGGTAGTGGTAGAGACATGAACCACAAGAAGTGATAGAGACATGAGGGAGTCAGAGGAATTAAGCTTTTTTCTGAGAAGCATTAAATCATTTTATTAGATGCCCCAACCATATATCATTTATTCAAGAAATAATGTAGCTACTATGTAACTAGAAATATACAGGGCCAGGGGCTGGGGCTTTTCAGTTCTTTTAGTTGGGGTGCTTAGAGGCAACCCTAGAGAAAAGATATGACAATGGACAGTGGTTATCAAAGTGAGTTGTGGTCAAGGTGAAATAAAAGCTATTTGGAGGACTATATGAGGACTGTTTGGAAGATTTCTATGGTACAGTGGTTTCAGATAAGACACCCCCAAAGACACAAGATCTAAGCCATAGATTGCAGGTGGAATACGCATTCTCTAGACTAAGAATTTGTCAGAAAGTGTTAGTGGTAGAGTTGGAAGTCTTTCAGACAAAGGGAACATCAGCGATAATGGGCTGTGAAGATGAGCTTCCAAGGACAATATAACCAAGGAATTTAGAATAACAACAAAAGGTACCTTAACTGATAAATTATGGGACCAAAAGTAATTTGGGATGAAAGTCAAAAGAGGAGGAGATTGCTGGATAGAGAAAAGGTTGATGATTTCAGGAGGAAGTGAAAAGAAAGATGGAGTTAGAATACATGATAGATTGACTAGAAAGCTAGGAAGTCATGCTCAAAAAATATGATGTGTAAATCAATTATTTCATGGTGATGACAGGTCTAAGGCATGATGAAGTGGATGTCTAGAACAGAAAGGTGAAAGGTGTCACTGGACATGAGATCTTCTAGAAGCTGAGGCCAACCGAACATTTCAGTCATCCAGCCTCATGGCAGGACTTGAAACTGAGAAACATGCTGTGAGTCCGTTGCCAGAATAGTAATGGATAGCATTGAAAAAGAGAGGGTAGAAAGTGATGGTGCCAATATTTTTTGTTTGAGAACAGAGGTTGTTCTTTCCAGTTTGTTTTGCTTTGTTTTTTACAAGAGAGTAATCATTTTAAAATAACTCTTCGGAGCAATGAATATGAATCACCTTCTGACCCTGAGGTATGTAGGATGTAGAAACATGAGCAGCCTTCACCAGTGTCCTAAATGTGTCCCTTAAGCCCTTGATAGTAAACAGAAAATAATTTAAAGTCAATTCCTAAACTAGTTACCACCAGAAAAAAAATTTGCCTCAATAAAGAATTTCACCTTTAAATAATATAGTGAAGAATCTTTAAAGATGGGGCAAATACTTTATAAACTGTAAGTTTAAAATTATGTGTGTGCATATGTAATATATATAATAGTTATAATATACACACGTATATAGTCCAAATACAGTTAATGTTATTTGAAGAAGAAATAATTTCTTGAAAGGAGTCTGCTGTTTATGTGTCCCACTCCACGTTTTAAACTCAATCATTTTAGAAACAAAAGTGGCTCAAAATTTGTCAGCTCTTTTCAAGGAAATAGATTAAAAAGTGGGTCTGGTCATAAACATTTATGTGTGTGTGCGTGTGTGTGTTTGAGCATAAAACGAATATGCAGAGGCTTGTAAAACAGCTGTGAGGATTTCAGTTTTATAAAAGAAATGTAAAACATTGTATATAACTGTCTCACTAGCTCCATACCTACATTGATCCCTGCATCCTCAATAACATTCTCTCCAAGGTTTTAATGATATGTATGTGCCTGCACATCTCAAAACCTAAACCCACTGAAATAAAAGTGTTCTCTAAAGAAAGCAATTATACATTTCAGACTTAATGCCTTGTGCATTTTAATAATATTGAATTCTTTATGAAGCTACTCTTCAGGGGATAAACTGTTTGCAAAGAGAAGAAAGGTAAATTCCCCGCTAATAACATCATGTAAAGTACGTTGCTGCCCCCTTCTCCAGAGCTGCTGGGTGGCTAAACTATTTTAAAGATCACCATCAGTAAACAACCATTATCTCTTCAAACTGACACGGGAAGGACACCTGGGTGGGGGGTAGAAACCAGTTAGCAAAATAAATAAGTCTTTAGGTCAAAAGAAGGTTGTTGAGATTAGGAGAAGCTCATTTATTACAGAGTAAGAAGGTGACGAGTGAGCTGGGAGGAGACAAACTCAGATGTGGAGCTGAGTTGGTTCTTATTTTCCTGGACAGACATAATGTGACCCTAAGCGACGTGCCCATCAGAGAGCTTCAGCCTCATGTGCAGCACGGTGGATCGCGTCCGAGACCATCACCTTGCAGATGACTTACTCTCAGCAGGGACACCCGAGGGGACAGGGTGGGAACCAGGCTGCCCCAGGGCTGCGTGACCCAGCTCGCCAGGGCTCACACTGGTCAGAGGACTGTGCTGTGCCTGCCCCTTCGCTCTTTCCTCCTCGAGAATGGTAAGGACTGACATGTTCAGGCAGATTACCAGGAGATCCAGAAAGGAAAACGGCTTGCCTTTCTAAATCCTCTGACTATAAGCTTCCAGGAGACAGGAAATGGATTTTTTTAAAAACCTGTGATGGAAAAATAATTATGGACCAAGCAGATTGTACAGTGGACCTGCTAGCTATTGCTTCGACTATCTTGGTCACACTTAACTCATGTATCCTCGATGCTTTTATTTATTATTTTTTAAAAAATATGCTTTTATTGATTTTTTTCAGACAGAGAGGAAGGGAGAGGGAGAGAGAGATAGAAACATCAATGATGGGAGGGAGTCGTTGACCGGCCTCCTCCTGCACGCCCCCGCCTGGGGATCGAGCCCGCAGCCCAGGCACGTGCCCTGACCAGGAATCAACTGAGATCTGGATCCCAGGGCGATGCTCAACCACTGAGCCATGCTGGCTGGGCTCCTCAATGCTTTTATTTGGCAGCTTCCTTTACTTCAACTCTTCACATCAAATATTGGAGACTCTTTCATTTTTTCCCCTTTGTTTTTACCTCTGTTGTTTACTTTTCCCTGTGCCTCAAAGCATCTGGGGCCTGGATGGTACAGGTAACCTGCGTTTCTGCTGTTTTATTGTAAACTCCGTTCCAGAGGGTGTCTTAGGCTCTCACTGCCTTTGTTTTTTTGTGGGTTCCCCCCCCCAATCCTTTTTATCTTGCCTCATTATGTCTAAATAAGCATACTCTGTTTACGAGTGCTTGTGCCTGAGAATGTCTTTCCAATAGTTACAAACCTGTTTCATCATGCAACAGCAAAAATAAGAGTTAAAAGGAAAAGAGTATGTTCTAACATATAGGATCTAAACCAGCCATCTTCCTATTTTACAAACTTTATTTCTGTCCTTTGTTTTAACAGGTGATGGAGTTTGAACCCAGGACAACTGGACAGGGACCTTTAGCTGGCATGGGACAAAGATTAGTCACTTTTCTTCTTTCTCCTCGTAGGTTCTGCAGAGAATATTTTTAACCTTTCTCTCTCAGAACTCAGACTTTTGAACAGTTATTTTCCACTCCATTCCTGCCCATTCAAAGTTGAAAAGCTGCTGGCAAAACACTGAATTTTTAAAAGCCCTGGGACCGAGTTGAGTAAATCACCAGTGCCCTCTAGTGTTCGGAATAAGCAACACCTTGGAAAACAACAGTTTCAGCTTCAGTGGCTTTGCTAAGGCCGGAGCCAGTCTTTTTTGTTAGGAAGAGATGTGGTTTGTTTCCATTATGTTTGGTAACCAAAGAGTTGCTGCTTTTCCCATAAATTCTCTGGAAACAGAAATGCTGCATTTTTCAGGTCAGGCAATATTTATTTCATAGTTTCCTCTAAAAGCACAATGAAATACAATTATATCATTCTTGGACTGAGAATAGAAATTTTTTTAAATAAAAGAAACAATTTCAGCAAGGTTTTTTTTTTCTATATTTAAGGAATGGCAATACCAAGAAATTAATACAGACTCATGATCTAAGTCTAAAATTTAGTGTCTGTGTGTGTTTGAAATTTGTTTCTAAGTAAATATGAATATTTTTACTAATAAGATAATTAATTCAATCTCTAAAAATCTGTAAAGGAAGAGACAAGTTATTCTTTTTGTCCTGGAGGGCAAATAAATAAGACACTTTAAAGAAATTCCATAGGAGAAACCATCTGTTTGAAATCACTCTATTTATACAACCTGGTAATTCTTGGTCTCAGGGGAGGCAGATAAAGGGTTGGGATCTTTTCAAAGGTGGTACATATTCCCAGAGGTCCCTAGAAGCTGGAAGCATGGAGGGTCCCTCCTCCCTGAGATGCAGCCACAGGCCCTTCTCTCCTGCGGCGGCCCCGGCTCCGAGCCCAGAGGGGCTGCGCGGAGTGTGCGAGAGTCTGAACCACTCCTGGACCACTGAAGTGAGAGCAGTGGTCCTCGGGGTGCTGTGTACCACAGGCAGCAATAAGACTGGTTAAATATCAGGAGAAGCATGGCTGATAAGCTCATAGGAAAACACTGAAATGCGTTTAGTTTGGCCAGAGAGAGATGATAATGGTCAGCAAATATGTGATCTCCAAAGAAATTGCTTTAAATGGTAGAAATAAAGGACAGGGGAAAATTGAACTGGTAAGGGTGGAGTGACCTTGAAAATATTCCCCAGCCTTGAAATGTAGGCAATTATGAAAGTACTTCCAAGGAGAAAGGGAAGTTTAAATTCCAGGATCTAAATGCCAGGTCAGATAGAAGCAAGAATAGTCATATTTGGAAACCCTAGAGTCTGAAACATGGACTGACCTCTCCTAACAGCTAAATTAAGCTAGAGATCCCCACTTACATTTTTTTTTTTACATAAAGCTTTCCCTCTGCACTGAGAGTTCTCCCTACTGTTTTTTTGCTTTCCATCACCTCTTTCTCCATACATGTTTTACCTGTGAAAAACTTTCTTGCCCACACGATTCATTCCCTATACACGTATTTTCCACAGAAGCTTTTCTTCTTACCCTGTGCCAGTGGTCACCTAGGACAATATTTTAATGTCCTCAGAGGACAGTATATATAACCTATATATACTGACAGTAGCCTGTTGCAATGAACTGAATGTTTGTGTCACACACACACCCCCAATTCATATGTCAGAACTTTAATCTCAGTGTGACGATATTTGCAGGTGGGATGCTGGGCAGGAATTGGGTCATGAAAGTGAAGCTTTCATGGTGGGTTAGTTCCCTGATAAGAAGGGACCCGACGGCAAGGAGCTCTTTCTGCCAGGGTACAGCAGGATGGCTCTCAGGAAACCAGAAAGAGGACAGTGACCGAGAGCCCATCGTGCTGGCACTCTGGTCTCAGACTGACAGCCTCTAGAACTGTGAGAAACAGATGCTTGTCGTCGAAGCCGCCCAGCCTGTGGCAATCTGTCATGGCTTGAGCTAAGAGGCCTGTGGAGCAAAACTGCTTAGGTTTGAATAGTCCTATAAAGTCAGGCAAATCACTCCCTGTGCTTCGGGATGTAAAAAGGGGAAAATTATAAGACCAGGTGCACGGATCAAGTGAGTAAACATATAGCTCCTTAGAATAAAGTCTGGCAAAAAGAACCACCACAGTTAAAATGTGAGTGATTTTTAAAACTTTTTATTACAATAATAACATACTTTACATCGTGACTGTGTGTGTATATATAGCTACATATGCATACATATTATCATTAAATAAAAATTCCATCATATAGTAATTGTGATGTGCAATGCATCCTATTTTATTCTTCTATATATATTGAAAAAATTCTGATCATGACCCACTAAATGATCTTTGTCTCATTGTCATTTCTTGACCCAGGATTTGAAAATCAGGTCTTAGGATGTAAATCTTAGGCTAGAAAGCTTTCTGGGTTGGAAGGGGGCAGTAGGGTGAACAGGTCTCATACTCAGAATTTCTGACAAATCTCACAGCTCTGGGATTTCTTTTCAACATTGCAAGCCTGCTACCCAGCACTGCCTTTTCTTGTGAACACAGACTTTTTTTAACTAAAGATGGTAACAACAACTACTGCAATAGCAGCACCAGTAAAATTGTCACCTTGCCAGATTTAAATCAAATGACAAAAGTTTCTAGTATCCTATGAAAGATTATGTTGGAAGAAATAAGAGGGGGCTCCAGGGTCTCAGCAACGCTAAGCAGATTTATGCAAGTTAAGAGCCTTTAGTGGATGCTGAGTAGGTAGGTAGTAACTTATTTCCTGTCTTCCCTCCAAAAACATACACTAACCAACCGAGCTTAAGATCTCCATGATTTCTTAATCCCTTTCAGCCGTGTATGGTGTCAGATGGGTACTAGACTTATTGGGGTGATCACCGTGTGAAGTATATAAATGTCTAATCACTATGTTGTACACCTGAAATTAATATAATATCCTGTGTCATCTGTAATTGAAAAATAAATTTTAAAAAATATTTTTAAAAGGATCTCCATGATTCTATGTGTGTGTCTATATGATATTAGAATGTATAACACAAGAAGAATAAATATTGCTTAATAATATATATATATTTAAGTATATGTTTATATTTGTGGGTAATATAAAATTTATTTCTTACATGGATCATCATCAAATAATTTTTAAAAATACTGTTTCATATGATGTGACAATTCTATGGGTGGATTCCAAGAGGGCCACTTAAGGGTGCACTTCAATTAGTAACTAAACTGTGTCTTTCCTTTCTCACTGATTTCTCTTGTTCTTCCAAAATTCATAAAAACATAAAGATTAAGCAATAATATTCTCAAACAGTGGAGGTGTGCCTGCAACCAAACAAGGAAGAGTCGACGCAATAACAATAATTAAGAATAAACATTAGTCCTGGTGAATGGAGCCCGTGGGTGCCCTGCAGAAGTTCGTGGGACAGATGTGGGTGTCCTGGATTCAGAGCGGGGTCTGCTCTTAGAGAAGTGGTCCTCTGAAAAAGCTGAGGTCCAGCTGCAAACCTGGAAATGTGTCCCGCTCTCACAGACTCAGCCTCAGGTCCACAAAACTCCAGACAAGCCCTGGCCGGGTAGCTCAGTTGGTTAGAGCATCGTCCCAATACACCAAGGTTGTGGGTTCGAATCAACCAATGAATGCATAAATAAGTGGAACAACAAAATTGATGTTTCTCCTCTCCCTTCTCTCTCTCAAATCAATCAATTTTGTAAAATTTATTTTTAAAAAGGGAGTAAGAGACAACTCATATATGAACAAGAGTTAACTACAAAACGTGCTCTTCCATAGCTCTCTATTTTCATTACCCCCTGCACTAAAGACACAAAAGATAATTTAATTCCATAAATGCAACTCTCTGCTGACAGTACATCTCAATGACTATCATTTTCCAATCAGAACGGAGCAATTTTCTGCCTTTTCCTGGAAAGTGTTACATATCTCTTTGTCCAGTATTGCAGACTCCAAGGCCTGTGATTTAAACATGTGAATCCAGATGCTCTTAAAGGTCTGTCAAGTATACTAATTACTACTGTGCTCTTCAAACATTCTCCTGCAAGTGACTGTCACTGCTATATTCTTCATCAAATAGCAAAAAAAGTGGGGTGCTTCATCTTCTAACAAGGTCATATAACAATGACTCTAATAAGCAGCTAACCTGCAATCCGTGATGTGTAGGGATGTTCAAAATCTAATCTAGGCATGGAATCATGTCTCAATAATAAATGTCTGAGTTCACTCAGGTCAAGCAGGTGCTGGTGAATTAGCAGCGTATGCTGGAATGGTGGATAGATTGTGCCAGTAACAAGTAACAGTTACCAAATCTCAGTGGCTTCACACACCACAAGTTTATGTCTTGCTCACACAGCATGCTCGGGTTGGTAGGGGTCTCTGCTCCTATAGTTGTTTCCAGATCTGAGTTAACAGGCTCTATCTCCACACACACTTCCAAAATCACCAACCACAGCCAGGGGAAGAAAACAGATAAAAATGTTTAATGGGCATAGACCTAGTCACTCCTGCTCATGTTTATTGGCCAGAGTAAGTCACAGTGCAGATCTCACTTCAGGGAGATGAGAAAATGCAAAACTACCAGAGTTTAGGACAAAGAGAACCACTGAGTGAACAACCCCGATGACTACCGTATTCCTCATCTTTCACATTTATCTGATGACCAACACCTGCTCATTGACAACTCATTCTAGTTTCTATTTTCCACTCACTTGTTGACTTAATCTACAATCTCATTACCCTCCAAGTGGATTATAGAAAGGCCTTTAAGTTCAGCCCAATGACCCATATTTTATAATCCAGCCATACTGAATTACTTATGGATGAGCATATTTTTATACCTTTATGTTTCTCCTCACATTTCTCCCTGTTTTTTTCCCTCCCTGAAAACATTCCACTCAGCCTTCCATAGCCACCTCAAATTTTATATCCTTTATAAAGGCTTCTCAGAAAGCCCATGCACTCTCTAGACCATGCTATATTTGGTAACACTGTGGTACTTTTCACTATTTGTATTTTTATTACAAGAACTTATATCTCCTTTGCTGCAGTTATTAATACGCAGTCATGTTATGTTTACAAGAAGGTAAGCTCCCTGAAAGTAGGGATCAACCTTCCAGAAGAACCGTGACCATGCATGTCATTCCACATTTCTGTGCCTCTACCCCCACCTTCCCTGTCTTCGTGTCCCTGGTGGCTAGAATACTGTCAGAACTCAATAAAATCAAAATTAATCTATTAACTTCTACCAAGAAGTATAACTGTCAGGCATTTCTGATGTTTAGTCCAGATTAGAAGGAAAAGCTATTAAAACTCATTATAGACACGGAAATATAGGCACACACACAAAGAGGCCTGCAGGGTGTTCTGGCAGATTACCAGTAAGCCACCGAGGGTGCTCGATGCTCTCTTTGCTGAGCTGACTAGAATACATGCATTAATTTGTGATTATTCGCATGGTGTAGGACAAATACTCAGAGCTCTGTTCATTTTTCAAACTCTTCTAGAATGTGCTTCTCTTAATACATGTCATTGCAAAATTCTTATCACTCCGTTCTCCACCTTTATAACTTGATCCATTTTCCAAGGCTGCAGCTTTTGTTTATATTCTACTTAGGGGGGCTACTTGCTTCCTGATAGTTAAAAGGAAAGCATCTCAGTCTTACCCCTACCTCCAGACTAGCAACTGTAGGAATTTATTGTGAGAGAGCAGAACCAGAAACCTCGCTCTCGCTGGTCATGAGTGGGTTTATTTCCTGCAATGAGGGTTAACACCTTGGTAGCTAGATTCAAGAATTCCCAGGGTTGTGTGTGCAGCAAGATGGAAGGTGAGTGTGTATCTACTCACTTTCTGTGTTCTGTGCTTTTAATCACTTGTTATGTGCTTTAGCACCATGAGACCACAAACATAGTCTGTGTTTTGTACAGCATTCACTTGTCTGGAGGTCCTACATACTTGTGGTATAAGGCATTTGAATATTAAGTTAAAGCCAGAAAAACAAAACACAATAGTTCATTCACATGTCCAACTAATTATAGTTACTTTACTTACATGTATATGAGCTGAGATATTCATTCAGCTCATACACATTTGAGAATTTCCACTGTACAAGAATTTAGCTTCTTATCTGTACTGACAAATTTCAATTTAAAGTCTTACCATTAAGGAAAACTGTCAATGATATAATAATCATAAGAAGACCTCCTCATCTTCGCTTATATTCTTAGTTTCAAAACACAGATTTTCAGCAAACCAACTAAAATTTCACTAGAGGTGACTTGTTTTTATCCTGCCATTGAGTGAGATAAATTGAGTTCCCTGTAGCTCTGTGTGGGTGTCTTTGAAATAAGATCGTAAACAATAAGCCCAGATCCACACTAGAAGAAAACAAAAGATTTTTTATGACTTCTAATAGGAGAAAGTTTTTGTCTCCCTTTTTTTGCTCTTCACTAAAGCTTATCCTGTCCACTCAATGGTTGTACTGTGATGAGCTCAGCTTCTTAGTGTTGGTTCCCTTCCTCCTCACAACCCTGTGGGGAAATTCTCCAAAGAAGTTGGAAACATCTGAAGCTTCCCCAACAGACTGGCCATTCTGTGCTGTCAGATCTAATTTTGTAGGAACCCTGAAGGTTCATTCCCCTATACGGATGAGGGCATAAGTTTGGCGTACTAGGGGAGATTAACAACATATAGGTTGTCATTATCTTTTCAGCAGCTTCTTCCTTCCTAATAGAACCTAAATTTCTCACGCTTGCTCTTCCTCCGTGTGCCTCGTGGAGACTGATCTTGCCACAGGCGTATCAGGACTGGTTTTGGAGAGAGGGGAGCATGTGGTCATGACGCCAGGTCTTCACAGGGCCCCTGGGAAAGGTTTCCTTGCTCTTAAGGAAACATCACTGCCTTGGCCGGGCGGCTCGGTTGGTTGAGAGTCAGCCCGTGCGGAAGGTCACCAGTTTGATTCCCAGTCAGGGCACATGCTCAGGTTTTGGGTTCAATCCTCAGCTGGGGTGAGTGTGGGGAGCAACCAATTGATGTTTCAATATTTCTCTCTCACATTGGTATCTCCCTCTCTCTCTCCTTCCCTCTCTCTCTAAAATCAATGAAATCTTTTTTAAAAAGCACTGAAATAAAGGATTTCTTTTCTGCTTCCTGATGTGATCCAGGAGCTTCTGCAGCAACCTGCACATAGGAAACGAGGCCTGGAAGAGGGAAGGAATCAGGGAATCATGTCCTTGAGGATATTATTGAATTTTGATCCTATTGCTCCTGGAGCCTGCTCTCTTTATATTCTGCCTTCCAGCTATGAGGGGGGAATAATCCCTTACTCATTAAGGTATTTTAAATCAGATTCAGGGACCATTTATTCCCGTCTCAGTGACTCTGCTCTTACTTCTGGCTGTAGCTCATCGTACAGAGAACCCGTGACAAAGCCATCCCCTCCCCCCATTGGTTATATTTAAGAGATTGCCAGAAATAATACAGGAAGCCCAGTTAAATGTGAATTTCTGATAAACAACGAATAATTATTTTAAGATAATTATGTCTCATGCAATGTTAGGGACATATTAATACAAAAAAAGATCCATCATTTATCTAAATACAAATTTAACTGGGTACCCTATATTTTTATTTGTTTGATCTGCAACCCCAGTTCTATTAGAACAATATTAGGAAAAATAACTTAAAAAGGTATTTCTCAGTAGAACAGTGGGAGGTAGCAAAAAATAGAGGATCTGTGACTTGATTAACAGGTATCTGATCTGATTTACAAGGCATTTGAGCATGAAGAAAGAAATCTAACTCAAACTTTCATTCATAATATAGATAATATAGTCATTAATTCATATGTGCAGAAAACCTAATACATTATGACCAGATGTGTTTTCTTGGAAATAAGCTAAAAGAAGGGAAGTTTTTTCAACACCAATCCTGCATTAATTTCAGTCTTTAAAAGTATACTTATAAAGGACATTGCTATTAAACTAACTCTTATTTTATTTCCAACCCAGGCTCATGTCTGTTCAGATAGGCCCCTGGATTTAAGGTCTCCAGATATTGGCGTTTAGTCTCTGCATTCACTGGAAAGGATTTGTAAGTTTCTAATGAAAAAAAGATTCGGGAAAGAGTTAATTAATTTGCTTTATGGTAAAAGTCCACTGGAAGGTGATCATAAAGTTTTGGGTCTGAGGCCCAGGAAGTAAGAATAAGAAACTAGAAAATTTGGTGTATATTCTCTTATTTTTGCAAAAGTGTTGTCAGATTTCAAGCAGCATCCTTCACCTCTAATTCCAAATGTCTAAAATGGGGACTTGACTTGTTTACCGTATAGAAATTTTTGTAAGTTTAAAAGCTCGTCACAAATGATGGATCCCAGTAAAATGATAAGATAGCATTATGAGGGCAGCACTACGATTAAAATAGATTAAATAAAAATCACCAGCTAGAGAACTCTAATCCTTGAAATACTCTCACCATTGCAATCCGCAAGGATTTTATTTTAACTTCTATGTCTTGTTAAGAATCCATTTTATATCATGACTTTCCTCTAAAAATGTCTATTTCCTCTGCACAGAATCTCATTATCAAACTGTCTTTTGATGAAGACCCTATCCATGGCAGGCAATGGGCTATTATTACCTCTGTCGTGTCTTTCAAAAAGGCGAACATGAGTTCGTTTCTTCTATATTAATAACGATTTGAAAACTTCTCTTCAAGTTTGGCAAGTGAGGACTATTCAACTTATGTCACATTCGAAACTTTAGTTTTTTAATTTGATTACTTTGACTTTTACATTTCTTTGTAGAACTGTTAGTAGATCGAACACTTTATTTAAAGCAATTCTCCTTTAAATAAATGGAGACAATAGATGGAACGAGTCATTAAGTTTATTTTAAACCTTTGATTATGTTAGAATTAAAAATACATATCACCTAAAAGCCTACAGAAGCTAAAATGTATTTGAGATTTCCTCAGGGAAGGTTTAAAGAAAGAAATATTTGTAAATTGTTAATCAGGATAAACACATTCCAATCAGACACGTAGAAGTTTAATTGTTCTTTAAAACTCAGACTTTCAAGATGTCGCCAGAGTAAATGATTGTCTTCTAATTATACAATTGTTCTTTCCGAAGCACTTCAGTTTCTAATCAGAACTGTTGTGGTGTGAAGATATAGAACAGAACGAAATACCACTGTGAACATAAAGAAGTCTGTGGTGCTCCAACTATGTCTCACCCTTTCCAGACCTTTGCCTCTTTTTGCACAAGGGAGGCAAGTTGATACATTTCAAAAGTATTCAGATTGAAACTTGATTGTTCTAATAGTACAATGATGTGTTCTTTGTTGAGAAAAGATAATGAAAAACTAGGACTTAAAATACATGTCTGTAACACAGAAACACTCTAGAGCAACTTATTTTATTCTCATTAAATTTCCTGAATTTAATATCCAAACATATTTTGAGCTCCAGCTATGTGCCAGGCAAAACATTTCCAGTTGAAGCTAGGAAAAAAAAAAAATAGACGTTGTTTCTTCTTTTCAGGGCCTTACAATAACAAATCCTCTATAAATTGGGAATCTTGACCAGTATTGTTTGTTTGTTTGTTTTTGTTTAATTTCATTTTGTTTAATGAAAAGATCTGTGATCAACTCAATTTTTATTTTATGGCTATATTTCTAGGTATAAGAATAATTTTGAATTTTATATAAAGTCATATTGTATGCCCCAGTCAGCCATTGGCATCTAGACCAATTCTTAAGTATCGTATATACTTGAAGATTAACATCAAGGATTATAAATCGTTTAAATGCTTAGCAGAGTTTATGGAACACGGTAGGTGTTCCATAAATGGTTGCTTTTAAAATCAACATCACAGTGGACCTATATCACAAATACATTTTTTAAAAGCTGTAGTTATGGCTGAAAGAAGAAAAAATGCGTTTAAAGGTGATGGTCCTAGATATTAATACGAACAAAAAGAAAAATTTAAAGATTCCTTAACTCATATTAAAATAAGCTATGGGCATTAAAAAAATTAAAAGATGTGTGCCAGTGCCAGCTAGGAAATTTTTATTCAAAGGCATAAATAAAGTGAACAAGTTTTTTTTATGTTTGAGGATTTTTTAAATGAGAAATAGAAAAAGAAAGGCCATATGAAATGAAATTATTACAAGTATGGTCTCTAAATGGATTACATATATATATTCCATACATGTATTAATATATGTCCTAATATATACATATATATATTCTAAAGGTATTCTTGGGCTGGATATAAATACATATATACACTCAATGTACTGAAAGGACAGAGAGAAAGAGACCTATGTAACCCATGGAAAGAGCAGAGTAAAGAATATAATCGTTGACCACAGTGATGACATTTCAAGAAACACAAACAATCAAGGAATCTTATGCTATCCCTTCTTATTTATGCAATTTCTCTGTAGTATAAAACCACCAATGCTGAAAATGATGACATAGAAAAAATAGGGCAACCACAGACCCTCTTCCCTTCAGTTCTTCCTGACTCAGCAAGCTGAAGGTCAAGTGCGTCGGTAGAAAGTGCAATATCAGGAAGCTAAATAAAAACAGTTGAGTTCAGTTTGTGCAGCATCCCCATTGTTCTGCTAAGAACAAAACACCTACGCATGTGGGAGTTACCAAACACAAATTGTATAATTTTGGGGACTCTGGATGAGTTAAATGTTCTTACTTTCTCATTTAAGACTAGCATTATACAACATAAACATAAGAGTAAAAGTTATGCTAAAATTAAAAATGCTAATTTTTTAACTTGGCACAACATTAAATAGCAAATATTACAAACCCTCACAAGTCAAAAAAGAAGATGCAAGAAAAAGGAAAGGCTTTACATTTTAATACTGTTAACAGCATTTATTTTTCTTGTTTTTGAAGTAGTGGCCTCATATGTTTATTTTGCACCAGACCTGGGAGTTTGCTTAATCAAACCCTCCCCAGTAGATGCGCTATCTGTTGAATTATGTCATAATCTCATTCTTGCTTTCTCTCTCAGACCTCATCTTCTTTATGGTTTCCTATAAAATCCTATGTGGTTGTCCCTGCTCTGACTGCAGGGACGAATTTAGTCATCTGGTTGAGCTTCAAACATGGCACAAAGGTATGTGTCTTTGGTAGAAGCAGAGAATTCATGAGAGCTCATGAAACATGTTCATTTTTGGAGCTCACGATTTGTGTAGCAACACTTAAAACCCAGATCAAATCTAGACAAAACAAACAAACAAACAAACATAAAAACAGAGAACAGAGTAACATAACCATTTGTTTCATTGGTCACCACTGAAAAATTTACACTGTGGACTAAGATAGGGAAACTGGGGGAATGGAGGTGGGGAGCTTGAAAGCTGCCTTAGATTATGACAGGGCTGTAATAAGAATAGTTGACTATTACTAAGTCTTTGCTATATGCTAGACTTTCTTCCAGGTGCTTTGCCAACCTCATTTCATTTCTTCCTTGAAGCAATATTTTTGAGATAAGTATTTTTTTCCCCATTTTGTAGATAGGAGAGAGGCATGGAGAAGTGGGAGTTCACACAACACATAAGATGTGGAGCCAGTAATTAAGTTTAGATCTGTCTGAATTCTAAACCCTGGCTTCCAAGCTCTATCTTACAGTCCAAGGGCATCCATTTGTTTAGAAAAGTCCAAGGAATTAAAACTGAGAACAATGAGTAGAAATTGTTGGGAGAAAGGTTTGTACTCAATACTAGAGAATAACTTGTTTTTAAAGCTTATGCTTTGTGAACCAACACTTACAGCCTGGATTAAATCTCAGGGAAATGATCTAGAGAAGTGGGAGACTTAGCCATTTGTTGTATGAGAAACTAGTGAAAGACCACAGAAGGCCCAAAGCTTTCTTAGAACTGCCAGTAAATAGAACTCAATGTCTCTCAAGTTTATGGGCTCCCTGTCACTAATAATATTAGAAACAGGCTTACTTGCATTTGCAAGAGTGTTTGTTAGGAATGGTGATATAGTTTAGGGGATAAAATCAAGAATGATTTAGACAAAGAACTTGAAATTGATTTCTATATTAGGGTTAGATAATTGTGAGATTTTAGGAAATACCTTCTCTATGAAGAGGCTTCCTCCTCTATAAAATAAGAGTTATAATAATACCACATGGGTTTGTTATGAAGATTGAGTAAGACTATGTGTCAGGTGCCCAGGTTCCTAACTCAGTGCCCTGCACAGCAGTAAATGCTTAATAAAGAAACGATTACTATTTTGGTGTATATGTGTGTGACGAAGGTAGCAAGGAGAAAGGATTTCTGCTCTGATTAGGAGATTAGAATAAAGGATGTTAGTACTTTTTATAGTTATGAATTTATACAGGAAATGACTCAATATCTAAAGCTGCAAATTTGGCAGGAAGCCAGAGGCCTATGTAAAATATAAAGATAGAAATTGGAATTTAAACTGAAACTCCAGGCATAGGCAGAGAATAAAGGCAGAATACAAGCACCAGACAGAGTATTCTAAAGTAGATTAGAAATCTCCAAAATTTCCACCACAGGAATTACAATTCCCACCCTTTGAGTGTAAGTGGGCCTGACCTAAGCATGTGATCCTTTTGAAAGAGAGTTTAGAAATAAGAGAAAGAAGCCAGAGAGATTCAAAGCTACAGAGACATTCCCCTGCTGGCCTTGAAGGAACAAAGGGCAGTGTTGTAGAACAAGCAATGTGGAAGGGAAAAGAAGGTTAATTCTAAGAACCGAGGGCAGCTCTGGTCAATAGCCAACAAGAAAACAGAGACCTCAGTCCTACAATCAAAAGGAACTGAATTCTGCTAACAACCTGAATGGCTCTGGAAGAGGCCCTTGATCCTCAGATGAGAACCCAGCCTTGGTCAGCACTTTGATATTAACCTTGTAGGACCCTGAGCAGAAACCCCAGTTGAGCCATGCCTGGACTTCAGACCAATAGAAAGGCGAGGTACTAAATGGGTGTTGTTTTCAGCTGCTAAGTACATAATACAGTTGTTATTCAGTAATAGAAAGTTAATACAAGCCGCTAGTAAACACAGCCCCATACACAAATGCACACTCACCTACACACACAGACAAACTTGCTCACTTTTCTCTCCTTTAAAGCACTAAAAATATAAATCTTGAGAAGTGTTTTTGTTTTACTAAAACTAAAGGTTAGAGAAAGGATGTTCAGGATTTTGCTGCTGGCTTTGGCAGAGGAATAGAAAGAAGGTGAGGCAATTAGCTGGGACTCCAGCATTTTTACATTCTTTTCAGATAGAATCAAATGTACTTGACTCTCAACCACTCAGAAAGGAAAGAATAAATTTTCACTTGTAACAAAAAGATGGCTCTGAAAGTGTTTGATGACTGCTAAAAGGTACCAAATTATAACACTTCCTGGCAGAAATTGTTCTCTTAGTTTAAATCATTGTTCTCCAAAGCCCTTATTAAAATATAATATGTTATATGGTGGGTGGGTAGAGAGTGACAATCTCCTGCTACCTTAGAGCACCCTGGAGTATCGCTTTCTAATAGAAAACAGGCTGCAAGCAAACTGGCTGAGGGGTAGGTGAGCTTGGACAGGGAGGAGAGGAAACAGAAAGGTCACAAACTGTCCCCAAGCAGGCAGATCTGGACGGCCCTCGGTGAGGGTGAGACACTCCCACTGAGACAGGATCCCTGGAACGCACGCTGGGGACCCAAGCGGGGGGTGACACTTCAGAAAGAGGAGGAGAGGAAGACTCAGACAGACCTGACCTGCCTTATAATTTTTCTCACGACCCCCTGATGTGGAAACAGCCCTTCTCAGTCACGTACGTATTATCTCCCTGGAGGAAGAAAACACCTGAAGGAGACTCGCTTCCCCGAGAGGCTCTTGACAGGAACTTAAGGGATCCATCAGGAGAGGAGACATTTTAACGCAGCAAGAGAACCCAATTAACTTGGCCACTGACGAGCTTTGTCACAGCTCTTTATCACAGGGGGACGGAAGACTGAGATTCGGAATGTAGAATATCAAGTAAGGCTGCTGAGCGAGCAGGCATCCGATGGCCTCCTGCCTCCTGCCTCCTGCTCCCTTTGTAAAAACATGCCTTTGAAGGGAATAATTTCTCAGCAACGATGTTGTTGCCATATGAGAATGTTACCAGACACAACAGGTCAAGTATGAAATGTAACTGACCAGTTAATTGAGAAAAGCTTTAAAAAGCCCAGAACATGCACACTGGGCAATGCTGTGTTCAAATTAGTACATGAGACTTTTCATAAAATAGAACATTAGAAGTGTGCTGCTTTAATTCTCTTCAGTGGGTTAGCCTTGCTGCCCAGTGTATGTGCACCTTGAAGTCATTTTGAATCCATCTCAAAACCAGTATCATGCTGGGAGGGGGGATAAATGGTTAGTGAATAGCTGGTGGTTATTTAATCGTAACCACTGATGCCAAGGATCAAGATCGATGGTTACTGCAGGTCGTGATACAGCAATATCTTTAAATACACATACATACACACCAGAACAAATATACACTCTTGAAATACAGGACTAGCCCACGGGGAAATATGACAAATGCCTGTGGTCCTCCCTATTCATGGGAAAAAGGTGAAAAGCAGCATTTCTGCTCCCCAAGCCTCACCTTGACCTCCCTTCAAACAATGCCATGGTCGATCATTCTGGTTTTGATTTAGCAGAAGAGCATTTCCCCAGGGTGCGTATGCTAACCTGGTGGAATATTTTCTTTATAAATCAGGGGTTGTTTGTTTAACCTCACCTACCTGTAGCATGCTGGTGACCATGCTGCATGCTTCAATCAAAAGTAGCTGCAGCCCTGGCTGGCATTGCTCTGTGGTTAGAGCAATGGCCTGTGCACCAGAGGGTCGAGGGTTCAATTCCTGGTCAAGGGCGTGTACCTGGGTTGCAGGTTGATGCCCTGCCCTGGTTGAGGTGCATGCAGGAGGCAACCAATCACTGTGTCTCTCTCACATTGATGTTTCTCTCTCTCTCTCCCCTCCCCTTCTACCCTCTGGTGAGGGTTAACAACAGCAACAAAGAAGTAGCTGCAGCATGCACTTCAAAGATATACATCATCATACATCAGCCAGAACAGTTAGCTTTTCTATGATGACTTATAATTTTCAGACTGAATATTAGATTACCGAGAATATGCAAACAAGGATAAGAAGCAGGATGCAGATGTGTTGGCAAAAATGAAGCAGGGGAAGGAATTCTGTGCAGCAGTACTATCCATAAATTATAAGAGAGACCTCAGAACACTATTTCAAATGGGCTACTCTGCTTTCTCCAGAATACACTTTCCTGAGTGCACTTACATGGGGTAGGATTCAATTTTTCAGGCTGAGTTGAACCCATCTTGGGAATTAGATATGTATAGAGCTATTTGGTTCAATCATTAGACATAAAAAATATGGCTATTTCTTCTTGGAACTCATAAATAAGTGATTAAAGATGGTACCATTTTAACATCTTTGCAGGATACATTTAGAGTTCTCTAAAACTAACAATTTAGGAAGAAAGAATCAAAGCCTGAAATTTGGGGACTACTAGTACTTATTGCCTTCAGTTTAGAGCCTTAAAAGCAGCATGATCTTGCCTCTGCTCTTCTATTCAGCCTCATTTTTTTTTCACTATAATTAGCTTTTGCAGTATAATGTATGACCTCAAACTTTGTGACAATCATTGACATTGCTCAGTTTGATAACTGAGGTTTGGCTGGGCATTTCTCCTAGTCTCCACTGGGTTCACTCATGTATCTGCAATGAGCTGCCAGGTCGGCCTGTAGCAGGTGGTTTTAGGATGGCCTCATCGGAAGAGTCTGCTTTGCTCCACGTGGTCTCTCATTCTCCAGCAGCCCAGCTCATGCTTGTCCACATAGTGGCTGGACAAGTGAGGAGCGTGAGAAGTGCCAAGGCCTCTTGGGTCTATGCTCACAACCCGAACACTTCTTTTGCTGCCTTCTATTGGTCAAAGTAAGTCACAAAGCCATCCCTGATGGAAAGCATGAGTAAACAGGCTCAATTTCTCTAAACTGAGTTAAGAAGTCATATTGTTAATATCATGGGTCCAGAGAGAGAAGGCAGTAATTACATCCATTTGTGCTATCTGCTGTACACCTGAGTATATATTGAAGAATCTGAGTGTGCCGCGTTGTGTCTACTACATCCAAGTCGTTGCATACACAGTGACTCTTCCGTGTCTCCACTACTCCTTTTCTCTAATGACTTTCACTTTCACCTCAAGATTAGGCCAACATTCCTTGTATTAGGACACCTGCCCTGAACCGCAGGCTAGACAGGTTCCCCTCTTCTGTGCTCTCATAACCCTTGGCTTATGCATTCTTACAAACATGTATTATAATTTTTACAGCACTCAAATGCCTCCCACACTTGAGAATGAAGCAATTTTCATCTACTTATTTCTACAATAGAGGATAGTTCCTACACATAATAAATATTCAATAAATATTTATCACCCAATATTTCTAACAATTGGGTTATGTAATTCATACATAATTACCAGAAGTACTGAAGAAGTATATATTTTCTAGGTATAAATTTGAAATTCTCTCTCTCAGCCAAGCTTAAAAAATGTGAGAATTCATAAAATTAGTCTAAATAGTCATAGCTTAAAAAAAAAAAAGGTTCAAAGCAATGAAGTATTCTATACAATAACCTCTCCTCCAAAAGATAAAATTGGATCCTTAATGTTATCAACTAATTCAGACACCATAACTTATACAGTGTGTTAAAAAGTAATGGGCCTGGTGATCAGTCCTGAAGGACTCCATTTGTCACCTCTCCATGAGGATTTGCTACAATTTACTGTTATCCTATATATTTTAGGCTGCAATCAGTTTTCTAGCTAGGTTGGCAGTTAGACCAAAGTGTAGCATTTTGCCTATTAACTTTTCCATGATAGACTGTCAAAAGTCCGATTTGAACTCCTGTTAAATTACATCTACTTCTGCAGCCTAACATAATTACTTGGTCACTGTCAGGGCAAGCTATAAATTGTCTGATGAGACCCAATTTTCCTTTAAGTGACCTAAGATACAATTTCCAATTTTGCTCCCCAAATAAGCCAAATTGTCTGTTTCTTACAAATGACTTTAAATTTTTGCTTGCTTTAATACAGGTACTTATCTTCTTCCCTTTTGTACATAACACATATAGATTATACTCTTGAATGTTTATTCTACCTCGTTGCCAAATTGCCTATCACCCACTTACTAGTGGTTTAATAGCTTTAATTAGAGACACAAAAAAGTTTAATAAAGCCTTTTTTTTCTCCCTAAGTCTCAAAACAAGTAAAATACATTACATCCTCACCTCTGATATATGGCATTTCTAGACCAATTTTTATTATCACTGGATAAGCTTTCTTACTTTAAATTTCTCATAAAAGTACACTCATTTTGAATGAGCAATGGAAGACCTGACGTCCCTCATGCATATTTTTTCATTGCTTCTCTCTTTGCTAAATGAAATAGCCCTGTCTTGAAAGTGTTTCAAGGTCAATATTTTATGTCAGACCAATTTTAAAATTTACTATGACTTTCTGATGTTGTCTCATATTGTCCCTTTATTTATTTTTGGTTAAAATGGTTTTTTAATATACTGTCTATGGAAACTTGATAATTACAAAATATACAGATAAAAGTCACCTAGTCACATTATCTACTTTACAGGTTTGTTGTAGGAGTTAACTGATACAACACAGGTAATGAACTAGAATGGCAGCTGGTACATAATAAGCACTCAATAAACATTTATTATTAAAATTAATTTCTGTTTTATATAAAGTTTATCATTTCTCACAGTGTCTTCACAGATCCTCCCTCTTATTTAATTTGAAATGACATGACCATCTTTTTTAAAGCCTTGTAAAACACTATTCTTTCTATAATTATTCTTCATGACCTTGAAGTCTAGACATTTTTTTTTCCTTTGGCTAAAATATTTCTCACTTCCAAATCTCTTCTGTTTTATATTTCAACACCCCACATTCCTTTCTTAAGGCTAATGTAGGTGTAAGTTAGCTAAACTGGACATTCTAGAGATGGCATCAGATGCCCCCGGGCATTTGCAGAACCTGGGCTTTCCATGTATTCACAATGAGGACAGGCTAAGATATGAGCTGCCTCCTGTTTCTCAGCCCTGCATTATTCACCCTCCTTCTGTATCATGATGACCTTTTGCTTTCTGCACATGGCTTTGAACTGAAGCTCTCTTGAAGCATGAACTTTATCATGCATTAAAATTAGGTTCAAAACCTGGAATGGTTATTTCTAGCTGTGCAACCCTGGGCAAGTCGTACAACTTTTCAGTCTCCCTCTCCTCATTAGTAAAATGGATGGCTGGTGATCTTGGAGGGGGCTATTGCCTGGCTGGGCTAAGGGCCAAATAAATTGGGAGATGCACATTTGGTTGATAAATAGAGACCGTGTATTTCAAGTTAAGGCATAGAAATGAAATAGTCTCATTCTTAGATAATTCAGCCCAATTGATGAGTTTATATGACTTGCCAAATGGACTATTCAGAATATATAAAAATTTAATTTTAATTAGATAAGAAACACATGAGTACACCTCCAAGAAAATTAATAACATTGCAAATCACACAGAGCAAAAACTAAAATGACTTTTTCATTCCTACGCCAAATAAGTTCCCCTTCATAGAAGTAACCAGAGACAACAATTTCTTGTATTATGTATATGTATTATGTAATTTCAAAATTATGTGTACCTTTATGAACTTATGTAAACATAAATAAAAAATATACTACTATCTAAATACATGCATGCATAATACTTGCGAGGTATAACTTCTGTATTTGTTTTGTTTTGTTTTTTACATAAATAGGCTCATGCTTCATGAATTGTTTTACAACTTGTTCTGTTTGAGTTTTAGATTTTTTTAAATTAAATTTATAAGGGTAGTATTGATTGATAATTATATAAGTTTCAAGTGAAAACTTTATAATATATCATCTGCATATTGTATTATGTGCTCACCACCCAAAGTCTAGGATCCTTCCCTCACCACACATTGATCCTCTTAATCCTTTGCCCACCCCCCTTCCCCCTAGTAGCCACCATACTCTTTTCTGTGTCTATGAGTATGTTTGTTGGTTTTGCTTTTTTGTTTGTTTTCCAGCAACAGTTTGGGGATCTTCATAGCCATATACAGATGAATCTTATTCCTAAACCACTGCATAGCATTATGTAGGATATGTGTCACAGCTCAGTTAATAGTTCTCCCTTGATGGATACTCAGGCTTCCAGTTTCTCATTGCTATAATCAGTGCTGAAATGAATACACTTGTGTATGCTTCTGCACACTTATGGCAGATATGCACATACTTGAGAATCAAAGGAATTAAGCATTTTTCATTTTGATCGACACTGCCAAAGTTGCGTTCCAACAAGGTGGTATGAATTTATACACTCATTTATAATTTATGAATATCCACAACACATGAAAGTGTTTCTTTACTTACTTTTTCATGCACTTGATATTAGCCATATTTTAAATATTTGTTAATGTAATAATTTAGACAGCTCTGTTTTAATTTGTGTTTTATTAATTTGAGATAAAATTGAGAATTTTTTCACTTACTCATTGAGTATATTTGTTTCTTTTTTGAAATTCTTATTTATATATTATTCTCCATTCTTTTATTGTGTTCTTCATTGACTTATAAGTATTTATAGATTCAAAAAATTTTATTTTATATAGTATCAAATATTTTCTTTTGCCTTTTTTGGATTCTGATCTTTGTGTCTTAATTAAGATAGACTTTTCTAACCACAAGTGCATAGATTTCTACATTTTTTCTTATATATTTACAAATTATCCAGTTCTTTCATTCAACATTTATTTTTGTCAATGAGAAAGATATCCAGTTTTCCTCACTCCATAGTCTATACAAAATCCAACCGCTTCTTACCTCTTCCACGGTTCCCTCCAAATGAACATACACTTACCTGGATAATTGCACTAGCCTATACAGTCTCCTTTTGCCTATTCGGTTTGGAACACACAGAATGACCTCTTTAAAATGTAAATCAGATATGTAATTTCCATGCTCAAAATTATCTACTGATTTTGATCACACATAGAATAAAATCCTAACTCTTCAGTTACACTGTATAAAAGGCCCCGATATTGCGGTTCCTCCACATTTTTTTTATCTTGTCATGTCCTGCCCTACCCAAAGGCAGTTTAGGCCTTTAATCTGGCTATTCTAGAATGTTTATTCCCAGATCTGACCATGGCTCATTACTTCAAATAATAAAGGTTTCTATTTAAGTGTCACCTCTTCTGCGAGACCCTCCTGACCATTCTATCTATAATTTCTCCCTCATTCCTCCAAGCTCTAATTTGGCATAGCAATTAACTGCAGAAATGATAAAATGTTTGTTTTTAAAAAAAAATCTCCAGTCAAGATTGCAATTAAATTATAGAACAACCTCCCTTGAGAACTACCTGAAGACTAACTGAATAGAACTCCCATAATTAAAGATATAAAGAAGAAGCTACATTAAGACTGGTAGGAGGTGCAGAGACATCAAATGGGCTGGCCCCACACCCATGTGTGGAGGTGAAGATGCAGGGCAATATCTCGGCTGTGGAGGTTCCCACTGAGGAGCAAGGGCTCCCAGCAACATACAGGCTCCCCAGCCCCGAGCACCAGTATTGGGAAGAGGAGTCCCCATAATAGCTGGATAGGAAAATCAGCAGAGACTCAGTCCAGGTGAGATGGAGGGCTGCTGTAGACTCAGGCATCCACTTGTCACAAACACTCATCCCAAGCTCCAGAGAAGGGTCAGAAGCTCTAAAAGTGCTAGATACAAGCAGGAACTGAATTGTCTGGTTTCAGGGGAGGGCTGGAGGGGCAGCTTTCTCCTGGACTAAAGTGCTGGCAGGCACCATTCTTCCTCTGAAGACCCCTCCCCACACACAGCTGGCAGGTGCAGTCCAGAGTCAAGTCTGAGTCTCCATCAACCTGGCTAACAGAGCTCTCACACCACGCTGTTGATTTTCTAAGACTGTGCCCCACACAATTATGCACCCAGGCCAAACCTCTTTCAGAAGCTAATCCATACAGTGTCTGGCCTGGGCCTGCACTTTGGACTTTCCTAAAATCTCTCAGAAGTCCACAAACCCCAAACAAGCAGCCACTGCCCTCATTGTGCCCTGTATCTCTTGCTAAGTGTCCCTAAGCCTGGCCCTAGTGGCAGCTGGCTTCTGTTCATGGCATAACCATTCTAAGGCACCTCCAAGCCCAGCACAAGCAGCTACCAACTGCAGATCACTTTGTAGCTCCTACCAGGTGGCCCTTGGTCAGATACAACAGTGGCTGACCTCGGCCTCCACCAGAGATCCTCCCAAGAGAACCAACACACCCGTTAATCCAGCTTCAGACCACACCAGTTCATCACCCAATTAACACCACAAACAATACATCTAAAAGGTGGACTTGGCAGGCACTAGAATCCTGCTAAAGCAATTCCTGCTCCATGGGATCAACCCACACACAGCAGCTTGTCCACTGTAGTCATGGCCAGTATTCAGAGACAGTCAGCCTGAGAGTCAGTGCCATCTGCTGGCTTGCCAACAGCAATCAAGGCTCAAATACAACAGGAAATACACACAACCCACACAAAAAGCACTTCTGGAGCACCCAACTCAGGTGAACAGGAAGACTGTACCACTGGGCCCCAGAGGATACCTACTACATAAGGCCACTTGGCCAAGACTGTGAGACATAGCAGATCTACCTAATATAGAGAAACAAACAGGGAGGCTGCCAAAATGAGGAGACATGTGCCAAATGAAAGAACAGAACTCCAGAAAAAGAGCTAAACAAAACAGGGCAAGCAACCTACCAGATGCATAGTTCAAAACACTGATTATAAGGATGCCCAATGAATTTAGGGGAAGAATAGATGATCTCAGTGAGAACTTAAACAAAGAGATAGAAAACATAAAATTAAAAATTAAAAAAAAACACCATAAAAAAGAACAAATCAGAAATGAAGAATACAATAACTGAAATGAAAAATACATTAGATGAACTAAAAAGCATATTAGATAAAGCAGAGGACTGAATCAACAATTTGGAAAACAAGGTAGCAGAAACATCCAATAGGATCAGCAAAAAGAAAAAAACACAGGATTTAAACAATTAAGATAGTTTAAGGGACCTCTGGGACAACGTCAAGTGTAACAACATCCGTACTATATAGGGTCCAGAAAAGAAGAGAGAGAGAGCAAAGGACCAAAAACCTATTTGAAGAAATAATGACAGAAAACTTCCCCTACCTGGTGAAGGAAATAGACTTACAAGTCCAGGAAGCGCAGAGTCCCAAACAAGATGAACCCAAAGAGGACCACACCAAGAGATATCAAAATTAAAACACCAAAGGTTAAGGTTAAACACGTAGAGAAAATATTGAAATTCAACTGTAGTTGAAAAAATAAAAACAAATAAAACAACATATTGAGATACAATATATTTGGCCTTAATGCCCTTGTTAATGCAAGTTCCATGATGGGAGACATGTATATTATGAATTGCTATATCAAATGGTATCTAGAATATATCAAGAATACCTTAATTATTAAACTAAAAGATGCCGAAGCTCAGAAAGTTATCAGATTGTGGAGATGAATCAGTATCTCTTACCTACATATTTTAATTGGGAAAAAATATTTACTTTCATTGTAATAAAGTGTTTTCCTCCTGTCCTTCTTTCAAACTGAGAAGCAGCTATAACATTTTTATTGTTTCATTAAGATGCTGATTCTAGCCCAGCTGGGCATGGTTCAGCGGTTGAGCGTCAACCTAGGATCCAGGAGATTAAGGTTCGATTCCTGATCAGGGCAGATGCCCAGGTTTCGGGCTCTATTCCCAGTGGGTGGTGTGTAGGAGGCAACTGATCAATGACTCTCTCTCATCACTGATGTTTCTATCTCTCTCTCTCCATTCCTCTCTCTTTTAAATCAATAATGATATATATTTTTAAAAAATGCTGTTTCTATAAGAAGGATATGGGTAATTTAGGTGTGTTTTTTGTATCTGCTCATTAGCAAAAGTTGATATAAATTTTGATGTTACCTGTACACTTTCTTATATGCCTGAAATATTTTATTAGAAATAGAAATAAGATGAGAAAGTTTAGGACAATTAAGTATTTAGCTTCCCAAGAGATGAAAGATTTGGGTTATATGTTAAAAACATGTCAGTTTATCAAGGCCAATACTTGGAAAATTCAAACTAGCCAGTCGAGATTTGCCTGTGATTACTGTGTACACATGGTTATGATAAGCCAAAGAGAAAGACAAAGCTCTAAGGAAATAGTAAGAACCAGAATGATGACAACTCTGCCCATTCTTCCCATGACGACCAACTCCCCTCGCCCACTGCAAACCACTTTCATATGCACATGGTCCCCAGTTTTGTTTTGTTTTAATCTTCACCCAAGGATATTTTTTCCATTGCTTTTCCAAGAAAGTGGAAGACAGAGAGAGAGAGATAGAAACATCAATGTGAGAGAGAGAGAGAGAGACACACCGATTGGTTGCTCACCTGAGCCTGCAGCTGAGGTACGTGACCTTGGCCAGAATTGAACCTGGGACCCTTCAGTCCACAGGCCGATGCTCTAACCACTGAGCAAAACTCACTAGGACCCCAGTTTTATCATGTATGATTCATGTTACTTCACCAGACGAATAGCATCTGCTTCTAGAGGCATCCAACTCTAGTAAATGAACAGGAGACTTTGATTTAGGAGGCTGTTTCTCCTGGCTGACTACGTGGGTTTAGGCTGTTACTTAGTCTCTTTGTGCCTCTGTTCTCTCATTAATAAATTGGGGTAATTTGTATGAATATACTCTTTGCAACCCAGTAAATTGTTTCCATGACCCATTATAGATTGGGGTTCAGAGTTTGAAAAGCACTCTTCTATTCTTCTGTTTGAATATTTAGTAATTTTAATTATTTTCTATTATAACTTTTTAAATAAATATGAATATTTATAATTAAACACATATACAATTAAAAAGGAATATGATTTTATGTAACTGTGAGTCTCTGGCTTTCTTATTATATACATCTATAAATAAAGATAAATCTTATTTCTTAATAAATATTGACAAAATTCTCATCAAAAAGCAATATGGCCCCTTTACTTAATAAATTAGCTTTTTGTTCACATACTTGAGTTTCTCTGGAGTTAACAAATATGAGTCATGATCCCTGAGTCTGTTTTCTGAATCACACCAAGATCAAGTTTTTACACCTAGAAGATTAAGGACCACACCTTGAGTGTCTGAAAATTGCTAACATAAACTCTCCTCGTTAGTCTTCCTGATAGTTAGCTGGCCAGTCTCCACACAGTTCTGGGAACTTAAACTGCCACAGGGCACCACCAGACCAGATTTAAAAAGTGCACAGGTAAAAGTTTCCACCAACTTGGAAAAGAGCTGCTGCAAAACCTTCAGATTGTCACATGATTACTCTAATCAAACCCCTGTGTCCCATCTGTAAAACCAAAGCAAAACAAATTTCAGATTGTCAGTAGCACAGTGTCTGTTTGGGACTTTACTTTTTACAAGAAAAGAGATCACCATAATTAGCTAGTATACGATTGGATCTGTGGTATGACCAAACTTGTGAAAAATTAAGATCCTCTGTGTGTGTAAAAGTTTTGCTGTGCACTTTATCTAACAGAAACATATTGGTAAGATTAATGAGAAGTCATCTATAAACTATTCCAAGTGTTTTCTTCTTATTATTACTCCTTAATGCGGCTTAAAAGTCAAACTGTTGCTCACTACAGGGCTCCCCTTTACTTCTCATGCCCTGGGCTAACCAGGTTCTCTACATCTTCTGGGCCTTTGCACATCTTGTGCTTGGAAGGGTCTTCCCATCCCACCTCTCTTTCCCCCAGCTTATTTCTACTCATCCGCTAGGCCTCTGTTTAGTTGTCACTTCAAACTGTGGGAAACCTTAGCAGACAATATTCTTTAGCACCGTGTATTTTCCCTTTTATAGCATTTGTGACAATAAATAAGTTAATTAATAATAAACTAACTTCCTGGCCTACTAGACTCAAAGAAGGCTATTATTATTCCTGTCTTACATGCCAATATATCCTTAATGGCTTATACACAGAGAACATAGGAAATATTCATACAATAAATAAATAAGGCAGTCATCAAAAAAATCCATTTGGAAAAAGAGAGATCAGATTGACAACAGCAAAAGCAATCACAACCAATGCCAGAAATGATACAAATAAGCTGGTATTCATATATCTTTGGTAGCGATGTGAATTGCTGCAAACTTTTAGATTCAGTAACACCTAGGAACGGTTACTAAAGTTTTTAAAAATCATCTACACCTTCCTTGGGGAAGTAATCTTGGTTTTGGAAATCTATCATGCTGACAGAAAAGCTTCAGTAGATAAGGTCCCAGCACAAAGTACTTATGAAAGCATTGCTTATAGTAGCCAGAACCTTAAAATATAAAAACAATAACATAAATATACTAACTCCTGAAGCACATGTACGTTCATCATTAAGAAAAAGTCAGAATTAATATTGTACAAATAATGTACATTATACAGTTACCACAAACAAGAAGATCTACATTATTGACCTGGAGGGATGTTCCAAGACATATTATCAAGTGAACAAAACAAGTTTATATTTTAAAAAGTGCAACAATATAAAAAACCATATAGTTAAGTATACATCCACATACACATAAATAAGTGATCTGAAGAGTACACAAACTGTTAGTATTAGTAAAATAAGAGGTAGGATTGGAGAGTGATAGGAAAAGAATATTAAATTTGCCCTTATAAATGTTTGTATTCATTGACTTATTATAATAATCTAATGGAAGAGGGAAATATGCATAGGAATAAAATAAAAGGTATTAAGTAAAATGAAATTGGTAATTATTATTTTCTTTTATGAGTATCTTGCAATGTTATGTGTTTTTACAGTATGTATTTTAAAAGTTGGGAACATACATCTCTGTTTAGGTTAGTCAAAACTGGATCTCTAAGGAAGGAAGGGAGGAAGGAAGGAAGGAAGGAAGGAAGGAGGGAGGGAGGGAGGGAGGGAGGGAGGGAGGGAGGGAGGGAGGGAGGGAGGGAGGGAGGGAGGAAAGAAAGGCATTCTTGTTTTTTTCTCTCTGACATTACACACATCTAATGCATTAGGAGATCATATTGTCTTTACCTGCAAATGATACTGAGAATCTGACTAATCCCAGTATACCTATCATTGACATGCTCATCTAGGTCACCATCATTTCTCATTTGCACTCATATAAAAGCCTCCCAATAATAGTCTCCTTTTTTCAAGTCTTGCCTCTACTGTCTATTTTTCAGCACAGTAGCCAGGGCAATCCTGTTAAAAATAAAAGTCAGATTATGTCCTTTCTCTACTCAAACCCATACAAATGCTTCCCTTTTCTTTCATAAACCTTTAGCTTTTCTTATAGAAAATCTCTCTTGATGAACGCTAGTGTCAGAGTCACCTGAACAGCTCATTTAAATGCAGAATGTCATTACCCATTCCCAGAGAGTCAGTCCTGAGGCCCAGGGCGGGGTCCAGCTGCTCCCTGGTTGATTCTAATCTTGATGCTTACTGAGGTTGTCTAGTAACTAGAGTAATTGTTCTCAAAACCTCAATCTCTATGCCATCTACATAAATACAAATCAGGGTTTTGATAACGTTATTTTTTAAAAAATTAAATAACCTTTCCTTTAAAGTTGTATATATATATGATAGATACATGATAGAATGTAGGTAGCCAGCTAACAATAGATGGAATATTTCAATAGCCATTTCATGGTTTTGTATGTAGGCATTCACAATTTTGGATTGCAAATTAAAACACCATTAAGATTCAGCATATGCTTCTTCCATAAAGTTTTACAGTATAAATGATTTACATTTAACAATTCAAAAAATAATGTTTCAGAGCATAAATATTTCCAATGAGATGTTATAAAAGAGCATTCTGTTACTGACAAGAATTCTACATAGTAAAGAAATGTTAATATCAACCTGCTTAATAAATTTAAAAAATGTCTTTTCTTATATAAAACCCTAAGCAGACATGAAGAACATGGAGACTAAGAAATCAAGCTGGTACTGAAATTTACAGTGAGCCTTGAATATGAAAGCTGATTTCAAAATTTTGGAGATCTGATCAGGATGTTGAAGAGAGGAAAGAGGGAAAAAAAAAGTTTTAGCAGATGGCAAATGTAAATTAAAATGTAATCTAAGCTCCTGAACTTTTGTAGAAATACACATTAGCTTAAACTCAATTATGAACTCTAATTACACTTCTTGTAAAACCTCCTTTTAAAATGTTGAGCAGTTATTAACAACTTAATATTTGTAACTACTTGAACACAGTAGGTAAGAACCCAGTGCAGTGGGACAAACTATATAAAATATGTGTGGCTCATCCATTCAGTCATTACGCTTCATTATTATCAAGAAAATGTGCTCGAGTTCATTTGTGACTAATTGACAAAGTCCTTATTACAAAACAAAACCTAACCTTCCATGAAAAAATTTTCCTTAACTGATTATTTTTTTTAAATATATCTTTATTGATTTCAGAGAGAGAAAGGGAAAGGGAGAGACAGAAACAATGATGAGAGTCACTGATGGGCTGCCTCCTGCACAACCCCCACTGGGGATCGAACCCCAAACCTGGGCATGTGCCCTGATGGGAATCAAATCCCAACCTCCTGGATCCTAGGTTGACACTCAACTGCTGAGCCACACTGGCCGGGCCTTAACTGATTCTTAACTGGAACCAATCGCTTCTCAGTCCTGAAATCTTTTTTTCTTTCTTTTTTCTTTTTGGTAAAAGTGAAACCTTGCTTGACTGCTTTCTTTTACTGTTGTGCATAAGAACAAAAGCATAAAAAAACTGATTGATTTGGAAATCAAGATAATTCAATAAGACACTTTTTCATTTGTTTGTCACCAGGGAATGCCACAGAGACTATCACTACAGGAAGGACAATAGGCGAGGAAATTCCAAGTCAATGTTTGAGTTAATTGGCCAGTTTTAAAGTTTCTTTAAAAAAAAGTGGCCTTTGGTTTAGATACACAGTTCACAGTGCCATCAATTGAAGCTGTGTACAGATATCCAGTGAGAAAATGTCTCCTTTCAGGTTAACTTGGTTTTAAGCTCACAGTGTGACTTCCCTGTCCGAAATGGAGCTAGTTTCATCTAGTCTAAATTGGGGATATGTATCATTGTCTCTTTTCGCCTCAGGACAGTACTGGAAATGAGATGTTTCATTTCAATGCATTTTCCCCAGTTGAAATTGTGTAAATAAATAGATTGGGAAAGATTTAATGAAATCACCAATAGCCTGGAGCCAGCTATTGGCCCTGTGCTAAGCATCTGACATAATCAACTGTCTAAAAGATTGAAAGTCCGAGGCACTGGGATTTAAGATTATTACGAGCTCAGAGAAAGGTGGATCTAGGAAGGGGTTGGCACAGTATCTTCGTATATATAGGTTAGGTCAAATGTAGTAATAAGTGTTCCAGGGCATTTTGATCAATAAAAATAAACCATGTAGGTAATTCAAATATTAAAATTCATATTTTAGCAGTAAAGGAAAAGTATATTAGAATTCAAGAGAACTTAGTTTTCCTTCTTATTTTGTTAATAACTCACTGGTTGCCTTCAGGTAAGCCAAATGATTTCTCTGGGCCTCAGTTTCCTTGCAAGAAAAATATAGGATTAGAAAAGGACTCTTTTACCCAGAACGTTAAGGACTGAGGAACACAACAGGGAAAGCAACAAAAAAATGGATCTGAGCAATTTATCTTTGCATCAACTGGAACAGTATTGCATTCTATTGCATCTTACATTTTTATTTGTTGCTATAAAATGTTTGAAAAATCAGTTTGAAAAATTTTCTGGAAGAAAATTTCTAAAGTGACTTCCAGCTCTGAGAGGGCACAAGTATTTAGGATAAGATATGTAATTCCCAAGTCTCCCATTAGTCACCTGTGTAAACTCAGCATCTGTGACACAAGGATTTTTAACACCACCACCATTGGAGAATGGGCATCACTAAAACAGAAACGAAGGGAGGGAATATATTGGAGATATACAATGAAGACTTTTCACTTTGTTAAAAGAGAAAATCAATGTAAACATTTGCATGCATTCAGAAACAAATAGAAAAGAATGCTACTGTTTGATAACTTTTCCATTGCATGGGGTACAAAAGAAAATGTATATATGGAAATGAGAGAACATTATTCTGTAGTGTTAGTTAATGACTCATATTATTTCTAGAACATTTTTATTAGACTTATATAAACTATATCTGTTTATAAAAATCTTAAGAAACTTTTAGACTAAATTTTTTAATCAAATGAAATGTTTCATTGAATAGTATTGGAAAATAGTAAGATTTGTCAGAAATATTCCATTGTTGGACAAAGGTTTAACTGCAATACAATTTTATATATATTCAAAGAGAATGTAAAATTAAGAAATTTATTTTTCTAAATGAATAAAAAAAATTAAATGAAATTCTATCAGAAGAGGTCTCATTTCATGAGATTTAGACTAGGTACAGAGAACTAAAGTTATATTGTATCTCATCTACTCTATTTCCAACTGTTATTTGATAAGAAATACCTTTAAAACAGTCTAATCCTTAACTAGAATCTTGAACATAGAATTCTGCCCAAATATTCAGTTTGAATTAAAGGATATTTTATAAAATAAATTAAGCACTTTTAGAAAACAATAAATCATGCCTAAAATTCGCATTCTACATACTCTTAATAACTAAAATGATGTAGAACAATCCTCCCTATTTAGCTACATTGATTGCTGTTAACAGTGATGGCAAGAGGTCATGTGATTTTTTTAGGGGCAGTCACAAAAAACCACAAATTATTATTTTGCTTAAAATAACTAAATATGGCAAAAATATTAATTTGCTTAACTGAGCCAATCAACTATTAGGATATATTACAAGACCATCTGCAAAGGCAATTATGTTTCCAGGTGTATGCATCTTGAAAGGTTCCACATCACTTTGTGATAAAAAGTTAATTTTTACTGAACCAATTCCCCAACATAAATGTAGGTGAGCAGAGAGGTCTGTATAAAACCCCATAATCAGAAGAGTTTACAGGACTCTGCATCTCAGCTGACTGAGGAAACAGGTTAACATGGAGCCAAAACAACTCTTAAACATTTAAGTTTATTAAAAGTTAGGCATACTAAACTAAACAACATATAAAACATGAATCCAGTTAGGTATGGGGAAGAAAAATGAAGTGTTTACCTGAAGTCAAAGAGGTCTAGTCAGACAATTACCTAACATCATTCCCCACCCAGTCGCCCTTTGCAGGTTACCATTTCCTAGTTAACAAGAACTTCATTTTCTCTTCCAGACCATCTTCCAGAAGATTGTGACCTTACACACACACACACACACACACACACACACACACACACACACACACACACAAATGGCTGTTACCCATTTAGAAATGTTACGACTTACCTCAGTTGAGCAATCAGAAAGCCACTGGATTAAATAAAATATTTGATTTCAAGTGTTGTGACACAGCCAGAGATTAATGTCATAAATATAAACCTTCAGAGTATTTCAAACAGTACATCTGAACCAAAACAGAACAGCCAGAAAATAACCTAAACCAAAACAACAGCAAATGCACTGATGGAAGTCCACCAATGGTGTTAAAGGCTCTCTTTTAGGTACATTCCAAACATTTTCTATTCCAAATATGTTTAGAGGTTCGTTTAATTCAAAAGATAGATTATTGATAAAAATTAACAAACCAGTCTCACATATGACTTTATAATGTTCTTATTAACCAATGAACTTGCTTCCTTTCCCTCCCACTCACCTCACCCCACCCACCACAATGATCTACAAGTTCCAAGTTAGAATCACCTCTCACTGATATGCTCCCAAGGTGACAGAAAGGAAAGAGATTGTCCTTCCCTTAGTTGAGTAGGTCTCTAAGGCAGATGGTTAATTTATTGCTCCTGTAACCAATTAGTCATTCAAAACAACTGAGTCTTCACAGTAAACTATTGCTTTGCCAATCTGAGAAGCAGGTGCATATTCAATAGCTATATTGCCAAGTGGCTGGGTACAAAAATAATTCAGATAGAAAATTCTCCTATATTAATGTGCAGGAAAATATGACCAGTTATAATAATTCCATAATCAATTAAGAATTTAATTATTTCAGGTTTTGAATCACAGCTTTGAGAATTTTTTTTGTTTTTTTGTTAAATTCTATTTGGCTAACAAATTAGGCAGATTTTTTTCAATAAAAAATAATTTCTTTTTAAATAAGACAGAATATTATTTTTTGTGAAACAATATGTTTTGATTACAATAAATGTATTGAAACATATTACAGGATAGAGTAATCCATTTTATACATCTACTTCAAAACAGGTACCTTCAAATGAAAGATTTAACTTCCAGCCCAGGCACCATAAGTAAGTTAGTGAAACTGGGTACAGCTTAGCCACTCTTATGCTTTATAGAATGAGAATCTCTGTGGATTATTCTATCACTACAGTGCCAACATTATAGACTTTCATAGACTTGAACCATTTTAATCTAGGAAATTATTCAATAAAAAGTGTCTCCTTTTCCAGATGTTATTTGGATATAGGAAAGAGTTCCAGTAACAATTTTTTTGACTGAAGATGTCTATAGCTTCAGACCTGATTATCCCAACTTCTGGCTTCTCTTTCTGTCAGAACCTTGGGGTGATAAGGTCTCACTTCCAAGAGGAGTATCAGGCTCTGTTTAGTTGGTGTCCGAATCTTACCCATACCTCCCCACCCCAGGAATCAGCCTGGAGGGTTACATATATGGGGAGAACATGGACACATTTCTAGAATGTGTAAGGACTCTCCAAACACCACAACCAAAATCTTTGTACAGGGAAAGGATTTTATATGGAAGGAAATTAAATTCTCACTGCATCATTGTAAAAGCATCACTATCCTACCAGACGCCCACAGTGGACACACCAAAGGTGCCTTTAAATCCATATCTCCCTTTCCACATCTCACAGGTTCTAATCCTTTGTATAGTATTATTCATGTTTTCCATGTTTTTTATTCCCATCATCATTAGTCTCCTTATGCCCTTGTCTCCTAAATAATTTATTCAAAGTATTCACAAATTTTTTTCATGTACCTATACAATAAATATGGATTAGGTATCCACTAGGGGCCAGACACAAGGCAGAAAATGGTGAATGGCAAATAAGGCAGGCAAGGTGTCTGTTTTATTTTTTTTAATTTTAATTTTTAAAAATATATCTTTATTGATCTCAGTGAGAGAGGAAGGGAGAGGGAGAGAGGGAAATAGAAACATCAATGATGAGAGAGTCATTGATCCGCTGCCTCCTGCACACCCCCGACTCGGGGTCGAGCCCGAAACCCAAGCATGTGCCCTGACCAGGAATCGAACCCCGGTCACCTGGGTCCTAGGTCGATGCTCAACCACGGAACCAAGCCCGGCTGGGCTAAAGTGTCTGTTTTAATGAAGTTCATAGTCTAAGGCAGATACTGACAAGCCAATAATTACAATTGAGCCCTAATCCACCCCTGAGGATCAGGAAGTCTTGGAATAAATAAATGTCTAAGCCAAAGCCTATTGGTAAGCCCCTTCTCCAATTACACGAAGAAAGGAGGAATGATTTTCTAGGCAAGGGGAAGGCTCCGTCTTGTCTCTTGACTCTCAGTGCGAACCTTCACAATGCTTACAGATTGGTGTCCTTGAAAATCCATGGCCATCCTCTGTTTAAAGATTCCCTATTGTCCACTGAAGACATTACAAACCCGAGATTGCATTTCCAGTTTCATCTTCTCCAACAAAGAACACTGTCGTTCAATTTCAATTTCACTGTAGTATTAGTCCTTTGATGAAAAACAGAAACAGTTAACCTCTTTCCTTTATTGCCTGTGCTATCTGCGTATGCTGGAAAGTCCCACACAGGAAGGCCTCCTCCATTATTTGAAACCCACTTATCCTTTAAATCTCTTCTCTGGAAGCTTTTCCTTGACCCTCCATTCAGAATCAGTTGCTTATCTCTCTGAAATTCCACAGCGCATTCTTTGCTTCTCTATTATAAAGTGCCTATTTTATTCTGCTCCCTGTAGTAATTCTTTGTTTACAGCTGAAGCCTGGGCTCTACTAGCCCCGTGGAAGCCCCTCCTGCCTCTTTAGAATTCCTAGTGCACAGCCCAGCCTCGAAAGCTTTCTTCTCTGGTAGCTGCTTTAGTGCCACAGTGAGAACAGAATCGCCCACAATTTCCTGCCTCCCTCCAAGTAGCTGTGGGACTTCGATCCCCAATGTTTGCAGTGATATTTCTCCCTATCAGGGTCCGTTAGCATCTAGAACTTGACCTCTCCTATGCTTTATTTCTGCTCTCCTCCCTGGTGCGCTGAGATTTCTGGCATCCTTTTCCTTTTCAGTCTCTAGGTTTCCAGATGAACTACCGTTTAGAATCATGGCTCTTCCTATCACAGAAGGCAGAACACTTTGCTTCAAATGTGACAAAGCTTTCACAGAGTTGGACTGGCCGCCAAGAAGTTGCGGATTTTTAAATTCCTCTAAAGAGATACTTGCTTTTTCAGATTTAAAGCCTCCTTACATAAGAAATTTGTACCAGACTAAGGCAAACTGGGCTTTTTCTAACATTCTTTCTTTCTCAAATCAGGTTCCTTAGATATGCCCTCATATTTAGGGTTATCACAGGGAACCCTCTCCAGGATTAGGTGGACACCCTTCATTTTAGCCTTTGATAAGGATTTTAATATTTGAGAAGAACTGACTCCTTGTCATAATATCCCACTTACAATAGCCCCAAAGAATGTTAGGTGCCTTTTTGCAATGAGAAGTCCCAGGAATCCCACTATCTTAATGCCCTGGAGTCATTGATGTCAACCCTGACTGCACACATCTCCCTCTACAACCAGATTATGCCTAATTCTATTTTGCAAGCCTCTCAACCCTATGGAAACCTGGCCTACGATGGTGCTTTGTGCACAGTAGGCACCAAATAAATGCATGCTGATTTGAATGTTCCCAGGCACAAACATATGGCACAGATGACTAAAAAGTGAAAATCCTCTATAACAGACTGCATTGCCATCTAAGGGTGTGGGGGGATCTTGTTAATGCTCATGGTGACAAGTTTATGTCCTGAAACATGAGACATGATTAGCTTTTTTATTTTAGCTCTCATAACTACTGGTTTTATTGCTGGTCATAAAATTACTGAGCTCATTTTGAAATTCAGCTGCAAAATGGAACACTTTGACCTCCTGTAATGATAGCAGTTTCTGTGAACATATGACTCCATGGCAGGGGGCTTCCTCAGACTATGGTTTGGGTAAGAGGTTATGTTGCAGAAGTCTCTCGGGAGGTCTGAGGGAGAAGAACACTTTGGGTGCCTTTGGCAGTGGTACCAGAAAAAGTAGAGCATTAAGCCAGGATCTTGTCTTGTTAACTGAGATCTCGTAGAAACAATGGCAACATCATGGATTCAGTTTTTGTTTGTCACTTCCTTGGCCTTGGGCTGCACCCATAAGCTGTTGTCCATAGACACCCATCATTGACTAGGAACATCACTAAAGCATGCAACACAGGGACTCCAACTTGAAAGTCCACAATAATTTATTTCATAAATATGTGTTGAGCACCATCTAGGAGTTCTGTAGATAAGAAATAGCAGCAACACTCTAGTATATTTTTAAGTAGACATGAGAACTTTTAATAGATTGTGGATGGATCTGACACTGCTCAGGTACTTTGACTGCCTAACTGGCTGCCTATCAGATCTAAGACCATCTTGAGAGAAAATCAAGCCCTGGGAGACCTCCATAGCCTTGGTTAAGGTCAGCAGGTTTGATCAGGACAAATAAAAGTAAACTGGAGCCCTGGCTGGGTGGCTCTGTTGGTTGGAGCATCTTCCTGTACACCCAAAGGTTGCAGGTTCAATTCCTGGTCAGGACATGTAAGGGAGGCAACCAATGGATTTCTCTCTCTCACATTAATGCTTCTCTCTCCCTTCCTCTCTCTCTAAAATCAATAAACATACCCTTGGGTGAGGATTAAAAAAAAAAAAACACGAACTGGAGTCTCTGGGCTTATTTTAGGTCAATTCACTTAACTAGGCAATAGGACTCTAGGGGGCCAATAACCATAAAGTTGAGTCCAACCTACAGTTCAAATAGATTGTGTCAAGACAACTCATGAAATTGGGAAAGGATTGGCTTCCCCCATGACTCCTGGCATGACAGCTAGGGAGGTGGTGGGAAATTATTCAAACACATAATGAGAACAAGCTGTCACCATCCCATACTAAGAAGTACATGGCGGTTTCCCATAAAAGCATGAATCCTTGATAAACTAGGATATATTTACAGGGGCTGGAGAAGTGGCGTTGGGACGGTAAAGAGGGCCAGACTGTGAGAGGAATCAGGCAAGATTTCACACTACCAAAGCTCTTTCACTGGTAAGCGGAGGGGTAAAGGAAAAGGAATTCTATCCAGTTTGTCTCCTAATGCAAGTGGGGACATTGGGGGAATTGCCACCATCCTTCCTTACAAAGTGCTCACAAGATCAGCTCCCAGACCTGCCAGCCAAGCTTTACTACAGGTTCCAGTGAAGAAAGGTATTTTTCACAGAAAGATGCAATACATGGTAGGATTGTTAGGTTCAACCCCAGAGGCCACCTTTTATGAAAGTTTCTCTCTTAATAATCTCCAAGGCTTTTCCTGTCTAGGTCTTTCAAAACTCTGTGAAGCAACAGAGGGCAAGGAACTTCTGAAAGCAGTGCATGGAGATGACATAAGGGAGTGGTCAGGGCACACAGTTGCAGTACTGATGATCCCTACCCTCACACCCCTCTGCACACTGTACCAGTAAGATTTTTATTTGCTCCTTTATATATCTTATACCTTCAGCATCATTTCCCCTCAGGATACCAAGTGCCCTAGCTGTGAAAAATGACATGGCCATTATGGTTTTTTCCTGCCTTTAAAGGTAATTATTTTAGCTGTGTTTTGTTTTTGTATGTTTTCACTTGACATCCTTCATTCCTGCACTGTGCTCTTAGGAATATGAAGAATCTCAGGAATAAATCACCAACTCAGGATTATAGAGCAGACATACACATGCATGTGTGTATGTGCGCCCACACAGACACACAAAGATCTGTTGCTTTGTGCAAATAGCTCTTTGTCATGCATAACCTATCTTCTACTCTATTTTGCCAATTATGCAGCCTCCTCTACCACATGCTTATTAAAAATGTTATGAGATGTATGAGTTTTAATTGGGTCTCTGTGTGAGGTTACCCGTATCACTAATATGATCCAGAACTGAAATAGAATGAAGAAATTGTCAAGGGGCCCAGGATCATGGAAGCATTGGGGAGCTCTAAGAAGGTGGGGGGGGTTGTGGTTAAGAATAATGTAGATTTCTGGACTGTTAGGTATTGATCCAGAGGACATATTTTTAATCAGATTTTTTTATACCCAGTTACATATAAAGTCATGTCTCTTTCAGGATAGCTATGTTTTAAAGAGAAAATGCCTGCACCCTTTTTGAATATATAATATGAAAGAAAATCTCCAATAAATAACTACAAATTTCTGCACATCCTGCTTAGCTTTTTGCTGCATCTATTAGTAAGATTGAGTGAACTAGGGGCTCAGTTTCTGACCTTGTTCTAGTTCCAGTAAAGTGGTAGGTAATGAAATATATATATTTGACATTTCTGAAATTGGCCCACATTGACCTAACTGTCATCCTTATAGTGAAATGGTACAGATGCAAAGACAAGCTAAAGTCATGTGTCACTAATCCTGGTTTCCCATTTCTCCTAAATTCTTCTACCTTATGGTACAGTGGTGCCTCAGTTTTCGAACATCTCCATTGACAAACATTTCGGTTTACGAACGCCCTAAACCCAGAAGTAAATGCTTCGGTTTTCGAACATGCCTCAGAAGTGGAACATGCCACAAGGCTTCCTCTGAGTGCAAGATCCTGAGGCCTAGCTGTTAGCTGTGGATCCCTTGGTTTTCGAATGTTTCAGAACTCGAATGGCCTTCTGGAACAGGTTACATTCGAAACCCTAGATACCACTGTACTCCATCTTTCCAAGTTTCAAAGAATTTCACAGTTTTGATAATTAGCGGGCTTTAGGTAGGCTGTCTTTCTAAATATACTGTATTGGGCTTAACTCATATTTCCTTAGGGATTTTTTTTCAGACTTCTAGGGTATAGGACAAAAAGAGACAGGAAGCTCAAACAGATAGGCTGAGCATCACATGAGTGATTTTTGAACTATGAGCTAGGTCACCTCTCTTTTCAAAGTTGAGGAAGGGCTTTAATCCTATCTCTTACTATCATCATCTCACTTGCCTGTTTCCTAGTCTGCAAGATGTGGGAGGCCTTTTTGTTTTTCAAGTCCCTTAGCTTTTGTCCTGCTGGTTAAAAAAAACCATGTAAAAATAGACATTATCTAATAAAAAAACACACACACTAGCTTGTCCATAGCATATAAAAGATTATAATTCTACATTTATTATTGTGAAGCCATGCTTTATGAAAAGAGAGAGAGAATTGAAATAACGTAAAATCATTTCTACCCATCTCTATTTAATTGGGATATGCTGGGTGCAATAACAAGAAATAATCTTTTGTCTTAACACAACAAAGATTAATTTCTTGTTTACACAGGGTCTGCTTTGATTCCAGGAAAATCTCCAAAATAACAAGCCTACCTGGAGTAAGGGGGGTCCACCATCCTGTAGCTGCACAATCTGGAACCTCAGCCTCCATCACAAAACAAGGCAGAGAGTGTTAGAGGTTCTCACCATAGCAATTCAATGCTAGGACCTGCAAGTGACACATACCACTTCTGCTAACAACCCCTGGCAGAGATTGGCCACCTGAACCTGGTTTAGTGCAAGGACAGATACTCTTCCTATTTGCCCAGAAAGAGAGGTAAAAGGCTTATACGTGAGTGAGCACTACTACTCTACCCACCTACTACTCCCACACTACCCACCTCTGTTTCTCCCAACCCCCCTGTTCCTGACTATAACCTAACTTCTTTTAGCCAAGAAGGGGATCTGAGAAGGGGAAATAGAGGTATTGTCAGGGGAAGGAGATGCTTGGGGTGGTCTCTAGCAGTGTCCACTAGCTGAGAAGTGGCGCAGAGTTAAAGTCATCAAAAGTACTAAGACCTCATTTCTGTTGCCTTGCCACCTTACTTCCCTGTATACATGTGCCTTATACTCCAAACCTATAAGGCAAATTGTTCAATATGTTTAATAGAAACACAAGATTAATAGCATTTTCACATGAGAAATATTGTTTAGTATCTACATTTTAATATGTAAGATATAATCTTCAATTGTTTATCAAATAATTACTATAATCACTATTTACTTTTATTACTACTTTATTAAAACTACTATAACTGCTAGTTAATATTTATTGGTAACTTACTGAGCTAAACAATTTATATATGTATAAATTTCATAATGAGTCTATGATATACTATCATTATCCCTACTTTACGGTAGAGAAATTGAACAACAAAAAATTATATAATTTGTTAAATAATGAATCCAGATCTATGTGGGTAATTAGAGAGTAGGAGAGAGTTTGTCCTCACGCTGTCATATATAACTAGCTATCTTAATACTTAAAATCTGAGGGCATCTCTTATTTGAAGAAAATGTTTTTCACAAAGCTTAACACAAGTTGTGAGGATTCCAATGTTTAACATCACCATTATGAAACACTACCTTCTTAAGTAAGATGAAAATGGATCTTGAATATTGATTTGAATTTGGATCTGTTTTCTGAATCTCAAAGAAACTTACTGGAAAGACATCATTTGAAAATACTATATTATCATCACATATTGCCATGGACACCAACGCACTAATTCAGGTATAAACTCTAATAATTCACAAAAGTTCAAGGAGACAGCTCTATTCTTCTGTATCAAATTGGTTGATGATAGCTTGCACTTCTAATTAAATATGTGTGTTGTATCAAATGTATATATATTTTTTCTCTCACTTTGAAAACATAACCTTTTAAATCATATCTTAGTCATAAAAAATATAAAACAGTTCTATGACTTCCAGGACATGTTCATGCTCTGGAAATTAGGAAATATACCTAGCTTGCTTGCTGTTAATCCCTAGAATCTAGCAAATTAATTTGTTGTTATTTAATATTATGCTAGATTTTTAGTAAATCTGATATAAAGTCCAAAGGAATTATACAGTAATTTGCTATTAGGCTAGACTTGATGGAATGCATAACATACTTTACCCTTCCACTGATCTTTCACTGAGTAGTCTCCTAATTATCCTCAATTCCCCAAGTTATTTGCTTAAAAGAAAAATGTATGACTATCCATAAATTATTGAGATGCATCTATAAAAACTATTAAATTTAAGAAGAATATAGATATTTATACCCAAATTTTTTTCAAAGATATTTGAAGTAATTCATAAAACATACACTGCAATAGCATAAAAATAGATATCAAGAAAAAGCAAACAGTAAAAATAAGGTAATTAAAAAACAAAATTCAGGATAAAGTTACCCAAAAATGTATATCAAAATTTCTTTAAATATAAGTCCTCAATTTAGCTATGAGCTCCCACATAGCAAAAGCAAAGTGAAAAATAGTATCATTTTAAAAATCACTGAGTCTTATATTGTTGTAATTAATTAGTTATTAATAACAGAACAGGAGCAAAGAGAAGGCCAGACATTTTAGGCATGTTCCCTGAAAAACACTGGGGGAGGGAACCACATAGGGAAGATAAATGCATGCCCAGTAAAGCTGAGGTGGCATAGAGAAGGTACTGGCCTATCAATCACATTTGGGGACAGAAATGGTTGGTCAGAATGGCATGTTTACTGCAAGGGTGCAAACATTTGAAATACATAATCCTTTGAACAAAGGGGTTGCTCTCTTGTGCTTTTAGGACTCTTGGCAAGACTCTCATTGCTCAGGGGGTTCTCTCTCGGTTGTCTTGTATTTGCCATATCGCCCATGGTGATGTGGACCCCACAGCAATGGACTAATAGACTACAGCATGGATCACAAGCTAAGCTAGCCTTATGTTGAGCTGGACCTGGCTTTAACATGGAAAGGAAACTCTGGCATGACCCCGGCTTTAGCTCTACTGAAATCCCAAGCTACACTTCTATGACTGGACCAAGGAAAATGGAACTTTGGAAACCCAGGGTTGCAATTCCATGGGAATACAGCTTTCTCCTATACCTCATCCTCCCACTGGGGCCTCCAGAAATGCTTATTTCAGTAGCACCCCAAGAACTCCATCTCCAGCAGCAACCAGGGGAGATGAGGCATGCACCCCTCCATTATCAAGTCTATAATGACATTAAATATAGTCAGTCAGGAAAAGTATAGGTGATCCATAGATAAAAGTGTTAACTTTTTGGAGGTTATGAACATCTTTAACCATATTGTCAATTGGCCAAATATTTTTATTTTTTATTTTTTGTAGGAGAGATTGCTTTTCAGCACATAAAAAAAAAATTCTTTAGCATCTCATTACTTTAGGATCATATATTAGTTTTATAATGTGAAACCATACTTGAGGATCACCTACAATACACACAAGACTCATCTTTAAGTGATATTCAAATGGTTTCCAACACCCAAATCCAACTTAGAAGTTTGTAAATATGTCATGATAAAAGGATATTCAAAAAGTGATTGACAGACTTTGAAGTGTCTACAGTTTACAAAGAAGTGTTCAGAAATATTTGGAGTGATGTTGGTATCTTAGGAAGAGTCATATAAGCTCTTCAGGTGAATGTTTGAGGGAGATAAATGCTTGTTAAGATAGTTTTCATTCTTTACATGCCCAAATGATTATACAGGGCAGGGCACAAATAGGTTTACAGTTGTGAGTATGAAAAACACAGAGTTTATTTATTTATTTATTTATTTAAACATATCTTTATTGATTTCAGAGAGAGGAAAGGAAGGGGGAGAGAGAGAGAAACATCAATGATGAGAGAGTCATTGATTGGCTGCCTAGCCCGCAACCCAGGCATGTGCCCTGACCGGGAATCGAACCCCGATCTCCTGGATCCTAGGTCGATGCTCAACCACTGAGCCACGCCCGGCTGGGCCACAGTTTATTCTCGTATTATTTTTAATTAATTATTGTATTACTTTCCATATGAACAACTGTAAACCTACCTTTGCCCCACCTTGCATTAGATCTTGACTGTACACTATTTGGCAGCCGAGGGTAAGCAAGCCATGCGCATAGCCTCCTATTTAGCTTAAAGGTGCAAATAATCAGTTCTTGCCCTTAAAAAATATATTCTCAGGCTTTTATATGCTTCTTGTTTACATGTCTTTTTTCTCCTTTATCTGGAATAAAAATTCCTTTAGCAGATTAAGCATAATTGCTTTTCTGTTTTATCCTTGGTCACCAGCAAAACTCTTAGGTACTAACGAATACTTGTTGGATGAATGAACAATCCTCTGATCCCCCGGAACACTAGCAATCTGCCTATTTTTCCCATCATATGCCGTGTACAGATGTGGCCTCAGAAAACATTCCCACATATATTTTCTTGAAAATTCAGCAAGTTTATAATAAAGAGATGTGAAATATGTTCAATGTCTTTATAATCTCTTTCTTCTATGCCTAGGGTAAAAGCTAATCTGAGAGTCTATAATCTGCGTGACTGGTATAGATGACATCATGCATAATTTACTGATATTATTTTCTCAGGCTATTAAGCTCTGCCCAACCTGTTAAAAATATTAAATTGGAAGATCATGTTCCCACCATTTCAAGAAATTGGTAGCGTCACAGCCTAACAACTTGAGAAAATAACATTATTTTAGAGGGGATATAAAAAGAAGAAATGGCAACAAAGGATCTCTTCTAAACCGCAGACTGGAAATAGTAAATATCTGTCCAACGGACCCAAAATTTTGTCAAGTTGAGAAAAGCAGTGAAAAGAATACCACTGTGATTTATGTAACTAATTGGCTCTCTTTGAAAGATCTCTGGTATTTTAATTGCCAAGTGTAAATATTAACCCATTATTTGTTCTCATAAGTCAATAATTTCCCCTGAGGAGAAAAAAATAAACTGCTTTGTTCACAGTGGAAACCTGCACTGGGAGAATTTTAAAAATTTGAAGTGCAGTGGAAGAGGTAGGGGTCTATTTAAAGAAACAGTTTAATCAAGGCCACAAAGGAATGTATTACACAACCCGTTTTTTAATATAGTGATGTGGACAATGCTGGAAGAGTGGTCTTGAGTCTCAATGACCTTTCAGAGTGAGGAAGAATGTGAGTAACAACTTTGCAACCTGATGGCTCTTCCAATTAAGTTTGTGACTAGAAGGGAGATGGTAAAGCAGCCTCCAAATAATGCTGGTTTCCTAGCAACCATAGCTCCAGTGGTTTTAACTAGATTTTAAATGCAAACGATAAACCTCAAGTATTGAGCCTGAAAGGTGTGTTAAATATCTTGGGGAAAACAATGCAATTCTTCAAAAGAAATGCTCTTCGGAGGCAGTAGGCAGCACTACCCGACTGTTTCAAGGCCTTCCCCTGCTCTCAGGTACCTTCAAAGGGCTCTACGTCAGTAGTGAGTTATGCTGCCAATGGAAATAGGATTCTAGAGTGGAGTCACAGGAAATGCATTTTGAGGACCCACACATGGGAGGAATTGGGCATTGGGGCAAGATTTATTGGAGCAAAAACAAAGGACTGCCCCCAGGTGCCCAATGTCTCATCTGTGACTAAGATGAGACATATGGAGCTTACACATATGGAGTTTAGCTCCATATCCATGGGGAAGAAATCCTGGGCCTGTTGAGCACAAGTGCCCACCAGGAGGGCCAGGGTCCAGAACTGTAAAGCCATCACCCTATGCTTTGATAGCCCAGCTTAGTCTCGTTCAGGCCAGATTGCTGCACCCCAGCCAGTGTGGCTGCTATGGAGAGAGAAGGTGCTAAGCGAATCAACCTTGGCCTTCGTGAAGCTTTATTATATTACCTTGGGCTTTGGAAGGGGTAAGCCTTCTTTCAAACTAACCAATCTTCCTAATCCTTCAGAGGCCTGTGTTGGGCCCTCCCCCTCCCCAACCCCTTTCCCAGATTTTCCTAGGCTACATCCCATCCCTTTATGGTCACCTTCTTGGCTTCTACTGTGCATGTGCCTAGCAAAGAACTTTCCCCTTAAGTGGTTCCCCCTCTTTGGGGTAATCTGGGAGAATTGACTGATTATGTCCCAGGGAGGGATTGGAAAGCTGGTGCTTCCTCCCCATTGATGGGAGAGAGTGATGTTAATCCCCTTGGCAGGGCAATGGGGCTATTCCCTGGAGTGTCCCAGTCAGTCAGTCCTAGCCAGTTTAGCTCCCCTATCTTTTGTTAATAGCTAACTAGTTGCTTATGCTAATAGTTCCATTGTGCTTACACTGCCCCTGGTGCGCTGATGCCCCCTACTTGTTTCCTGACAGATTACAGACTTTAAGAGCTGTGTATTTCAAACCTGATGTGTATTTACAAGGCTTGTTTACTACTTTGTACTTTTGCAGCCTCATTTATTAGACTGAGTATATTCTTCAGGTTTGCTTTTTATCAATTTTCAGTTTCATTCAGTATTATCTCCTATTTACTAAAGCACAGCCTCAAGAAGAGCCTTTGTAATGTCTTAAACTAGGAAGACTCTCAAAAACAGCATATGTTTTCAAAGTAGGTCTTATTTCTGCAACTTGTTAAATAGAATATCGCTGTAAGCAAAAATGTGTACATGGATGAAAATGAGCGCCTTCAGAACCTCTCCCTGAATTACACAATATCCTAGATATCTTATGAACATATATGGAAGCTCTAGAAGCACTACCTACAGCTCCGTCTCTTGCAGAAGAGACCCCTGACTCTCCTCGAGGGAAAACTGAAAGATAAAACCATGGGGAAAGCCCAAGGTTTTCAGGCTGAATCCAGCCATGATGGATCCTAGCCATTCAACCCAGGAGACCTTTCCCAGGAAAAGAAATACATAATTCTATCAACTCATTTTTCTCTCTTTCTGCCTAATTTATTGAACCTTACCTTTCTCATATGAGATATATTGAATATATTCAATATATCTCATATGAAATCCAATTTATCTTTTATAAATAAATAAATAAATAAATAAATAAATAAATAAATAAATAAATAAATAAATAATATTAGCAAAAACACATGTCTAAGGTCTCATTTGAACTTAACCAAAAAATCGCCACAATGAGTTCTATGTATTATGAATAAAAAGTCTCAAAATGCTACTTGGCATATTTGATTTTTACACACTGAAGTAATTTCTAAAAATTATTTCCCTTGTGATTATTTAGACAAAATGTTAGGAAGCATTAGGGAAGATATCAAGAACAGATGAAAATAGTAATATGAAGCCATATCTGCTTAATGTAGTAATAAAGAAAGGAAAATGAGAAACCAGAAAACTCAAAATGTATAAATATGAGGTGTCACAACAGCACAAGTGTTATAATCAGGTTATTTCCTGTGGCTTTCGAAAACCACCAAAAATGGCAAGGTATTGAGAAAAAGTAAAAGGCGATTTTATGAAAGTCCTTTTATCAAAGAAAAATTAAGTTATCAAGGATCTTAAAATAATAAGAAAGGAGAAGTTTCAGAGGTAGTTTCTTCAAAAAAAATTTCTCTTCAATAGAAAAAAATGGAATCTGCTAATAGACTTCTCCACATAATCACATCTCAGAGTTTTCCAAAATACATGAAATATACTTTTGGCTTATGTTCCAGAATTTTAGGAACCATTAACTTAATGTGCTTAAGTACAAGCTTTTAAAAATTGATTGTTTCCTACACTCACATTCAAGGTTGTATTCTGATCTTTCTTTTTGGATTCATGAAGTAATAGAAATCCCTATTTTCTGCATAACGTGGACACTGTTTAACATTGATAAGTAATGTATACATTACTAAAAAGATATTTATGGAAGTTGAATAGGTTCATATGGATAGTTTTATTAAGATGGAGAAATTTTGCTTCTAAGTGCTGACTATTAGGAGAGCAAATCACTGTTTTGTTCAGAGTGCTTTTCAACTTATACTCAAAGACATCTGGTGTCCTTACTTTTTAATAAGTTGCCTTTGTAACATAGGGACCTCTCTTTTTACTCAGAGAAACTGGAAAAAGATAGTTTGTGATCTTGATGTTCTACTCAGATATTCTGAGGGGAGATTTGAAAATGTCCTCCTTTAACCAAGCTATTAAAAAAAACAACAACTCACCATCCTTTATATTTCCACACCTAATTATTAAGTGTCAATCAAAACTGACAGTAAGACAACAAAGCCACACAATTATACAGAATGATACACTTTCAAATGTCATTTTAAATTTATGAAATTGTATAGCTTTGCAGTCCTCTTATAAAAATTGTGAAAAAACACCATTTGTAATCTTTTCTCTGAATAGAGAATACAATAAATTCACATCCTTAATGCATTCACCTTTGATTCTTACAAACAATGACAAAAACCCCTGGAGTTTAATTCCTGCCCTTTTATTTCTTGAAGTGAATGTATTTATTTCATATCTATCAGAATTATCTTATCCCTCAAAAATAAAAGTGTTAACTGAATTATGTTAATGTTGTTTAATTATAAATATACTCTCATAATCAATTATTTAAATGGCATAAGAGAAATTAAAGATTGAAATCTAGTCCATTCCCAAGCTTACGCTGCCTAATTCCTATCATTAGATAATCTGATAAAAATGTAGAAAAATAAATTATTAATAATTTTTCATATCCTTTTGACATATCTTATGAATTGATATAGATATTTATAACTATATTTATATGTAATTATTATTTTTATATATAATTGTGTAAAATAATTACATATATTTGTATATATTGAATTCCTCTCTGAATGCATCTGTAGAATAAATTCTTAGTAAGGAAATGTCCATGACTAATTATTTATGTATTCATAATTTAAATTAAATTAGTTAATTTTAAATTAGATTAGCTAAATATGATATATTTTAATATAGTCCAGATGCAACCAATTTTAAGAGTTTAAAGTTAATCAACAATGGACCACAAGATGATCATTTTGTAAAAACAAATTAAAATGAAACTTAAACAGAGAAAATGCTCTGGAAAAAATAGTTGGTGGCCAACATAGAACCTGAATTTTGAAGAGCACAACCCAATGACAATCACAATCACAACTTTTTAAGGTTTAAAATGGAAAGAAAACTAGAACTTGAGTTATATTAGGCTAATAAATTACAAAAACATTAATAACGAATGTAGTTATTTCTAGAATTTGCATCAATGTAAAAACAACCAAAATGACTTAATGACAAATGATATAACATATGACATCAATGTAGATAGCAAGTAATTAGCCAAACATTTGGATGGTTTTGTGTTTAAAACCATTAAAATCTACACAATTCCCTGAAAATGTTAAGTAACTATTAAACAAAGTGGATATATCTCTTATTCCTAACTATTTTTGTTGCTATAGTAAACACATTGTTTAATGACATATTGTATTTTTTAAATATCTTTTTATTGATTTTAGAGAGAGGGGAAGAGAGAGGGAGAAACACTGATGTGGGAAACATCAATTGGCTGCATCCTGCATGCCCCCTACTGAAGATCAAGCCCACAACCCGGGCATGTGCCCTGACCAGGAATCAAACCAGTGACCTTCTGGTGCATGGGAGGATACTCAACCAACTAAGCTACACTCACCAGGGCAACATATTGTATTTTTTTCTTTGCTCTTTTACTGGGAGAGAGGGAGACTTACCTGTTTAAAAATTTATCTTCATTTTAATTAACTATTTTTCTATTTAGATAGAGAAATTTAAAATAAGTCTTTTCAATTGGGAAAAAAAAAGGTAAGGTCTCGAGTAAACAGCACTGGTCACGGTGTAGTCGTCAGAGTTCTCATAACCAAGGTCAGCAGACTTATTAGATCCCCAGTTTCTAGCAAGCACTTGACAAATGGGGAAACATCCAAATTTGGGAAACTTTGGACCTTAGATATATACAAGAGGTGCAGCTGTGTTCAACCCTTCTGAAAATGAATATATATATATATATGAAAAAATATATATATATAATACATGAATATATATAAATGAATATATATATATATATATATATACATATAATACATAATCTTCTAGAAGATTTTTTAAACATTTTATCCTTAAAATATGTTTTTATAGTCCTTGAGGAGCTCTTATTAAAAGTCTTTGAAAATTTGAGTTTCATTTCAAATTGCCCTTCCAATAATCAAATTTTAAATTTAGTGTATGTTGTTTTATATGTATTTATTATCACAGGCACATAATGAAAGAAGAAACTTCTCTTTCTCTATCTCTCTCTCTCTCTTTCACACATACACACACACACACATTATATTTATACTAGGGATTACAATCAGCATAAAATATCAGTATCTGCCTGGTTTCAAATAAAGTTGTAGCAATAATACCTAAAATAGTATTCATATAAAAAGATGCTATCTTTTTAATAAAACATCTTTTCCCGGACTTCCATCGTGAATGCCTGAATGATTTAGTGTCCTTGCTTTTCATTACAACACATATCTGTACTGCTCTCAGAACTCACTCATCACTTCATCAAGATTCAATTTAGTGTACACACTATATAGACCATTGTGTTAGGACAATACATTGATCAAAATTTGGGTTTGATTCTGTGCCTGATATTGTGTCCGCTTTTATAGTTTATACAGAGAAATATGGTCCTTCATTTCTAGGAGTTTCCAAACTATCTGGGGATTAATGATCCACATCAAAAAAAAAAAAAAAAAAGTGAAATAGCAACAACATAATACATTACAAATGAAGAGAAAGGCAATAGAGTACTGTAGTTTTTTTAAGGAAGAAGGGCAGTCATAACTTCATAGAAGAAATTTATCTAGAACCATACCTTGATGATGAGTGGGAGTCAGACCCGCAGAGGAAAAAGAAAAATCCATTTTAGGTGTGGGTAATTGTGTGAGGAAAAGAAGGGAGGTGGACTTATGTAAGCCATGTTGTGGGGGATTGGTTTAGGGAGAGGATACCAATCCTGGCCAGGATAGACCTGAATTAAAAAAAACACTGTAGGATATATTCTTTGAAAACTAGAGTCTAGGTCATTCTATACCATAATGACATATGAGTCCTCAGAGACATATAATACAAGTCTAAGAAAAGAGCTTTCTATCATATCAGATGACAACAAAATCTATTTTTGTTGTTGTTGTTAAACCTCAACTGAGAATATTTTTTCCATTGATTTTTAGAGAGAGTAGAAGGAAGGAGAGAAGGGCAGAGAAAGAGAAAGAAACATCGATGTGAGAGAGACACATCCACCGGTTGCCTCCCCCACACACCCGACCTGGGCTAGGGTCGGAGCCTGCAACAGAGGTACGTGCCTGTGCCTTGACCGGGAATGGAACTCTCGACCCTGCGGTGCCCAGGCCAACGCTCTAACCACTGTGTCACGCTGGCCAGGGCAACAGAAATTCTTGAAAGTCTTTTATCTGAGGTCTTAATACTTTAAAAAAACTAATTTAGGCATGAGAAGTAACATGGATTGTTAGATGGAAGATAACACTAATACCTAAAATTTATTCAGCATTTGTGTGTAGTAGGCACTGAGCTAGGCAACCAACATGGATTGCTTAATCTTAAACATGCTTAAAGACTGATATTATACTAATCCCTATTTACGAGAGAGTAGATAAGGCTAAGACAGGTTTAAAGATTTCCCCAAGATCCCCAAACTACCTATGAATGAGCCAGAATGTAAGTGCAGGCAGGAGGCAACTAATTAAAACTAGTCTTTTGTGATAAATTGCTCTACTGTTTAGGTACAGTAAAAAATAAAGAGGAATGAAAGGGTCAGACCAGATCAAACAGTGCTGTGAAGGCACAACACATTTAGGGAATAACATTTTTTGAGTAAGGATGTATTTGTATTATATGCATTTTTTTTGCAGAAACTTGCTTCCTTCTTTTCTGAAGTATACGGTCATGCTAATGGTAGCCAGTTAGCCTAGACTGGTTTGACAGAAAATTCAATATGAAAACAATTTGCAGATGTCTCAGAATACACTCATTTTGTCAGATTGCTCTGTTGGTGATGGTTTGGTTTTGTCTGAATAATTTTCTCTCAATATGTGTTCTGCAGAAATGACACAAACCAGCTTTGCTGATAGGTCCCTTAAGAAAAATTAGTGTTGTCCTTACCTGTCTCCTAAAGGCTTCCTTCCAACTGATTATTTTTCTTCAGTTTCTTTTGGAGCAGACAAAAAGGTAGCACTGAAAATCTACTCACAGTAAACGCTTGTAAAATTTCATCTAAAACAGGTTGTTATAGAAAAGTAAAAATAGCAATGAGCTTATTGCCTGATTTTTGTCATATCTCACCTTCGTCTTTGGTGACATACTTACTGAAAAGCTTCACACAAATGATATCTAATTAGAAATATGAATATCTAAACTTAAAGTAAAAGTTTTAAAAGCATTAAATCTAAATAAATTTTTTCTACCATGAAATTTTTACTAGGGCATACAGAATGTGTTTGATAAATATTTATTACTGAATGAGTAATGTAACTTTAACTTGAATGCAAGTTTCATACCTATTTTAAAATGCAGTTTACATAAGATTTATTATGGATGATCAGATAAACATAATTTGTTCCCACACATCTAAGTAAAAATGGACATCATGATCATTCTCCTCTGCATAAGACCCCCAAATGATCACGTTTCACTCTGGTTGAGATCAAAGTCCTCACAATGACTTCCTGTGACCTGGCACCAGCTACCTCTCTGATCTCAGCTCTTCTTACTCTCCCCCTCACGCACTTTATTCCAGTTCCTTTGGCCCCTTGACTACTCCTCAAACAAACTAAGTGCCTTCCTATATTAAAATATTAGTACTTGTTGTTCTTTCTGTCCAGAACCTTCTTCGAAATTTCAACATGGGTGATTCCCTCTTCTTCAAGGACTTGCTAGAAGACATTAAAAAGGCCAACTCTAAGCATTCTACTTAAATATTATCCCCCCCCTCGCTAACCCACCATTCCTGACACTCATCTTGCTCCACCCATATACTCTTTGCCAATTAGCATTCTTCCAACACCTCTAAAAATTCTCTTTATATAATATGTATTTTAAATTGTATGACCCTTTCTACTGAAATGTAAGCTCCTGAAGAACAGGAGTGTTTTGTTTGTTCATTGTTGGCCTCAAGTTCTACTTCAGTGCCTAAGTATTAAGTGCTGAATTAGTATTTGTTGAATGAAGAGTGGATGAATGGAAATACTTTCATATTCTCCAGCTAAAATTGTTCTCTAAATAGCCATCTTGTGTTTCAGAGCTACAGTATAAAGAACCAGCAACTTCTCTGGTTGGCCAATCTTTCACCAGGGAAACATTAATGATTATAATTTTCCAGGATATATTTTTGCTAAGTATTTAGAGCAATTACTAGCTTAATATTGGGTTTCATTGTTGAAGTCTGGTGTTAGTTTATAAAATGTCAATTAAACAAGGTGAAGTAGACACTTTTAAGTCATAGAGAGTCAAATATCTTTGATAAGAGTAGATGCTAAAAAGTATATCTCTGAGACAGGGAAAATCAACACAGTTAATTTATATGTTCTTTAAAACTCTCTCTTTCTCATCTTTGAATAAAAGCCTGACATTTTCTAATTTTCAATAAATATCTGTTAATAAAAGAATGCATTTCAAAAATCCTCTTTATCTAGCATCCATGCACATGTCAAGGATTCTGGTCTTCAGCTGCTGACACTAAGGGAGACCTCTGGTGATCCCAAGTCTTCTTCTATCCAGTGAGGAATTTTGGCTAAATGACTTTAGAGCTCCCATTCAATCAATTTTCTCTTATTTTAAAATTTTTGCTAGATTAGATAATTTCTCGGATGAAAGAACACTACTATTAAGATTGAGTGTTTTCTTCAAATTGCCATGCTTCAATTATGGTTCTTAACTTGTGGTGTAAGGAGGTGTTCTCTTCACTTCAGTTTAAATTACACGCACCATGTTGAAAGAATCTTGTCCCTCCCTTCTCCTTGTTTCAATATTCTACCCAGAAAGATAACAGTTGTATATGGTAAACAGATAATAATACCAGGCTAAATTTCATCACCTACAAAAATAATAAATTCTATTATTGTGGGGTCTGTGGCCAGGATACAATATTGTTCATTAACACAGTGGCCTTGTCTCTAAAGAAAGCAGTGTAAACTAAATATGGAGTGACAGTCTTGAACTGGATCTTGGAAATTTAGTGGGACAATACTAGAATGAGAAAAAATTAGAGACAGAACATTTAATTTAAAACACCTTTCTTTAACATTTTTTCTATAGTCCCTTTGCTATCATCTTAAACTCACATATTTGATTCAAAGCTTTTCTCTCAAACTTACTTAGTTAGCCAAAGAAGTAATCATGATTCAAATGAAACTTCAGATTCTTTTATTATTGAGTTTTTTCAATACAATTCAATCAGAAGTATGATTTGTAAAGGGTCCTGCTATTATCTGAATGTTTGTGCCTCCTCAAAATTTATTATGTTGAAAACTACCCCCAAGGTTATGGCATTAGGTGATAAGGCTTTTGGAATGTGATTAGGTCATGATGGTGGAGCCCTCATGAATGGGACTAGTGGCCTCATACAAGAAGCCTGATGGAGGTCCCTAGCCCCTACTGACACATGAGAATACAAGAAGAAATCTGCAGCCCAAAAGTGGCCCCTCACCTGACCATGCTGACACTCTGATCTTGGACTTCCAGCCTCCAGAACTGTGAAAAATACATTTCTGTTGTTTATAAACAACTTAGTCTGTGGTATTTTGGTATAGCAGCCTGACTAGACTTAGGTCCCCACAACTACCACCATTCCTTGAAAGCCTATTAATATTCACAAAGTCTCATGAAATATTATTCTTAGGATATGATATTCTTGGCTGCCTTTCTGGTCTAAGAAGTAGATTATAAGGGACCGCAATTGCATTAAGACTGCTTTTATATATTCCTATACTGCATCCAAAAATCTAGTTCCTTGTAGTGAAGACAAAATAAATGGGATTTCTGCTCTCTAAAGACTGATAAATAGGTTGCTTCAATTAATATTTATTTCTTTTCTCTAATAACTATGCTAGGCTCCAAAACAATGTTGTCTAGTAAAACTTTCTGCAATGACAAAACTGTTCCAAGTCTTCATTCTCGGCTATGGTATCTCTAACCACATGTGGATATTGAAGATTTGCTGTGTGATCAGTGTGACTGAAGAACTGAATTTTTTATTTTATTTTCTTTTAATGAATTTAAATATAATTTTGCATAGCTACATATGATTAGTGGTTGTCATATTGAACAGTGCAGTTCAAGAGATATATTTCTGAGCAGGACCACAGGAGATCTGCTAGCAGAAAGTTTGTATTCTAATGAACAATTAAATAGCAAAGAATGGTAAGTCCTGGCTGGTGTGACTCAGTTGGTTAGGTGTCTTCCTCCCACGTACCAAAAGGTTGCCAGTTCGATTTCTAGTGTGGGCACATAGCCAGGTTGTGGGCTTGGTGTCCTGTAGAGGGCGTGCAGGAGGCAGACAATTGATGTTTTGCTCTCCATTGATGTTTCTCTCTCTCCTTCTCCCTTCCTCACTCTCTAAAAATTCAATAATTAAAAAAAAAAAAAAAAAATGATAAGCAAGACAAATACTTGGGGAGCTTCTTTTTCAGCTGTGTCATTTGAAATAAAGTGGAAGTCATTGGCAGCAATAACTACCCAAATCTTGGTGATAAGGCAAGAAGCAAACCTTCATTTAAATACTTCTAACAAATATCACTTGTGATAAATGCCTATATGAAACATTAAAATGTATCACAAAGTGCCTCCCGTAAAATTCTGCTTTTAACCGCTTTCAGAAAATCATCAACCAGATATAGCCACCATCTAGTTTTGGCAACATGATTGGGATCACCAGGGAGAGGAAGGAAGTCAATTTTAGGTCAATATAAAGAAGACATTTCTAATTGTTATAAAAAATGGGATGATGATTTTCTTAACACAACAATTGTTCAAGCAGAGATTGAATGATAAGTTTGAAAAATAGTTTAGGATAATTCATGTATTTTGAAGTAACTTTAGTTTAAAATTGAACACATATGTTCTTTTTACCCACTGGGGCTTAGTTGCCTCATATATAAAATGATCATAGTGACATTGTCTAAAGGCAGGGGACTAGATATTTCAGTTTTAAAAAACACGGCTATATGACCTCCTCTGGTCAATGAATTCATCTTATGAATTAATATTAAAGTTATTTTACTTTTTCAAGTAGTGTTAATGATACTAACATTACATAGTTGTTATCGATTAAATGAGGCACTAAAACTACATCAAAAAATGAAAACTAAAACTAAAAATCAAAGCTAAGTAGAAAAATAATACCTCAATATATTTTTTCTATCCTTTAATAACATGAGCTCACTAAATTAATTCATTTGTAAACTAATAAAAGTGCTAAATATGTAAATTTGATTTCCAAGTCCTTTCCACACCTCCCTTGCTTGTAGTCTCCAAAGGTACTTGATCCTCATGGCTGTCTTGTATCGCTGTGTTCAGGAGAAGTTTATTCCAGAGACACAGGGAGAGCATGAGCACAAGGGAGGGAGAGGAGATAGGGACATAAGAAAGGAGGGAAGGAGAACAAAAGGAATTTGCTAACTTCCTTAAAAATGGAAAGTTTTCAACAGACCGAAAGCCAGATTTTGTGTATAGATTAAAACATTGTACTTGTGTTACCTCATTTTACTGGTATTTCATCATTTTATTTCTCATTTATTTGCACTGTGTGGAACTTCAAAATGGAAGGTCAGCTTTGTGAAGTGTAAGAGGTAACTGAGATTATCCAAAATGCCTACATGGCTGGAATGTGCTTTATTTTGGGGATAAATCTTGGAGAAGATGGCATGATTGTGTAGGGATGGCCTAATGAACAACTTCTTCAGGGAGTGGAGAGAGGTTAGAGAGAGAGAGAAGTTTGATGCTCTGTGATCTAATTAGAAAAGCCAAGAAGCAAACTGAAAGGAAAATGAAAACCTAGGTGGTAGTAAATAGGAATTATCCAAGTAGAATGGTTTAATGGGATATGGTTCAAACGGATTAGTGCAAAACATCAATAGAGACAGATATTAAATTTTGTTTATTTGGATGTTGCTGGAACTTAGTAGCACACGGGGACAAGGGAGCAATAGGTCAGGAGCTGATGAGCAGTGTCTAAACACTTGGGAACAATTATCCATTTTTCTTAAGTCACACATAACTGTGAATACCTGTTTGCTTGTCCTTGCATTACATTCTTTGAGAAAGAACCAGAAATAGCTGCTTAACTAAATTGATCTGAATTTAGTGAATATTACTTTCTCCTTCCACTAATAAAAGGAAAAGCAATTCTGGATGTATCTCAAGAAAATTAAAGAAAATATTTGATTTATTTAAAATATTTTGGGATGGTTTGCAAACAAATTAAAATAAGGTTGACATATTTGAAGAGATAATTTGATATTGTCACTATCCTATGAGGGAAACAGGGTAAATATTATTTTTCCACATTTCATTTAAGAGAGAATTACTGCAAAACTGTGATAAATTACTAATGGAATGAAAAATTTTTATGATTATTGCACAGCCGGGCATGGCTCAGTGGTTGAGCATTGACCTAGGCCCAGGAGATCAAGGTTCAATTCCCTGGGGTCAGGGCACATGCCCGAGTTGTGGGCTCCATCCCCAGTGTGGGGCGTTCAGGAGGCAGCTGATCAATGACTCTCTCACCATTGATATTTCTATCTCTGTTCCTCTCTCTGAAATCAATAAAGATATATTTTTTTTAAAAAGCTCATGATTATTTATCAACTCAGTGACAAAAAGCGTCACTTTCATACTTTAAAAAAGGGAAAAATATTCAAGAAATGGAAAGTTGGTTTTTCTTACCATTCCACCATACTTTCAAATACCACTTCTTAACATTCTCTAAGAAATGTATGTTTTTTGCCAAAGAAATCAGATATCATTTCATACAAATATTCATCCATATTTAAGAAACATAAAAGCAGAGAGATTAATTGATTTTCCCCCCTTCCAATGGTTTTTGCTTTCTTTATAACTTCATTCGGTTATGTTTTGTTTATTGATGTTTTCCCTTATGGAAATTTGTTGTGGTGTGGTGTGGTGTGGTGTAGTGTAGTGTGGTGTGGTGTGTGTGTGGTGTGGGGGAGTGTGTGTTTGCTGTCTTCCTTTGAATAATCCAATCCAATCCAATCCAATATTAACTTTGTGTTATTCACATTTTCATCAGGACATAGGATATTTAATAGGCCATGAACCCTAATGAAATAAGAAAATAAGATGATGGGGTTTTAGTAATTACATGTTCACTTTTAGAATGGTAGCCAAGGCTATTTTCATGGGGAGACATTACTAAATGTCACTATTCGTCTTTCTGTCTTAATTCTCTGTAAATTCTTATTTGAAAAATCTCAATTATCTAATGATTTGGAAATTATTTATTGAAATGAGTAGTATTCCACAAAACACTCTGGTTTTCCCTTTCATAATGTCAGTGGAAATCTGTTCCCTACCTCGTTTTAATGTACATCAATGAATGGCCCTGGAGACAATTCTTTGCCCTTTGGACAATTTTTCAGAGCAGAGGGCAGTGCTGTTTGAATTTAAATGATGCTGCACTTGAGTCCAACGATAATAAGCAGGCTCTACTAGACTTTCACTACATATTTTTTATCATATGAATATAATCATAATCACTTGGTGCTAGCTCCCAGAGCCTTCACGTGAATTATAAATATCATATTTAAGTTTTCTTCAGAGGAGAAACAAGATTTCTGCTGGGGATGAAGGAGTGACTGCAGTTAAATAACACGATCTGTTTACCAAAAGTGCCTGCCATTGAAAGAAAGCAAAATGCCTGGAAAATGCAAATTGGTTTGACAACTCATTATTTAAAAAAAAAACAGTCTACACTATGGAATGCATCTCTGAATACAGAATTAACCTATTAGCCCACTGTCAAAGTAAAGCTTCCAGCTGAATGCTCAATTACCCATTCAAAAGACCCCACAAATTATTTGGGCAAAGGCCTCTGTAAACAGACCTGCCTAAAGGTCAGCAGCAGAAGAAGTCTATGAATCCATAAGTGAAAGAAAAATACACAAAGAATTCAAAGCACTCTCCTTGTTATTTCTTCACTTCAAACAAAAGAACATTTTTAATCTACAGTTTACCCCACATCTATCCAATGTATTTATTTATTTAAATTCATTTTTCAATTACAGTTGGTATACAATATTATATTAGTTTCAGGTGTACAACCTAGTGATCAGAACTTTATATACCTTATGGAGTGAACTAAAGGGTATTATGCTAAGTGAAGTAAGTCAAACAAAAAAAAAGTTATATCCCAATAGATTCTAATTCCAACTGTGGACTTGCATAGAGATAATGTCTATTACCAGAAGAATGTACCTAAGCCCTAAGAAATCCCACCAGCGCAGTAAAATAAGTCAAAGGTAAATAAATAATTCACTCTAAAGTAGCTTGCTCGGGATTTAAGTGATTATTCAGGCCTTGATATTGCTAATTGCTTTACACACATATCCTACTGCTCTCTGTGATAGCTGAGTTTTTGGTGAAACTAAAAGCTGGTGACACATCTATTTCAGTAATGAAAGCCCTGGCTATTCCTCCTGCTCACCTGATTTTATGTATGCATACATGCACAAAAGTAATACTATAAAGAAATGCATTTAAGTAAATGTTTCCAGCCTTTAAGAATTGTAATGAGACAACCAGGTAAAGAAAAATGTAACAACTTGTATGCTATACAAAATACAATGCAGATTTTCTCTTGTTTGAGGCAGTATCTTAAATCATTTCTGCTCTGTGAAGACTGATTCAGTGTAGAAAGAATTTAGATTCCCCAAAAGCTTTCATTTTACCTGGATTAAACTTCAACCTGCCTACTTTCATTTTCATTCACAGTCATTCAAACACTGAACAAAATACGAGAATCAATTTTAAAAGAAATGTACACTTCAGTAACAATAATAATCTACAGGAATTCCATTTCACCTCAAACTAACCAAGGCCACATTCAGACCACAAGACCATGAGACCATGAGCAAATGGATCATTGCTCACATACATATTAGTGAATGATCAAAACATGTATAAGAAAATTGGCACTATCTTTGCAAAATGCTGGGGAACTGTATTATATGGTTAAAATATTGATCTCAAGAGTCAAATTGTCTCTGTTCAGATCTTGACTTTGCCATTTGCTGGTTGGGTGACACTGGGCAAGTTATTTAACCTCTCTAAGTCTCAATTCCTCTTCTCCAAAAGTACAATAACAATAGTGCCTATTTCAAATGGTAGTTGAGGTTGTGAGAGACAATTCCAGTTGACTAGTTGTGACAGAAACCCTAAGGCCCACAAGGCTCTTAGCACAGTGCCAGGCAAACAGTGAGCATGTGCTGTGTTCATTTTTGTAAAACTGTTATTATATTGTGAACTAGGTAAAATCCAGATATTTTAACTAATTTCTTTGTTCCATCCTTCCAAATACCACCTCCATTGTGCTCAAGCTTCTTAGATGCTTTGTTTTAATTAAATAATTTATGTTAGGAGTAATCAAGTTTTAGTGAAGTGTGTAGATCTGTCATAGGACATTTTAGGTTCTAATTTAACCTAGAGGTTGCCATTTTTTTTTCTGTAAATGGGCAAATAGTAAATGTTTAGTTTTTGAGAACCACATAATCTGTTGCAACTAATTAATTCTGCCATTGTGGGGCAAAAATAGCCATAGATAATACAGAATATGCACAACCAAATAGGTACGGCTGTGTTCCAATAAAACCTGACTCATGAAAAGGAAATTTGGATTTTATGTGATTTTCATTTGTTAAAAAGTATTATTTATCCTTTTTTGAACTATTTAAAAAGTTACACAGACACACAGACACACACACAAGTCTTGGCTTGCTGGACACACACAAACAGGAAGTAAGTGGTATTTGACTCTCAGGCTACAGTTTATTTAACTCTGTTCTAATTAACACTGTTTAATTGCTACATCTTGTACTTAAAGAAGAATCATATGTAAATTCTTTCAAAATTCTTGACTATTTAGTAGTCAAATTACTAAAAATGCCGTATTAATGGCCTAATATTGTGCTGTAATATTAACAGTCATAATAGTTATCAACATTAAATATTCCAAACACAGTTTGGCACATTCCTTAATTTTAGTTCCCCTGACATGTAGAAACAAAGTAAAGGGTACTTTCAAAATTGGTACTGAGGTTGCTCAGTCTGGGATAGACAATGTAAACCTGCCTACCTGATCAATTTAATGAAATGTCAGCTCTGTGTTTGTCAAATGACATGGCCATTGGAAGAACTGAGGAAAGCTAGGTAATTGGAAAGATAAAAAGATATGTCCAGAAGGGGAACTCTGGCCTTGATTGATTTAGAGAAAAGGATTGGATGTGGTTAATCTGATCAAACATTTCCACTTTGGTATCCAACACAGCCTGGTTAATTGTGTGGCTTTATTTGAGAATATGGATTATTCAAGGTGGAAAACTAAATAAAGGGAGAGGTCACGCAATGAATAAGATAACTCTATTACTCTACAACCCTAGTCTTTGAGGAGTCCGTTGAGGATTCTGTGAGTATATTAAATATTGCCTGATATTTATGTTGCTTTGGAACTCCTTAACATGGGAAATGAGGAAATGAAGATATCAGGAGGGGAGGAAAACTAAAGACAGAAAAATGTAAATAGGGCCTATATAAATTTATATTTAGAAATTCCAGAGCCTGATGGTCATTGAAGATCATTCAAGAATTTAATTTAGCCCGGCCAGGCATGGCTCAGTGGCTGAGCGTCGACCTGGGATCCAGGCGATTGGGGTTTGATTCCAGGTCAGGGCACATGCCCAGGTTGCGGGCTCAATCCCCAGTCGGGGGCGTGCAGGAGGCAGCCGATCAATGACTCTCTCATCATTGATGTTTCTTTCTCTCTTCCTCTCCCTTCCTCTCTGAAATCAATAAAGATATATTTAAAAAAAAAAGAATTTAATTTAGTCTCTACTCTGCTATCTCTGAAGAGGTACAAATTTAAAGTATAGATTAATTGCTTGGGAGAACACCCATAGTTCCCTAAAATAAATGTTAGCAAACACCAGTTCAAAAGCTATATCCTCTCTCCTCTTGTTTTTGTAAAGAAAGTTTTCTTGGAAGACAGCCATGCTTATCAATTTATGTATTAACTATGACTATTTCTGTGCTTTTACTGCAAAGTTGACTAGTTGCAACACACACATTCTGGACTGCAAAGGTTATAATATTTACTATCTGGTTCTTTACAGAAAAAGTTGGCAGACCCCTTCCCCAAAATCTTACTCTTCCAAATTGTGGTCTATAGACCAATAGCATCTGCATCACAGGAAAGGCTTTTAGAAATTCAAAATCTCAGGCTTTACCTCAAATCTACCATATCAGAATCTACACTTTCACAACCCCTCCAAATGACATAATGACACATCAATGACTGAGAAGCATAGCCCTAAAAATAATTTACTTTCATTAAGACATACATGAAGCATAGAGGGGTAGGGACATTATGTTATCATTTTCTGGCATGCATTTGAGAAGACGGGACTCTTACTGCTCTCCCATGTGGTTTTAAAGCTTGGCATTCATGAAAGTTACATTTTATAGTCTACAACCCAAGCTTTTGATGTGAGAGTTAAAGGGGTCAAAACAAAGGCTAAAATATTTATAAGAAGAGAATATTCTGGTAATTCATAAATTAACATCGCTGAGACTTGGAAGAAAGTCTTTAAGTCACCAACAGGCAATGGATGTACCACAACTAGCATGTTGCTCACATTCAGAAACTGTCTAATTTAAATACTGTTAAGCTACAATAAAAACATTTTAAAAAACTGTTTACAGTTTTGTAGCTTAATCAGTTTGAAGCATTTTATTTTTATACCTCATTGTCTTAATCAGATGTAAAGACAGAACTTGCATTTCATCAGCACAAGTACACGTTAAACAGGAAAATACAGAAATGCACTTTTCTTGGCTGATGGAAATGTAGCTCTACTTAATAGATGCTTTATATTTAGTATTTTATTATTAAACTTTGTTCAGTATAAATGCACATTTTCAATGGCATGAATGATGTGACAAGCAATTTGCATTTATATAGCACCTTTCAAAGGCTTGGGATTGAAAAGCAAGGCATAAATGCTTGTGTAACTTTGCAATTAAGAATTCACTTCTAATTACTCCTACTTAAATGTGCAGTCTCTTTTTAATCACAACATTTTTACACCTGTGGTTAAGTGCTCTGACAGAGTCTTAGCCTTATCTCTAAAGCATGCACATTTCATGACTGGATTTTGTAATGAAGGCTACGTTTGCCAGGGGGAAAATAATCACAAATGTGCAAGACAAGTATAAATATTAAAGACATAACTAAATTTAAATGCATTATTCTCTTGAATTATGCACTCACTCATTCAGATACACACACATGCACACACACACACACACACAAATGCACGTTTACCTCTGGAGCTTGCACAAGGTTTAGGCCCAGATATATTTCAGCTATAGTACCAGGAAGTTAAGAGACGAGATTTAAAAGCTTGTAAACCTATGCTTGCCTGTAGTAAATCTTTAGCTACTGGAGCTACAATTGCTAACATGTGTAAGATTCCTAGTTTTCTTGTATAACCAAGGGACCAGTAAATAACATGGTGTTTTAAAAAAAATGATATCCTGCTACTAGGGAAAGGCACAATTCAGCTGCAACATATGGTTCTGAAGGGCTACAGCCTTGTACGTAAATGGAACTGAGAAAAGAAAAGCAATTCTGGGAAGGTGGTGTAGCTAAAGAGAAAGCCCTGGTGACAGCCATCTACATAACTGACTGCAATAAAACACTAAACTGCATTTTCCAAAGCTGATTAGAATGTAGATTTATTAAGAACCTATGGTGATCTGGGGACCAGTGTAATGCAAGTAGACAAGGCATGGTTCCTGAGTCTTGACTGGCTGCCAATAGGCAGCAGAACTTGGGTGGACCCCAAAGCAAACACATTTCAAAAATCCAGTCAATCATGAAAAATTAGAATAAGTCAGAAGTTCTTGCATTTTCAGTAAAATATTCTTTGAAAAATAATTTTAAAATAGACTGTCCATTTAATAAACAAACATCGAGCCCTTCCAAGACATCAAATACTGTGTTCAACTCCAATTATATAAGTAATAATAGTAACAGCAACAATAATTTTAATAACATAATGAGGGTGATGATGATCATAAAGAAATGTCGGGCAATCAGACAACACTTCCTGCCCTCAAGGAAGTCACAGAATAGCAGGCAGTGGAGAAATAACTAAACCACGTGATGTGTGCTTTTATAAGTTTGTGTGTAGTGCTGGCGAGCAAAGATTTGGGATTATTTAATTCTGCTCCTCTTTGGGAAAGGCTCAAGAGAAATAAGGAAATGTCAATAGAAATGTGAAATAGCAGTAGGATTCTGCCAACCACAATATTGGCAGGGGAGAGACAAATATCAGGGAGTAGGAATATTCAAATATGAATTTTCATACAAACTATTTGTGTGACTTTGTCTTCACACATAAACACTACAGTAACAGCACATCAATTAGGAGTACAAGCTCAAAAGTCAAATTGTCTTCATTCATAACTGTGTGACTTTGGAGAAATTATTTAACTTGCCTGAGTCTCAGTTTCCCAATCTCTATAATGGAGAAAGAATAGAATATACTTTTGTGGATTGTTGTCAGGACTTACTAATACTTACTGCTGAGCATTTAAAATTTTGACATGACCAATGTTTAATAAACGTTAGCTCTTGAGCTTTTTGTTTGTTTTGTTGTTGTTTTTAACTTTTACCTTTTTTCAAGTAAAACTAAGGACATATTGGACAGTCATGCTATAGCTAGGATATAGTAGTGTTTATTTGCCTCCATCTAAAATCCTACTAAATGAAATCCAGATTGCAATTGTATGGAAAATCACTTGGACTTTCAGTGTAGACTTGTTGACTAAACTGTAGTAACTTATGACAACAAGGACAAAAATACCACAAAGGAGAATCAGACTCACCCATCTTTTCTCTGATCTAAATCTGGCAATGCTTCCTTGACTCCAGTAATTTTGTTTGAGAACTGATGTTCTTAATTTAAAAAATATCTGGGAGTTAAAAATAATTCTCGATCAAATTTGGGCTTTGTATTTTTTGAGTAGACAGGGCCTCATTCCTGCTGCAATGATATCTTTCCATCTCATTTTTCTTTATTATATTGTACTTAAGTTTATGAAAATTCTATTCTTTATATCCTATATTTAGAGTCCAAATAAGACTAAGTGGGTTGATTGAAGAATATTGTAGAAATGGGTCAGAAAGAGAGTGTAAGGACAAACTTTGGGGTCAACAGCAACTAGTGGGTTCCACTAGTGGACAGGCGATCTGGCAGGATGTCCACAGAGAGTGGCCTGTATGTGAAAGGAGATGGAGAAAGCGGAGAGACGTTAAGTGAGAAAAACATTATGTTTTTCTTATAGACTATCAAGGCATAGACATATCACTCAGAGAGTTAAAACAATCACACACGGCTCACGCCAAGATTTTTCTCCTTTTTATTGAATTTATTGTGGTGACACTGGTTAATAATATCATATAGGCTTCAATGTACAGGTCTATAGTACACCACTTGTATAGTGTATTGTATGCTCACCACCCCAAGTCTCCCTCCATTACCAGGTACCACCTGTTTACCCTCCATCTCCCTTTAGCCCCCTCCCCACACCAAGCATGTTAAGGCCACAAACTTTCAAAATAGTCATGTTCTGCTTCTCTTTCTATTCTCACTCAAATGTTTCTTTCTATGCTTGTATCCTCAAGTTGGCTGGTTCTAGTAGGATAGATTATTAAAGACATTGAAAGTTAAGAAAAAAATGTTTAGATATAAGAAGTTAGACAAAAGAGAGCTTTTGTGGATTTTCTAATAAAGGCATAGAGTGAGATATGTCCAACAAAAGGCACTTCAGAGGGGCAGAAATCTGTGGATGGACGGGAATTCAGAATGGAAGACAAAGTTGTAATCAGAGGATTCTTACGTCTTTCCTGTATCAAAGAGAGAGAGTACCATTTCTTAGGAGACAGAGATTTTGGATTCAGTTCTGTTTAACCAACATTGATATCATACTTACTGCGTGCTTGGGTATCTTATTGGCAGTTTAAACTTTTTATTTATTGATTTTCTTTTTGAGAGAGATTTGTTGTTCCCCTAATTTTGCATTCATTGGTTGGTACTTATATGCATATGACAGGGGATTGAAGCCTCAGCCTTGGCATAGCAGGATGACATTCTAAGCAACTGAGCTACCAGATGAGGGCTTATTTGCAGTTTAAAACATGGAAAGAGTCACCATTAAAATTTGTTCTGGGTTTTATAAATGTAAAAACAATATCAATAGCCATATGTATAGTTTTCTATGTGTAATATTTTAGCCTAATAACTCTGAAGAAGTTGGAAAAATGTTTCATAACTTTATTTCACCTGAAATTGCTCAGATTCTACTAGATGTTTGAAAATGAAATAGTTTGGGAGAGAGTCAGATAATGCATCCACAAAATTTCCACATAGCTAATAATTTCAAATTTTGAAGGCAGGAAAACATACATTTGACTCCTGCATCTGTCATATTCTAGCTGCAGGATCTTTCATTTGTCTTTGGTAAAATGCAGATAGAGCATTTCACAAAAGGTTTTCCAAGTGCAATAGATTAGAACTTCTTGTGAAAATTACTTAGCATAATTCCTTATCCAAATTTTTTCAGTAAATATTAGTTTGCTTTTTTTCCTCGATATTCAAAGAAAAACTAAAAGCATGAATTGGAATTTCCAGAATCAATCATTTTCCTTACAGTTTCACAGATCAGCAGCTGATGTGGCCACTATTTTCACTCAGCCACTAGCTTCCTAATTTGTAAAGAATTAAATTGCCTTGCTGTCTGGAATGTTGCACAGCCCTTTTTGATTTTACAAATCTCTTCAGTTTACCTAGACGATAAAAATACTTTAAACAAACAAACAAATATAAAACCACATCTCCAGGAACTAGGAGATCCAACTAATTCTCTCTACATAATTTAGGGAGAAATCGTTACAGCTCACTACAGGACAGAAATTCCAAGGAAGAAATACATACTCTCTTCCGTTTTATTCTGTTCTTTACAACAGAATAAGATGAGATGTGCTATTCAAGAAATCCCCACAAAGTTCTAAAGTATCTTTCTGCACTTTTATTTTTGTAATAGTTAAAGCCCTATTTTTTCATTTCTTTCTTCTCACCATGCACAATGGAGCATGGGCTACAGAGTTGAGCCGACCTATTTCAAACCCTGTCTGACCAATTACTGTCTTACCTTGGGAGAGTGATCTTCAGAGCCTCAGTTTCTTTACATGCAAATTGAATACAGTACTTTGTAGCATAATTTTGTAAAGTTTAAATGAAGTAAAATGTAAACATTTTTCCCCATGGTGTCTGGCATAGAGAAATGCTCAATAAATACTAGTGATGATTCATAGCTATTATTATCAGGCAGAGTAAACACATATAGAAATACCTCAATAAGTTCACACAGGATTTGAGACCCTTGAAATCTGTTAATGAGTTAGTTCTATTGATAGAACTGTAAGAACCTTGAGGTTTACCTCTACTCAGAGTCCCACTGAAAAAATCTCAACATGGATATTTGGACCTAAAATCAAAAAGCCAGAGACATTAGGATATAGACATGGGGAAATATTGATCAAGATAGTTTAAAGGAGAGAGATGTGCAAGCGCATAATCTTTAGTGGAAGAAAGCTGATTTCATGTATATTTTTCCTTATTTTTCTTTTTTAATCTTCACCCGAGGATATTTTTTCCATTGCTTTTCAGACAGAGTGGAAGGGGGTGGAGAGAGAGAGAGAGACATCAATATGAGAGAGACACATTGATTGGCTGCCTCCAGCACAAGCCCTGATCGGGGCCAGGGATCGAGCCTGCAACCAAGGTAGGTGCCCTTGGCCAGAACTGAACCCTTCAGTCCGTGGGCTCAGTCCACTGAGCCAAACCAGCTAGGGCTGTTTCATATACTCTTAAAAATGTGTTTTTCTAAGGAGACCACACTTAGAATGCTATCTTCTCCAAAACACAGCCAGCCATCCTGAGGAAGACAATAGGCCTGAAGCATATTCAGTGTCTTTTCCTTACTCTTTCAACCCCCAAATTTCAAAAAAAGTGAAATTTAAAAATTGATATAAAGTTTTTTCTTTTTCTTTTTTTTTTTTTAAATATATCTTTATTGATTTTGGAGAGAGGAAAGGAGAGGGAGAGAGAGAGAAACATCAATGACGAGAGAGTCATTGATCAGCTGCCTCCTGAATGCCCCCGACTAGGAATTGAGCCTGCAACCCAGGCATGTGCCCTGACCAGGAATCGAACCCCGGTTGCCTGGATCCTAGGTCGACGCTCAGCTGCTGAGCCATGTCCGGCCGGGCATAAAGTTTTTTCTTAATAAAAAAATTTAAAATAACTTTTAGGGGAAGAGATGGTGAAGTGATGTCACCAAATGGAAACTGCAGCCTAGATCCAGGCTGTACATTTTGTTTTCTGTTTAACTGAGTGATGTTGGACAAGTAACCCAAACTCTCTGAGTCTGAGTTCCAGTTCCTTCGCTGTCTTAAAGGGTTACTGTGAGAAGCAAGATGAGACGATGAGGGTGAAAGGACTCCTAACCTCCCTACTCCCTTACCTGCAATGGACACATTCATCTGCTTGCTCTAGACATTTATAATTTGGCTTCTGGCCTTATCTAGGCTTTTCCCCCCATCCTTTTATTTTTAAAACCCTTTTTCAGTAGCAGCCCTAATGTCTGATGTTACTTGGCTTTGTCCCTTGACTTCCCTTTCTTCAGCCAGGCCCCTGCATTTTTCAATAGCAGGCATCACATGGTCCACTACCAGGCCCAGACTCAGCACTCCCATAAGAGACTGTGTTTAGAGGCTGACCTTTGGCCCCGTGCACAAGTTTACTCTACAGGCTCTGGCCCTGAGACAGCACTCTTAACAGCCCATAACCCAGCCCAACCCCACTGGCCAGGGGAGGGCTATAGAAAGTAAGCTGAAAATTGCTCTCTCTCTGTATCCATGAGGTTAAATGGGGGGATGCTGGCTGCCAGGAATCCAGTCTCAGTGCTGTGCTCTCCGTGATGAAGAGTGGTTTGAGCTGAATGTATGCCTGGAATAGCACTGCACTCTTTTAACACCAGCTGGCCAGAATCTCCCTTGCCTGCCACGGTCTGAACTATTCCAGGTCCCAGGACTCTCAGCAGCACAGGACACAATATTAGGAATACATGTTTCATGGGCCTCAAACCTTAGGCCTGAAGACACGTGCACAAAGGCACAGGTGGGAGTGAAGAGATGAGCTTCCAGGTGGATTACTTGTTCTTGAGAAGTAGCTTATATACTAGAAATGGCACAGACCATCCTGGGGACAGAATGAATGCCTGGGCCACAGTGACACTGTCTGTGTCTCACTGCCTGTGGGTCCTAGATCCCCACAGCATCAGGGAGGAAGGTAATGAGGGATGCTCAGCTCAACAAGAGTTTCCCTGCCAAAAATATACTAAAATCCCCTACTATAAAAGAAAGGGGAATTAAAAATACACTAACAAGACTGCTCTGGGTGCTTCAGGCTCAGATTCGGCCTCCTCTCAGGAACCTCTAGAATGAAATCACATCCCAGCTAACCATTAACTTGTGAGATATTGATCAAGTCACCTCACCCTCCTGACTTTAGCTTGCCCTTTGTAAAATGAAGAGTTCTCCTTCAGTCCAAAAGTGTGTGATGATATTCAGCTCTAACATAGCAGTAAGAATTAAATTATTCTCATCTTTCAAGTTGATGTTTTTATATTTGGAGTGAATGGAACTATCCTGCTGAAGAGAATTGAGTATCTCTGACTTTGGGTGCTCTGCAAAAGCATTTTATGGGTCAGTGACTCTAAAACATTTCCCAGTCCATCATACTAAGTAATGAAGCGCATTCCCATTAGTAACAGTGGCTCACCATAATATTGACCACATATGGGGTGGGGCGGTCAGGTATCAAACTCAGAGAGGGTACACTCCTCGGGTAATTCTGATATGTCCTTCTCACACCGTGGTAGGAATTGCTATTATAGTTTGAATTCACCAACTGAAACATATAGGATAAGAAAAGTGTCAAAAGAAAGAAATTTCCAAGTGGATGGGCAGAACTGGAGATAAATCTATTCTATGCAGTTTGAGTGTGCCTTCCCCAATAAGTCATTGCACAGCTCCTGGCAGAACAGAGACTATAATAAAAATAACCAAAGAAATAAGAATGTGAATGAAAAGGCCCTTAATTTTTAAAGGTTTCCAGTTTTTAATATTAACCGCAAAGTTAACAATGCTTGATTTAACAAAAAAATAATGCAGGTATGTGTAAAAAAAACCAACTTAATAGACCTTTCTTCATACTTTTCTTCATTTTAACCCACCGAAGAAACAATTCAGTGTGGGATACACATGTCCACATCATTCTCTCTGTACAAATATATAGATTTGGTTATGACAAAAAATAGAATAATATCCCAATATATTTACTTTAATTTGTTTTTGTGATTACATATAACATGGCTTTCTCTTAGAGCTAATATATAGTTGAACAGAGATAGAGCTATAGACCTAGAGAGAGAGATGGGGAGAGCAATGAGAAAAATAGAGCAAGATTAGGGAATATATTTGGTAAACTATTCCCTACTTATTAATATTCAGGCTTTTTCAGCTTTTCTTTTGACAAAAATAATCTCTTACAGAAATATCTTTTTACATATATCCCATATCCTTAAGTGTCTTAATTTTTTTATTTTTATAAGTTAGAGGCCCAAACTTGGTTTTGCTAGGTTAGAGGGTATGGTAGTTCAAATTTTAATTTAAATGTTAGAATGCTTTCAAAAAAATTGTACGCTGATTTGCATTCAAGCATGAGAGAAACAATTTTCCTACATTCCTCAGTAATGGATATAATGATTTTTCTAGTTTTTATTTACTTTAAAAGTGGAAATTACAACAGCATTATTGCTTACTTGTAATCTTTAATTACTCATTTGCAATTAATATTCTCTGAATTGCCTATTTTTATATTAACTTATTCTTTTATTTTTAATTTGTAAAAACATCTATATTTTGATATTTTCAATTTTTAAAATTAATTACAAATATTAATTTTGAAAACTGATTGTTAAAACTTTGACAAGAAAGCTTTCCATATATCCACTTGTAATTTATGGTCCTGATCTTTTTTCTTAATTATATTGATGATCATTTTCATATGCAAAGGGGTATTCACATAAATTTGACCATTTACCAGCTTACCACCTATAAATATGAGAACCTTATTTTCTATCATGTGCTTGTACAAGTTTATAACATAGTTTAAAATAAATTCAGCTTTTTTTAATGTGCCAATGTAACATATTGGAAGTAGGTTTCAAAGTTCTAACATCACATACAAGAAAAAAAATTAATAAATGATTCATCCTCAGGTAGTTTATCTTCCATATCTATTTAATCAGAAGAATATTTAAAAAAAGGTACTTTCATTTTCCATTACTATCCTATTTTAATGCTCTATTTCAATTCAAGTTTCATTCCTTCCCCTTCCTTCCTTCCTTCCTTCCTTCCTTCCTTCCTTCCTTCCTTCCTTCCTTCCTTCCTTCCTTCCTTCCTTCCTTCCTTCCTTCCTTCCTTCTTTTGTCCTTCCCTCCTTTCCTCACCCACTCACTTCTTTTCTTTCTTCTTTTTAACAATGTTATTCTATTTTAATGAGCTATTTAAATTTCAGTTTCTTTCTTTTCTTTCTTCATTTTTTTCTTCTTTATTTTATAAATTAGGTAATAAACATCCCTTGAAAAGAAAAAGTAACAATATATAGGGTGTCCCCCCAAAAATGTATACACATTTTTAATAATTATTAATTCCAATGGGCTAAATCTGAAAAGAAAGAAACATCAATGGAGCTATGGGGGGAAAGTGTGTATGCATTTTTGGGGGGGACACCCTGTATATTCTTTTATCCTCTTAGAAAAAAAGTATTTAAAAGATAGATAAGTGACAAAGACTTTAAAGTATCTTAAACACATTTGAGACACATAGATCAACCTGATGAGACACCATTTTATTATTTTTAAAATGTACTAGTTAAAGTAGGAGGTATCATTTCTGAGGGGAAAAAAGATTAATGAAAGCAACAGCAGTGATGAATTACATGTGCCTGTGATAAAGTCTGTTCGCAAAGAAGCCTAGATCCTATCCATCTAATGAAGAAACATTAAAAAAGAACTCAAGGACCTGCTTTAAAAACATGAGTTTTCAAAGTCATATTCCACAGAATTTATTTTATTTTAGATTCTTATCATTTTTAGCTTACCAGAAGTTAAATTATAAAATATTGGGTACTCCTTCCTTTGACATGTTTTGATGACCTTTATAGAGGAATGATGTTTATTATCATATTATTCAAAAAAGGAGAGATTTTTCAGAGAAAGGCTTCCATAAGTTATTAGGTATTTATCATTATAACAAAGTGACACTAAACATGTCATTACCATGGAATAAGACACAATATGCTAGACAAAAAAGAACTTAAATGATGGTGACAGAAGGAGCCTAGACTTTGGGTGTGAACACACAACGCAATATGCAGATGATGTATTATAGAATTCTTCACCTGAAACTTGTTATTAACTAATCTTACTCCAATAAATTTAATTTAAAAAAAGAAAGAAAAATGACATGTCAGTTAAAGGTCAGGACCTGAATTTAGAGAAAAATAGATCCCCCATTGGTCATCATTCAAGGACAACCAAACTATCAAATAACATCTCTATTGAGATGGTAAATTAGGCAATTCTACATTGCTATATTTGCCATCCAATACATTTAAAAGAATTTAGACCCAGCCAGCCTAGCTCAGTGATTGATCATGGACTTAGGAACCAGGAGGTAGAGGTTTGATTCTGGTCAGGGCACATGCCCGGGTTGTGGGCTCATTCCCCAGTGGGGGGCGTGCAGGAGGCAGCCGATCAATGACTCTCATCATTGATGTTTCTATCTCTCTCTCCTTCTCTTTTCCTCTCTCTGAAGTCAATAAAAACATATTTTAAAAAAAGAATTTAGTATACCTTGTAAAATTTTGAAGACATCTCAACAGGGGTTGTGATCCTCTATTAACTATAATGATGCTTATCATTATTGTTGACAGTGATTAAACATTTACTGTGTGCCTAGCATATAATAAATATATGAGCTTTTCCAAACTTTTTCCTATCAAGGCCACCAAAAATAATTCTCACAGTTCATTTTCTATGGAGGAAGGCCCTAGTGGAATTGACAGACCTCCACCTTAACACAACTCAGGCTCATAGGAGGATGGCACCTACATCATTGGGATGGTCTAATGACAGAAAGCTATAATTCCCGATTAACTGTGCTCCATAAATGTGTGATGACTGGTCCCATGCAGAGGTAATGGGTCCTCTGCATTTTGGTAAAGGAGAGTCCTCAAGAGTTTTCCTTGGTGCCGTGAATGCTGCTTAACTTGGGCATCAAAAAATGGAGAATGAAAAAGAAAGAACAGAGAAGGATAGAAAAGAAAGAAGAGATCCACTTCAATTTTTTTGAAATTGTAACTGCTGTGCTGTCCAGTATCAATACAAATGTATCCGAAGCAATGGATACACACAGGTCTGGAACATTCAATGCTGGCTGGTGAAATAAACTGAAACATCGGGGTATCGTTTCAAGGATTTCCTGACATAAGATAAAGAGCTAACTGCATTGCTAAGGAAGGCAGGCAAGATGATGAGGACTTTCTTGAAAAACCTGTAGGAAAATGTGAAGAATTAATTGAGATTCACAGAGTTATTTACTAATGAACAGTTAGAGGACTGTATTGTATATTCAACACTTAATAGATAATGGATAGATGAGATAGATAGATAGATGATGATAGATGATCAATAAATAGATGATAGATGATAGATAGATGATGGATATATAATAGATAGATGATGATGGATATTAGATAGATGGAGATATAGATAGATAGATGATAGATAGGTAGATAGATAGATAGATGATAGATGATAGATAGATAGATAGATAGATAGATAGATAGATAGATAGATGATAGATAGATAGATAGATAGATAGATAGATAGATAGATAGATAGATAGATAGATAGATAGATAGATAGGTGATAGATAGATGATAGATAGATGATAGATAGATAGATAGATAGATAGATAGATAGATAGATAGATAGATAGATAGATAGATAGATAGATAGATGATAGATAGATGATAGATAGATAGATAGATAGATAGATAGATAGATAGATAGATGATAGATGATAGATAGATAGATAGATAGATAGATAGATAGATAGATAGATAGATAGATAGATAGATGATAGATAGATGATAGATGATAGATAGATGATAGATAGATAGATAGATAGATAGATAGATAGATAGATAGATAGATGATAGATAGATAGATAGATAGATAGATAGATAGATAGATAGATAGATAGATAGATAGATAGATAGATAGATGATAGATGATAGATAGATAGATAGATGATGATAGATAGATAGATAGATAGATAGATAGATAGATAGATAGATAGATAGATAGATAGATAGATAGATAGATGATAGATAGAGATGATAGATAGATAGGCAAATAGAAAGGATGTATAGGTAATTTAAAACTATACTCTCTCTACTCTGGCCCCCTAAAGTAAGTGACAACATTGTATGTTTCTTAAATTTAGCACTAGTTCACTATCTATGAGACTGATGAGTTGCAACTTTCGAGCATCATGAAGACAGATGACAGAGCTCTATCATAAGCTATATTGGAAAGGATATAGCCTAAGAGGCAATGCCATAGACATAAAATTATTACACTGTTGTCTGCAAGTTTTAGTCAGGGCTCCTTCTATAATTCTAACATGTATTTGGATTTATCACAGCTAAAGGGCCCATTTTCAGACTCAAACTTGGTTCTTTCTATTCCATTCCATATTGGCTTTATCTTACTTTAAAGGAGAATTTTGATTTTGATGAAATTTTATTACTTACATGGTTGTAACTTATATAAATCATACCTATAATCCCTATGCAAAACCTGTCCCATATTGTGACAAGCTTAATGGGAATAGTTATTTAGCCATAGCTAAGTCAAATTTTCTATATATATGGAAATATTTACTATGATGAGATGTACAAAATCATTACAGAATTGAAAATAAAATTTTTTTTTACTCTTTATTGTGTAATGCTTTTAGCCTACAGAAAGGTTTCAAATGTGGTACAGAGTTGCTGTATACTTTCACTCAGCTTCCCTAACGCTAACATATTATATAACCATAGCACAATTATCAAAAGCAGAAAACTAACATTGGTGCAATACTATTAACTAAAGATAGACCTTATTCACAAGTGTCTTTTTTTTTTTCCTGTTTCAGTATCCAATCCGGAATTCCACATTGTATTTACTTGTGTCTCCCTAGTCTCCCCAATTCTGAAAATTCCTCAGTTTTTCCTACCTTTTGTGACCTTGACACTTTTGAAAAGTACTGGCCAGTTATTTTATTTAATTTGGCTTTGTTTTCTCATAATTAAATTGAGGTTATATATGTTGGCAAAAGTACCACAGAAGTGATGAGCCCTTCTCAGTGCATCCTATCAGGAAGGATGTGATGTTGATATGTCATATTACTGGTGGTGTTAACCCTTGTCACTTGGTTAAGGGCATTTCTACCACATCTCCACTGTGAAGTTACATTATAATTATAATTATGTTATAAGTACTGTCATCACTGTCTTTTGTAGCTCACGCTTTACCATATCTGGCAATTAGAAGTTCCTTTCTATTTACCCTGGTACATTTTTCAACATGTTCTTACTCTCTGGCACCACAAGATATTCTAAGCTTCTCATATGTTTCCCCTTATTCCTGAAATCAACCATTTCTCCAAGGAGCCATGTTTTCTATTATCAGAGGATTCACTTCAGAAACCATAATCTCAGCACTAGGCTCGTTCCTTACTACAGAGGTTTCATTGCTCCTAGGCACTCCCCACGGGAAGTTTGGGAAAATATGTATAAATGCTAACCCATGCATACAAACTACATTTAATTTTCTACTTATGTATCTACATAAGGCTGGTATATGATGTACCCATATACCAACCTATTTGTCTGTCTGCGTCTCTATTCATCGTATGTGTTGACACCCCTACCTCGTTTTCCAACCCAGCAGAGTTCTTTCAAGCCTCCCCCTTTATTTTTATCAGCTTTCTCTACCTGGTTCTCATTTACACGCAACAAATTTGCTTATTTGTTCAATCCAAGTACACAAAGAGTTTTTTTCAGAATTGATAACCCATAATTTTGCAAAGAAAAAAAATTAATAACTGGAGTATAGTACTGAAGTAGTTACTACTTCTTTAGTCTTACAGTATGGAGTCAGAATACTATTTTCTGAAATACTTTAGGTTAGCTCATTTCTTTGAAATTCTCTTTGATGTGCCTGTTATTATGGGCTGCCTTGACATCTGGTAAAATTAGAAGGCTCAAATGGCCTACCCAGAAGTCCACCTCCTAGTCAAACACCCTCCTTATTAAAGGTGTGGGTGCAGTTCTTGCTTATTCCTGAGAAGCGGGGTTCAGTTCTTTGCCAGACTCCAGAATTCTGCAAACAAGTCAATCACATCCTCCCGGGGGAACCAGGGGGTCTACATGGATTTTAGCATTTTACTTTTCCTAATTTGAATGGTATAGGGTTGTTGTGTTTTTTACGTTTTCTATTTTAGCAAAATCGAGATATTTTCACAGGTTTTTATGCTTATTTGGTAGTGGACCCTGCATTTTCCCCTTTTGCGCCATCTCCCTTCACTACCCAATTGCTAAAGAGTGCTTCTCCCTTCCTTTTCCACTTCCTTTTTCTCCCCTGAAGCTATACCTTTCAAAGATACCCCTTAATTCACGCATATTTTGTGGTCTCTTTCCAATTGTTCATGCTCTTCTTAACTGCCCCAAAGTTTTTTCAGTATTTTCATATTTAGGGTGAGCTAGTCTCTTACACAGTAAATAATTTCAGATCAACATTAGGTTCCTTTTCTGGTTTCCTTTTCCTGTCCTCCCTGAAGTGTACACGGCCTGCCCTTGTTCATCAAAAAGCCTAAAGGCAGGTCAGGGGTGGGATCAGAAGAGGGAAAGATCATGCGCTAGGATTTGGTAAGGGTTCTTATGTGTTTCTTTACTCACAGTTATTTGAAATTTCAGCAGTCTCTGTCTTCAAGTTATTCTGAGGGGTATGGATGATTTCTATGCAGGTTCATTTTTCCTTGTATTTATTTATTTGTTTTTTTGTATTATTATTGGGAGACAGATAGCTGGGCCCCTGCAATTGACATTAGTCCTCAATTATGTTCAATACAATATCTAAAATTGTATGATTCTTCATAATTACTGTTTCCTGTACCAACAATTTAATATCCCCATCTCTGTCTAACTCATTTAGGTGGGGGGAGAATTTCTGTCAGTAAAGATTTTCCAAAGAAGTTGATTAAAAAATTGCTTAGTGTAGATATGCTTCGGGGAGGAAAAAGTGGTGCTGTCCTGAACAGTTCGCCTAACCAGTAACCTCTGAAAAACTTAAATATTAATCCTGCCTGATACTATTTCCAGAAACAAAAAGGCTAAATAAGTACTAACTAAAAAGAATGTCTTCTTTTGCATCCATTACTTCTACTTGGGTGCTTCTTAATATTCTGTTTCACGGAGCACACAGAAATGAATATTAGAAGTATGGATCCATGACAGTCACTGGCATGCAACACAGGATGACTTGTTAACCCATGTGAGCTTGCAGGAGAATTGCGTCAAGGCAATAATTTTTCATTTTCTGGAATCAAGGAGTTTGGTAATTTTGACAGATTTCCCATTTTTAGATATATTCAGCTCCCTGTTTGCAGTGGTGCTAGTTAGTAGCTGCATCTTCTTAGATTCAGGTCTGTCAGTAAAAGGGGCTGATAAGACTTTGCTTCTCTTTGACCTTTTGCTGTCAGAGGCTGATCTATTGCCAACATGCCATGTGGTAATGCATGCATCAGTTAACAAGGATGCAAATTTTAAAACATGTATTTTAGCCTTAATCCATCAACCTCGCTGGAAATATAATTCAGTTTGCATTTCCTCCTGAAATGATTTTTAAAATGACTTAAGTGCTTCAAGCATTTGTACATCTGACATCATGCAAAGTACGAAACAATTTACAGATGTATGAAATGTAACACGGAAAGTCTAAAATGCAGTTAAAAATCTGGTTGAAAAGATGCTGAAATGAGAGAGGTTTATCGAAACTGAAAACTGAGCCCTAGCCAGCTTGGCTCAGTGGTTAGAGAGTTGGCCTGCAGACTGAGGGGTCCCGGGTTCCATTCTGGCCAAGGGCAGTACCTTGGTTGCAGGCTCAATAGCCAGCCCTGGTGGGGGTTCATGCGGGAAGCAGCCAATCAATGTGTCTCTCTCACACCAATGTCTCTCTCTCCCCTCCTTCCACTCTCTCCGAAAAGCAATGGAAAAAATATCCTCGGGTGAGGGTTAAAAACAAACAACACTGAAAATTGATGAGAGAAGCCAAGGATCACAAACTATCCAGATTATGTTAGCTACTAGCTTCCACTCACAAGTAGCTAATGGTAAAGTGTGAAGGGGAAGATTAGAAACATTTGGGTATTGGCATTCAGTCACTAACAAAAAAATGGAGTTGTTAGAGTACATCTTGATTGTTTATCAAAACTATTTCTAATTTTGATATTTCGACTAAGTTAATGACACATTTGGAGAAATGTTTCTGCAATATTTTAGCTAATACAGCTGTTCCTATGTATCACACTTGAAGACACTGACATGAAACTTGGAACCAGTTTAGTCAAAGACTCACCAGCCAGCCATTCATCACTAGACCATAAATGAGAAAGAGCAAAAGGAAAATATTTTCTTAACTGATTCAAAGAGAGTTCATGGTTTAAGCACAGGGAGCAACTGAAATCTATGACTGATAGGCCAGGTCATCCAAATGACCAATGTACCTGTACCTTGGTACTCTAACACTCATAAAAGCGACATAACAAACAACTTGTCATCTTAAGAATATTTATGAGGCACTTGGATTCCGGAGGAATTGCAGAAAGTTATAGTACAGTCTCAGGATACGTCTTTTCTATTTTCACACTAAGCTTTGGAGGCCAGATCAAAATTGCTGAGATGGGATAATACTAAAATGGACAGTTTATATATACCCTCAAGTAAAGTCCAGTACCAGAAAAATTCTCAGTTAATACGAAAGCATCATTCTGAATTGTTTTCCAGTTTCTCTTGGAATTTTAATATATTGTTTAGATCTGTCTTGTTTTCTTATCCCGTGGGACCATTTCATTTGAAGTGACAAGGCTACCTACTTATTTATAAAGAGAATTGCACTTTAACTCATTTGTGACCAGACAAATGTATGGGAAAGAGATGGCTAAAGTGAACACTTTTGTTTGCAAGTTTACTAAGGAAGAAAATATAGATAAATTAGACTTCATCAAAATTAAAATCGGTTTTGTGTTGAAGGACACTATCCAGGAAGTATAAATATGCAAAATGATAGAAAGTAGTTGGAAACCATATATCCGATGAAAGTCATTAATATCTAAAATATTTAAAGAACTCTTGCAATCAACAATAAAAAAAATAGATGACTCAATTCAAAATTGAGCAAAGGACTCAAATAGAGATTTCTCCAAAGAAGATATAAAATGTACAACAAGCACATGAAAGGATGCTTAACATCATTAGTAACTAGGGAAAAAATAAATCAGAATCACAGTGAGATATTACTTCATACCAACTAGCGTGGCTGCTAAGAAAAAAATAAATAGAAAATAATAAATGCTAGTGAGAATATGGAAAAATTGGAACTCTCATACATTGCTAATGAGAATATAAAATGGTGCTGCCATTGTTTTGGCAATTTCTGTTGGACATAATAATACCATACAACCTAAAAATTCTACTCCTCATTATATACCCAAGAGAATTAAAAACATGTTCACAAAAATTTGTGCATGTGTGCTCATGGCAGCAATATTCATAATACCCCCAAAGTGGAAATAACCCAAAAGTTTATCAGCTGATAAATGGATAAACAATGTGCAATATATCCATAAATTGAATGTTATTTAGTCATAAAAAGGAATGAAGTACTGTTATATGTTACAATACAGATAAACCTTAAAATTTTATATTAAATTAAATTAAACATAATTTAATTTCTGCTCAGTCACATCACATTGGTAACTAGAAATGTGTCATGGTAGGAGTATTTATACCATGGAAATTGGCAAATTCTACACATGAGAGCTGTGTATTATAGAGAACAGGTTATTAAACATTTATCAGCATACCACTGAGAATACTTAAATAAATGAATAAATATGCAATGTTCATGGGTCAGAATATTCACTATTAATGTTAATCATTGAAAATTGATTTATAAATATAATATTCATTCAAATAAAAATTAAAGCAGGCCTTTTGTGATAAAGAATGACAAAGTTCAAATATATAGAGAAATACAAAAGATCTAGAATAACCACAACAGAACTATAAAAGAAAAAAAATTAAAAGCTTCTAATGGCACAAAATGCACTATTTTTAAAAAAGCAATAAATTGATCTTAATAAAAATAAAAAATTATCTGCTTTTCAAAAAATGCTATTAAAGAAATAAAAAGAAAATACGCTATTGGGCAAAAGTTTATATGTATGTAATTATATATATACATATACATATTTATGTATGTATGTATGTGTATGTATATGAATGAGTAATATCAGAATATATAAAAAACACCAATAATGCATGACAAAAATACAAATAATGCAATAAAAATGGGCAAATGATTTCAATAGCCACTTATGAAAATAATATAAAAACAATGCTAATATGCACAAGAAAAGGTACTTAATATTATTAAATATCAGAGAACCAAAGATTAAAATCACAATTATCCATAATACTAAATTACTAAAATGGCTAAAATAAAAGATACTGATATTCCTAAGTGTTATGAGCTGGTAGGTAGAGCTACTGAAACTCTCAGAGATAACTTTTGGGAATACAAAATATTACAAACATTGGAAAATAATTAGGCAGTTTTTTTTCATACAGTTAAATATTTACCTTACCTCCAATTCCACAATTCCACCCCTAGCTATTTAGTATAGAAAAATACCAATATATATTTACAAAAATATGTCTCATGATATATTAAAACACAGGTGAACATGACACAAAAAATTGAAAGAAATATCTAAATATATTATAAAGAAAGAGGCAAAAAGAAAAAAATGAATCACATGAGTGAGGTGAAGAAACATGGAGGAAAAGATTCAAAAATTTAACATAGATCTCATGAGATAGCTATGTGGAATCTAAAAAACAAAATAAACAAACACAGCAGAAACAAACTCATAGATAGAACTGATCGTTGCCAGGTAGGAGGAAAGTTGGGGGGCTGGGTGAAAAATGTGAAGGGATTAAGAAGAATCGGAAGTTACACAATAGTCATGGGGATATAAAGTACAGCATAGGGAATGTAGTCAATAATATTGTAAGAACTATATATGGTGCCAGGTGGGTGCTAGATTATTGGAGGGATCACTTTGTAACTTACATAAATGCCTAACCACTGTGCTATAAACCTGAAACTTATATCAACTATAACTGAAAAATAAAAATAAAATTTTCTTTAAAATAGAGAGGTCATATTAGAATAAATAATGGCTGAGAATATTCAAAAACTGATAGAAAATAACAACGATCAGAGTCAAGATTTCTGTACCTTATGCAGAAAAAATTAGAAAACCACCACCAGACAATGGGTGAAAATGCAAGTGACTGAAAGCAAAGTCAATATTCAGATTTGATATGTTAAACACTATATATTCATAGAAAACAGCTAAAGCCTAAAATGCTCATATTAGGAAAGAAGAAAGACTGGAAATAAATGATTTAATCATTCACTTTAACAGACTATAGCCAAATACAGCAGCAGGAAGAAAAAAATAAAGAGCAAATATTACCGAGATAAATCACAGCAGTATGCAAGAAGGAAATGAGGGGTTGAATGTGGCTGCTCTGGACTGAAAGCTGAGGTAGAAACACAATTACCCAAGAAATTCCTGAGGCTGATCCTGCTGTGTAGCCAATCCAAGTCCACTGCCTAGGTCATTTCTTCCTAGTCTCCTACCTGGTGGGAAGCAGGACCCACAGAGTGGGTGACAGAAGGAAAGAAGATTATGGGAGAGAACAAATAAAACCCAGAGTTGAACTTGAGATGATTTCCAGCGTCCAAAACCTAAAATAAAGGAGTACTAGATGCTGGCTGAGATTGTGCTTTTCATTTGGCTAGAAAAACAAACAAACTGCTCAGAAGACCTTGCACCAACCCTGACTAGGGCATTGTGCGTGGCCCATCTTTAACCAGGCTTTCAGCGGTGTGCTCTCAGCCGTTACTAACTGCTTGAAATATTTATCGTTCTACAGTGGTGTTTTATGATGTATATGCTCCCACAGGCCTTGGTGGTAGCATGGCTTATGAATTTATTGAATTTGAAAACAGATATATGTATTTCCTTTTGGCTATGCTTTATTGGAGCTTACTCCTAAGTAGACACATAGAAGATGGTGCCCTGTCTGGAGGGTAACTTGCCAATCACTTCGTGCTAATGAGTGAAGTGAGAAACAGCAAAGCATTTCAAGCCGAATGGAAATTCATCTTCAGACAAGTACATCTTTACAACAGAGAAGAGGAATACTGATGTTTGCTTAGGAGTAGAGTGTGCTTTTAAATGAGACAGTTGCTTAATGCCACCTTGTAAATACAGATGGTGATTCACAACTTATGCCCAACATGTGGAAAAAGAATTCAAGTTGTGGAATATTATGCAAAATGCAGACCTAACAATGGGTAGCAATATATTGCAACATACCCTAGAAGGTTGAATCAACATAAGAATTTATGAAAGAGTTTTCTTTCAGGAACACTCATTTGCAGACCCTCATACTACCAGAAATCTCTCATAAATGTGTATACATATGTGTATACACAGACAGTTGTTTGTATGGAAAGGGACAGGCAGGTTATGACAATTACGATACCATTATTAACTCAAAAGAATGTCACAATGCAACTGTAAACTTACTTTTGCCCACCCCTGTATATTCATATATATGTATCCATATATATTCATGTATATATGCTTTTCAAAGTAACAAGTAATAAAACCCTTTTGCTGTTTTGGTTAGTGAAAACTCTTATAATAGAAGTATTTCTACATCACTTGAAGTTTAAAAGTTATACTTTTTTCTGCAACTTAAATAATTGGACCAGGAAAACGGATTTTTTTTGGGGGGGGGGTGGATCTTTTAAGCATTTGACTATTACTTCCTCCTAAGAAAAAATGTTCCAGAAAATACAAAATAATTACATGTATTTGGTCTGAGAACTTTGAGAGTATATCTGACTTAGGCTCTTCTATACCCACAAATGCAGACTGAATTCACTGGAATGACAACAGTCGAGCTAAAGGGTTTGCAATGCAATCACCCATCATGTGGAATCACAGAGACAGTGGGTTTTAAAAAATCCTCCTGGTTTCTTTCTGACATCTCCCTTTTGAAAGAGTCTGAATCAATATTTTTAATAATGTTAAGTTTAAACAAAATCATTTTTAAATAGATGGATCAAGTGATATATGAAAGTCAGTTATATCTTTGGAACAGGAAGACCCTTATAACTCACTTCTGGACAATCATGACATATGTTTTATAACTTATGAAAGAAAGATAGATATTATAGTCCAAGGACAAATTTTCTAAGGATTTAGAGTTTTATAGATACATGTATTTTCTTTGTCCTATGAAAATGCTATAGACAGTGTCTGTTTCAGAATGACTTCCTTTATATATCATAGAGCAATAGAAGCTTAATCTAAAGAGCTACCAGCTACTTATTTCATTAGTATGTGTAAGAAATAGCACAGATACTAATGAAATAAATACACCAGAAAGGTGGCCACCTGAGATGGATGTGATATTTAAATGCCTCTAGGCATTATTGCATGCTATTCATGGCTTTGTACATGCATCTCTGGGCTTGGGACACTGATAGACCTCACTGTGCTTTTGTAATGTATTGAATAGATTTGCTATGTGACTGACTTCCATTCTACAACTCAGAGACAAGGGAGAAGACCATATGTTTACCCTCAAAGCCTGTCTTACAGCTCCTCAATTGATGCCTGGGGCATACCTGATAAATTGTCAACCAGAATACTGTATTAGTTTATTTTTTAATTTTATAGAATGTTTCCCCCAATTTAATTGAGATATAATTGACATATAACATTATGTAAATTTAAGGCATACAGTATGTGATTTATGTACATATTACAAAATGATTACCACAATAAGGTTTGTTAATACATTTATCACCTCACATAATTACAATTTACGTGTGTGTGGAGGGGTGTATATATGTGTATATTGAGAACTATCAAGATCTACTCATTTTGCAACCTTCAAATAAACAATACAGTATTTTTAACTATATTCTCCAGGCTGTACATTATATCCCCAGAAATTACTCATCTTGTAACTAGAAGTTTGCACCCTTTGATCACATTTTGCATCTTCCCCTTCACCACCCCTGACAATTATTGATCTACTCTCTCTTCCTAGGAGTTCAGTTTTTTTAGATTCCACATATAAGTGAGATCATACAGCATTTGTCTTTCTCTGTATGACTTATTTCACTTAGCACAATGACCTCAAGGTTTAACCATGTTGTTGCAAATTGTAGTATTTCATTCTTTTTAAAGCTGAATAATATTCCATTGTGTGTATGTGTTTGTGTGTGTGTATCACATTTTTCTCATGCATTCATCTGTAGATGGACACTTAATTGTTTCTATGTCTTGGTTATTTTGAATAATACTGCAAAGAACATAGGAGTGCACATGTACCTTTAAGATTGTGATGTGATTTTATTTCTTTTGGCTATATGTCCAGAAGTGGATCATATGATAGTTCTGTTTTTAGTGTTTTGAGAAACTCCCATACTGTTTCCCATAGTGGCTGCACCATTTTACATTCCCACTAACAGTGCACAAGGATTCCCTTTTTTCCACAGCCTCACTCACAGCTCTGTAGGTGAGAAATCTGGCATGATGCAAAGGGTTCTCAGCTCAGGGAATCACAAGGCTGAAATCATGGTATCCGCCAGTCAGAATCCTTGTTTGGAGGCTCTGGGGGTAGGGATGGGGAATCTGCTTCTGAGTTCACTTTTATTGGCAGAATTCAGTTCCTTGCAGTTGGAGAATTGAGTCCCCCATTTCCTTGTGTGTCCACAGGGGCTACTCTTAGTTTCTAGAGGCCATCTGCATTCCTTGCCACATGGCCCTCTCCAACTTCATGTTAGCAATGGTGTGTCAAATCTTCCCAGTACCTGAATCTCTCTTTCCTGGTAGAGCCCAGTCCCTTTCAAGGGCTCACCTTATTAGGTCAGGCTCACCCAAGATACATTTCCTTTCATAAAGTCAACTGATTTGGGTCCTTAACTATATTTACAAAATACCTTCATAACAGCTCCTTAATTAGTACTTGATAAATACCTGGTGTACCCGGAGCCATTTTAGGATTAATAATTGGAAACACTGAGATCCATCTTAGAATTCTGCTGACCACACATGTATTTGAATATTTTCTTAACAGACACATTTTTACTTTCAAAATGGGCTCATGCCATATTTCGATAAAGACAAAACTAGATTTTATTTCTTGACCATGAACCCCTTGAAGGCAGAAAGCATGCCTTACTTAGTTTGGTATACCAAGAACTCATGCCAATCTTTCCATAATAAATGATAGTTTAATAGACACATCAAAACTGATTTTTTTAAAAAACGCTTTTTGTTTATTTAGCTAAAATATCTATTTTTGGAGTGCAAATTCATCCTAATATTAGGATTCACAAAGAACAAAGGTAAACTCTATTTCAAATATTTGAAATCATCTCAAATTTTCCATCTTTGATCTCCAAACCACACATTTCTAATTTCATCAGTCTTTCATCAAAGTGTGGTTCCTAATCACCATTACCATCCCATTAACATTTTCTTGGACACTTTCACTTTTGTGCCTACAACTGGACACAATGCTCTGGATGCTTTTTGCAATATTGTTGTGATTGTTTTCTTTGTATTTTTGCTTTATTAGTACAAAGTACAATAGGTTTATCATTAGATGGACTGAAATTGCATTCCTCTGTGAAGCGGCTCAAGAAAAATGGCAATAACATTTTTCAGAAGTCATGCCAAAAAAAAAAAAAAAAGAGCCTATACTCTTCAGTTTAGTTTATCTTAACTTTTTCTTGGTATGTGATACTGTGAATTATGGATCCTTAAAAGTAGGTATTTATAGATACAAAGTATATTGATTCTTATTAAATTTCATTATAAATTTAACTTCTCATTGATCCTTTAAGATTTCTTGAGATCCTATTGAGGTCATTGAATGTATCATTTGGAAACCTCCTCTTTCTTTTTTCTTTAAAGAAGTTCAGAGCATGTCATCCTGTAATACACCACCTTGGGATATTGATTATTTTCAGATAAAGACACTTGAGAAACAGTAGGTGCAAAAAAGCCATTCTGGCCTTCTTTTTACTTCTTAAAAGCAAAAGATAAAATTTCCTTGGGAAAGGTGCCCCCCCCCCCCCATCTCTACAGGAAGGAAGGCTCACTCATCACTAGAGATGGGGAATTTAGGCTAAGAAATATGTACAAATCAACCTATTAAACTATCCCTATCTTCCTAGTCACTTCTCCAGAATTTATTACCCCAAGCTCAAACCATTTGTCTTATAAACTCTTTACAAATTCAATGTTTCTTTGTCTAAAAGGCATAAAAGCTTTCCGCTCTGGCTACTTCTTTGGGTCTTCAATCTCATGTGAAGTTTCCCACGTATATGAAAAATTTTAATAAACCTTGTATGTTTTTTTTCTATTAATCCATCTTATGTCAGTTTAATTCATAGGCCCAGCTGGGGACCCTAAAAGGGTAGAGGAGAACTTTTCCTCCCATACATCCTCATAGTCCCATTGTCTGCATGTCAGATTCAATTTACATCTCCCATTAACTCACACCATTAACTAACATGTGAATACGTAGGAGAACAGTGCTTTGGCTTTTATGTTGACAGTAACTCAAGAAGCAGCACTCAGCCAGTTTCCAATATACTTAATTATATTATTGACAAACAGACATTTCCACATTTTAGCTACCATGACTTTTAAATACTTATCCAATTCAGATCAATTATATCCATATCTACAATACTCCTGTAACCAGTCAAATGTCATTTCAACATGGCTTGTCAAAAAAAGATTACTATAAAACACTAAGGAAATGTTTATTGCATATCAGTTTCTCACCAGAGATTGATTTAGAAGCATACAAGTTTTAGGATTTCATTATGCCTTTGTTGTTCCACTTCTAGAGTTAAACAGATACGGTCCACTTGCAAAAGGCATGTTTTAAGATACAAGTAATTTTTAAATGTGAATATGACCATAAAATGTGAAAGGAATTGTTAACTCATTTACTTCAGAATTATTATATAACAAATGTAGACAAATATATTTTATAGATCTTTTCTAAAGCATCCACCTATAATTTTAAATAGCTATTATTTACTAGTTAATGAGAATTTACATTTTTCTTCTTACTAGCATTCTATTATTATCCATGATTGTTTAATAATTGATTGACTTAATAATCCATTCACTCATCAATTATATATTGGATTCTGGTATAGGAAGCACACTATGCTAGGCGATTGTAATTAATTTAAAGATAAGTGATAGGCTCTTTTCTCACGGAACTTAAAAATGTGATATGGAACACTAGAAAAAATTACCAATATGGGAGAGAGAGATAATATCCATGTACCCACCTATTCAATAAAATCTTACCAATAATTTAGTATGTGCCAATAACTGTAATAGGAATTAGAGAGAAAGAGATAAAAACAGTCCCTTTGAAGCATTTATAATCTATGCATAAAATAACATCATAAAAATCTTTGTGGAACTGGTTGTGTTTGAGTTATACTATACACCATTGTATGTGTGATAAATTTGGAGCAAGGAATACTCAAGGTAAAAGAAAATTTAGAAGCTATTAGAATAGTCCAGGCAAGAAATAATGAGGTTATGAATTTAGATAACTGTTAGAGAATGCATAGTTAGAAGCCAGATGTAAGAGGATTGATTGGATTAAGTTCTCATTGAATGTGAGAAGAAGAAAACGAAATAAATCACATATGCCCCTGGTTAATCACTGTGCCTATGAGAATGATTCCTTTAATAGCAATACCAGATTTACGAAGAGAAATTTAATCTTAACTTTCTCTTCAAGATTAAATATCTCTTTAAGATAACTTATTATCATGAAAATGATTATAATTTTCAATGATTTAATTGGAATTGTAGAATATTTTATGTTGCCACAAAGTGTTTAATTCCCAGGATGCTTCTTTCCATATATCAGGGATTCAGACATTGGAGAAGCAGTGCAGCATGTTGGTTAAGGCCCTGGGCTCTAGAATCAGACTACCTAGATTCAAATCCTGCCTCTGCCCCTTACTAGCTAAGTACTGCTGAGCCAGTTGCTTAAAAGTCTATGCCTCTGTTCCCTTATCTGTAAAATGAAGATAAAAATAATACTATCTCATATGATTCTCCTGAGGAGTAAATGAATTCACACACTTTAAAACAATGCTTGGCACATCATAAGCACCCAATACATCCACTCATTAATCTGTTTCTCCATCTAGACTAGACTGTTGAATACCAGACTTAAATTTGCAACTGACTACTTGACATTTAGCTTAAACTCAGCAGGTACAAAAATGAATGTATTAATGCAATCCCTCTCCATCTTCCCAAAATGAAGCTGCTTCTTCCCCTGTATTTGGGAACCTGAAAGTCTCTATCAATATATCCAATCAATGAGTAAACTCTGAAGACTTGATTTCATCCATCTCTGACCTGTTCTCTCTACCCTTCTTCATGGCATTTTTTTGTCCATACCACATTAACGCCCCTATGCGCACTACAGTAGACTCCTGATTGGTCTCTGGCTTTCACGTACTCCCACTACATACTTACCTACATAATATCTCTAAAATCCAAATCTTATCATGACATTTCCCTGATAAAAATTCCTCAAAAGTTTGCCAGTTTACGTGATACAGAATGAACTTGTCAGAAAGCTCTTCTGCCCCCTCTACATGCTTTTGGCCCCTGTGTATCGTGACACCAGTACTTCAATCACAATCTCCAGCCACATCCCACTACTGGCAGTTCTCGGACTGATACAGGTTGTTGCCAACTTCCTATCTTCATCTACACAGTTCTTGCTGCTAATAATGCCCATTCCCCTTCTCTCCTCAGTCCTCTTACCTATGGAACCCATGGTCATCTGTAAAATTCACCAGGGCTCATCCTTTCTCTGAAGCCTGAATGACTACTCTTCCTATCATCTAGCACCTATTACAATCCATCTTCTTTGAAGACCCATTATAATCTGCACATGTAACCTGAATTTAATCAATGTATTTAAATGCCCATTTCATGAAACACTAAACCTTCCAAACATACTTAAATTTGTAACCCTGCCTGGTACATAGGACATGCAATCATGTTGAATAAATGTTTGACACACAAGAGGAATTTCTCATAAAAGAAAAGGCAATTCATCAGTCTAGGAAAATATTGGGAATTAGCTAGGGTTTCTAGTCACTTAACAGGCTCCTAAGATAAAAGTTATAAAGCACAACACTAGAGAGAAAAACATTCTTATAAAGAAACAAAAAGTGGGTTAGTTTTTAAGTTCAAAATAGTTTCTTTGGTGATTGGTATAAATTCTTACCAAATGTCTTTGTGCTTTTTATTCCCTTCACATTTTTATTACTTCTTTCCAAAGTAAAAATGTGATCACTAGAGTTTTACTTACTCTTATGTTTCTCCTAAACTTAGATTTCTACTAATAAATTCAGCCTGACTGAAATATCTTTTAACTTCCTAAAGGTGAATTTTCAAGGTGGAAAAAATTAACAATTCAGTTTCCACATACCACCCCCCCTCAATTGTGTGTCTCTTTTCACAATGCTTGGAGAATCAAATAACAATTGCAATATAGTTTGAGACCTTATTTCAAAATACATTAATTATTGAAGCACTATTTTTTAAAATATATCTTTATTGATTTCAGAGAGAGGAAAAGAGAGGGAGAGGGAGAGAGAGAAACATCAATGATGAGAGAGTCATTGATCGAGCCCGCAACCTGGGCATGTGCCCTGACTGGGAATCGAACCCCAATCGCCTGGATCCTAGGTCAACGCTCAACCTCTGAGCCCCGCCCGGCCGGGCTTGAAGCACTACTTTTGATTCTTATAAATTATGAGCCAAAACATCTCATCTTCCCCTTCCTTTAATTTTGAAATCTTTCATTTATATTCCAACTAAGACATTTTAATCAAAGAAAATGTAAAGGTACTAATATTTTCTGAAAATAGAAAAAATAAAATGATTATTATAGTATTGCAACTTAGAAATCATGTAACAATGTGAATTCCTCCATTTAAGAATGTTCACTGACTCTCAGGTCTTTAATGTAGAAAAGACTCTATCAGAACCATTACAAAACTTTCCCATGCATATTCTTAATTACCCTTTGACTCTGAGTCATAATGCACCAAGTTATTTTGCAGGTAAATACAATAAATATCTTGGTTCTTTCACTTGTTAGAAATAAGTTATTGACAAGTTGGTACATTTTCCAGTTAATGGCATCGAATTAAATTAAAATACATTATGTAGTATTAACACATTCTGTGACTGAATCACTTAAGAAAAGAATGATAATTTAATTAAACTTATACACTACTGGGTTCATCAGCAAATGCCCAGACAGACATAGAACGCTTACAAGATAATTTTTTCCTCTTTAGAAATTAAATTGAAAGTTAGTGGTGGTATTCAAAAAAGAAGAAAAAGAAAACCGCTCCTATAAGACTACTACCTCAATACTTGTTTTCACAAAACTACCACATCAGATAACAAGAAACAGGTTCACAATAAAGGGCAAGTCTGAATGCCATGCCCTAAATACGGCCCTAGTTTTTGCCTTCTTTTCAATGTTCAACATCTCAGAAGAATTCTCTACATTTCAGTTTCAGTTCACAATTCCTTCCCTTGCCATTCATCCCGCAGCCCACTGTCGTCTGTAATGAAAGCCCTCTTGCTAAAGTCATAGATAATCTCATATTATGAAACCAAAGAACCTTCCCGCAGCAGCACACGGTTGAGCGCACTTCCCCCCTGGGCTTGAGACCCTACACGCCCTGAGTTCTCTTCTCTAACTTTGGCAGCGTCGTTTGAGCCTCTCCTTTAGACTGTTCCCGGCTGCCTGGACACTGCCTGCTAGCATTTCTTACGGCTTAGCCCCAGGGTGCTTTCTCTTCTCTCTCTGCTCTCTGCCGAGGCAATCTCAGCTAGAAGAACAGCTCCGCTAGCCTTATGCTCTTCTAGTGTCTCTGTCTCATAAGTAGGACAACCAGCCACCCTATCATTTTTACTTAGTATCTCTAGGAGCTAGATACTCATTCCTTTCCATTTCAGCTGCCATGGCCAAAGTACAAGCCACCAGAATATTTTACCGCCACCAATGCAATTTATATCTTAATTTGCATCCCTGACCTTTGGTTTTCTCCTGACGACCTCTCCATACTGCTACTAGAGTGATCTTTTCAAAATGTATTTAATGCCAACACCACCCCTTCAAATTTAGGAAAGCCTTTCCCTTGCTCTTAGGGTTAGAATAAAATTGTAACTTGCCCTTCAAGGTGATGTTGGAGGAATTAAACGACCAGACTTCCCAGACTTGAGTGGGAGAGAGGCTCTTGCTGTATCTTCAGAAAATGACTTTTCTAAGACTGCACAAGAGAATGGAACGTGGGAAAAGCTTTTATTCCAGTGAAGTTGTATTTCTCGGGTTCCAAAGTCCCTTGGCCCTTAAGCCAGTCCTGGAAAAGATGCAGCTGGGAGTTCAGCAAAGCCAGAAATAAGGCCAGTGTCCAGAGTTTCCGTTCCATGTTGCAGCCGGGTGTAGTTCAGCATTCAGGCCAGATTAAAGTCTGTTAGTCCACATATGGAACCCAACATGGCCATGCACCATGCAGGCTCAGGAGAGAGCAGGCCCCTGCATCAGGGCTCCCAAAAGGGACCGGTGCCCTGGAGCCAAGAGAGAGTGACTCCTTTGTCTAGAAGTTTATATATTTAGATGTCATGTGTTTGCAGTGGCCACGTGCATCCTGGCCAATTACCTGTTTCTAGGAGTGATTGACGGGCAAGCAGGTAAGGCATCTTCCCAAGTCACTCAGACCTTACTGGGCATACATCTAAACTGCCTTTGTCTAGCCTTTTCCCCCATCAATCAGTGGGGAATAAACTTGGAGAATGTTAAATGCAGCTTTTTGGCAAAGCTGTATAAATGGCATGCCTATATTATGTGGCCTTTCCTTTCACTCCTTTCCTGTTGAATAATAACCAGGTTATTACAATGGTATCAAAGGCAGCAAGTATTGTCTTGCTCTCGTCTCTCTAGTCTCATCCCATACTAAGCCCTTTCCTAGTCTCTGTGATTCAGCCACACTGCTTTATTTCAGGTTCTTAAACTGAATGCTCCAACTCCCATAAGATATTTACAGAGTTTTCACCTTCCCACACCATTCTTTCACCCAGTTATCTCCTCTTCCCCCTTTAGATCTCAGCTCGCTAATCACTTAATAAGAAAGTCCTTCCATAACTTCTCAGTTGGCCCTATATGTTTGTCTTTGTGGCAAGTTGCAAACATATCCAAAGGAATTGTAGGAAATGAAACTTACTAAAGATAAATTAATATACCAATTTACCAAGTCTGCTTTGTTCCACCCCATTGCTCATGGCTTTTTATTTGTTTGTTGGTTGATTGGTTTCATAAGAATTTAGTTACTTGGAATTGCTGGGCTTGGAGACTTAATTTCTCAAAAAAATAATTTAATAATCTCCTCAACCTCAATTGGAATAGATTATATTGGAAAGTCACCTATCTTGTGCCAAACAATGAATTTGGAGAAAATTATCATAGTAACCATTTTTTATACAAACAGTATTTGTCTGCTGCCAACTGGCTCTTTTTTTGAGTACTCTAACCTCTTTCTCCCATTTGTTAAACCCATTAAGGTAGACTCCCTGGTAACTGACCAAGCTAGGAAGAATATACTTTCAATGTTTTGTTTTGTTTTGTTTTGTTTTCATTTTAATTAGCAATGTAAATTGTATTACAAATTTCAATCTCCATAATCTCACATTATGTTTTTCAGATCCCATATAAATTTGAGGGGAGAAAATAGTTTTAAAAATAAATCTTTTGGATTTTTTTTATCACCAAAAAAATATCTAGGAAATATAACCTAGGAATAACTTAGGAATTTTTATTTTATTCAGACAATAAAGACTCTTTTGTTACCTTGTATCTCGAATGCCTAGATCAATGCTAAGTTTAGTATTCAATTTTTTAATTTTTTTTTTCTTGTCATAGGTGTGGGGTATTTCATGAAAATGGTGTTCTCTGGAATATACTCTAGGAAGGTTTGTTTAGAAGATGTTAGAAGAGTACAAAACATCTCTAGCATTTTATATGGTATAAAGATTTAGTACAGAGTGAGTAATATTAACAAGCATCTAAGAATATATGACTGGGTTCATGAAAAATAACCCAACATTCTAATCCAGTTAAACAGAGAAGTATCAGAATTAAACAAGAAGGGACACCACACTGGGGGATATTATAAAAGATAAGCAGAACCTGAATAATGCAGTAGAGAGAAATCCATTCTAGAACAGAGAAAGGTCCATAGTAATCTAAATGTTTTCATCAATTCCTTAGCTAGGAAGAAATTATAAGAGCCATATATATATTTGTATGAACTTTATCTTGTAATAACTTTTAAGGAACTATATCGAGAATCACAGTGTTCATTTTTCATATTCCAGAGTGTTCCTTCACTTACTATCAACAAACCATTTTATTGTCTTCTTCGTGAAGCTCTAAGTTATAAAAACCTATTCACATGTTCTTACATAAAAGCACCTGGCTTAAGTGGACCATACTTGACTATCACAGTCAAAATTCTTATGCAAACTATAGGGAAAATCAGGCAGGCAACATCATCTCTTATGGATTACTGCCTGGGTAGACAATTTCAAGGCAATCTGAATATTTCTATGAAGTGTTCTGATTAAAAAGAGCTACATTATAGAATTTGTTATTAAGTAGTTCTTTATTACTAAATATTAATTATAAAATTTTCACTTTTTTCATAGACATGTAGTAAGAATTCACATATAATTTTCCTATCCTGAAGAGATATTTTTTAAGCAATTCAAGCTTTTAGCTAATTATTGTATAATCCCTATAAGTCATATTCAGAAACAAGCTCATCACACACACACACACACACACACACACACACACACACACATACACACACACACATCTGATTCACCTAGAGTTGAATATTCAGAAATACAAAGATGGATATTTTGATTTATTGAAAGACTAGAAGAGAAATTGTTTTCAGAAAATAAAACAAAGAAGGCCTTCTCAATTGATTTTATGAAGCTAATACTACCTTCATGCCAAAAGCAGTCAAAGGATAATATAATAAAAAAAAGTGAGAGACCAATATGGCTCAAGAATATAAATGTAAACACCATAACAAAATATTAGCACATAGAATTCAGCAATATATAAAGGAATTATACATCAAGACCAAGTAAAAATATAAACAATCCAATTAGAAAATTGACTAAAGACACAAAAAACATTTCACCAAAGATGATATATAAATGGAAAATAAGTACATGGACCAATATTAATCAGTTTAGAAATTATAGAGACATAATTAAAACTACAGTGAGTTATCAATGTACACTATTCAAAATGGCTAAAAAATATGGCGACATCAAATGCTGGCAAAAATGTAGAAAAAGTGGATCTTTTATATCTTACTTGTGGGAATGCAAATAGCCACTCTAGAAAACAGCTTTCCAGTTTCTTAAAAACTTAACATACAACTACCATATGACCAGTAATTGCACTGTCATAAATCTCAGAGGGATAAAGGCTTACTTTCACGAAAAACCCATACATAAATGTTTATAGCAGTTTTGTTTATATTAGCAAAAAACTGGAAACAACTCAGATGACCTTCAACAGGTCAATGTTAAAGAAACTCTGCTCCATCCATACCATGAAGTACTACTAAACAATCAAAACAAATGGCAGATACATGCAATGACTTGGATGACTCGCCAGAGCATTATGCTGAGTAAAAAAGCCAATTCTCACAAGTTTACATACTGTATGATTCTATTTACATAACATTCTTGAAATGATATATTATAGAAAAGAACAGATAAGCAGTTGCCAGGAGTTAAGGACATAGTCTAAGTATGTATGGAAACACTCACACATGCACACACACACACATTCTGGTTCACCCAGAATCAAAATAATGTTTTCATTTTGCTGTGTGCAGGGTAGAGTGGTAATAGGCACCATTACCAAATGTCTTTTGTAGTTTCACATTTCTACTCCTCAATCCTTTCTCCCTCACAGACATCTGAGTTCTCTCTTGTGGTTCTACCTTTTAGGGTCTACATAGAACACTACCACCCAATATCTTTAAAAATGTTATTTATGACAGTTTAAGATATTATGCATCCCACAGTTACATTACTTTAAACAGGGATATTAAATCTGGGTAACACCTAAGAACTCAAATAATGTATCTCTGCTGGGGAAACTGTTAGCACCAGGCTGGTTAAAATTTTTTGCGACGTACAACCCTATAGGACTTCTTTGAAAATCATACTGTCTACAAACCTCTCCATTTTGGAAAATGTGTAGATGAATTATATACTGGCAAAAATATGTGAATGGATCAGCACAATCAATTCCCATCACCAGAAAAACAATTCAAGTTCATGTCAATGTGATGGTGAGTCAGGAGTATATATATAAAGGGATATACAAAAAGTAGCATCTATAAGGCAAATGCAATGTATTTTCATACAACCTAGTAATAAAGGCATTATAAGGCAATCAATTCACCTGGAAAATATTTTTTTTATAGAGAATACATTATAGAGAAAAGTAAGGCTGAGCTCATCAGTAAAGCTGATCTTATTGTCTACCAAAGGCTAAAGTGAGGTCCCCAGAGGGTCCTAAATAAAGGCAGAACATTTTCTGAAAATCATTTATTTCAGCAGGGTCCATTTTAATTGTTAAATCTATACTGGCCCAAGGTAGAGCTTTCATTTATTAGACAAAATTAAAACTTTGTTTGATCAGTATTATGAAACCTGTCAAACTCCACAGTGATTTGAGACCTGTTCAAACCCACCTGGGTGAGAAGGGACCTTTACTAGGAAACCTTGAGTTCTCTTCACTCCTTTAACTCCAATCCCAAATGGTAACTCTGCTCTCTTGTTAACACAAGAAAATTATGAAACCAGAGTGAAATGAGCATAGAAGGAACCTGGCTATTTTCCCAGTTCCCAAAGTCCTGCATCTCTTGTCTCACCTTTCATTATTTATTACAGACTCCACAAGGGATTCTGTGAGATGTTGGCCTGGGTATCCAACAGTATTTAGCATGCACGATATTAAAACTGACCTCTGCTAAACAGGAGGAGACGGGCCCTAGGACGGTCCAGTGAGTGATATTCGTGTTGTTTAGACTGCCTCAAGCCTTGGGTTTCTAGAAAAGACAGAAGAGGAAAGATCATTTTACAATTCTCCGTTCTCTTTCTGACAGTGCAGTTCTTAATTCAGTAAGTTATGGGCAAGCACAAATAACGCTTTCTCAGCCTTCTTGAAATGCTAACCAAAGAAAAAAATGTTATGCTGCAGTGCTTAAAATTTAATGCCATTTTGAAAACAAAAACCATGTGTTCCTAAGTAAAAATAAGTGCACTGCAAGATAATACTATAAATGCTATACAGACAAAAGAAAGACATTCAAGTTTAAGTAATCCCACCTCTAAAAGACTCCCTTCATTAGCCCATCCCACATGTTCTATTTAGGAAAAGAATAGAGATTTGTTGAAGATACTTATGTGACTTTCCTTCTGTGCTAGGCAGTTAGACAGACTTGAGCAGAGCAAAGACAATGGGCCAGGTACAGAAGGTCACCAGGGCAGAAAGCCTTGGATGCCTAGCAAAGGATAATTGTAGGGTGGGACCTTACCCCTAGGGTGGCCTTTCCTCTAGCATATCACTGGTCACATGGTTTGGACCCCCTGACCTTTCCTCCCTAGAGATAATATCTAGGCCTCAGCTGTATTTCAGCTCCAGGCCCAGAAAAGCAACAAAACCAGCCACAGTAGGACCAGCTACGTTGAATAATGACCCCCTGTCCTGGTGCCGGCCAATCCATCAGTGGAGACCACAGCCCTGAAAGAACACACCTGGAAAACTGTTGAATATTATAATGAGATCTTTCCCTGGGACCACCCCTAAGATCTCCACACTTCAAACCATTAGGATGGAGGACCCAAGCTCTCCCTGCCGCTTTCCCTTTCCCTCCCCGCCCCCTCCAGCAGGTTATCATTAGCTTCCTCATTCCCAAGCTCTTAGGGCCCTTCTTTTGCCTCTATAATTCGTTCCTAAGTCCATTTCTTCTAGGAATTACTTCTTCCACCTCTGTAATTTTACCAAGTGAATGTTCTCTTGTAGTTCAGGTCTTGGTTCTGAATTCCTTCCTAGCCAGAACCCAAGTTCTGAGGTTGCTGAACCCAGGTCCGGTCTGACTCCACCAGACTAGCACCCAGTGCCATTCTTGCCGCCTACAATACTTCTAAAATATTCTTTGGGTAGAGTGCTTAAGAAGAATATGCATCAGGATAAGTTATAAATTGGAAGGTAGGTTAGTAAGAAGTTAATACAAGGTAAATATGCAGAAAAGGTATTTACGGAAAAATAAAAACATTTTCGAAATGACTTGAAACCTATTAACTACCATTCACCCATAAAGTAGTAGAGTAATATATTTAGGGATTTCTGGTAAAGATATATCATTGTATGTACCATTTTTGATAGTGGTTTAAATGTTATTTTGAATATTAAGCTTAAAAACAAAACTGAAAAATCCACAGTCCAGTAGGAGTGATCCTCCCTGTGGACACACATTACCTTTGAATCCACACATCAACTTCATTTACTAAGCTGCCTCAATTTTGCATCAAAAAAGGTGAATTTGTGACTTGCTGATCACAGCTTCTCCACTTTTGACCTTTCTACTCTACCTTCCAAGAGAAATCTACAGCTGGAACTTAAGGGGCTACTACAGATAGCCAAGCTTGAAGAATTAGCCCAAAGCATTAAATTCACCTCTCTCCCTCCCTGAGTTCCACCCTACTGCACACAATTAGAGCAGATAATGTGATGGTAAACAATTCCCCACCAATGGAAAGTAAATAAGAAAAAAAATGAAATCACTAATACAATTTACCAACTCTTTTTCATGAGAAAGTATTCATAATGCTGTTATTAGAATTAATATATTTTACTGCTCGAGAAGTCTACTGTCTCAAACTTGCTTTCGATTCTAAGGAGAGAGTTTTTAAATCAATAAATGATTACCATTTTGATGATTTCATAAATAAAACCATTATATTTTTATTTGTTTCTTATTCTTGTAAATGACAAACATCAGCACTGGGATTAATTGCAAAAATCTTGGGAACTGACATAAAGAGATTTGGGCTCTTTTAGATTAAGTAACAGTATATTAGGATGATTATTTTTCAAATTTGGGGTTTTTTTTGTAGATATTCTTTAATAGTGTACAATTTATAAATTCTATTTTCATCTTAAATAAGTCTCATTTGTTGCAATTCTGAATCACAATTATCAGTTCCAAAAATGGAAGGAATTAAGATACAAATAATTATTTTTTCAGTGTATAATCTGTTGAGTTGGCATCAGAGCTCAAATAATTTCAAACAATTTGGAAGCAGTTTTCATATAATTTCATGCTCTATGAAAAATCCATTTGGAAACCATGTGTGACATTTGTTATAAATAGTACATTTCTATATACATCCCTCTGTTTTTCCATTTTTCATCAACTGCTGTCTAACATTTTTAGAAGGGGCAAAAGCCTGCCATCAGTCTGAAATCACTGTTTGTTGCAATCATCACTCAGACTCCCATAACTTTATGTTCTGCATGAGAATCTATAGAATATATTTAAAGAGCCTACTGGAGATTAGAAGATATGCTTCTTTATGTCAGAGGCCTTATACAAAGACCTGGGTTTCTGTGTACACCCAGAAGGATATTCATGCATGCACTGAAATGGAAATGTGCTAAACTCCGGGAGTGTATCTCAAGCTTTGGTCAGGTTAATATGTTAATTGCTCTTTAACTGAGACATAATAAAGTTTGAGGGGAAAAATTATATATTGACCAACATGAAGGTCACTTTTGCTTTAAGCAGGATTGAAGAGAAATGAGAATGCTTTTCTTCCATTTCTTTTTAACTGTCTAATTATAAATATTTATAATCACAACATGACTCTGTAAGATTGTGTTATACTATCTGTAGTGTTAAATATTAACATAAGCATATATGAATCAGTAAGAAATTCATCAGTTTTTCTTGAGGAATAGCTAAGACCAGAGTTTGAGTTATTTAATTAGATTCCCTGGTTAGTACACTGTATCCAGATTATAACTTCTACTGCCCATGAGTTACACACGTTGCTTTGTTCTAGGATCTTATAATCTACATGGAAAGTCACTCTGTGTATATGTTTGTTTGTGTCAAAGTGCTGTTGATCAAAACAGCTGAAAGTGTGTAGCTGGATCAATAAAAATCCATCACTAGAAATAGTAAAATCAATTATAACTACTAATTGTGGGTCAGTAACTTCATTTTTGCATACAGTCAAAATTATTGAAATTAACATAAGAAAGGAAAAATATTATCTGACTGTCTCTAAGCATTTAAAATCTGACTTAGTATGGGAAGTGTAGGGAGGCTGATTAATCACCAAACTATATAAAAACAAAAATAACAGAAATGTAAAATTCACAGACAACATTGGCTCTCTTGTGCAGAGGTTATGTGTGTAAGGGCCAAAAAAAAACCCCTATTCTCTGGACTGCTCTGACTCTGCATTCATTGGTGACTGCATCTCAGGACTTTATCCATCACAAGTATATGTATTACCTGTTACACTCATAATTTAGCATGTATGGAGGACATAGTTTCACATATTAATATTATATAAGAAGTCCCTTTCAACCTGTATAAATTATCCCAATAATGTTTTATTTCTATGTTTTTGACATCATGATGATTTTATTTTTGCCTTTAACTTTACAGGCTTGAGTCTGGTTTTTAGAGATTGGTGTGTAAGAACAGGATTAGGAACAGGGTGGGATTAATAACAAATTACAATGAGATTATGACCCATTAATACATTCACTTCTCAAAGGAGGGGCTTAAAATTATTGATGCTTCTCTCTCTGACGTTGCGTGCCAAGTGCCTGGCTTCCTGCCTGTCCACGGCAGCATGCTATAACAATAATGATTGTTAATTTCTTTTATTTCTAGCTTCATATGCATTTTTAGGGTTGAAATTTTTCACTGGGCTTTATGAAAAATATCAAGAGGTTCAGAAACATTCTGAAGCATTTATTTCTAACTCTCATTCATTCTGCAAATATTTATGAAAGTGTTATCATTTGCCAGTTTTTATTACGTTGGTGCCATATATATAGCTCAGCATAGAGGTAAAACGCAAATAATAGGGCATTGCGATGGGGTGATGTGGGCACAAACAGAGATGGGAAATTGATACCAACACTATTTTCAGAAGAGGGTGTAAGACCATCAAATTAGAAATAGCAGACAGTATAAATCCCCTCAGAAAGGGAGAGAAAGCACAGGACATTTAGGAAACTGACAGTACTCTAAGGATTCGGGAACCAAATGAATTATGCCAAACGTATATTTGAGTGAGATACATATTAAGATCAATCAAGACTCAAAATTGTCAATTTATGGAAATCTGGATTAGCTGTAGAAACATAATTTTCTACATGAAAAAGAGGCTGAGCAGCTTAATCTATAGGTAAACTTGTGCCACCTAAACATCCAGGCGCGATACAGCTAAACAAGCGGCTTTTCAGTGAAGTAACTCTAAAACCTCGCAATATCATTTTTTTAGAAATTACTCTTCTTATATCATTACAAAGATGACTAAAATAGTATTTGTTATATTCATTCCATAATTTTTCTTAATGAAAATAAACAATTTTAATAAAAATTTCAAATTGATATGTTATTTTCACAGTAATTCATTCATCTATAGTATTTCTTTACTAATGCAATTTATTCTTCACTGAACTTGTAATACCCTTCATATTAAATTCTTCTTGGTATAATTTAGTTTAAGTCAGTCTCATGCTAAATGGTGCTTGTTAGTGGCTGACGCTGTAGACTGGATATTGGGTAAGCTGCCATTTTCTATAATGCACATAAACAAGGAGTTTATAGGCTAAGAACCCTTATGCTTGTACATAGACACAAAATAATCGCTTTAAAAGTATATTTGTTTAGATATAATTTAACTTGATGATGTTTGACCTTTACTGAAAACACTGCTGTACAGAATAACACAAAGATATATTTAGCATAATTTCTTCAAAATCTTGTCCTTTGTACTTCTAATATTTTCTAAGGTAGAAAAAGAGCGCATTAACTCACTTTTAAATCAGAAAAAAACAACACACAGGTAAAGGAATCTGTTTTCATATTAATTTGAAAGCTTACATTTTGGTCCATCAAATACTCAGGTCATGAGAGTTTCTGACCATGACCACAACAAAACTCTTTTTTGTCCTTTAACTTTTATATCTTGATGGAGAATTATTAAACTTCAAATTATTTTTCTTATGGACGTTTTTTCTTAATTTTATTACTTGGCTTACAGGAAATTCTAACCTCTTGCTACTGGGTAGTATAAAAAAACTGGACAAGCAGAACAAAACAAAGAAAATCACTGCAATTTGAGAATGACTTTTTGTTCAGTAAGTAGATTTCACCTCCAACAAATCAGAATGAAGAGTGATGATTTTCTGGAACATTTAAAAGACTAAGTATCCACAGAGTAAAGTTAAAACCGGCAAAATAGAGAATGGCTAATATAATTTGTGACACACATCCTAAAACACAGAGGACTTGTGATGTAAAAATAGTTAACAAATCTAAGAATTAAAAAGTCTCCAACCATGGGGCCGGGCGTGGCTCAGAGGTTGGGTGTCGACCTGGGATCCAGGCGATTGGGCTTCAATTCCTGGGCAGGGCACATGCCAAGTTGCGGGCTTGATCAGTGACTCTCTCATCATTGATGTTTCTATCTCTCTCTCTTCCTCTCCCTTCCTCTCTCTGAAATCAATAAAGATGTATTTAAAAAAAAAAAAAAAAGTCTCCAACCAAAGCTGACTTGCAAAGATACAAAATATGCCACAGAGCAACAAAGAGAAGTTATTAAGATTCCTCAAGTTGCTCACCTTATAAATTAAATGTGTTCATTAAGAATGAAATATTAATTAAATAACACTGATAGATAAAATTAAATGTAGCAATATACGAGTTGCCCGAGGCTTTAAAAAAAGCATTGACTTATGGCTGGTGGAATTAGGTGATGGGAAAGTAAGGTAAAATTGGTACTAAGATCAAAAAACTTTTTTCTTTCTTTTTAATTCCAGCCATGAGTACCTGAAGCTAAGATATTAGATTCTGCTAAAAGGAGGGAGTGGACTGATATCCAAGAGCATCACTGGAGCGGACCAGCTTTATGGTTACTCAATGTGTTTGTGAGTATGAAGGGAATGGCATAGAAATTAAAGCAGAACCCAGCTAGCTCTCCCTCAGTATAAAATGTGCACACACCCAGGACTTTTACTGCCTAATGTACTAGGCTCAAAAAACTAGTCTGCATTCTGAAGAAGTAAACAAGTAATGAGCATGAAAAGGAGAAAAAAAGTAAATATAAATTGTCCATAACCTGTATTTTTTCATCTTTTTTAGCCATGCAAAAGAAAAGACATCATCATTTGTGAGTGTGCCTTCCATAAAAATTTCCATCCAAACAAGTATTAGTGTCAAAGCAAAAGTGACCATAACTCTTTTATATGAACAAATACAAAAATTTTAATCTCAGGCACTGATTTGGAATTTGAGATAATCTGAAACAATTTGAGTTACTTTATTTTTGAAATAAAAGTGTTAAAAAAAGTTCTAATGAACAAAGCAGTTTAGTAGAAATTATAGTAGGGCTAACTGGAGCCCTAACTTTTAATCTGAACTCTAACAGATGTGTGAATTTAAGTGAATTACTTAAACGTTTTGTGCAAGAAATCCATTATGTTTATTAACCTTAGAGAATGGTGCGTATTAAGCCATCAGTAATATGATAGCTCATTCTACCAACATTTTAAAAACGAATGCTACATCAGTATTCAAATAAATAATACAGTTTAGATTATTTAAGAAACATATAACTCATATTAAGAAAAACTGACGTCTTAAGGGAGCTTTGCATGATGTGGTTCATGATGTAGTTAACCCAACAGATGGAAAGGCAAGCTGAGTGCTGCTCTTGCTTCTCTGCTTGTGGTAAGGAGTCCTCATCACTGACATGACGGAAGGAATGGTAAAAGAACTCGATTTGTGGATCAGGAGCTAACTTGGAAATCTATCCATTTACAACGCTTTCTGTTAATTTATTCTACCAATCTTATTTCTAAAGGGCACATTTCTTTATCCATTCGAGTAAAAAAACAGCTGAAAACTCAACTTGACCTAAACTTGGCACAATACTAGAAGAGACTGAAACTGAAACTAATGGCCTCATTTTTACCCTCTCTCACAAAAGAAAAACTGCCTCTCAACCAAATCAGAGGGGAAAGTGTGAAATCATGACTTGTTGCTTAATGCTTCTCAAGGATGTTATTCTGAATTCTGCAGAGCTGCCTCTGCAAAAGGAATACAGACACTCTTTTGAGTTTTCAAAATAATCCTCTGTAGCAATTCTAATGAAGTCCCACTGAGTCCTTAGTCCAAACCAAGATTTTGAATTAGAATCTGAATGTAGCTCTGAAATATGTTCTTTGTTACTTTTTTTGGAAGAAAGAGCCAATGTTGGGGCTCCTAATGCAGCAGATGGTTACTGGAAGATATGACTATGTTATGAGTAAACCAATTTGTTTTATTATAAACATTTAATTTAAGATGTGTTTTTCTAGATTCTTAAAGAATATTCATCAATGGAATTCATCATTTTAAAAAATTTGATTTGATACAGAAATTCCATTTGTATTTATAACCATAAAGTGATATAAAAATCATGGGAAATAAAAGGAAACTATAAGTTGTACATCATAGCAGGCTACAAATAAACCATGGCATGAAAATAGTTTAATAGGATAGTAAGAGGAGATTTGGAAATTACTTTGTCTAATAGTCAAGGGTCTACATATTTTCTTATCAGCAGCAACCTCTTATGGCTAATGGAAACTCTTACTTTTCTTATCACAAAATAAACTCATATATATCTCCATACCTTTGTCAAAACTGTTCCTGTCTGAGTCCTCACTGTTTATACTTCTATATCCAACCTTGGAATGAATTACTTTCAAACTTATTAATTTTAATCTAAAATTATAAAAAAATTAAATTTTAAAATGTATTATTTTTTTGAAAAATTAAAGATTTTTTAGTTCTATAGCTAGAAAGTTTTGTTTTAGACCACATAGGTTCCACCTTAATCTACTGATGGTAGCATGGAACAGACTGATGAATCACAGAGGGAAGGATGGCGGGGAGTGGGAAGAGATTAACCAAAGAATTTATATGCATGTATGCATAGCCCGCCAACACAGACAGTAGTGGGGCAAAGGCCTGTGGGGGGCGGGGGACCAGGGTGGAGGGGGGGTCACTGGGGGAGGGGAAAGGGAGGATGTCTGTAATGCTTTCAAAATAAAGATAAATTTTTAAAAAATAAGTATAATGAAGATATTTATTCACATGGCTGTTATTACACTTTCAAGAAATTTATCAAGTTCCCCATGAAGTTTTTCTAGAGATGCTAGTCCACAATGGCCAGACTTTCTCTAACCTTTTCTTTACTGATTGTCATATCTTTCAACTGGCATTTTAAGTATAACAAATTTTGATTCTAATCATCTGGACAAGAGAATTTATTATACCTGGATAAGCAGTATCCTGTTTTGCATTTTAGAGCTTTAAGCATTGGCAATGCCTAGTAAAGAACTATAATCAATTCTCAATCACTTACCCACACAATCACTGGAAGAAGTCTATGGGATAGAGGGTCAAGACAATTAAAAGTGGAATGAGAAAAATGAATTTTTAAATCTCGGCACTGACATTTAGCAAGTATGTAACTTTGGCCGCATTACTTAACTTCTTGGAGCCATTTCTTATCTGCCGATAAGGAACATGGACTGGGCTGATATTTCGTGCAGATTAAGTAAGATATATAAAAAGAATGCATTATGTATAAAAGATAGTATGTGTTGAGTTTACACTTAACAAAATTTTAAACTAATATTCTTTAAGTAGTATGTAAGCCAAATATGCCCCAAAAGACAAAGATAAGTGTCAGAATACTGCACATTTCCAGTTGAGAATTTACCCTCCAATAATATATTTTAAAATTTGATCTCTGCAAACAGGGCCTGCCTACATATACGATACATGAATACATCTCATTCATGAATTGTTTCCGTGTATGAGTTTTGTGTCCTCAAATAAATTATGAGCTTACTGTGGGCAACGGTCATACCTTACACTTTCACGTATCATTTGATAAATGGCATAATACCAGGAGCAGAAGATTTTCAACACCATGAATTGATTTGCTAATGAATACAAAGCAGCTGTCCAGGAAAAGAAAAATTAGAACCTATAAGCACTAAGCTCTGCAATTAGAACAGCCAGCACATTTATATTCAATTTTCTTGTTACATTGTCATCTGTCCTTTCCCTCGTTTAACAGGAGTGTAGACTAAAATTTTAACCCAGGGTCACCATGTGATGAAATAATCATTGGTGACATATGTCTTTTTACATGGAGGGGGGAAAAATCATGCGATCTTACATCTATTTCGAAGGAAAAAAAAAAATACAAGACAGCTAAAACATGTCTGTGCATATACAATTTTCAATTTAATTCTAAATAGCGCTGTCTCTTCAAAAACTAAAACTTGAAAAGTTTAGCTTTTCGTGTTCTCTGGGATAAAGAGCCATTTCAAAGAAGTTCTCTCCTAGGGTTACAATTTGGGTTAGTGTTGAGTCGAGCATTAGGGTGAGGCTGAAATGTGAAATTTCCTGTCTGCACTTACGGTGATATTTTCTCCAGTTCCCAGCTTGTCATATTCTATATCCTCTGCTGTCATATACGTCTGTAAGTGAAAGGAATACAATCCCTTCCTGTAGTGAAGCATTTCTGAAATTCTCTCTGAAAGCTTCCCTTGCTAATCAAAATGAAATGTAATTTTAAAAATACTTTTTTTTCTTTATTGATTTTAGAACTATTCAGTTTTTAAATTTGTACATAGGATAACTATATTTCTTTAACTACCTCCTGTTAAATTCTTGAGTCACAGATAATCAGTCTAAAATCTCATCCTATTTTAGAGAGCATCTGCTTCCAGTTCTCACACTACCTAAGCAGATATACTTACTTACACTATTGCTCTGAACACACCTTCTCTCAGGTAAGCAGGCCTTCTCTCTGAGCCATATAATCATTGTGTTGACCTGCATATCTGAGTCTTCTCCAGATATTCCTTCAAACTTTATATTTTTCAACTTTCCAGATTTTATATTTTCTTCCACATTTAAAGTTATAATGTTGGCTATGCTCCTATCTCATTCCAGGGAAAATGCTCATCCCGCAGCACCCATTGTAGAGAGCTCTGGGGAGAAAGTGTGACTTTGATGCACAGTGGCTCCTGACCCACAGGCTTTGGACTGTGACTTGTGACATGGTCTGGCGTGCAAATGAGCAGCAATAATCAGAAGTTCCTTCTCCAAAATGTGAATGGAGAAATATAAGAAGGTGGCTCATAGAAGCAGGAAACTAAAGAATTCAAATACTAGAAGCAGGGGATTGAGGCTTTGACAGGCAAAATGTCAGGAAGAAAATATACGTAAGGAAATCCGATGTAAAGAACAACAAACAAACCAAACAAAACGAGAGAGAAAGAAGATTCTGGTGGAAATATGCCTGGCATGGGGGCACTAAAATGAGCTGGGCTATGTGAATGTGAAGCACTAGAGTCAGCAGCCAAGACATGCTTCTGTTTAGACCCTCCTACTCTGCCTGGCTCCCCCAGGATTCATGCTTGCCTCGGGCACTGCACATGTGTGTGATTAAGTACTACTCAGCAGCCTTCAACTCATTTCATCACCTTACCAGCAGATCAGAAACAGGTTGAGCTCTGAGGCTCTCTCTCTCTCGCTCTCTTTTCTTTTTCACCCAAATACCTAGCGCTAAGACTAAACAATATTTGGGGCTTTGTAAATGCTTACTGATTGATTCAAAACACCTTTCAGGCCCCATAAATTAATCTTCATTTAGAAATACATAGATAATGACTCCAAGTCTTGTTATTTCACTTTATAACGTGGCAAGGAATGCAATTTAACTTCTAACGTGTTTATCTCTTCCTCCTTGCCATTATTATTAAGTCTTGGCAATAATAACTCACAGCATCTGGAGCCAAGTAACATAGGAGTTTAATCCATATGTATTTGAGTTTGATAAACAAGAATTTGTCAAAACTTGTTTATACCAAGAAAAAAATACTATCCCTCAGAAGTTACAAGCAACAGAGTAGAATATTCTTTATTTTGTAATCTCTTCTCACCGCTTATTCAAATGGAAGAGAGTCAAATACAAGTTCAGATTTTTTATTTTATCTCACCCCCCACCAAGTTCAGATTTTTTTATTTTATCTTCCTCTCCCCACACCAAGTTCATATTTTTTTAATGAAAAATGAAACATTATAATTAATATAAAATGAGTCAAATGTGTGGGTCACAGGAAAATTTCAAAGTAGTATCTTAGTAGTTCAAGCTGGGTAGAGATGGGTAAAACAAAGGTAGTAACCTTGAAATTTGAAGATAGAGCCTCCATTTCTTTCAACTAAACAGCCCTAACTTCTTTAGAGTTTTCAGACAAGTCATATTTTTATTCCTTTTATAACTCTGGTCGGTCTTTTCTGAACCAACCAATTTCTCCACATACTTCTCAGGCAATTTTCACAACTTTACAACGGCTTGTGTTTAATGGCAGAGGGAGCCAAAGGAATCAGAGATTTATTTGGCTCTTGTTGGCTTGTATTACAACAGTGACAAAATGTTCTGGCTTATAGACAAGAGGAAGCAATAAATATAGCATGTCTGACCTTCAGGGAAGTTTTCAATTTTATTATGAATACCATTTTATTCAGCAAGCCAGAAGGCTAATTACCTTCATTACATAATGAATAAGGTCTCGTAAGGCCTCACCCTTCCAATTCTAATTTTTGTAATCCTGAACCAAGCAGAGTGGCCCCTTTGACCTATTTCCAAATCTTTGGAGAGAGTCTGCCTGATATCCTTTTTGGTGCTCTCTTAAAGTATCACCTCTTAGGTCATGGGCTCTTCTGGCTTCCCTGTGGATGAACCAAAACGCACTTCTCCAAACTGAACCTTTCTGCTATACTTCCTTATACCAAAATAATATCTTGATAGGCTTCATGTAAATTTTACCCGAAAGAAGAAAAAAAAGGGAAAAGCAGAGAATAAAACAAATGGCATGGACTGACAGATCTCAGAGGGAATGGGGGGGGGGTGGGCATGGCGGAAGACATTAACCAAGGAAATTATATGCGTGTACGCATAACCCATGAACACAGACAATAGCGTGGTGAAGGCCTGGGGTGGGGTGGGAACCAGGTGGGGGGAAGCAATGGGTAGAAAATGGGGAACATCTATAACACTCTCAACAATAAAGAATAAATAAATAAATAATCAAACAAACAAATGAGGAAATTTCAAAATCACAAAGGTAAATTCTTAGGACCCTGTAAATTAAATCAACAATTTTAAAATTCTAAATTGAATATCATGAATTTTAGTCATTACTTTGATCTGTACCTGAAACAGTCCCTTTAGGTATCATTTATATTCCAAGATAGACCACTAAGAAGCAACATAGGTGACATATGAACAGTGATTTAGTACAAAAAGGCCAATGTTCATTTTAAATTTGTGAACATTAAGCAAGATACTCAATTTTCTAGACTTCATTCTTTCATTCAGGCAACACACATTGTGTACCCAAAGTGCCATATAGCCTCCTGAGACCTTGACTCCCTCAAATTTATACAAAAAAGGAGTTGACTTTGATGAATCCAAAGTGCCTTCCACTTTTAAAAGTATATGCTTTCTGACCCTGACAATATTTGAGGCCAAAGAAATTGTGCTTGGTTACACCTGGGCATCTCCATTTCTCTCCTAATTTTTTTTCTGTTCTCATTCTGAGGTGTTTCACTTTGCAACACTTCGCTTTAAAAAATAATCATAAGTTCTCAACTGAATTTAATTCTCCTATATTCTTAGCTAATTGTTTCTCTTCAATTAAAAAGAGAGATTATGTCCTATAGCATAACTCATTCCAACTTGCACAAGTAATGTTCTAGAAAGAGCAAAAAAATTTACATTTTCACATTCTCAATATCTATTGATGAAAGGTCTTTCTTGAAAGCTTCATGAGGGCAAGAGTTAGGTCTTACACCTCTTTATAGCTCCCTCTGTGATTAGTAGTGCCCATTGTACCTTGGCCTTACTCATTAATTTAGGACAGGGGCAGGATTTGAACTCAGGCAGGACAGGGGCAGGTTTTGCACCCCAAGAGTGGGGTTGGGCCAGGTTTCCACCAGCTAGCTTACTCAACAAATATATCATTTGTAGGTATAATAATAACCATTTGTCCCATTGTGTGCTGATTAATAAAATGAAACTTTTTGAAATTAGTAGAATATGAATTCTACATGCAATACTGGAACTCATGGTATTAATAATTAGAATCAAAAGCATAACTTTTAACTCACAAAAATGCAAGTGTGGTGACAAAGATTATTTAGCAAGTTGAGATCAGAAGCTATTGTCATTTCATTTGTCTTTGTTTCCTAAGGGTAAGTTTAATATCATGCAAGACAGGCACAATGCACCCTTTTTAAAAAATGTTTTTATTGATTTCAGAGGGAGAAGGAGCTAGCAGCATCAATGATAAGAATCACTGATCTGCTGCCTCCTGCATACCCCCCACTGGGGATCAAGCTTGGAAACCTGGGCATGTGTGCAGACTGGGAATCGAACTATGACCTCCTGGTTCATAGGTTGACATTCAACCACTGAGCCTCACAGGCTGGGCTGCACATTGCACGCTTTTGATGCAATAATATTTCACATAAATTTGATTTTCATAAAGCAAATACTATAAATAAAGCAAATGTATTGTTTCAAAAAAAAAGGGTGATGAATAGCAATTCCCAGACTTATTTAAGCTTCCTGTATTTTATAACTTTTATGAAATCAATGAGCAGGGTGAATTAGCACATGTGGTAAAACGTGGTGGCAGATGCCAGAGAACATTAACACTTTATAGGCATAGAAGTAAGAGGACTCAGCATGTAACATGAAACAAGATAAATCACTGATTTTTAAATTTTTTATTAATCTTATTCTCTCTTCATAGCTACTCTACACATTTATCCTGACCTGGAAATTTTATGAAATTCCAGTCTTGGGTTCTGCCAAAACCAAGACAAGGGATAATGCTGAGCCCTATCATATTTTATTATAGATCAGTGAGGCAACAAAATAATCATGAGAAACACAGCATCTTAGTGATCTGCTGTAAATAATATTCCTAAATCAAACACCCAAAATTGAAAAGTCAAACCTAAATGCTTGTGTGGAGAGAAGGAGAGAGAGAGAGAGAGAGAGAAAGAAGGTAAGGATTCAGGGACAGAGACATAAGGGGAGGAGTAGAGGAGGAGGAGGGGAGAGACAGAATTCTGAAAGATAAAAGTTGAGAAGTGTGTTTCAAACAATGAGACTTGGTTTGGAGGCTCATTTATGAAAGTTAAATTAGAGGGAAGAGACACTGATGGCAGTTATAAACCTTGTTGTTATCTTTAACAGATAAGCAATTGTTCAGAGACACAAAAAGTACTAATGCTTTATGTGCCAGAAAAACATACAAAAGTTATTAAATTCAGAAACTTTTTATATGTAAAATATATACCTATATTAGCAATTTATATTTCAAAAAGTATAGAACAAATATGGATTATACAGTACATGAAAAATAGATACAGAAATCCATGATTAAATAAAGATGACTTTCTAAACAAAAAATCTCTCCATATATATAGATATATGTGTGTGTGTGTATAAGATGTAATATATAATATGTAATGTATAATGTGTAATATGTAATATAATGTATAATATATAATACATTTAAAAGATTCTGTCATATATATATATATATATATGTACATATATATATTTAACCAGTGCTCTCATTATCATTGGTACATACTAGTATCATAGTAAATAATGTTAGCTATTACTTAAAGATTCAATACAATTTAATTCATTCTAGCTAAGAAAATAAATGGCATTTACTAGAGGTATGTACTTGAATATAAGACCTCATCATGCTGAGCCTCCATAAGGGAGACCATATATGCTAAGCTCTCAGCAGCATACCCAGCACAAACTTAGGGCCCAACAAACTGTAGTTATATATACTTGGAGCATGGCCTGATGTATTTTGTGTTTTTACACAATGTTTCATATATATATATATGTATATATCTTTATTGATTTCAGAGAGAGGAAAGGAGAGGGGGAGAGAGAGATAGAAACATCAATGATGAGAGAGTCATTGATTGAGCCCGCAACCCAGGCATGTACCCTGACCGGGAATCGAACCCCGATCGCCTGGATCCCAGGTTGACGCTCAACCTCTGAGCCACGACCGGCCGGGCTCACAATGTTTTATATTTATATGTACAAACTTGCATCACCTAATTCTTACTTGTCATTCACAAGCTTATTCTGAAGACTTCTCCATCCATGAAAAAGACAGACTCACTTCACTAATTCAATATGTACCTCTGTGTTAAGATTGTTTTTAACACTAAGGAAAGTCCCTAACCATCCAAATCATAGTATAGTTGATGTGAATAATTTGTAAATTCTCTGATTTTTAGTTGTCCTGCTTGCTAAAATTTATTTGTAACCTCAATCTACCACTTTTGAGCTCATTGCTGAACATGTGCAAAGGAGTGAAAAATTTGAGCCACCTGACAGGCACATTCCCCACTGAAGGCAACCTCTACCTTCTCACTTCAGGTCTCACAGTGCAGCCAAGTGTCCTTTTGGAGACGTTTAGTGCCCTATTTTCCACTTCTTCTGTTGGCTATTTTGTTGGCTATTTGGCTGTTTATGATGGCCCCCAAGTGAGGTGCTGACGTGCTGCCTAGTGTCCATAAGTGTAAGAAGGCTGGGCTGTGCTCTATGGAAAAAGCACCTGTGTTGGATACGCTTTATGCAGTCATGGGCTATCCTGCTATTGGCCTTGAAATCAATCTAATGAATCAATAATATATATTAAATAAGGTGTCTTTAAACAGGGAGACACATAAAACAAGGTTATGTTTTAATCAGTTGATGAAAATGTTGGAAACAAAGATTCCCTGGAACCTAAACCTACTTCTTCCTTAGAGCAATTGTTCAATATCCCCTAATTCAGTGTTTATGGTGACTTTATAGAACATAACTACGGAGAATAATGAGGACTGACTATATTTGATCCTTAGGCATAGTTAATCTGGGGAGATATACAGGGTATCCCCCCAAAATGTATACACACTTTGAGTAATTATTAATGCCAATAGATTAAATCTGAAAAGAAAGAAACATCAATTGAGCTATCAGCTGTTAAGTGTGTATTCATTTTTGGGGATGCCCTGTATATATGAAATACAATATAAACAAAAGCATCAGAAAAGGCTGGTTAATAGAGATAGCACAAAATAATACTCATAAGCCAGTTATCCAAAGCTTAGATTTCTGGTACAGTTATCTGGAACATGGCCTTGAGGCTGAAAATGAGAAAAGGCCTCCAAATAGCAGAGCTTTGTTGACCCCCTGCTTCTCCCAGCCTGTGACACTAACCTCCCTGGGCTCTGCCTCCCACATATTCATGGTTACTAGGATATTAGAATTATGGCTATTAAAATGAGGGTTTGGATGGTGATTTGAGAGACACAGAAAAGACTTGGCTAAATGTAATAATGGGTTAGCTCTGCAAAGAGATGTTGGAAGTAAATCAGAGATGGAAAGAGATAATGTTAGGTAAACAAATATTTGCCACCCCACACAGAGAGAAAGTGGCACCGAGAGGAGTGTGAACAGAGTTCTTGCTAAGTTTTTCCCCCAGGTTACCACACCTGGTCCATATTCTTTCCAGTTATCTCTGGTGATAGTTCTCTTTCTGGATGAGGCTATTTAAATTCTTTGTAGACAGCTAATCAGGAGGTAAAAAGAAAAACTTCCTGAGCCTTCTATTTCTTAAAAATATCTGCCTAAAATCATCCTCATGCCAGAGACACATTTTGGGGTGGCAAATTTTGCTCCCTATAATATTCTGATTCACAACCCCAGACTGGGCCAGCAATGCCAGTGACTGCAATGCAGATGGTGCTCAGACACTTTTACAAAGCACTGATTTATGAGCGCATAAAGATTTCTTCATTAGCAGTCTCTCCTTCTAAGATTAACACATGTTTTCTAATTCCTGCCACCTGGACTTTTTTCTTAACACACCTTGTAATTTTAGGAAGACTCAACATAAGGCTGAAAAACAACGCGTGCTCAAAATTCAAATGGAATTCAGAAGACACAGCCAAATTTATTTATGTGGAAACAAATATTCAGTCAGCATTCATTATTAATTAATGTCTCAGTTATCATATTAGATGCTAGGGGTAAAAAGACAGAAAAAAATGATCCCTGCTTTTTTAAATAAGCCCGTTTCAGCTTAACAAAAATGTACCTGAATGCCGTGTGAGATACCAGGCACAGGGCACCTCAGAGCCTTGTAGAAAATAGTCTCATTTGTTTAGAAACTGTTATGTAAACAGGTGAAATTTTCTCTTGGGTCTCCTATGAGTTCTTTCAAAATTATCCTGAAAATTTTAAATATGTGTATCATATATAACTCATTTTGCACATTTGAATTGTAATCACCTAGTTCACAAAGTATAAAACATGTGCTCAACAAATCTGGGTTTTATTTTTATAAACTGAATTTTTAAGTCCCAAATGGTTATTATACTAAATTGCTCATCAAAAGCAACAAGTTAGTGATTCAAACTCTATACTACAATCTAAGTCTTGTCTTTAAGCACATGGTCTGTTTTCCTCCTAATATTCAAATTTCTACTGTAGCTCTGATATTTTCTTCTCTTCTATGTTAATAAAATAATTAAGAATTTTATTAGTAGAAGAATACAAAATCCACAGACATTCTCCCCTCCCCCTCCCTGATTTTATTTCTAGATCATCTCGATTAAATTAGAGCAAAAGAGACAATATTTAAGATTGCTTTATCTTTAGCTGCTCTGCCCACACAGTTTTTGTCAGGTGGCCATGTCAAATAAGCAGAGCAAATGATTCTAAAAAGAAATCATTTTAGTTGCAAATAAAAAACCTGGTTTCTCCTGAGCAAAGTCTATGATCTGTAACCTTGCTAGCTCAAGAAATATGAAAACTGTTCTGTTTTCATTTACGTTTCACACATAATCAGTTAACCTTAAAAATACCAAATAAATGCCGCAGAAAAGAGCACAACCTAAAATTTTTAAAGAAAAGGAACTTCAGGTGTAGTTTTGTAGTTTAAAAAAAATAAATGTTGGAGGTTTGGGTTGGTAAGTCACTACAGAGAGGCTGCACTGATGAAAACATGAAAACTAAGGAAGTGGAGAGAGAAGCTGCAGCCACACTAAGAAGTGTGATTTATAAATGCTGCCAAGACAGCAAGTAACACTTTTTTTTTACGCAAATATCTGCTGAAAGGCCTGGAAATTACCCCTGCTCCAGGAGTTCTGATCTTAAAAGGGTTTTCCAGATATGGTCAGAGAATAAAGTTTTCTTTTCAAAGCAAGGCTAAATATAGTATAATTTCTTACTTTTGTTCAAACTCATAGCCCAGCCCTAACCCAGAAAGCAGTACTTCTATGACGGTGTCAAAGAGCAGAATGTTTATTTGTTCTTATCCTAACTTATCTGGGTGGCAGCCAATAGTGATTTCCATTTTAGTGCCAATTACTTAGGTAAAGCAGGACCTGTATACCCACTTCCATCCATTAAAAAACAAGTTGGAGTTGTATTTACATCACTTAATTTCTAGTGACCATAAGGAGGAGAAAAAAGATCATTTTGATCATAAAGCAAACAAAATAGCTATCTCAATGCATACATAAAACCCTAAAAAAGAGAATGGAAAATAATATTTTAAATTAAGGCCTTAGTTTCCATATAGATATAACAAACTATAAATTTGGATTTTAAATTCTATTCCATATTTAGTCAGAAACATCGTGTTCTTCATGACAACCCTTCCCCTAATTTGTAGTAAAAGTCAGTTAGTACTTCTGATATTTTTACTACTGTGTTCAGTGCATATTATGATAAATACTAGCTGTTAAAATCCCAGAGCCTTATTAAACCTTTGCTTTAATGTAAAAAATTATTTTTATTATAAAAAAATTATAAACAATTTTATGTGTATTTTGTCTTTAAAAAAAAAAAAAATGGAACATTATGTTCCCATATTCCCATATTTTAAGTGAAAAGGAAACAAAAACTTACATTTTAACATTGAAGTATGCTTAAAAGTAAAATGTGAAATACAGTACAGTAGTCTAATTATACTGACACCTTTTGTAAGTGATAACACATAATTGAATTGCTCCTATATCAGAAAAACCACAACTATGGAAAAAGACAAAGAGCCTAATTTATTCTGACTAATCAGGATTGATGCTAATTAAAGAAGAGTGCAAGATAATGACTTCTCATTACTACCTGTTAGATGGAAAGAGATTGTTCTTCTTCTAAGTAAAATAGCAATTAAGCAACTTTTGAATAAGGATTTATTTTCAGAAGACTTTCTTCTATAATTGGTGAAGTATTTGCATGAAGGTCTTTTTTGTGAAACCATTTAGAAAAAAAATGGATTTCATCAAAGGCTGTTTATTCTTTAGCATTTGTCACATTTTGTTGGATATGCACAAGATAAAGACAGTATTTGAATAGGTGGTAATCAGAACAAAATTGACTGGCATTACTCTGTAGAATGCTTCACATTAAAGAGCATCGTCTAGCCAAGTGATTGAAGCTCAAGTTCAAATCCTAATTCCTTCATTAACCAGCTCTGCAACCTGCACCAAGTGTTTTGATCTTTTGAAGGCTTAATTTCCTCATCTGTAAAAATTTAAAAATAATAGTTCCTGTCCCATAGGGTTGTTGTGAGGATTAAATGGAAATATTTATGTAATATCCATTGTACAGAGCTTGAAATTGATAAATAAATGTTAGCTATTATATTAGTTTTAGTTTTATTGTTTTTTTGCTCTATAATAAACACCACAAATTGATCATCTCACAGGTTCTGGGTAGCCTTAGTCTGGACATTGGTGAGCTGAGTCCTGCTCAAATGTCTCCTCAAAGGAAGCCAAGGTATTCCTTGGGGCTGAGATCTCACCCAGAGCTGAGCGGGTGGAGTGCCCTCCCGGGCACCAAGAAGTCACTGGTTCCATTCCCCGCCAGGGCACATGCCTGGGTTTCGGGCTCCATCCCCAGTAGGAGGTGTGCAGGAGGCAGCCAATAGATGGTTCTCGCTCATCTATATTTCTCTCTCCCTCTCCCTTCCTCCCTCTCTAAAATCAATAAAAAAAATATTTAAAATTTAAAAAGTACATCACAGATAGTTTTTTGATAGAAACAAAAAACCTCTACACTATTAACAGGATTACCTTAATCAAAATTATGTAAATTGCTAAGTAAAATAATGGTTAATTAATTTTATTTATGGAAAAAAATTATCAAGGAAAAAAAAAGCATTTAGGCCAAGAACAAAATAGACACTACTGCAAAGACTCTTTCCATCAGGAGGAGGTAAATGGAAGAATTAATTGGAAGAGAGTCGATTGAACTGAATGATGAAATAGAATCAAATTGCAGGAGTTAATTGAGTTAAGGTTAGAAGTTTAGGGAGGTATATTCAAGTCAAAAGATCTTAGAGAAAAACAGAGCAAACAAGAAGGATGTAGTAGAGCTGCAAAATAATGTACATTTTGTTTCTACAAAATTAAGTGGAATCTGACCAAGTAGCACTCAAGTCTCAATAGGAGTGAACTGCACATTTACCTCTCACAGTGAACTTGATAGCAGGGTCTTTATGTCATGGCAATGATTTCTGAGAGAAAATCTTATGCAAACAAACTAAACCTGAGTGTTGGAGCCTGGTGAAACCAGGCTCACCTCAAAGGAAAAACTGACAAGTCTTCAGGGGTTTTGTGCAGAAGGTAAAGAATGAAATCAGATAGATATGATATAAAAACATGACATACATAAAACAGGTCGATTTGGATGCTGGATGTACATACAGTGGCTGCCATTGATTTCATCAAGGTCAATACTATTGAATCAAATAGTCTAATCACACATTGTTTCAGTGTTTCTTCCCTTGGGCTTTGTTTCCTTAAGGAACTTTGTCCTGAGAACAGGAGGAGATTCTATTGGTTGCCATTGTAACCAGATTTGGGACTGTCCTAATTGCTGTTCTTAATATCTACCCGGGGGAAGTAGGAATAGAATAGAAAACACTAGGGGAGGTGGGGGGACAGACAAAAAAAGACCCTTCTAAAAATTATGCATCCTCATTATTTTGAAAAAAATATACTGGTGAAAATGCATTTCTATTGCTGTGCAGAAAAATGCCCTCCTCCCAAAGATGTCCATGCCCTAACCCCTGGAACCTATGACTACGTTATACAGCAAATGGGACTTTACAGATGCTATTAAGATTAAAGATCTTCTGCTGAAGAGAATATTTTCCATTATCTGGGTGGTCATCTACCTAATCACATGATCCTTGAAAACAGGAATGTTTATGGCTGCAGTCAGAGAAAGATGTGATAAAGAAGGAAGACTCAGAGGGATGTAACACTGTTGGCTTTGAACCTTAAGGAAGAGAGTCACCAGCCAAAGAATGAGTGTGGCCTCTAGAAGCTGGAAATGGCAAGGAAACATTCTCTCCTAGACCCTCCAGAGAAAAACTCAGCCCTTCTAATATGTTGATGTTAGCCCAATAAGACCTGTGTCTGACTTATAACCTACAATATTGCAGGGTAAGAAATTACCACTAAGTTTGTGGTAATTTGTTACAAGAGCAATATATAACTACTATAATTACTAATGAAAATTTTGTAAACACTACTCAAATAGAGTGAAAAAATAGTTCTTTCAGTAGAGAAGCTAAAGATAGTATAAAAAATAAGGAATCATGAAAGCAAGCAAATTATTGCTCCCATCTGTCCCCCCATCCCAACCAATACCTATTTCCATACCCTCATTAGGTTAATTGCCCTCTCAGGACACTTAAAATATAGAGAGGAGTAAGTACCGTGGGGAATGCCTGAGCTAAGGAATTCAAAAAATCTCGGTTTAAATCCCTATTTTGTTATATGGAAGATTTGTGATACTGAGAAAAGTATTTAAAGAATCTGATCCTCAGTTTCTTTATCTTTGTGCTAAAGATGATTATGTCAAAAGGGTTGTCAAAATAATCAAGTGAGTAAATGTTTAAATAACAGCCAATACATAGTACATCTAACTGCGTGAATTTGGGGTATTATCATCATCACTTTTTCTGAGGAGTTACATAAACCATAGAGAAGTTATACTCTTAGTCTAAAGTTCACGTCAAGAAACCACAGGGTAAGGGCTAAATTTCAAGGCTTCCAGCTTTAATTTTTTTCACTATTCCTGCAGCCTCCACTGGTCAAAAGCTGGCTTATTGTATGAGAGAGTTCTTCAAATCATCATTCTAAACATAGAATCTGGGTTCCCAGGAGACTGTGGAAAATAATGTCTAAAACACTCTGTTCATTACTACTGTCGAATATAGAAATCACTATTATTTACGGTTCATAATGAAGTCCATCTGAATGACTAACCCCTAAGCTGTATAGCATATTTGAACTATCCCAGGTTGGGGACCCTAGAAGCACAGCATAAAACGGGGATTCTTGTGAAAGTGATTTATTAGAGGAGTGCTCTCAGGAGAAGGGAAGGGAGGCCAGCAGAATAGGGCATGGGAAGAAAGCTTAAGTATAGATGCAGTCTGTCCTGGAGACAAGTTTCAGCCTGGTCCCATTAGGGGTTATGGAGCATGAATTACACCACAGAGTAGGGCGCACCTTGCTGCACGGAGGGTCATCTGTGTACCCCTGGGTCAGTTAGTCAAAACGGTGGGCATATGTGAGCTATTAAAAGTGAGTACACCAGAACATTTTTCAAAAGAGGACATACAGATGGCCAATAAACATATGAAAAGATGCTCAACTTCACTAGTCATCAGATAAATGCAAATTAAAACAACAATGAGATATCACGTCATGCCTGTCAGGATGGCTACCATCAGTAAGTCAACAAACAAGTGTTGTATAGAATTTCTTCAAAAAGTTAAAAATGGAACTTCCTTTTGACACAGCGATCCCACTTCTGGGAATATATCTGAAAAAACCCAAAATACTAATTTTAAAGAATATATGCACTCCTATGTTCATTGCAGCATTATTTACAATAACTAAGATCTAGAAACAGCTCAAGTGCTCGTCCGTAGATGAGTGGATAAAAAAAGCTGTGGGACATTAACACAATGAATTACTACTACACCATAAAAAAAAAAAAAGGGAATAATACCTTATGCCACAGCATGGATGGACCTGGAGATTATCATGCTAGGTGAGATAAGCCAGTCAGAGAAAGACAAATACCATAGGATCTCACTTAAATGTGGAATCTAGTGAACATAATAAACTGAAGAACAAAACAGAAACAGAGGTATGGATACATGGAATAGACTGACAGCTGTCAGAGGGATGGCAGTGTTGAGGGGCTGGATGAAAAAAGGTGAAAGGATTAAGAAAAAACATATGCATATATAACACATAGACTCATATAACAGTGTCATGATAGCCAGAGGGAGAGGGGGTGGGGCGTAGGTAGAGGTGGGCAAAGGGGGTGGGGGGAAATGGAGACACAAAAAGACTGCTTGGGGCAGTGGGCACACAATCCAGTGTGCAGATGATGTTTTACTGAGTTGTATACTTGAAATCTGTATGGTTTTGTGAACCAATGTCACACCAATAAATTCAATAAATTTTTAAAAGTGTGAGTGCACTAGGATGACAGAATGGGGACAGTCACAACAGCATCCACTGTAAAGGATGATCCCAAAAGTTTGGATTAGAACTAGATCTTAAATTACAAGTTTAATTTACAAATCTCTAGAGCAAAACATTAGTTTTAACTCCTACTTTTCCTGGAAGAAAACAAATGCATCAATCTTGCCAATGAGCAGTTTCAAAGTCTGGGCTAGAGTTGTGGGAAAACCTTTGAAGAAGGATGACCTTAGAACAAACCTATACACAATTTAGTAAAATATTCATTACTAATTATGACATACTATTGGATACATGTTCCTCCAGGAGATAGCAATATTTCACCGTAACTTATAAATCATTATACCCTGGCCAATGTGGGGTTGATTTTAAGATTGCCTTTTAGCAAATATGTATACAAATAGACTTCTAGACCTATTATGTATCACTTTTATCACTGTCATACTGGATAATATACATCCAATAATGAGCTAGGTGTCCCACAAAAAGGCATTAAAGGTAGCTCCTTCAGTACCACATCTGATTATTCAGTAATATAAAACCCAACTGACCACAGTGATGAATGTTGGTATTACTCAAATACCTCCTTCCTGAAAACAAAGGTTAAAAGAAAGAAGAGACTCTAACCACAGCAGATATATTTATACCTTGTTTTGTAAGAAGTAATGAATCTCTATTTGTTATATAACTTGTTTCAAAGAAACTGTCGCCATTACTTTTGTTTTTCTGCCTTAAAAACATTCTTCCAGATTCTCATCAACATTTAGATTTCTAGTAACAAGACTAACTTGTCTTTACCTATGGACAAACCTTAAAATGATCTTTTACTAAATATTGTTTGGTCTTCCATTAGCTCAAAGAGTGAAATTTTCTAAGTAAATTTTCCTAAGTGTTAATTACTATCATCTATAAAGAACTACAAAAATATAATTAAAATAAGTGATCTTCATCTTTTAAAAATATTTGTTTTTTAATAAGTTAGCGCTAATAAATGTAAACTTAGAAATGAATCAATTATAAAATAAAAATAATTGACTCATCAGATTGTCAAAAAATAACTTCATTTTTACTTATGAATTCATAAGCCACAAATATTAATTTGCTGACATATACATTAAAGCAAATCTCATCATGTTGGGTAACCTGTTTCTAGCTTGGAACACGTGGCAAGCAAGCACTACATTTTCTACGACACAGCTAGATTCTAAAATCAACCTGTAGAACAACCGAGGGAGTTGTTTAATAACATCAAGAGTGCAAGACCTGTCCTGGGAGTCTCCCTAATGAATCATCTCATCTCATATTCTTTGTCAAAGCCTTAAATGAATTAAGTGTTTGGCTCGCTGATAAGTGGGATGCACCAAAAGTAATTGAATGTGGTAATCGAAAATTTGTTAAACCTGTCACTGCACATCATTATCAGCCTCAATTCCAACATGGCATAATTAGCTTATAACAGTTATAGTTGAATCAAGTCCATGTTAAGGTTCAGTGAGTAATGCACATCCTTCAGTAAATTGAATTGGACTCCAAGTAGATGAACAGAATAAAGGTTGCACACGTAAATGGTGCAAATAAGGTAAAACATAGGATTTATGGTGTGCTGAGCCTGTTCCCTGAAGCCATGTGGGCTAAATAGCTTTCATTACCGCCTTTTAACTAGCCAGACATGTCGTAGATCAGGCCAGTCCCCGAAAATAAAAATCTGCTTAACTCTGGCCCCTGGCTTGTGATTGATATGTTAAAAGTAAATAATCAGATGTGTAACTATTAATGGTCATATACAGAATATTCTTTCCCTCAGCACATAAGAGTGCTGAAAATTACAAGAGAGGAAGACTGACATTGTACCTTAAGTTTTAGAGGAGATGACTTTGGGAGAATACCCCGTCATGCTCTCTCAGCTGGTTACTATTCTTAATTAAAAAGCGTGGCTATACTCATGGCAAAAGTTTTACTACAGGATTTATGCAATAATGGTAATGATTTGAAATAATTGGTAAGCATATGTTCATTTGCAAAGAAATTAAAGTTATATTGGTTTATATTGGTGTGTATGCATACACACTTAGAACATTTTAGGTGAAGATATGTGATTTAGGGAATGATTTGAAATTACCATAAGTATGATTAAATAAAACCTAACAAACAGGTACCGGTGTAACTCAGAAATAAATAAATACAAGACAATTGTGTAAATGTCAGGTATAATGCAGCTACAACATTCTACACAGTCTGAAAATTTAGTTTCTGTTGATCCAGGGGTTATCTAAATTTCAGAGTATGCACATGGAATGTACAAACAGATTGTTTGGGAGTGAAAATTTGATTAGTTTGAAACTAAAGGTATACCTTACAAGCAGACTAGACTGTTCATATTTCCTACCAAGGTTATCTCCTCAGTATAATGGTATCTGAAAAATCACATAACTATAATGTTTTATTGTCATTATGTCATGAGAGCAAAAAAGGCTTGTGGTCTTAATGAATATTTTATTTTATTTAAGCTAAGTTAAAAACAGATCAGTCCTTTTAAGTTTCTTGAAACTAGATTGCTTATCTCTTTTAGATAACATGTGTGGGAAAATATTAAATATTGACAAGTTTTTCCCCCCAGCTGCCTCCACCACCATTTTATAGATTTTGTATATTTGTCATTTCAGTGTATTTTCATTATGTTACACATTATAGGATTTTCAGTAATTGCCTTCTACGTTGATCACTTACTGTTGCCTAATAGATAACCTCCTAATCTTAACAGTAATGTCTACAAATCTTGCTATAGAACTGATTGCTTCTGGGAAATCTTCATGCAGATAGCTAACCTCACCTTTCTGGGTCTTGCTACTTGCAGTAAAAAACATTATGGCTCTTCGTAAATGCCCTAATATTTTTCTAATTGGAACTTTCTCCGTGTTTGATAAAGAAATTTCTTTTTATTTGAGATTTGGTCCTGAGTAGTTTATATAGAAGGTAGAAAATATTCCTGTTACTTGGAAGGTTGATTCAGAACCTATCATACTTATATATAACAGTGACTCCTTTTTTTTTTTTTTTTTTTTAAGCATTCCCCTGGCAATTTGAAAGGTAAACAAATGTTTAAGGAAATACCATTACTTTAGGGCTATGAGTCCGTATACTTTTCTTTCTTCTATGACCACTTAAGACCCATAATCTCATCTGATCTTTACTTGTCCACAGCTTACTGTTGGTTAGGAGCTTGTTTCCATAGGGTGTTACCCTTCACTGGCATCCTTATGATGGCTATGACATGTTGGGAGTGTAGGGTGGCTTTATGTCCAAAGGGGATTTAAGTAGCTGTTGATTCTTTTTCTCGTGTATAAAAATAAAATTGGTGTCTAATGTAAGAGCTATTTGGAACTTTCTAACATGCGGATTTTTTAAAATAAAAAATTATGTATTTGAGTAAACTACATAATCTTAGTTGTACTACTGACTGAGTGAACTAATTATTATTTGATGAGGGTCCTGGCATTACCTGAATATTCAAAAAGGCTTTAGACATCTAAATAATCGACACCATCATCACGTAAGTGTCCCCCGTGTCTATGGCACTGTGCAGTATTCTCTGGATAGAGGATGCAAAATAAATAGAAGATGGATCCTACATTGGGGGATTTATAACTTAAGCAAGATGCACATGTATAAAACAAAAAGCCAATAGATAAAAACCATTTATACATTAGTTCTAGGAGGCATGGTTTTAAGTCAAGCTAAGTCTATAACAATTACAGAGTACAAATATATACCTTCGTAAAGCACACATGCCTTCGCCACATAAAACAAAGCCTCTCCAGGCTATCACACAGACCATGATAGATTGTACGAAAGGAGAGGTGCTATAACAGTAAATTCAAGCCAGTCAGTTTTCCTTTGTCGTTAGCACTGGGGAAAAAAATACTTATATTATGAGTGAGGCTGCATGAGCTTAAAATAGACTCTCAGATCACAATACTTATATAAAACTGATACTTTGATCTCCCAGCAAGCCAGGTATGAACAGTTTTAAGAGATAAAAATCCAAGATGGTTTTAATCACCTCCAGTTTTTTTCCCCAATTAGTTTACTTTTTATAAAATATTTTAAAACACAGTAAAATTGAAAAATAAAAATTTGAACACCTGTATCCCAACCAACCTGTTAAAGATCCCAAAATTAACACTTTTCTATATTTGCTTTATCGTATGTATATCCACCTATCCATCCTCCAAGGCATCCATCTGTTCACCTATATTTTGAATGCATTTCAAAATAAGCTGCAGGCATCAGTATGCATATATATATATATATATATATATATATATATATATATATATATAATTTGTTTTTAAAAGTTTAGGTTTAATGTAGTGTGATGAAATGCATAAATCTTAACAGTACTCTTTGATAAGTTCTGATAAATGCATAACCTGTATAACCTAAACTCCCTTTTTTTAAAGATCCACTCTTGGTACTTTGGTATAAAGTACCAAGAAGTATGATATTACCATCACCCCAGGAAGTTCCTGCAAGGTCCTTCCCAATTAATCCATACTCCTCCCAGAGGCAATCATTGTGGGGGTTTTCCCCCACCAAATATCAGTTTACTTAGAACACCATGAAAACAGAATTATACAGTATGAACATTTTATTTAGGGCTTCTTTCACTAGGTATAGTTTTGAGATGCACCCACGTTGTTGCATATCAGTAGTGTTTTCTACTTCTGTCACTGAGTAATATTCCATCAAATGAATATAACATAGTCTGTTTATCTGTGTACCCATTGATGGGCTTTGTTTTCAGCTTTGAGCTATTATGGATAGAATATCTCAAAACATTCCTAGACAAGCCTTTTTGTGAACATGTGTTTTTATTTCTCTTAGAGTGGAAATAATGAATCATAGGATAGGTGTATGTTTCGTTTTATGAGACATTGTGGGGCTTTTTTTACAAGTGGCTAGTAAGAATTTATACTGTCACCAACAATGAGTGAGAGCTCCAGGTGCCCTACATCAACATTTGGTATTATCTATTTTTAAAAATGTTTAGCCATTTGAGTGTATATATAATTGTATCTCTTGGTGGTTTTAATTTGCACTGTCCAATGGTGACATTAGTTTGGGTCAAAACAGGAAATAGAAACCACATGGTGGACTATACAACTGAAGTTTATTATAAGAAATTACCAAACTATGATAAAAGAGTAACTACAACAGATAAGAAAACACTATATGGTATCCTAGGACTGAGAGTGCCCAAGGAAGGACAAACCTGGAAAGGGTCTCCCTCCTCAAGACCGGGGTTCAAACCTTGAAGAAGGTATGGTTTAGCCCACTGGACAGTGAAAAATTGCCTGGTTTATCCAGGCGAAAGCGGGTCGGCAAACTGACCACATAAATCTGTCCCCTGGAGTGCAACAGGGAGCAGGCGGTCAGCTTCCAGCAAACGGGCATGAAGGAGGGTGGGAATCCTCCGGGCCCCATCCCATTCTCGTCCTGCAGAGAGAGCGTCAGCAAGGAGGGACCTTCTGAGTCTCGAGGGGCCACACTGGTGCCCGCAGAGGGAATCGGGGCCCTTGCGCAGGCAGGAGGTGTTGGGCGCCGGTCTCCTGTTGGGGCCGCGAGGAGGCGCCGTGGGTCCTGGCTGAGGCTGCGGGGTCCCCGTGCACCCGCGCTCTGGGCCTGCGGCTGTGGCCGAGCTCCAAGGCGGCTCCCGGCCACGCCACCCACCCGCAGCCCCTGGAAACCGCCCGAGGCCTTTCTGCCTGCAACGCTCCTCCAGCGCCCTCTGCTGGGAAGGCCTAACCTTGTGCTCACTTGAAAGGCCAAGTGCTTATTGCGCGGCGGGGCGCGGCGGGGCGGGGCGGGGCGGGGCGGGGCTCAGCGGTTCAGCGTCGGCCTAGGATCCAGGCGATCGGGGTTCGATTCCGGTCAGGGCGCATGCCCGGGTTGCTTGATCCCCAGTTGGGGGCGTGCAGGAGGCAGCTGATCAATGACTCTCTGATCATTGATGTTTCTATCTCTCTCCCCCTCTCCTTTCCTCGCTCTGAAATCAATAAAGACATATAAAAAATAAAATAAAGGCGAAATGCTTAGAAGGAACTCTATGGTCAGAGCGCGTAACTGAGGCGGCACTTGGAGCGACTGGCCCTAGACTGGTAACTGACACCACGACCAACGAGATTGTACACTTCTTTGTGTGATTTTGTCTATCGTCCTTCGGGGAGTACCTATCCAAAGCTTTTTTTTTTTTTTTTCTTCTGCAAGAAACCCGCTCAGCACCTCACTCCTGCCTCAGCCTTATCTGGGCCCGCGAGCAGCTTCGGCAGAGCGCGCCGCCTGCGTTCCGTGTTCTGTTACACGGTTTCGATTTTTACAAAGAATTGCTCCGGTAGACCCTGATATCTAATATCTCGCAGGATGCACTGTTTACTGTGAAAATATTGTTGGAGAAGGTTCTTAACATTATGGATAGAAAATAGTAGAGATAAACGTTTAAAAAGCAGCAGAGCATAAGTAGAACTGACTTGGGAACCAGAGCGCCTGTGTTGAAATACAGTTTCTCCAATGACTAGCTGTGTGACTCCAGGTAGTTTGCTTAAGGTCACTGTGCCTCAGTTTCCTCACCTGTAAAATAGGGATACCAATAAAAAGACTATTAAATAGGGTGTAATAAATGTACCTCTTAGGGTTGTTGTAAGAAATAAATGAGTTACTATTTATAAAGTGCTTAGAATAGTTTCTGGCACTTAGTAAGTCCCAACAGTGTTTAAGTATATAGGTACATACTTTATACTTATATACTTATTTATAATTATTATACTATTACTAATGTATTGGTATATAATAATGTGTAATACTTTATACATAAAAGTTTAAACTCAAATTAACTAATGATAATACTAGCTAATATTTATTGGGCACTTTTCATGTACCAGGCACTGTACTAACAACTTTTCATATATTATCTCATTAAAGTATCAAAAAACAACCCCTTTCTGATGAAGAAACAGAGTCTTAGATAGTTTAAATTGGTTTTCCATCAAAATAGTGGATTCAGTGGTAAAGTCCACTCCACACCCCTACCTCACCTTCACTCCAGCTAGCTCCCCCAAGCAAATGAAAATTCTAGATAAAGTATAACCAATAAAAAAAGAGGAAAATCTCCATTAATAAGAAACAAATAGATACCTCAGACTTACAGAGGTGAATGGACCTGAAGCTGAAAGGAACATGGGGTAACTGAAGCTGCTGGCACCCTTGTAGGGCTGGATATTCATGCCTTCACTAAGTCAGGAGATGAACCATCAGACCTGTACATGGTGGAGAGTCCGATGTCAGCTTTTTACATAAACCCAGGAACCACAATGAGCTGTCAATCCATGAAAAAGAGATGAGGCAACTCCACTCACTGGCTCTAGAAAATGTCAAAGAAGCTAAGCTGTTCACCAGGACCCGTGGTTGAAAGAAAGAGTGTTATACAATAATTCAAGCCCCAACGTTACACCATCTCTTTATACTGGATCTGAAATTGCATTACTCAGATGGAAACCCCAGACATTAAATGAGCAAAATGCATACTTCCCAGCAGAACAAAATAAAACTTCTCCACAGGAATGTCTCTACAACCCAGAGCAGGTTGGACAATAGTGGAAGAAGGCATGCTAAACTTATATACACAGGAAAACTCACAAACTTCACCAGGAAGAAAATCACTGTGAGAGTCAACAGAAACAACCACCTGGAGAACTGAAACTTTAAGAAATGCAATAATGGAATAAATTAGAGAGACATTTAAGTAAGTATATTAAACTAATCAGAACCATAAAAAGAAAGGATTGAATTCACAAGACAAAAATGGGACATTATGGTAAAAAACAAACAAACAAACAAACAACAAAAAACTAAGCTAAACTGAAAAAAAAAAACTAAGGCAGATTTGAGATGATTTACTCAGACTACCATAAAATGCAAAGAATAGATTCAGCATTTGAGCTCTGGCAATCTAACCCCTAACTACTTATGCTATCTTGTCTTTCAAAACAGTATGAGAGTTTATATGGTAATCACATACCCACAATATCAACAATATTTTCATCTCTATATTTCCATCTATTCCGCGAGAGATGGAATTGTGAATGATTTTTATTTTGTTCTTTATTTTCCAAGTTTTAAAAATTAACATATGTCGTTATTTAAAAAGTGAAAACGTATTTTTTTCCTTTGTTAAAGCAATAATTTAAGGTCAATATCTCAGTTTCTCTTCATCTTGAAGGGCACGTAATTTTTAGCAGCCACAAAAATTTGCCCAGGAGTACAATCCAATTATCATGAAAACTTCTACTTGTGTAAACTCATATTTTCAGAACTTTTATTTCATTTATTTCTCTAGGTAGGTGAAATTACATATTGGGCAAGACTCCCAGAGAATCAGAAATGAACTTTATAATTTTTCATCAACTTTATATAAAGAGAAATAAGAAAATATCCTTACAAAATATATTCTTGCATTTAGTTTAGGTTTCAGTTCATAATATTTGTCTGCAAAATTGTGCGTTGTGAGTGTGTGTGTGTTTAAACTTCTTCCATCTTTAAATATCCTGTGTTTCTCCAAAGCAAATTATTGTATTTGTTTGCTATCTTTTTTCCCCAGATACAGGCAATCTTATAACTGATTATTTTTCTGTTTTGGAGTTAATTACTCAAAGCCAAATTGGGCTGCCCTTTTAGTAATGTTGTAGGCCTTATGGCATGGCTTCTATGTGCCACCAGATTCATAATTTGTTCTTATTGTTAGTGTTTTTATTCCCAATTTATTTAATTGTATTTGCTTATTGTACTGTATTTCTATAATTTCTATAAAAACTCTTTTATGCAAAGAACCAAGTGCGTGTGTTTGTGTCTGTGTGTATGTATGTATGTGTATAGTATTACACTTCACCTGATGGTGTTTTCCTTGGTCACATTTTTTCCCTTAAACTATATATTACATCTACCTAAAATAGCACTTTTGCCCAGGGAATGAATACTCACTTCATTTTTACATCTGAAGTTAAATTTCAAAGATCAAAAGATTTACTGACCCCGAAAATCATCTGAACCATCTTTTATCTCTCGAGAAAATTATACCTGAATTATTACAAATCTATGGTCATTTATTTAATTGAAACTTATGTTTTGATAGCTGAAGAATACTGTGTACTTAATTTCACAAATGGACACTCATATAGGTTTAGTAAAGTCAAAGAAAAATTGCAGCCGGTGGAGTTAAACAGGCAGAGAAGACTATTTGAGACTATTGCCGTAGCGGTCAAGACCACTGCAATTCGGGAAAGAGATTGAACTCAACTCCTCTGGAACAAAAGGTGGAGTGGGTTTGTAAGGCTGGAGAGAGCTTGTGGAAAAGTACTGGAGGACACTGGGGCAGGGATTGATCAATGTAATTAGACAATCTGTGTTTGTTAACTGACACTTATCAAAGTTAGGCTCCTACCCTCCCACAGAGACTAGGATATAAGGGTGCAATCTTTCTTGATGATGACATTTCAAAGGGATGGCTCCCAGGTCCTTAAGAAAGATATTTCTGGGTTGTAAAACTGGCAAGAGACTGGGAGGACATCTGTATCTGAAAGGAGCAGAGAAAACATGTATAGTTACAGGTTTTTTAATGTAAATGCTCTAAGAAAGGTGCCTATTGTTAGGAACAAACCTGTCTAAAGTTTAGTCAAGCTGAGGAAAACGTTAGGCCATCTTGATCATTGGCTAATCTCTAAGTAGACAAAACTGTATAGTTTTACTATACATTTAGATCCATAGAAGGAGATAGCTTGACTTTTTAAAAGATATATTGTAATATATTTAAGGCATTTATTTAGTGATAGTGCAGTATTTCACACATGTGGTATTACCCTACCTTTCCCTGTATTGTCCTGTCCTCTCCCCTAGTGATTATCTCCCCCTCCTGTCACAGCTAAGATTTCAGGGGACCATCCTCAGGCATCCACTGCTCACATTTTGTCTCAGGCAGCCGCCGAGCTTTGGAGCTTCAGTTGCTAAAGCTGCCTAAATTGACCATTTCATACCTGAGACACTCAGCATACACTCCATGAGGTGGCTGTTAGGAATGAACGAGATAATGTATGTGAAAACACGCCGCACAGTCCCTGGCAAACAGTGAGCAGATAAGAAATGCTCTTTCAGAGATTCCATCTTTTCTGTGTTTATTTCGCCTCTTCTTACTAGCCCTGCCACTCTGCCTTCTCTTCTTGTTCTTCAGCTTCCTGGCCTCTCCCCGTCTTTGTGGGAGGGAACCATGCCTGCTGACAACAGCGCACCCATCTCTGCGTCCATGGTCCCTGCAGTTTCAGAAGATTAATAGAGAAGCAGCCGATCCCTGGCACACTCCACACCTGACCAAACACTCACAAAAATGAGGAGCGCTCACCTGCTATTACAATTCTGACAAAGTGAAGAGAAGGGAAGGCAAAGGAGGGACAGGAAAAAAAAGACAGGAAATATGACAAGGTCAGAAAACGTACAAATGCAAACAAAGAAACAAAATGAGAATTAGTTTAAAAATTAAAAGCAGCTGTAGCATTGGTTCTTTTGTTTTGTTTTGTTTTGTTTTGTTTTCAAGAACTTGAGAATTAAAAAGTTTCAGCCCAGCCCTGATCGGTGTGGCTCAGTGGTTAGAGTATTGGCCTGGGCACTGAAGGGTCTCGGGTTCAATTCCTGGTCAAGGGCACATACCTGAGGTTGTAGGTTCCATCCCTGGCCCAGATTGGGGCACGTGTGGAAGGCAACCAATCAGTGTGTCTCTCTCCCATTGATGTTTCTCTCTCTCCCTCTCTCCCTCTCTGTTCCTTCCACTCTCTCTCTAAAAAAATATCCTCAGGTGAGGAATAACCAAAAAAATAATATTAATTGCAGCTTAAAAGAAAAGTAGAGAAAGACAGTCATGGGTACAGGTTACCTTGGCAGAAAACAGGAGAATGGATATTCTGGTGGGAAAGGTTCTATGAAGTTCCTCACGGTGAAATCTAAACTCTTCATTCTTTTTCATATTCCTCAGGCCCTGGCTTCTACATGCACCCTAAGGGCAAATATTTCAACCCTTGATTTCTTGGTAGAAGTGAAGCTATTGAGAATATTTTTATCTAGTCTAAATTCTTTCTCACTATCTTCTATTGTTCTACCTAAACTTTTCAACTCACCTCGCATTTCAGATAAATATTATTTGGGGGCAACTCTTTCAAGCCTACTTCATTTTTTATTCTTTTTCTCTTTATTTAATTTTCTGTCTCTATGATTGGCATCCTGCACTTGTTGTGTGTGTGTTCAGCAGAGTAAAGAATGTTTCTAAGTATAATACACATAGCAACTCTATTATAAATGTTCGAGAAGCTATTGCTATTTTCTTGCATAATATGACTGAAAAATTTAATGTATAAAATAAAGATGATGGAATAAAAGGAATAAATGCTAAGTGCAGGGAACACTGTGACATATCTTGTGCTCACTCTGCCATGACAATAACTTCATGAATGCTTTATGATGAAGAATGGACTAAATAATGGCCCAAATAAAATTTTAATTTTGTTTCATTTTAAGTCTATTGAGTAGTTGTCATTCCTAGTCTTTAAAAAGAACAAAACAGTGCTTTCCTTTATTCACAAAACAACAGTATGTATACTATTATGGAATTATTCCATAGATCTCTTCTGTGACACTCAGGGAGCTTCAAATATAGTCTATATAATGGGACTTGGAATGTTGATGAAGTCACAAAACAATAAGCAGGGATGGTTCAGGAGAAATATTCATTACTGAGAAAAATTGGAAGTGAGTTTATGGAAGAATTGATCCCAGAGTCAAAACTGGCATTTTTCAGTGGAATTGGTGCATTTCTTCCATTATACTTGTAATGACTCAGATCTGAAGCACATTTAATTCATGGATCACTGCTGCAATATTGTGTCAACATGTACTTAGGGAGTCTTCAATGTATGGATCACTGCAGTGATAGACTGTAATGGCCCCTCATCGATCAAATTAATACATATCATCATAGAATGTTAATACAGGGGTTATTGATGAGACACTCCACAGCCCATGCTTTATAAGAAATTGCTGGCAAGCCCTTAACATTATCAGTAGTAAAATTAACAAAAAAACAGAAGTAGTTGCTAAGACATTTTAGGGAAAATATTTATAAAGCATAAGTTTTCTCTAATTTCAATCTATGCTTAGATGATCTTTTTATTTCAACACTGAGTTTTTCCTAACCTCTATCTTGTTATAAGGTGTGTTCCGCTCTTTCATTTTTCTGGCCTTCTATGTCGGTAATTTTCTTAGACTTTTCTTTTAATAGGAAAAAAGTTATTGATCTGAGGATGAATAACTAGGAAATGGGGGATCTGGTAAATTAGACAACTCCAAGATGACTATGTTACCAGTGGGGAGAGGTCCTTGTACCCACTTGTTGCTCCTGGGAATGGAATTCTTGCGCTATCCTGAGAAAAAGAATTTTCTGAGACTAGCACAGGAGGATGAGATGTTGTAAAAAGCTTTATTTCTGTGGAATTAAACCCCTGAGTTTCCAAGGTCCTATTTCCCTCAACCTCCCCAAGGGAGAAGTACAATTTTGCCTCTAGAAGGCTAAAATCAGAGCCAGCATCCAGAGCTTTCATTCCATGTTAGAGCGATCCAATCCAGCATCAGGCTAGCTTAGTGCGTGTTCCCAGTTGCAACCCATCAGTCCATTGCATGTGGGGTCCACAGGGGCACATGGCTATGGAGGAAGCATGGGTGAATGCAAGGAAGCAGGAATGAGAGAGCCCCATGAGCCGAGAGAGAGAGGACTCCTTTGTTTGGGAGATTATGTATCCTCAAAATTTTGTAGGCTTATATTGACTTCACCTGTTCTAGCAAATGATTTCTGTTCCCAGGTTTGATTGACAAGTACCTTCCTTAGGTAACCCCAACTTCTCCGCGCATGTGTCCATCCTACCCTTTGGCCAGTTCCTTCCCCCAGTCATCTGCAGGGGATGAGCCAGTGGTTGCCTGGGGAGTGTGAAATTGCAGCTTCCTGGTGAAGCTGCCCAAATGACATGACTATAATGTCTGGCCTTCCCCTTGCTGCTTTCCTATAATTAATAACTAGCTAATTACAACGGTATCAACTATAGTTGGTAAATTAAGTTTGATGCCCACTTTCTTCCCCCAGGCAGTGACAAGATATACTACATTACATTATTCAAGAGTTTCTGCTGACATATTATAATTATTGATAGATATTACTGAGCACCCTCTTCTTTACAAGAAAATCCAACATTCTATTTGATCATTTGTGTGGAGTATTTTAATTTTCTACAGAAGAAGTTCAGACTGTCCTTAATTGAAAGTTATTCCAAAATATTTTACATTATTTAAATTGCCATCCAGTAATAGTTATAAAGAAAGATATGTACAAGACAATGTATAAAAATCACTCTTCCTATTTGTTTTCACTTCCATCTCATACACTCATGTTTATAAAACAAAATCTAATAAACAAAAATCTGTGGTACATCCTTAAAATGAAATACTACTCAGCAAAAAAAAAAAAAAAAGGAACAACAACTGATTCACACAATGGCATGAATAGATTTAAAATGCAATTTTAAATCAAAGAACTCAGACACAAAAAGGATACTTATTGTATGCTTTTCTTTATGTGACATTCTATAAAAGGCAAAACTATAAGGGTGGAAATCAGGTTAGTGGTTGCTAGAGACTGGGGAGAGGGGTTGAGATAAAGGAGATACATGAAAAAATTTTTGACTAATGGAACAATTCTGTACATTATTGTGAAGGTAGAAACATAACTCTGTATTGCATTGTGTCAATGCTAATTTCCAGGTTTTACTTATTCTGTCTAAACTCAGGTTTTTCATCCCTAGGAAATGGAAGCTCCACTAGGGCAGAGATTTTTGTCTCCTTTGTTCATTGATATTTTCCTGGCACCTACAGCAGTTCCTAGATCACAGTAAACACTCAAACACATAGTAGACAGAATTTATAATGTAATGGTAGCATAGTACCTGGGAAATAGTAGATGTATAATACTTGCTTGTTGTTAATTATGATGATGGTGGTATTGGTGGTGCCATGATTTGGGGCATAATTTTAAAACAAAATATTAAAACACTGCTATCAGTTACACTGATGTAGCAAGCCACTTGAATAGGAGTAGAATTTAAATGAATTTCTGTTAGTTGATGCTGATACTGTTATAATAATCTGGTTATTATTTAACAGGAAAGGAGTAAAGGGGAGACTAAACAATATAGGCTTGTCATTTATACAGCTTTTCCAGAAAGCTACAGTTTAACATTCTCCAAGTTTGTTCTCTGCAAATCCCTGGAGGAAGGGATGGACAATAGACACATGCCCAGTAGCGTCTGGGTGACTTGGGAAGGTGCTTACCTATCAGTCACACCTGGGAACAGGTCAGTGGCCAGAATAGGCATAGCCACTGTAAACTCAGGGAGATTTGATATTTAAGCTCCGGAACAAAGGATTCCCCCCCTTGTTCATGCCTGACTCCTGTTGCAGGGGGCAGGCTCCCCTGTATTTGCCCAGATGGCTCATGGCCAGGTGGGACCCACACAATGGACTAAATCTAGCCTGATGCTATACCAAACTCAATTCTACCATGGAATGGACACTCTGGATGGACACTGGCCCTACTTTTGGCTCTGCTGCCTTTTTAAGGACTTTTGCACCTTTTTAAGGACTGGGTTATGGGGCATGGGACTTTGCAACCTGAGAAATATAATCTCACGCCAATAAAAACCATTCATTCTCCCATGGGGGTCTCCAGAGGTGCTCTTTCCAGGGGCACCCCAAGAACCCCACTTCCACTAATGTCGGGGAAATTGGCCCCACTGATTTCTCTGGTAACACTGCTAGCTAAAGAGTAGCTAGTGCCTACCCAGCTGGGTGTGGTTCAGCAACTGAGCCTTGAGCTATGATAGGGAGATTGCTGTTGGATTCCTGGTCAGGGCACATGCCAGGGTTTCAGCCTCGTTCCCCAGTAGGGGGCATGCAGGGGACCGCCAATTAATGACTCTCTTATCACTGATGTTTCTATCTCTGTCTCTCCCTCTCCTTTCCTCTCTCTGAAATCAATAAAGATATATTAAAAAAAAAAAAAAAAAAGAGTATTTAGTGCCTTTTAATTTATTATAAGCCAAAAAAAAAAAAAAAAAAAAAAAGAAGGAAAGGTCCTCTCTACTTGGACATGGAGGGCTACAAGAAAGGAACTACAAATAATTTATCATCACATATTCATTCAAACTCATTATCAAAATATTTTTTTACCAGTCTAAGATTTGTATGAACTAAAAAGTAAATAAGAAGGATTTAGAAAAATATAACAAGATGTGCATAAATCTAAAACCTTGCACTAAATTAAAATATTATATTATTGATCACTGTCTAGGTTCTACTTTCCAGACTCATAAAATAATGTTCCCCAAATTTTTTATGAGGCATTTGACTTGGGGGTGGCTTGCTATTTCTGCCTGCTCAAGTTTTATTCTTGAGCAGTTAAGAGTGTTTGGGTTTTAGAGATGGGAGTGAGAGTTTAACTGTGTCTGTTAGAATATGTCATTTCAAAATATGCCACTTTGGCATTAAGATTATTTCGAGCTAAAGGCAATTGAGAAGAAGTAGATCAAGAAAAGCTCTCTGCCCTCCCTCTATTTGCCTAAAAGCAGAACATAAATTTACAAAGTTGTCGACCCCCAACACCAGGAAGGACAAAGGCTAATCACCTGAGACAGCTCAACCCTTATCAGGCCAATGTTGGCACCAGAGGAATCTACAGAACAGACTTTACTAATTAAGCCCTTATCTTCTATAAGTTTCTCTATGGCTTTCCTACAACTTGTTGCCCCAAGATACTCAGTCTTTTTCCTTTGTTTTGTCACATCTCTAAAAATGTATTGTTTCTTGTCTGAGATGCCCAAACTCTAACCACCCCTTTGCATTACTCATCTCTGAATAATCCCAGGTGTAGGCAGGATGCTAATAAACTTTTGTTTTTCCCTCATTAATCTTTCTTTTTTTTTTCCAGTTTGATTTACAGGGCCCCCACTGGAGAGCCTAGGAAAGTAATAGGAATGAAAAGTCTCCAAACCACATGGGTGTTCTCCCAGGGAGGTGTCTGTGTGCTTGGTGCTTGTCCTGGCCTCCTGTGTAGCTACACCATCACCGCAGGGAGGACCTCTTCTCTTGGCACACTGCCCTCATTGGTCCTTGAAAACCACCAAATAATTGACCCAAGCATAAGTTTCTTCCTCCTTTAGTTAAGAAATACAGTTGAGCCCAGCTGGACGTGGCTCAGCGGTTGAGCATTGACCTAGGGTCCAGGAGATCCAGATTCAATTCCCTGTCAGGGCACATGCTCGGGTTGCGGGCTCCATCCCCAGTCCAGGGCAAGCAGGAGGCCGCTGATCAATGACTCTCTCTCATCATTGATGTTTCTATCTCTCTCCCTCTCCCTTCCTCTCTCTGAAATCAATAAAGATATATTTAAAAAAGAAAAGAAAAGAAATACAGTTGACTCTGGAACAACATGGGATTAGGAGCACTGACCTCCATATAGCCTTTGTATAACTTATATAGGATCTCCTCATACCTGGATTCAAAAATACGTAATGGCCTACTGTTTGACCTTGCATTTTGCACACCAAATAAGGGACTACAAACAACAGAGGGTGAGCCTCCAAGGTAAGTTTCTGGCTAAATAAACATCTAATTGCGTGAGGTTATCACTACCACAATCACACTATGATGATTGTTTTTCCAAAACCGGCTTCTAAACTCTCCTGTTTCTATAACTTGGCCTCTTTTTAACAATTTCTATTTATAGCCAGTAACAGTTTTTCACTTTCTGGCACTCAATGCAGAGGAGCACTGGCAAATTCAATCTGTTAAGGAAGCTGTGCTGTACTACCGAGCCCTCCCTGTACATGTAACTCTTATTCCAGGTGTTCCCACCCACCCTTTTTATTGAATACTCTGAAGTATATAACACTCTATAAAGGTAGAACCAACCCTTTTCTCAATCTCTAATTTATGAAAGTGATTTGTTATTATGTTTTTAGGCATCAGGTAGATTATAAAAAAATACACTACTATTGGAACTTTTTGTTGTTCTTTTGCATGTATATTTGCATTTAGAAGAGTGAGAAATTCCTTTCTTATAACCTTTTTTTAAAAATCAGTGGTGGGGCCAGAGAAGGGGAGGATGAATAGGTGGAACACAGAGGATTTTTAGGGCAGAGAAACTACCCCTATAATACTATAGTGGTAGATACATTTGTCCAACCCATAGAATGTCTAACCCTGAGGGTAAATCCCAATGTCAATTATGCACTCTGGGTGATAATGCTGTGTAAATGTAGCTTCATTAGTGTCACTTGTAACAAGTGTCCTATTCTGGTCAGGGATGTTGATGATGGAGGAGGCTGGGCTGGGGGAGGTGCGAACAGGTGGGAGTGGCAGGAAGTATATGGGAAATCTCTGTATCTTCCTCTCAGTTTTGGTGTGAACCTAAAACTTCTCTTTCACAAAGACTATTAAAAATAAGTTATCATTTAAAAAATCATTTTTTTTAGATTTTTCAAATTGAATTTATTGGGGTGACACTGGTTAACAAAGCTACACAAGCTTCAGGTGCACAATTCAACAACACATTATCCTTAAAATGTATTGTGTTCACCACCCCAAGTCAAAACTCCATCCACCACCATTTATTAACCCTATACCCCCTCACCTTTTTTTTATTACTCTTAAACTATTTGTTTATTTGTTTTGGTCTCAAAAATTGAGGAGAAGAAATTAGAGGAAAATATATTTCAATATGAGTGGATATAAGATCTGTAAAGGTAGCAGCAAAACATAATAACTTATTTAGAAATTCATTAATTTGCTCTGAATGCTTAGGTTAATTGTGTCAAAATTAGTGTTTGCCTCTGTAACAAATAGGTGGTGATAAATTTATTAAATGTCTTTTATCTTGACAAGTCCTAAATTGTCAAATGCTGCTTTCTTTATGTGTGTAAATATATGCAAACTAATTCAAACTTTATTTTGAAAGTCTTCAACTTTATTTATCATTAAAATTGCCTGTCAACCCTAGAAGAGACAATGAGGCAATTTTGCTAATGGTTAGAAGTGGAGCCCAGGGAGATATGATGAACCTGGCTAAAGGCAGTGGGGATTTCTTTCATGTAGATCCGCAGGTTAATGTTCATTTTTCCTGGTTCTCTAAATTACATTTTGCCTCCCAATCAGCTATATTTAAAATACTCTGTCTCTTAGCACAGACAAGGGCCAATTTATTAATTCTTCCACCTTATACTTACAAAACCAAAGATATCTTAGCAGAGATGGAGGACATATGCTATTAAATCAATTTATGTTATTTAACAGAATCTAAAACATAACGGTTGTCCTTGAATAACTTACAGAAGCTGTGCAATGAACAAGCTCTGAAGGCTTAATAAACAACATGCCTCACATGTAATAATAATATCTAACATTTATTACTTACTCTGTTCTAAGCACTTTACATGCATTAATTCATTTAATGCTTATAGCAACCTTACAAGATAGGTACTAGTATTGTGTTAACTTAGCAAATAAGGAAACTGAAGCATAGAAATCTTGGGTAGTTTGCCCAAGGTCACACAACTCATAATTGTTAGAGCCACATCCATATTTACACCAGGTCAGAACAGTTACACAGTTGTGTTAGACTGCTTTCTTATAGTAACAAGTATTTTCCCAATGTATGTAGATGTTGTTATAATTAATAAAGTACAGATACTAGAAACATAGATAAGATACTGATTCTTAGAATCTAATAGATACCAGCAATATGACTACTTTTATGCTGTAGTTTCTTAAAATTAGTTTGGTCTTCAAAATGAGGATTTTATACTTAAAAGTCTGGAAAATGTGGGCCTAGCACAATTCATCATATTCCATGAGTCTCTCCTTCACCACACAAGAGTAGCCAGAAACTAAATTTTTCAGGAATAGCTTATGGGCCCTGGTTGTCGCTGGAGAATGAATAAAGGTCACCTGGGCTGGGAGTAGAAAGGGGATTATAAAAGAGTGAGCTCCGGCAAGAAGCAGCAGCTACAGATAACTGCCAGGACCATGAAGAGAAAGCAGAGTCAGAATACATTTATCACCAGGGCAGGGATCCATGTGGAAGCAATTAAAAATCAACAACAGACCCAAACTGGAGTCACTTGCATTACGCCCCACCAAGACTTAATACCTAACCTAATTGCAGTTTCAGCCTCTCCCAGGAAGTGGAATCTTAAACCAATAAATCTGGAATTTCCCGGTGAGCACTAATGAGGTAATAGGCCTAAGACCCCCTGCTTTCCCCTAAGAGAAGGTAACCTTGCCTAAAATAATCCACTCTTTTAACTTCCTTGTCTGATCTTCCTTTGTCTATAAGAACCTTCCATTTTGTACAGCTCCTCAAAGCACCTCTCTGTTTATTTGTTGGGATGTTTTCTGAGTCATGAATCATTCAATAATCCCAATTAGATCTTTAAATTTATTATTAAATTTTTGTTCTTTAACAACGCTGAGCCAATGGCTGCACATTATGACTCACCATTAAGGTGAGAACTGTGTGCCACCCATTCTAAGGTGTTTATCCAACATATGTGAAGTGAAGGTCACAGCTGCTTGCAAAAGCCTTGGATCATTCAGCAGAGAGATTCCCCACTTGAATTGTTAAAGTTACAGTACAATTTATATGGGAGTTGGGGCAGTGATGAAACCTACTCCTTACAACAATTACACAACTATAATGTATTACTCTTACTTTCAATGCACCTGACAATTCTTGGAAGACAAACCTTTTCTAGGGCAAATAATAGCTGGAATATTTTTTATTCCCTTCAGCTTTTTATTTCTACTTGTTACATCTCCTTTCTATTTCTCAGAAACATGGTAAAGATAATTAATGGAGAAAGAGTTGTGTACATAAAAACAAGAGTAAAGATCCTCATATAATAAGTTTAAAAATATGGTGGCTTTGAATTTTGACTTGGAGTATTCAAGACATGATTTTAATCACACCTCTGGCTTATAGACACTTACGTAATATTTCCATAATGTATGTTTAACATTGTAGGAAGAAGTGTTTGCCACCAAGCTATCTAGAAGAGTTTTCTAAACAAATAATAGCCACCATGACTAGCACTATTCGCATTTCATTTTAACCTTATAATGTAGACCAGCATAATGGAACTGATTCACATATTCTTTCTGCTCCATCATTTCTTTCACTGATCCAAATAAATATTATTAAGGTCTTATCATTTAGTCCAATCTCCACCACCCACTAGCTAGTCTAGGCACTGAAAATGATATGAATGACTAATCGGCCTAAAATGATCTGAGTAAGCCCATTTTGTTTCCATTCCTATTTGACTTTCTTGCTGTCTGAGCTTTTGTGACCCTGTGAAAAATGGATGTTTGATCTAAAAATGTGTTTTATTTCTAGGTAATGGACTATGTCCAGTTCCATTTCTTATGGAACTCACAGAGAACAGTCTAGCATTGCAGGATATTTCTAGCATTTTTGTTTGCTTGTTCTTTCCCACCACACACTGTAATACAATTGACATTCCAATCTTTACTTATATCCCTTGACTTCAGCAATTGGGTTTTCAATTTCTATGGGTTTCCTTTTATGAAGCACAGACATTTGCTGTAAAACAGTACATTTAGTTTTCCACTCATGTAGCCAGCTATGAAAGAAGAGAAAGTGTACCTATTTCTTGAGGTCCTCTCAGGTAAGTGAATTTGGCTCAGTCTTCCCAAGCTTTTAGTTCTTCCATTACTGTTAGCGAAGCTTTGGTGAAATTTACTTGTATTTCATGTAATGGAAGCATCTTTACTCTAACTTTGATGCTGAGAGTATTAAAACTGAGTTCCAGGATTGTAATTATAAATTTCCCCAGAAAAGTTAGATTAAAACTCATATTATTATGATTTCACTAATATGTGGAATCAAATAAACAAAATGAATTAACAAGCAATAGTGACAGACTCAGAAATAAAGAGCAGGCTGACAGCTGTAGGAGCTGGGGCTAGGTGGGGATGTGGAGGGATTGAGCAAAAAAGAAAATAAAGGAAAGAAGGAAAACTCATGAACATGGACAATAGTGTGGTCATTATCAGGGGTGTGGAGGAGGTGGAAGAGGGTATAGGGGAGATAAATGGTCATGGATGAAGACGTGACTTGGGGTAGTGAATGCACAATAGAGTATATAGATGATGTGCTGTGGAATTGTGCATCTGAAACCTGTATAATCTTGTTAACCAGTGTCACTCCAATAAATTCAATAAAAAGGAAAAAAAACTCATAATTATTGTCATATTGATTTAACAGTGTATACTTTTTAAAAATATGTATATTACTACTAATTAATCTGACAAAAGTATAATATTTTTAGCCTGATAGAATTATTTGGTTAGAAGTATTCCCATTGAGGTGACTCTAAATGATGAATATTGATGTGTCAATATTCTTAGTGTTCAAATGGAATTAGACTCAAAAAAATTTTTTAAATGCCAAAATAAAAGTATGTCCTCTGAAAGTCATAGGGCTAAACAGCATGGAGACATGGACCTAGTTCACTAGGAGATACAATGAAATTATTTCATTTTCCCCCCTCATTCATTTTGGAAAATGAATTGAATTTTTAAATTTTAATTATCTGTCTTTCTGTGACAAAAATGTTATAGTCATTAGATGTTCCTCACCCTATTTATTTTTAAAAGAATTGATATTTTCTCAGTTATCTGATAATTAAATTAAAATGAAATGTCTAAAATGTTGGTTTTTCTGTACATATTCTGGTCACAAAATCTCAAAGATAAAATAAAATACATCTTGCATTAGTCAGAGAGCTCAGAGAAACATATAACAAATCTCTCAAAACAAAGATTTATTATGAGGACTTGGCTCACACAATTACAGAGGCTAAAAAATCTCACAGTCTGTCACTTGCAAACTGGAGTCCAAGAAAGCCAGTGGTGTAATTAAGGTTGAGTCTGAAGGCCTGAGGATCTGGGGACCCAATGGTATAAATCCTATTGCCAGGGCGGAAGAAGATGAGATGAGATGTCCCAGCTCAACAGAGACTGAGAAAAAGGATCTAACTCCTTTCTCTGCCTTCTGTTCTATTCAGACCCTCAAGGACTACATGGTGCCTATCCACATTGGGAAGGGCAATCTACTTTACTGAGTCTACCAATTCAAAAGCTAATCTCATGTGGAAGTGCTCTCACAGACAGTGTTTAATCCAGGTACCCTGTGGCCAGTCAAGTTGACACATAAAATTAATCATCACACTTCTAATGTTATAAATGAGGAAACTAAGCTCAAGTAATTAGCCTTACTCTGTGAACTTGTTAGTGACAGCAGTGGACCTAGGTACTGGGTTCCTGATTCCTAATTCACAGTTCTTTAATATGTCATTTTGCTTCTGAAATCTCCTATGGAGTGGGTGTTTATTAATTTACACATTAACTTTAAATGACAATTTGAATTTTTAAAAATAGACAATTCATATAGGAGCAAAGACTTGCAGTCAGTCTCCAAGTCCAACTCGTATCATGGGATTGTAGCAGGAAAAAAATGCTGTTTATACAGAGATAAGAAGATGAAGTATAAAGGAAATCAGCTATCTTTCTCAAACCCATATATTAGCAAATATCTAATGCCAAAAATATATGTTTCTTATGTTCATTACAACTTTTAATATTCACAACATATCTGTCCCAAGTTATTTCTTAATGCATGACCTGTTCCACATGCTATAAATATCCACCATTAACATTTCACTTTCTCACTTTCTCATTTTCTCTACCACATACATCCATTCATCTGTGGTATGGAACCCTTGTCCTAAGTATTTGTCTCAAAAGATAAGAAGAAATAATTATTTCTTTTAGTCAACTATATTTCAGGTAACATACAGACATTTAATATAGAATATTTCATTTACTCCTCACCATAATATATAAGATAGTTATCATTCCCTTTAAAGATAAGAAAAATAAACCCTCATGTTATTTAGATGACATAATATATAACAGTAAAAATTGGAAACTGCTTTTATGTTTAACAAAAGTAGTCAACTGCTGTAAGGTAACATATAGTGAAGCTATTAAAATGATTACTATAAAAAAAAAGGTGGACACAAAGAAAACTATTTGGGCATATTATAATTAAAAAATACATAAAAGTCTATACAAACATTTCAAAATTTTAGAAATGTGCATAGAAAAAAGAAGTATTTCAATGAAAATATAATAAATAATTCAACAGAATTACAAGTAAATTTTTTCTGATTGATTTTTGTAATATAGATATGTACATAAAAATTCTGTTCTCTGAAAAACTAATATTCTGTGTTTATGAAGTGGAAGAATTAACATTGTTAAAATGTCCATACTACCCAAAGCAATCTGCAGATTCAATGCAATCCTTATCAAAATACCAATAACATTTTTCACTGAACTAGAACATATAACCCTAGAATTTATATGGAACTACAAAAGACTCTATATAGCCAAAGCAATTTTGAGAAAAAAGAACAAAGTTGGAGGTACACACTGCCTGGTATCAAACAAAACTAAAAGTCTCTAGTAATCAAAACAGCACGATACTGGCATAAAACGATGCATAGATTAATGGAACAAAACAGAGAGCCCAGAAATAAATATACGCCTATATTGTTATAATTAATCTATGACAAAGGAGGCAAGAATATACAATTGGGTAAAAGCAGCCTTTTCAATAAATAATATTGTGTGAACAGGAGAGATACATGCAAAAAAAAAAAAAAAAGAAGAAAAGAAAAGAAACTAGACCATTTTATTAAACCATATACAAAAATAAACTCAAAATAGATTAAACAATTAAAGTAAAACTTAAAACCACAAAACTCCTAGAAGAAAATATAGACAGCAAACTCTTCAACATCACTCTTAGCAATACTTTTTTGGATATGTCTCTTCTGGCAAGGGAAACAAAAGAAGAACAAATGGAACTATATCAAACTAAAAGTTTTTTGCAAAGTGAAGGAAACCATCCACAAAACAAAAAGACAACCTACTGAGTGGAAGAAAATATTTGCCAATGATATATCTGATAAAGGGTTAATTTCCAAAATATATAAGGAAATTTTACAACTTAACACCAAATAACAAATAAAAACAGAGTGATTAAAAAAATGGACAGAGGACGTGAATAGACATTTCTATAGAAAGGACATACAGATGGCCAACAGATATATGAAAAGATGCTCAACATCACTAACCATTGGGGAAATGCAATTAAAGTCACAATGAGATAGCACCTCACACCTGTTAGAATGGCTATTATCAATGAATCAACAAACAACTGTTGGCAAGGATATGGAGAAAAGAAAAGCTTTGGTTGGACTGTATATTGGTGCACCCACTATGGAAACCAGTATGGAGATTCCTCAAAAAATTTTAAAAACCTTTATTTTACTCAGAGAATATACCATATAAACCATCCCTTAATAGTTCATTCCAATTAGCCGGTATTTATGTTTTCACAGGATATATTTGGAGCAGATTGATAGATCTTGTGTGGTGGCCTTAAAATTTTACCCCATCATATAAATTCATATAGCTAAGTGAAAGGGTTTTTTCTTTAATACTCAGTTATACTTATAACTTTTAATTTTCCCCCAAATCGAAGCATTTTAATCATCCCTATTGCTCTTGCAATGTATTATTCTTTGTTTATCTAGTTCTAAATGTACATAACAATGTTTACATCTTAGCAAGTTTTAATTAACTTTAGAATTTTTAAACCATTAAAAACTTTGTCAAACAGTTATACTGAATAGATACTGAAAGCCTTAATGTTATTATAATTCTTTCAATTCAAAAATCTCCTCTTATTCATGCTACTTATAATCAAAGTTTTTTTGAATGTGTGATTTCAACAGAATTCTTATTTTCCTCTCAACAGGATAACTAAACATAGTTTCCTGATCTATCTTTGGACAAACTCAGTGAAAATTTAAACAAAGAGATAGTAAGTAAACATAAAGAGGACATAGAAACCATAAAAAAGGACCAGTGCAAAATGAAGAATACACTAGAAGGAATTAACAGCAGATTAAATCAAGCAGAGGATCAAATCAGTGATTTGGAAGAAAAGGAAGTATAAAATACCCAATCATAGCAGCAAAAAGAAAAAAGAATTTTAAAAATGAGGATAACATCAAGCATAACAACACTTGCATCATAGGTATACTGGAAGGAGAAGAGAGAGAGCAAGGAATTAAGAACCTATTTGACGAAATAATGAATAAAAACTTCCCTAACCTGGTGAAGGAAAAGACACACAAGTCCAGGAAGTACAGAGAGTCCCAAACAAGATAAATCCAAAGAGACCCACATCAAGACACATCAAATTAAGATGGCAAAAGTTAAGGACAAAGAGAGAATCTTAAAAGCAGAAAGAGAAAAACAATTAGTTAACTACAAGGGAGCTCTCATAAGTCTATCAGTTGATTTTTCAACAGGAACATTTCAGGCCAGAAGAGATTGGCATGAAATGTTCAAAGTGGTGAACAGCAAGGACCTAAAACCGAGACTACTTTATCCAGCAAAGCTACCATTTAAAACTGAAAAAAAAAGAACTTCCTAGACAAGAAAAAGCTAAAGGAGTTTATCACCACCAAACCAGTATTACAACAAATGTTAAAGGGACATTTTTAAGAGAAAGAAAAGAAAAGAAAGAAAGAGAGAGAGAGAGAGAGAGAGAGAGAAGAGAAAAAAGAAAAGAAAAGAAGAAAAGAAAAGAAAAGAAAGAAAAGAAAAGAAAAAAGAAAAGAAAAGAAAAGAAAGAAAAGAAAAGAAAAGAAAAGAAAAGAAAAGAAAAGGAAAGAAGGAAGGAAAGAAAGGAAAGAAAGAAGAAAGAAAGAAAGAAAGAAAGAAAGAAAGAAAGAAAGAAAGAAAGAAAGAAAGAAAGAAAGAAAGAAAGAAAGAAAGAAAGAAAGAAAGAAAGAAAGAAAAAGAAAGAAAGAAAGAAATGGAATATAAATATGGATAATAAAATGACAATTAATACATACCTATCAATAATCACTTTAAATATAAATGGGTTAAATGCTCTAATCAAAAGACATAGTGTAGCTGAATGGACGAGTAAACTAGACCCACACATATGCTGTTTACAAGGGACCCACTTCATATTGAAAGACACACAGAGACTGAAAGTAAAGGGATGAAAAACGATACTTCATGCAAATGGAAATGGAAAAAAAAAAAAAAAGCTGGGGTAGCCATAACCTACATCAGACCAAATAGACTTTAAAACAAAGGCTATAATAAGAGACAAAGAAGGACATTACATAATGATAAAGGCATTAATCAAACAAGAGGATATAACCATTTTAAACTTTTATAAACCCAACATAGAAGCACCTAAATATATAAAGCAAATATTGAGGGACATTAAGGGAGAGGGGAAGAGCAATATAAGCACAGTAGGGAATTTAACGCCCCATTGACATCAATGGATAGATCTTCCATACAGAAAATAAATAAGGAAACAGTGGCCTTAAATCACACTCTAGATCAGACGGATTTTTTTGATATTTTCAGAGCATTTTACCCCAAGGCAGCAGAATATACATTCTTTTCAAGTGCACATGGAACATTTTCCAGGATAGACCGCATGTTAGGACACAAAACAAGTCTCAATATCTTTTCTGATATATCCCCTTGGCAAGGGAAACAAAAAATAAACAAAAGGGACTACATTAAACTAAAAAGGTTTTGCACAGTACAATAAACTATCAATAAAACAAAAGGACAACTTACTGAATGAAAGAAGATATTCGTCTGTGATACATCTGATAAAAGGTTAATATCCAAAATTTATTTTAAAAACTCATACAACTAAACCCCCCAAAAACTAAACAATCCAATTAAAAATAGTAAGAGCACTTGAATATACACTTCATCAAAGAGGACATACAGATGGGCAATAAACATATGAAAAGATGCTTAACCTCACTACTTATCAGAGAAATGCAAATTAAAACCACAATGAGATATTACCTCACACCTGTTAGAATATCTATCATCAATAAAGCAACAAACATCAAGTGTTGGCGAGGATGTGGAAGAAAGGAAACCCTTATGCACAGACTGCTGTAGCCACTGTGCAAAGCAGTCTGGAGTTTTCTCAAAAAATTAAAAATAGAACAGCCTTATGACCCAGTGATTCCACTTCTGGGAATATATCCAAGGAAATGGAAAACACTAATTCACAAGAAAATATGCACCCCCATGTTCATTGCAGCATTGTTCACAATAGCCAAGATATGGAAGCAATCCAAGTGCCCGTCAATAGAGGAGTGGATAAAAAAGCTGTGGTATATATATACAATGAAATATAACTCAATCATAAAAAAAGAATGAAATCTTACTATCTGAAACAACATGGATCAACCTAGAGGGTATTATTATGCTAAGTGAAATAGGTCAGTCAGAGAAAGATAAATAAATACCATATAATTTCATTTATACGTGGAATCTAAAGTACAAAATAAATACACAAAATAGATACTGCCTCATAGATAAAGAGAACAAACAGACTGATGGTTTCCAAAGGGGAGGCAGTTGGGAGACTGGGTGAAAAAGATAAAGGGATTAAGAAGTACAAATTGGTAGTTACAAATAGTCATGGGATGTAAAGTATAGCATAGAAAATATAGTCAATATTATAATACTATGTATGGTGCCAGATGGGTACCGGAAATATCGGGAGGGACTCTGTAAAGTATATGATTGTCTAACTGCTATGCTATACATCTGAAACTAATATAAAATCATATTGAATGTAAACTGTAATTGAAAAATAAAATTTAAATTTAAAAGAATGCCTGATACTGGATTTTTAGTCTATACCTCAATAGTCAGGACTCAGAACTGGATTTAATTTGACTTGTAAAAGTAGTATAATGTGACATTTCTGGAACTCAAATGTAGTATATTAATTCCATTCACACTATAGTATTATGCCTTTGGTTAGTGGCATTACAAGAAAGGATGATTTGTTCTGCATATATTTTTAATTTCAAGCCTGATTTAGCACCAATTTCTTACTTTGGGGAAGTAAAGATAGGAAATATAATATTAAAACATATCATTATATTGCAGAGTACAGTGATAAAATATTCCCTAAAAACCTTGCAATTCCAGGATTTTTTCTAATTATTTTAAGATCAGAAATTAGTAATATATTAAGGAAATTCAATAACTTATGTGAATGAATGAGCTTTTCCTATCAGTCTATGAAATTTTCATTAGACATAGCTTCACTGAAAGTGATTTTACCTCTAAAGGAGACAACATATTAGTTTTATAGATAGTTCAGAAAACAACATGAGTTATCAGAATAATATTAAAATGCTTAAATAGATCATAACATCCTTACATCTATCCAAACATTTAGTGGTTGATTCATGCATCCATTCAGATCATCACGCTAGATCTGGGAGAGCTTTAACACTTTCTGAGTATGTAGCTCTTAGTGGACAGGCTATCCTGTGCTGAAACTGGTCAGTGGATGTCTAATTAAACGTAATCTGTACACTCAAAATTGAGGTGCTGTGAGGGACAGGAAATCTATTGCCAAGCCCCACAGATAATGCTCCCATCAGAGAAAAAAAATTCCTCCAAAACCACATATTCTTCCATTTCTTACAGGAAATTCATCTCCATTATAATATTATGGGACCACTGTTGCATTTGCAGTCCTTCAGTTACCAAAAAGTCAGTTTGCGGTGTATGACTGTATTCAGTATGTGATCTGTTGTATTGAACTGAAAATACAAGATTCTCCCTAAAACTTCAGAAAAGTCACTTCTGTCAAAGGCATTGCAATTCTAACCCACTTAATCTTCCACAATGATATAAAAACAGTAGAAATATCTGGCCTCCAGCCCCAAAACTGCCAAATGTGTCTCTTAAAAGCCAATACAACTTGTCTTTACCATTGAAAGTTTCAAAAAAATACAAAAGTCAAGGAGAAAATGACTTCTACCTCTGTCCAGATGGAAGTCTGTGATTGCCTTCCAGCCAGGGCACAATGACCCAGCTGAATTTCCTGCAGGGTAACTGGCTGAAATCCCTGGGGTCACAGTTGACACACAAACCAGGTTACCTTCCAGCATGGAGATAAGGAATGAACAAGCCGTTGTTTGCAAATACATCAGCAAACTCAAAGAAATGACTTATGTGGTTTATAAGACACAGCAGAAACTAAGATTATCTGTCATGTGTTGTTTTTTTCAGAGATTTTGTTTCCTTTATTGAATGAATTTTCTAATAGCCCATGTGTGGTTCTAGTATCTTGCCACCAACTTTCCAATGCTAGGGAAACATTCATTTTCCCAGGGCCAAAGTCAGTTACCCCAAAGGTCAGGCTCTTTGCTCCTCTCCCCAGGAGTGCACTAAAGTCTCCTCTGTAAATGGAGAGAGGAAAGTCTTCAGGTCAAAGTTCCCAGGAAGGCCAGTTTGGAAAAATTGTGGTTTTTACATAAAATAAGAATATTCTAGTGTCGACTACTGTAACCTGACAAATTTTTAATAGAAAAAAAAAATTTAAAGGGGAGGCCTCACAAAGCAAACAGAAATATATAAAACATCTCTCCATTTAGGTACTAACAACTGTAATCTATCTGAAACAAGTATAGTGATTTGATGCTACACTTTGTTTTCAATAACTTTCATTTTAATCTGTTAGATGAGAAAAGTGATTAAAATAAATGACTAAAATATACACTGCTTATGTAAGTCAAATGTTCTATGAGGATCAGGGATGTCACTTTAATGTGCTAATTTGATTGTCTGTTTAAAAGGCAAAATACAGCCCTGGCCAGTGTTACTCAGGGGTTAGAGCATCGGCCAGCACAGAGTAGGGTCTCAGGTTCAATTCCCAGTCAAGGACACGTACCTGGGTTGCAGGTCCACTCCCTGCCCCCAGCTGGGGACTGTGCTGGAGGCAACCAATCAATGTGTCTCTCTCACATTGATGTTTCTCTCTCTCTCTGTCTCTCTCTCTCTCTCTCCCCCTTTGCCTCCCTTTCTTGCACTCTCTCTGAAAAGCAATCGAAAAAAATATCCCCAGGTGAGGATTAACAACAACAAAACAATAATAATAATAATAAAAGGCAAAAAAAGCAGTTATGATGACAGAGCACAGATAGATAAATGTTCATATCTGCAATACCAACAACTTCACAATAAATTGGACAGAGCCTAAAGTTATGCATCCTTTCAATAGTCACCTTTGTTATGGATATGGATACTTTTATAAAGTGGGGGATAGTTACTCCTCCTTTAAAAATAAATCTTCAAAAACTACTTTTGGGATCCAAACTACCAAAGTGGTTGTATTAAGTGAAAAGACCGTTTACTTTAGAGTGATAAAACCGCCACTTGAATCATGGTTTCACCATTTTCTTATTTTTGGTGGGAGGATTCAATGATTTAATGAATATCAGATATATAAATTAACTCTCATGTTGTAGGCAATAAAAAGTATTAATTTATCTCCCAATTTAATCATGAAGTCTATCTAATATAAAAGACTCTAAAATACACTGGTTAAGAGCATGGACTCTGGTATCAGACTACTTAGGTTTGAATCCTGTTGTTTTTACAGTTTCCTCATCTGTAAATTGGAATAATAATAGTACATACCATATAGGGTTGTAATAAAGGTAAAATGAATTTATTGATTTTTATTGGGGACAAAAAGCCTGGGAGATTAGTCAAGGAGAAAGGAAGCCCAGAAGCTGCATGAAGTACCAGCTCTTCAGAGTAAAGTGGACAGTGCCTTCAGTCCACACCACAGAGCCATAGAGGGGGGATGAGACTGGAGCTTCCAAGCTAATCATAGACCAACAACGGAAGGCAGAAATTAGCCCCAGTGGAAGAGCATGAGCATGCAACCAACAGTAGGAGGCAGCCAGAAGATGAGGCAGAATCTTGAAAGATTCTTTGAATCTACAATCTCTTAGGTTAGGGAGTTGCTTAGGTCTGATGCCTCAGCAGAGGGGCCAGTTGAGACCACCACCACTCACACAAGCTGAGCTCTTTGACAACAATTTAAACCTGTTGTGATAACAAAGAGAAAGTAATCTCTGCAGGCAGTCATATAAGAAGATAGACAATTGACCTGGTGGTGTGCCTCACCTGGTTAGAGCGTTATCCAAGTATGCTTAGGTTGCGGGTTCGACTACTAGTCAGGGCATATACAAGGAGCAACCAATGAATGCATAAATAAGTGGAACAGATCAATGTTTCTCTCTCTTCCTCCCCCCTCTTCTCTCTCTCACAAATCAATCAATCAATAAAAAGAAGATAGACATCTGTTTCCTCTCTCTCCTTCCACTCCAATACAATAGGCATAAGTACTAGAAAGAACTTGACAAATAAAGTACTGTCTCCATCCTGAAGAGCTCATGACTAGTTGGTATGACAAGCATTCAAACAAAGAAATATTGCACAATTACCTTGAGGACGTCATAATGAGACACTGTTTGTGTTGGGTGCTGATGATGATTAGTAATTCTCCAAGCAGACAAGGGAAAGAAATCTAGGGGCAATATGCAATGCAAATGTCATGAGGAAATTCTCAGAGGCATGAAGGTGCATAACATGTTCCAAAAAAGAATATTTAATTCGAATTATGGGTACCAGGGGAAGAATGGGTGAGGAAGAACTAGGAAGGAGGCGAGAAAGCAAAGCTCCAAGATAGAAGGCTGGAGTTTCATATTAGATATTGAAGGACTTTCCTTTTACGATGAGATAAAGAGTAGGAGATTTATTTTGTAGGAAATTAGGAACCAGCAAGTTTGAACACAGGGGAGGGTAACATGGTCAGATTTCTATTTTGATCTATATCACTAATGATAATATGAAAAGTGCACTGGATAGGAGAAACTCTAGCATAGAATGGAGTTTCAGTAATACAGACCACCAGACCTATGTTCGCAATAGCTACCATTTCTAAAAAATGAATGGCAATAAAAGGAGGACTTTTGAGTTCCAGGCATCATAAATTCTCTTCCTTATTTTTTAAATGAGGCATACAAATGAACTGTGGGGAATAATTTTAAGAACACCTGATATAAGAAATTTAAAAAAAGAAAATAAACACCCATTGCAAGATTGCAAGGAATCACACATTTTACTAGAAGACCAGTAATCTCCCCAGGCATTGGTAAACCATCACAAACCATTAATTTCATTGTTGTCTACTCTGTTAAGACCTCTGACTGATTTGCTACATACATACATGCATACATACATATATAATGTATATATACATGTTAATGGAACTGGCCAAATGAATACCCCAAAAACATCTGATGCTGATAAATAAACAGTATCAATTGCTAGAGGTTCAACTTCACATTGACCCCACTTTAGCTTTCTATTTCACCCTTTCTTCTTTTTCAGTTGGGACAAGGGGAAATACAGTAAATGAGCCATAATTTTTGGCAACACATATTTAAACTAAGGTCTGCCAAGTTCAAAACTGAAAATGCTGCAGCTGTTTGCACAAAACATGGGCCAAGAAATTCTTGCTTGACTGACAATATGCTCTTGCTTCTGGCCTCACAATCTCTGACCAGGGTATTTATTTCAGCAGCTGTCAGCTAAATAGTGAGAGAAGGAGGGGTTTTCTCACTGTAGAGAAGATCCCTAAAAGGGAAGGATTAAGTGTTCATACTCGATAAATGGGTGTGCTTCTAAGGAGGAAATCTGAATACCTGGCCAGTGGGAAATCCACGTGGGAATGGAAAAGTAACGATTCTTGCAGTGTAGGTAGATTAGACACAGCATATATCCATATATTAGGAAAATTATCTTACTTATTTTGCAGGGCCTATCCCTGGTGCCTAGGACAAGGAGATACTGCTTCTTATGCAGCATGGCAATGCCTTCCTTTTGCTGGTCACACCAGGCACTATATCTCTGTGAAGTCAACACTGGAGGTGGCAGAAGCAAACACGAAGAAAGGTCTAAGGCAGCACCATCTCCTTTATCAGCCAGCAGCTGTGATGGGACCAGGGCCAAAGGCATTTGTCGAAACAGTCCAACAGGGACAATGGCTATTGCCTGGCAAGGAGGCAGCCAAGCAGATGGAGAAACATCGCCTGAGGCTCAAAATGTAAAGAAATTCCACAGTGATAACTGCAGTTAACAGCCCGAAAGGACACAGGGATAATTTAGAAAACAAAAACTTGGGGAGTTAGAGAACAAATACGTAACCCTTTCACCTTCCACATTCAACTTCAAAACAAAGGCAGAAAGTTAGACAGATGGAGATAAAATTATCACAACTTCTACTGATAAAGCTGCCTGCAGAATATGGCTGAAGATCTGCAGTTACAGGAGCTTGTTTGGACTTCATTCTAAATGAGACATTGGCATAGCTGGACAAAAGCAAGCAAGAGGCAGGCTTGTTGGAGAGGACACCAGAATTTTATGCTTTGTGGGCAAACTGGTTCTGAAAAGTAATAAGAATCTAAGCTGGACACATTTGAAATGAAATATTTCTTATGTAAAATTACCTAGTCTTTTGTCCATGGGTAAGTGTGAACATAGAGGGAAGAGAGGCTCTCCCCCTGACTGACCATAAGTTTTCCTCTAGGAGAGTGCAGTGGTAATTTCTTTCTCTTTATGAAAATATAAGCACAGGGGGAAATTATTACATTAACCATAAGAGTAACAGCAATGATTGTTTATTAAATGTTTATCTGCCAGCATTGAACTTTGTATGCATTATCTAAATGTCTCCTCCTTCCAATCTTATTGGTAGGTATTGCTTTCAAACCCGAATTTTACAGATAAGTACACAGAATCTGGGGATCAGGAACCTTGCCTAAGTTTACATAGCTAAGAGCCAAAGTCTGAAACCTGTGCTTCAAACCTCTAGCTTCTTAGGGGTTTGGTGAAGATTCTGAGCTCCTAAGTACTCTGCCAGGAAAGCCAAGAAGGTGGGTAAGGATGGAAGTGAGCCCTACTTCTATATATATATTATCAGGGGGCAGGGCAACTGACAAAAGGCCCTTGGCCTAGTTGTAACCTATGTCTTCCAGATGGTTCGTTCCACAGTTCCACTGTTAAACTTTTTTATTTAAACCCTCCTATTTCCTTTTTTACAGTTTTATTGAGGTCTAATTGATATGCAAAAAACCCTGTACATATGTAATGTACACAATTTGATGAGTTTGTGAGAGCATCACCACAGTCAAGGTAATTACCATATTCGTCACCTCAAAAAGTTTGCTTGTGTTATTTTGCTTGGTGTCTGTGTCTGTGTGTCTGTGTGTGTGTTATGAAGGTATAATATAAAATTTAGCTTCTTAAAACAAGTTTAAGTGTACTTACCACATTTCCCTTATCCATTTGGATATTTGGGTTGTTTTCAGATCTTGGCCATTGTGAATAATGCTACAATGAACATAGGAGTGCAGATATCCCATCAACACCCAAATTTTAATTCTTTTGAATGTATACCCAGAAAAGAGATTGCTGGATCACACAGAAGTTCTATTTTTAATTTTTTGAGGAAGCTCCATATTGTTTTCCATGGTGGCTGCACCATTTTACATTCCCTCCAACAGTGCACAAACTTCCAATTCCTCCACATCCTCACCAAGAGTTATCTTTTTTAAAGGACAGCCATTCTAACAGGTGTGAGGTGACATTTCACTGTATAAACTCTTCAATGCAATAATATCAATTTTTTCACAGACGCTAACGATTATTTAATTATATCGCATGTATGAAACACATAGTTCCATATTGCAAGCACATGTAAAGAAAAGGCTTGTAGATACAATATTAGTTGTGATCAATATAAATAAGCCTAGCATCACTATACATTTATCTTTATCTACAGTCTCTAAACATTGCTGGTGAGAGACAGCAATCTGTGCACAAAAGTATGTCCTTTTACTAGTATAAGGCAACATTATATCCAATGGACATACTCATGGTGCAAGATACTTACACTGTCATCAACCTATGAAAAGCAAACCAAAATACATGGATAATTAGATTGTTTACAATAAAGCTATTACAATTCTTACCATTTAGTGGTAAGAAGAGCAAAAGGGAATGAAATGCCTATGTTCCTATGTGATTTGAATAGTTAAATCAGAAATAACAAATATTGGGATATTTTCATCTCTCTGTAAATTCGTTCTCATACTAAACGGCCTTCATATGCTTTTTAAAACCCCTGGTTTTAAACCTATGCTTTTTTCAACAGCTGGACAGTAATGTAATATTCCATTAACTAAACACTTCAGAAGATGTTTGGAGAGCTACTTGTATTAGCTTTTATTTTTTATTTTATAAGTTTCATCCTGTTGTTGTCTTTTATAAATGTACATACTCCTAAGATAGATAATATCCTAAGCTTAATGAGACATCTAACCAACATTTCCCAAGATATTTCTATGTTCTTGACCATGTGCAAGGTACTAAGGATACAAAAATATTCATGAAAGAAGCTCAGTAATCAGATAGGAACCCAGATAAGCAATTAACTAAAAGACAGTATAATAAGGGCTGTAACAGAAGAAACTACACAGAGTTCTGGGAGCTCAGAGATGAGAGTAATTAAGTCACCAGAAAAAAGTCTCAGAAGACTTTTGCTAAAGGTGACTTTTTAACTGGATCCAAAATGGGTCGTTTTTAATTAAATTTATATATATATATATATATATATATATATATATATATATATATATATATATATATATATATATCTTTATTGATTTCAGAGAGAGGAAAGGAGAGGGAGAGAGAGAGAGATAGAAACATCAATGATGAGAGAGGCATTGATCGGCTGCCTCCTGCACGCCCCCAACTGGGGATTGAGCCCGCAACCTGGGCATGTGCCCTGACCGGGAATCGAACCCCGATCGCCTGGATCCTAGGTTGACATTCAGCCACTGAGCCACACCCAGCCGGGTGGGTAGCTTTTGATCAAAGGAAAAAGGCAGCAAGCATGAAGCTGCAGAGTTGAAAAAACCCTACAAGGAGGGGAAGAAACAGGATGTGTGCATAAAATAATCTACTTATTTATACCTTCTTTTAGGTCGCAGAGAAAAAACTATTTCCAAACTCATAGAACATTTATGCATCTCCTCCTAATTAGAGCTAAAGACATATCTGTGCATTAATAAACCCATGTGCTATAAATATGAACTACTTTTACTGAGTAAATGTATATCAATGGAGATCTAGGTAGAAGTAGAAACTACTAGATACAAATCAATAGACATCCAGATAGAAACTTTTTAAGTTGTGGTTTTATTATTTTTCACCTAAATGCATTGGCTGAGTATTTATTTAATATTATTGAATGCCTACCAGTTGCCATGTGCTTTATAAGGCACTGGGGATTTAATGGAGAATAAGCCAAAGTAACCTGATTTCACAGAGTTTATATTCCTAGAGAAGAAGTTGGAAAATAAACGTGATATAATTCCAAGTGTGGCTGATTTGAAGTATCTTGTAAACAGCTAAGGTGGAATTACTTGCAGAAACCAATACTTCTCTCAAGAAAAAAGTAGAAAAGACATATAAAAAAATAAAGAAACTTGGTTTAAGGCATTGGAGACTGGCTGAAGCTGCTAGAAACTGAGGAGTCGGGATCACAGAGACACTGGAACCACAGAAGACTGACCATTTTTTTCCTCAGGGCAATTCTTGAGAATTAATGCTGAGAATTAAGTCAGGGGATTACACACCACTCTGTGTGTGCAGGTATGAACTGGCACTCTTTATATCAACCTCTGGGTGGCAGGGTCTAAGGAACTGGAATTAGGAAATTACGCTATAATATGCTGCCTGCTGCTGTTGCTATAAGAATCTGTCCTTTGTCTCTAATCTAGGAGTCTCATGACTTCTGTCAAGGGGCAGATAAGCCAACAGAGCTTTAGATAATCTCATGGGACAAAAGACAGAAAAAAATTGGGGGCTGCCAATACATTCAACCATCTATGAGTCATCTCAATCCTGTTAGGAGACCATTCTCCATGGGCTTCTTCGTTCCATATTTGTTTTTATAATGAATACCCATGAAGGACATGAATAGCCATGTCCTTCTCTGGAGCAAAGGAAAGGCTTTTTACATAGAGATATAGATCTATCTATAGGGATCTATAGACCTATTCAGATTAGTTATTTTTCTTGAGTAACATTTGACAGTGTGTATCATTTAAAGAATGTGTCCATTTTATATAAATTGTTGAATTCATCGGCATTGAATTATTTATAGTATAGTAGTCTATGCTTCTCCTAGATAAGACAAAGTTGTGTTTCAATGAATTTTACCAAATTAACTAGAAGCACTGAAATTAAATCAGCAAGCACTCTTAAGTTAATAGCAGTTTATGTCCTAATTAGTAAATAAGTAACTCATATTTGGCCTAAGCAGTAGCTCATGGCATTTGAGACATAAAGATTAGGTATATTTAGTTTGAATAAATCACCTTAGAAAAAAATTCTTGAAAATCTTGGAAAATAGAAGGGAACGTTGTTGAACAAAGGTCAGTTTCCTACGAGATAGAAAGGCTTGTTTATAATTAAACTGATGGTGATGAAAAGGCTTTTAATTAGATTTGCAACACAGTTTGGGAAAGGATAGGCTTGGGGTCTGAAACACAGAAGAGTTCAGCCATCTGCTGCCAACTAGCTCTTGCCAACATGTGATTTGCAAGTTAAATTATGCCATCTGATGACATATGGCACTACTTCCTTCTTTAAATATCTTACTCAAAATGAGTTTGCTGCTCTGCCACTTGGCTAATACTAAATGCTGAGGATGGACTTTCAGAAGTCACAGCCGTTGCCATCATTTTCCTTAGTAAACAAATCTAAGTAAGGAACATAGACCTAAGTTGCTGGCTCATGTGCTATTGTTCTGTGAAGTGATTTTAAGTTTGAGAAACTTGAACTCTGAGATAATTTCATTTGAAATTTACAAACTTAAAATTTTCTTCATAGTTTTAGGGTAATGAGGTGGAGGACACCACAGTCACCTCCCTAGGTTTTGATCCATATCTGAGGAAAGAGGACAGGTGGCCTAAAGAGGAGAAATCAAAAATCTATTTTAATCCATTGCTTCATCTCTAGCATGATGTGTTTATTAATTGGCAAAAGAGTTGAGACTTGTGCAGCAGAAGCTCTCAAAAATTTAAACTATCCACACACTGCAAAACAATGTATTCTTATCCCCAGTGGCCTAAAGCTGAAAAACTCTGTTTCTCTCAAGGTTTCAGGCTTGTTAACAGCTACAGCTTTGACCTCAGAAATACTGATTCAATCTGTCTTGAATTGAGGCCACAACCTTTTTCCAGATCCCTTAATCACTCAGCCTCCATAAAAATCTCCATAAACAGTTTTTTCACATGACCTAACTAAACAAGCCTATGTGTGCAAATAACTATAACTCTGTGTGTGGGGATATTTTGACAAGACACTGGCTTATATTTCATTAAGATAACACATGGATATAAATTGGTTTTGTAGTAAAGCAGGCAAACATCCACTTCCTGAAGGAAGGCTGAAAACAGGCATATGAGTTCTTGACAGAGCATGCAAGTGTCCTCAGCCAGTCACACCACAAATTTCTCTAGCTGTAATCCACACGTTCACCTGTAAGGCATGGACTTGAGGCTATTAGAATGGAATGATGGAGCTTATTGATCGTAGTTTTTTCCCTGCTGTTTATATCGCCTATCTATCAAAAATTTATAATCATGACTATCTTACAGCTACCAAGAAGTTTTCTTTAGATAAGACTCAATCACCTGATATACTTGCAACATTTTCTCATATTCTCACTGTGAACTACATCACCACAAAATCAAATTTTAGCTCCCTTTTCTTTTACTATATTCATCTAAAATAAAGCAAACTTGATGGCTTTCCTAAACAAGGAACCGTATCTTAAACATTCCATTACTGTTTGTCATTGTGATCACAAGAAGATTTAAAAGTCCTGCAATGTCCACTTTAACCACCATTTGATAACTATTTCTCCTGAACTAAAAGCAATTCTGGAAGGGCACTGAATTTAATGGCCACAACAGGATGTGATTCAGGCTGGACCAGGAGAGTGTCCATCTCAACTTACCTAAGGATAGCCAATTAAAATCCCCTTTAGGGGTTGGTAAGGCTGCTGAAGAAAGAACAGTTTCTGTGAGATCAAGGACCAGCTGTGTCTGGGCCATCTTGACACCACATGAAGGCACCCTGAGAATAAAGACAAGAGGCAAACATGGCATGATTTGGAGTTGTGTCCTCTAAGAGAGTGGCCACCAGCCACCTGTGGCTCTTTACACTGGACTTCATTAAAATTACATAGAATCATTTCCTCAGTTGCTAATCACCACACTTCAAATGCTCAACATTCATACCAGCTATTGTACTTGACAGTTCAGAAACAGAACATTTCTTTCATCACAAAGCCTTTGATCCGATAGCACAATCTAGAGGAAGAAAGAGTCCTGATTTCACCCTTTAAATCTTTGCATCTAGCCTTACCTAAAGCTGGATCCACCTTAAATTCCATTTTGGTTTAAGCTAAAATAATGAAATCTTGTTTAAGTTACATTTCTGACCTTTGAAAAATTTATGAGCAGAAACTAGCCCTCAGGCTTATTTCCCAGAAGCAGTCAGAAAACAGACAACAACCTTCTCACATTTTCCCAATTTCTTCCCATGACCTTTCCTGACAAGACTCAGCCTCACCCTCTCCTTCAGAAAACAACCCTCCCCACCCCTTGGAAAGAGAGCTGTGGGTAGGGGTTTGGTAGGTGTTACCACAAAGCCAGTATCTACATTTCAAAAACAGACAAAGCTGGACATTAGTTAGGACTAATAGAAAGGAAAAGAGCTGAGTTCCATTCTGATTTGCACAGAGGTGACTGGATGTTTTAAAAGGAGAATTGTGTATAGGGAAGGATTGTAAGCAGGGATTCAAAATTACAAAGGGCTGTTTAGTGAAAAACGTGAGTAGGCCAGCCAGCTGTCTGCTAGCTGGGGGATTACTGAAGTTTCCTTCCACAGCCACTGGGAGACAGAGGTCCTAGCCTTCCAGGTGATTACATCTCAAAGGAATGGCTTTCAGGTCCTGGAGAAAGACCTTCCTGATCTGTAGGAGATACATCTATACCTCAAAGGATTAGAGAAAGGATCCAGGATTGTAAACCTTTTTTAGTAAATGTTCTAAGAGAGATCAGGTGTTGGCTAGAACCAAGAGTATATTCTTCAGACAGCCCTAGGTTTTTCCAGACAGGGACTTCAAAGGGGACTTGGTTGGCCCAGGAACAAGGGGCCTTAGGCTACCAGAAGCCATGTTCAAATTTGGCCAAGCTTCTTAGTGCAGGGATTTGAATGGAGTGTTTGTGCTGGAAGTTCTTTGCAGTTTTCACTACTCAGATTTTTCCAGAATGCAGAGCCAAACATAAATTATGTAATTTAATCCACAAGGCAACCCTCTGAGGTAGGTATTATTATTCCCATTTTACAGTTAAGGGAACAAAGTTCAGAAGGCTTAAATCACTTGTCCAGGTCACATACTAATGCATTCAAAAACATACTGGAACCCAGATTTCTCTGAGAAAAGATTGTGTTTTTCCTCACATCACCCATAACTTTCTCTCCCGACAGATCTCCCTAATTTTTCATGCATGTTTCTGTAACTAGTTTTCACAAAAGTGCTCTTGCCTTTAAATGACAAAGCCCCAAAGATGTGAACAGGAAAAAAGAAACCTCACAAAATGTCAGAAACTTGTGATTAACAGGCAGCAGGTGTACAAACTGAAAATGTGCGACTCACATCCATTGTCATCTCGGCAAATGGCTTGTTCCCAAAGTTGCTGAAGGGGGAAATATGATTATCTTTGCTTCCCCAGAAGACTGATAAATCGAATTCAGACTGCTATTGTTCCAGAGACAGCCTGAATCTTCTATAGGATTTTAATCAGCAGCAGCATTATGTAGCATATGGGAGCTATTTGGCTGAAAGGAGACTCCAACTGTCATGGGTACATCTACACAACATGAAAGGAAAATAATAATACAGAATAATGGGACTTTCTTATCTATAGAGCAACTTCCCTGTGAGAAACTCCAAGGTTTATGGTCCTATGTCTTCACAGCATGCTGTTGGGTGGGTCAGGGAACTGCTTGATTATATTCCTGGATGCTGACTGGCAGATTCCACCAACATTGTCATCTCTTTTATAGCTTTTTCTCTATTCCAATCTATAAATCCTATCTCTTTTCAACTCCCCATGTCTCCTGTTCTCTTTAGTTTAATGAATAACTTTCACTCATCCTTCCACATTTACACTGCTCTATCCTTCCTTCACTCCTCTCTCTCACTACTAATTCTCTTTCTTTCCTACCTTATGTTATTAAAAGCTTAGATGGAAAATTAGGGTTCATACAGAAATTAAGTCTCTAGCTCAATGATATTACGCTATTACACCACATCGAAGGTCAAACATAGAGGTCACTTCACTTATTCACTCCCACAGTCACCCAAAGTTTAGTGATGTTTGTTTCAGGATTTAAAGATGAGTAACATGGGGTCTTTTTCTTCAAGTATGGAAAAGAAATATAAACAGCTAATGACAGTGCAATGTGATAAGTGTTATCATCTTACTGAGACCATTGAAGTACATGAAAAACAAAGAAGATTAGCTGTGTGGCGTCTGGTTCCAAGAGCTTTCAGGTCTGTTCCAGTGCCAGGCTCAGAAATCAAACACAGTGGTCCCTCGGTTTTCTAATGTAACCCATTCTGGAAGACCGTTCGAGTTCTGAAACGTTTGAAAACCGAGGGATCAACAGCTGACAGCTAGGCCGCGGGATCCTGCCCACAGCAGAAGCCATGGGGCATGTTCGACTTCCGAGGTGTGTTTGAAAACCGAAGCATTTCCTTCCCAGTCTACAGCATTCCTATATGGAAGTTTGTTAGTGGGGATGTTCGAAAACTGAGGTGCCACTGTATAAGGCTTCTTTTTATTCCCCTTTTCTCTCTCTGGACCTTTCTTGACATGCCTCACCCACCACACACTCAGAAATGTTGTGAAAGGATATTGTGAGGGATTGCTTAACCATCTGACACACACCAGGAAATGGCACTGACCAAGCTCGTCTGTGAATTGATGAGTCAGGTTTTTATTTTAAGTAACCTAGGTGTAAAATCGAAAGCTCTTGGCATTTGT